>NW_028270142.1:135354627-135954627 GCF_037043375.1 Chiloscyllium plagiosum | reverse complement strand
CGCCACAGGATTCCTAGACTGTGACCTGCTCTTGTAGTCATTGTATTTATTTGACAAGCGCAGTTTAGTTTCTGATCAGTGGTAACCCTGAGGATGTTGATGTCAATTTGCAGTGTTTGGATTCATTCTGTTGAAGATGGTTATTGCCTGGCACATGTTTGGCTCGAATATTCTTTGCCTGTATCTTTGCCTGGAGTTTTTCCAGTCTTTGCTGGAGATACATAGCAACAGATGAATCAGAAACAGGAACAGGGCATTCAGCCCATTGAGTCTCTCTGCCATTTCATAAAACTATTGCTGATCATATTGTAACCTTCCACCCTCTCGTATTACAAGGCTCTGTCAACCTCTGCATTCAAGATACACAAGACCATAAGACATAGGAGTGGAAGTAAGGCCATTCGGCTCATCGAGTCCACTCTGCCATTCAATCATGGCTGATGGGCATTTCAACTCCACTTACCCGCATTCTCCCAATAGCACTTAATTCCTTGTGACATCAAGAATTTATCAATCTCTGCCTTGAAGACATTTAGCTTCCCAGCCTCCACTGCACTCCGCGGCAATGATTCCACAGGCCCACCACTCTCTGGCTGAAGAAATGTGTCCTCATTTCTGTTCTGAATTTACCACCTCTAATTCTAAGGCTGTGTCCACGGGTCCAAGTCTCCTCGCCTAATGAAAACAATTTCCTAGCGTCCACCCTTTCCAAGCCAAGTATTATCTTGTAAGTTTCTATTAGATCTCCCCTTAATCTTCTAAACTCCAATGAATACAATCCCAGGATCCTCAGACGTTCCGCATATGTTAGACCTACCATCCGTGTGAATCTCCGCTGGACACGCTCCAGTGCCAGTATGTCCTTCCTGAGGTGTGGGGACCAAAACTGGACACAGTACTCCAAATGGGGCCTAACCAGAGCTTTATAAGTCTCAGTAGCATAATGGTGCTTTTATATTCCAACCCTCTTGAAATAAATGACAACATTGCATTCGCTTTCTTAATCACGGACTCAACCCGCATGTTTACCTTTAGAGAATCCTCGACTAGCACTTCCAGATCCCTTTGTACTTTGGCTTTATGAATTTTCTCACCGTTTAGAAAGTAGTCCATGCTTGTATTCTTTTTTCCAAAGTGCAAGACCTCGCATTTGCTCACATTGAATTCCATCAGCCATTTCCTGGACCACTCTCCCAAACAGTCTAGATCCTTCTGCAGCTTCCCCACTTCCTCAGTACTACCTGCCTGTCCACCTAACTTCGTATCGTCGGCAAACTTCGCTAGAATGCCCCCAGTCCCTTCATCCAGATCATTAATATATAACGTGAACTAAGGACCTTGCGTCTACCACTTTTTCAGAGTTGCAAAGACTAATGACCCCCTGAAAGAATAAAACTGTCTCATTTCTGTTTTAATTGGGTGGCCCCTGCTTTTTGAACAGGCCCTAAAGAGAATGAGCACATAGTCAGTGGTGGGGGTGGAGAGAGAAAGAAACTAACACTGTTACCTGACACAGCAGTGAATCTGCACAGTTACTGCCTCTGCTGTTTGAGTTCATGTATCTTTGGACATGGGAGTGCGTCTTGGAAAAATTAACAAACAGTGAAATTCACAGCTGACCTTGGAGGAATCGGTGTGGGCGAGCTCATAGCACAGGAACAGATAAATGCATAAATTTTAACAGGTAACCTTGCTGCAAGTCTACAGTAGTGAGTAGAGTGGGTTCATCTTGATTATATGTTTTATTGAGGTCTGTCTCTTGATTAAAATTTAAAAATACTAACCATAAGTATTAAGTTAGCCTGGAGCACTGGGTTTTTTTTAGAGCAAAAAGATGGTGCTATTTTCTGGGTCTGTAGATTGTGAAGAAGCAAAGATGGCTTTTAGTAGAGTGAAATGCTCTTGTGTAAGATGTGGAAGTTTAGGGAGGGGTTCTATGTTACTGATGATTATGTCTGCAGGAAGTGTCTTTGGTTGTGAATCCTCTCAGATCGAATAGATCAGTTGGAGCAGCAGTTAGACGCAATGAGGAACTTACAGGAGCTAGGAGGTATGATGGATGGCAGTTATAGGAAGGGAGAAAAGCCACAGGTATAGTCCAGTAGATGGGTTACCTCCAGGAAAGGTAGGAGGGGTAGGAAGGTAGTGCAGGAGTCGTCTGGGACTGTCCCCATTTCAAACAAGTATGCTGTTTTGGAAATTGTAGAGGGTGATGGACTCTCAAGGGAATGTAGCATGAACAGCCAAGTTTCTGGCATCGAGACAGGCTGTAATGTAATGAGGGCTACATCAGCTTTCAAGCGATCGATTGTGTTAGGGGTCTCTGTAGTCAGAGGCACAGACAGACGTTTCTGTGGCCAGCAGCGAAAAATCAGAATGGTGTGTTGTCTCCCTGGTGCCAGACTCTAGGATGTCACAGAGAGGGTGCAGAATGTTCTCAAAGGGGATACGGCCCAGCAGGAGGTCATTGTACACATTGGAACCAATGACATAGGAAGGGAAAAGGATGAGATTCTAAAGGGAGAATATAGAAAGTTTGGCAGGAATTTAAAAAGGAGGTCCTTGAGGATAGTAATATCTGGATTACCCCTGGTGGTACGAGCTAGTGAGGGTAGGAATGGGAGGATAGAGTAGATGAATGCATGGCTGAGGAGCTGGTGCATGGAAGAAGCATTCACATTTTTGGATCATTGGAATTTCTTCTGGTAGTAACGTGTACAAGAAGGACAGATTGCACCTAAGTTGAAAGGGGACTAATATACTGGCAGGGAGATTTGCTAGAGCTGCTTGGGAGGATTTAGACTAGGAAGGTGAGGGGTGGAACTCAGGGAGATAGTGAGGAAAAAGATCAATCTGAAACTGGTACAGTTGAGAACAGAAACGAGTCAAACAGCCAGGGCAGGTGGGGACAAGGTAGAACTAATAAATTAAACTGCATTTATTTCAATGCAAGGGGCCTAACAGGGAAGGCAGATGAACTCAGGGCATGGTTAGGAACATGGGACTAGGATATCATAGCAATTACAGAAACATGGCTCGGGGCTGGGCAGGACTGGCAGCTTAATGTTCCAGGATACAAATGCTACAGGAAGGATAGGAAGGTGGGAGGTGTAAGAGAGTAGGGGGAGTGGTGTTTTTGATAAGGGATAGTATTACTGTTGTACTTAGGGAGGATATTTTTGGGAATACATCAAGGGAGATTATCTGGGTGGAACTGAGAAATAAGAAAGGGATGATCACCTTATTGGGATTATATATAGATACGCTAATAGTCAGAGGGAAATTGAGAAACAAATTTGTAAGAAGATTTCAGTTATCTGTAAGAATAACAGAGCAGTTATGGAAGGGGATTTTAACTTTCCAAACATAGACTGGGACTGCCATAGTGTTAAGGGATGAGATGGAGAGAAATTTGTTAAGTGTGGACAAGGAAACTTTTTGATTCAGTATGTGGATGTACCGACCAGAGAAGGTGCAAAACTTGAGCTACTCTTGAGAAAAAAGGCAGGGCAGGTGACTGAGGTGTCAGTGAGGGAGCACTTTGGGGCCAGTGACCATAATTCTGCTCATTTTAAAATAGTGATGGAAAAGGATGGACTGGTTAAAGTTCTAAATTGGAGAAAGGCTCATTTTTATTGTATTAGGCAAGAATTTTCAAACGTTAATTGGGGGCAGATGTTCGCAAGTAAAGGGACGACTGGAAAATGGGAAGCCTTCTAAAATGAGATAACAAGAGTCCAGAGACAGTATATTCCTGATAGGGTGAAAGGAAAGGCTGGTAGGTATAGGGAATGCTGGAAGACGAGATAAATTGAGGTTTTGGTGAAGAAAAAGAAGGAAGCAGGAGAGAGCGAGTCAATCCTTAGAAGAGTATAAAGACAGTAGGAGTATACTTAAGAGGGAAATCAGGAGGGCAAAAAGAGGACATGACATAGTTTTGGCAAATAGGGTTAAGGAGAATCCAAAGGGTTTTTCTAAATACATTAAGGACAAAAGGATAAGTCGAGAGAGAATAGGGCCCCGCAAAGATCAACAAGGCAGACTATGCGTGGAGCTTAAAAATGTGTTGCTGAAAAAGCGCAGCAGGTCAGGCAGCATCAAAGGAGAAGGAGAATCGACATTTCGGGCATAAGCCCTTCTTCAGGCCCGAAACGTCGATTCTCCTTCTCCTTTGATGCTGCCTGACCTGCTGCGCTTTTCCAGCAACACATTTTTAAGCTCTGATCCCCAGCATCTGCAGTCCTCACTTTCTCCTAGACTATGTGTGGAGCAACAGGAGATGAGGGAGATACTAAATAAGTATTTTGCATCAATGTTTACTGTCGAAAAGGTTGTGGAAGATATAGAATGTAGGGAAATAGATGGTGACATCTTGAAAAATGTCCGTATTACAGAGGAGGAAGTGCTGGATGTCTAGAAATGCATAAAAGTGGATAATTCCCTAGGACTTGATCAGGCATACTCTAGAACTCTGTGGGAAGCTAGGGAAGTGATTGCTGGGCCTCTTACTGAGATATTTGTATCATCGATAGTCACAGGTGAGGTGCCGGAAGACTGGAGGTTGGCTAACATGGTGCCACTGTTTAAGAAGGGTGGTAAGGACAAGCCAGGGAATTATAGACCAGTGAGCCTGACATCGGTGTTGGGCAAGTTATTGGAGGGAATCCTGAGGGACAGGATGTACGTGTATTTGGAAAGGCACAGACTGATTAGGGGTAGTCAACATGGCTTTGTGCATGGGAAATCATGTCTTACAAACTTGATTGAGTTTTTTGAAGAAGTAACAAAGAGGATTGATGAGGGCAGAGCAGTAGATGTGATCTGTGTGGACTTCAGTAAGGCATTTGACAAGGTTCCCCATGGGAGACTGGTTAGCAAGGTTAAATCTCACAGAATACAGTGAGAACTAGCCATTTGGATACAGAACTGGCTCAAAGGTAGAAGACAGAGGCTGGTGGTGGATTTCAGGTTTTTCAAACTGGAGGCCTATGACAAGGATTGGTGCTGGGTCCTCTACTTTTTGTCATTTATATAAATTATTTGGATGTGAACATAGGAAGTATAGATAGTAAATTTGCAGATGACACCAGAATTGGAGATGTAGTGAACAGCAAAGAAGGTTACCTCAGATTACATGGGATCTTGATCAGATGGGCTGAGGAGTGTCAGATGGAGTTTAATTTTGATAAATGTAAGGCACTGCATTTTGGAAAAGCAAATCAGAGCAGGACTTAGACACTTAATCATAAGGCAGTTGGGAGTGTTGCTGAACAAAGAGACCTTGGAGTGCAGGTTCATATCTCTTTGAAAGTGGAGTTGCAGATAGATAGGATAGTGAAGGCAGTGTTTGGTATCCTTTATTGGTCAGAGCATTGAGTACAGGAGTTGGGAGGTCATGTTGCAGCTGTGCTGGACATTAATTAGGCCACTTTTGGAATATTGGGTGAAATTCTGGTTGCCTTCCAATCGGAAGGATGTTGTGAAACTTGAAAGGATTCAGAAAAGCTTTACAAGGATGTTGCTCGGGTTGGAGGATTGAGCTATAGGGAGAGGCTGAACAGGCTGGGGCTGTTTTCCCTGGAGGCTGAGGGGTCACCTTATTGAGGTTCATAAAATCACGAGAGGCATGGATAGGATAAATAGACAAAGTCTTTGCCCTGGAGTGAGGGAGTCCAGAACTAGAGGGCATAGGTTTAGGGTGAGAGGAGGAAGATATAAAAAGGACCTAAGGGCCAACTTTTTCACACAGAGGGTGGTGCATGTATGAAATGAGCTGCCAGAGGAAGTGGTGGAGGCTGGTACAATTGCAACATTTAAGAGGCATCTGGATGGGTATATGAATAGGAAGGGTTTGGAGGGATATGGGCCAAGTGCTGCCAAATGGGACTAGATTAGGTTAGGATATCTGGTCGGCATGGACGGGTTGGACTGAAGGATCTGTTTCCGTGCTGTACATCTCTGTGACTCTATGACTGTTTATTTCCAAAAGAGAAGGCAGACAAAAACAGGGAATTACAGGCCAGTTAGTTAGTGATAGATGTAATGCTCAAATCTATTATAAAGGATGTGATACCAGGACACTTGGGCAATTCCAATGTGATTACACAAAGTCAAGATGGATTTATGAAATGGAAATCATATTCGATAAACTAACTGGAATTTTTGAATCTGTAACTTGTAAAATAAGTAAGGGAGAACCATTCGATTTGGTGTACTTGGATTTGCCTCATTAAGAGAGTGCTTCCTCAACTTTATATATCTTCCATTATCAATCTATCTATCTGTTTATCATCTGTCTGTCTCTCTCTATCTATTTATCTATCTTTCTATCTTTCTGTTTGTTTATGTCTGTCTGCCTACCTATATATTTATCTATCATTCTGTCTGGCTGTCTATCTTTCTGTCTATCTGTCTGTCCAACTAGCTCCCTATCTGTCTATCTCCTTATCTGTCTATTTACCTCTAGCCCACACTATGCTGTTGGTGCCCTATGAGGAGCAGCTCTGTCACATCATTGTAAGGTTACTGGATTCTGAAGGCATTCGATAACAGACCCCTATTCAAACTCACAGCCCTCTGCCTTAAATATTGGTTAGTAGTTTTCTATACTCTCACAAGTTCCTTAGGGTGCTTCATTTTACAGTTATTGTGCATTTTGTTCTTATCTCTTCCATCCCTCCCCATGTCTTTGACTTGACTTGTTTATGCCAATGGGTGGATCAAGAAAGTCTATATCAAGGTATCGATAGGCTTGAAGTATAATCAAGCAGGCGGAGGTGGGTACTGCAGATGTTGGAGATTAAAGTCAAGATTAGAGTGGTGCTGGAAAAGTACAGCAGGTCAGGTAGCATCTGAGGAGCAGGAAAATCGATATTTCAAGCAAAAACCCTTCATCAGGATGCTGAGTTTTCCCTTTCTCCGTGCTGTTGGGTCCGGGATCTGGTCGGTTTAGTGGCTTGACCATGTAACCTGTATGGATGCTCAGTGGGAAGCAGCTGTGTGACATCATCATAAAATTAGATTACATTACATTACATTACAGTGTGGAAACAGGCCCTTCGGCCCAACAAGTCCACACCGACCCGGCGAAGCGCAACCCACCCATACCCCGACATTTACCCCTTACCTAACACTACGGGCAATTTAGCATGGCCAATTCACCTGATCTGCACATCTTTGGACTGTGGGAGGAAACCAGAGCTCCCGGAGGAAACCCACGCAGACACGGGGAGAACGTGCAAACTCCACACAGTCAGTCACCTGAGGCGGGAATTGAACACAGGTCTCTGGTGCTGTGAGGCAGCAGTGCTAACCACTGTGCCAACGTGCCACCCACGGTTCTAAAGCCCAAAGCCTCCCCAAGTCTGAAGCCCCTCCCTGAATCCCACTGCCTCTCTATCTCTCTGACCTCATTAAAATATTCCTTGAAAACTACCTTTTGGGTCAAGGCTTTTCATCTCATGTCTTAATGCCTCTTTGCACGGCCCAATGATGATAACACTCCCATTTGGGATGAAATACATTCTTTTTCTGTCATTCCTTTCCTTTCCTTTCCTTCTAAATTAAACCGAGCAGGAGAAGACAGTCTATTTTTAATGTTTCAGTCCACAGCTCATCTTCCACCTCAGTCAGCACCAACTGGTTCGTTTTCACATAATCTGTTTCACACACAAATGTTAAAAACGAATCATCTTTGTAATTCTCTGTGAAGAGAAAACAGGTGCATCTGAGTTTAAAGCTTCCTAATTACCCAACCATTGAGCAAATTCATCAGCACTGACCTAATTCTGATCAAAGTGTTCGCATAATGTGATGCTCCATTTCCAAAATGTGGCACCTTTGGGTTGGTTCCCTGGTGTGAATATTTTGGATCTATATTGTTCTCTTTGGTCTATTAATACATTGGTAACTTCACTGTAAATTACCATTATCAATGAATAACCTTCTCTACGGAAAGCTCAAACTAATGAGTCTACACGGAGCTTCTTCCCTCAAGCAGATTCACTTGCTGCTCTCTTGTGGATATTCACAATGGCAGTCCTGATTAAACAGCACAGAGCACCACAGAGCACAATTATATCAGAGTCTGGCTGAAACTAACATCTCACACAGGGATGTCAGTTCCAGCTGGAAGTAATTCCACCTCTTACATTCCATTGTTGTCCATCCCTAATTCAGGGAGCAGAGATTTAAAACTTTCACAGAAACATACTGGATCGGCATCAGCAGAGGGGGGCGGACAGATTATCATCTTCACCCAGATCCTGGATTGCCGGTCGGATGCAGTCCGCTCTTGGAGAAAGCGTGACTGAGGTTAAATCAGAAATCCACATTACAAACGTCAGGCCAGTGACTGACAAAGACATGCATCTGATTTCAATATGATAAGGAGCTCAAGCCCAACATGGGAGGGATCGAGCCCAGAGCAGGGGAGAGACTGAGACCAGAGCAGGGGAGAGATCAAGACCAGAGCAGGGGAGAGACTGAGACCAGAGCAGGGGAGAGATCAAGACCAGAGCAGGGGAGAGACTGAGACCAGAGCAGGGGAGAGATCAAGACCAGAGCAGGGGAGAGACTGAGACCAGAGCAGGGGAGAGATCAAGACCAGAGCAGGGGAGAGACTGAGACCAGAGCAGGGGAGAGACTGAGACCAGAGCAGGGGAGAGATCGAGCCCAGAGCAGGGGAGAGATTGAGCCCAGAGCAGGGGAGAGATCGAGACCAGACCAGGGGAGGGATCGAGCCCAGAGCAGGGGAGAGACTGAGACCAGAGCAGGGGAGAGACTGAGCCCAGAGCAGGGGAGAGATTCAAGACCAGAGCAGGGGAGAGATCGAGCCCAGAGCAGGGGAGAGACTGAGACCAGAGCAGGGGAGATCGAGACCAGAGCAGGGGAGAGATCAAACCCAGCAAGGGTGAGAGAGATCGAGTCCAGAGCAGGGGAGAGACTTTGTGATGTGTGCAAGGGAGAGATGGAGACCAGTGCAGGGGAGAGATGGAGACCAGTGCAGGGGAGAGATCGAGCCCAGAGCGGAGGAGAGATTGAGCCCAGAGCAGGGCACAGCGCTTCAAGGAACATCTCCGTGATACCCGCACCAATCAACCCCACCACCCCGTGGCCAAACATTTCAACTCCCCGTCCCACTCTGCCAAGAACTTGCAGGTCCTAGGCCTCCTCGACCACCACTTTCTCATCACCTGATGCCTGGAGGAAGAACGCCTCATCTTCCACCTCGGAACACTTCAACCCCAGGGCATCAGTGTGGACTTCACCAGTTTCCTCATTTCCCCTCCCCCCCCCCCACCTTACCCCACTTCCAAACTTACAGCTCAGCACCATCCTTATGACCTCTCCCACCTGTCAATCTTCCTTCCCACCTTTCTGCTCCACCTACTTCTCTGACCTATCACCTCTATCCCCACCTCCATCCACCTACTGCACTCTCAACTACCTCCTCCCCAGCCCCACCCCCTCCCATTTATCTCTCCACCCCCGAGGCTTCCTGCCTCATTCTTGATGAAGGGCTCCTGCCCAAAAAGGTTGACTTTCCTTTTCCTTGGGTGCTGCCTGACCTGCTATGCATTTTCAGCACCACTCTAATCCACCCTCTGGAATTGCTCTCCTAAAGCCCTCCAATTCTACATCAACTCTCTTCTTCTAATGTTTTACATCTGTGACCACATGGGAAGCAGTCAAAGGAGAGCATCATCACCTTCTCCTTAAAGTAAGTTAAAAATCACACAACACCAGGTTATAGTCCAACAGGTTTATTTGGAAGCACTAGCTTTCGGAGTGCTGCTCCTTCATCAGGTGGTTGTAGCAAATAAGATTGTAAGACACAGAATTTATCGCAAAAGTTTACAGTGTGATGTAACTGAAATTATATATTGAAAAAGACCCAATTCTTTGTTAAGTCTCTTATCTTTTAGAATGACCATGTTGGTTTCAGTTCTTTCATATGTAAATTGAAAAACCTTTTTTAAAAGTTACATGCTCAAGTGCACTTTAACAATTGGTGTCATGTCGACCCAGATAAGGTATTGAAGGTGTTAGCTCCCTGTGCCAAAATGGTCAGACTGATTCTAATCTAAACAACGGATTTACAGAATCTTACATGGATTCATGTAGTTTTTGAGCAAAGTAAAATGTAATTCTGCAAGTACAAATTCACCCCACCAACTTATATGTGTATGTGTGCCTGTGGGTGTGGGGGTGGGGGTGTTGGGGTGTGGTGGGGGATGGGGTGGTTATGAGTGTCTGTGAGAGTGTGTGTGTGTGAGCGTAAAGAGGTTTAAGTCTGTGAGAGGATCTGTGTGGGAGTGTATGTGTGAGTGTATGAGAGAGAATCTGAGTGTGTGTGTGTGTGTGTGTGTTTGTGTGTCTGTCCGTCTGTCTGTGTGTACAGTGCAATGAGGTCACCTGTAGTGTGACACGAACCCAAGGTCCCAGTTGAAGCCATCCACTTAAAGTAATACGCTATCATGGCACGACTCCCTCCTCAGTACTGGCCCATACTCCATGAACTCTGTATTTCAGCGCAGTGGGAGCTCTTTAATTCACGGCAGACTGTAACAGTTCAGGAAAGTAGCTGACCATCAGTCTCACAAAGGCAATTGGGGATGGGTGATAAATACCAACCGAGCGACATTCTGTGAATGAATAAATGAAATTAACTTTCTTTCCCATTTCTTTAAGTGGCAATGACGGTCACTTATTTTTGTTGCTTAACCTTCGCATTATGTAACAAATATGCTGGAAATCTAAAACAAAAATAAAATGCTGGAGAAAGTCTGGCAACCTTTGTGGTTAGGTCACTGGAATTTTTTTCCCTTCAATCACTCATGGGATATGGGCATCACTGGATGGCCAGCACTTACTGTCTTTGAAGTGGCCACTTCAGAGACCAAGTGAGAGTCAACCATCATGGCTGTGGATCTGGTATATGTAGGCCAGACCAGGTGAGGGAGGCAGGATACCATCCCTGAAGTGAACCAGATTGGGTTTTCCTGACAATTAACGATGGATTCATGGTCACCATTAGACTCACAATTCCAGATTTTTATTGAATTCAAATTCCACCACCCGCCATCGTAGTGGAACCTAAGTTCCCAGAACTTTAGCTGAGTTTCTGGATTCACAGTCCAGTGATTATACCACTAGGCTATCGCCTCTCCCTATAAGCATTAACATTATTTCCCACTACAGATGCTGCCAGACTTGAATAGAATAGAATCCTTACACTGTGGAAGCAGGCCATTTGGCCTATCAAGTCCACACTGACCCTCCCTATTCCTGTAACCTTGCATTTTCCACCCATACTGCACTCTATGGGCAATCCAACTCACCTGCACATCTTTAGACTGTGGGAGAAAGCCAGAGCATCCAGAGGGGGACTGCAGAGACACACTGAGAGCATGCAAACTTCTGAGGGTGGAATTGAACATGGGACCCTACTGCTTTGGGGCAGCAGTGCTAGCTACAGTAACACCCCAGACTTGCTGAGTTTCTCCAGCACTTTCTGTTCTTGTATCACACCTTCTTATTAAGCTCGCTGTGCAGCTTCTTCTAATGAATAACTTAAACTTGTTCCCAAGGTCTTACAAGAGCTCAGCCAGTTACTCTGTGATAGCATGAGTTCTCCTTTTAGGCCAAACCCAGAACTTTAATGAGATAGTTGGCAGTTTAACAAAATCAAATGACTAAGAACTAGTTATACATTAATTTCTGTGCTTTCATCTGAGGCTGTCATGTGTAACCTCTGCCAGGTTTCCCTCGAGAATGCATATTATTCATGATCTTTACTGTTTCCCCCTTATAATAAGAGATCTTCAAACACTGTTCGCACAAGAGGTTTCTTACAATTCACTTAGCTATTCCTCTGTGTGACTGGCAAGTGTAAAAAGGGATTTACCTTCTTCCAAAAGAGAGTTTCTTTGACAGTCCCCGAACATGAATAATACACTTTGAAGTATTTAAATCATGTCTCGTACTGCCTCTTAGTTTAAACATCACAGAGATACTCCTTGTAGAAATACATAAGTCTGCCTTCACACTACTTAATTGAAGCAGCTTTTAAGAAATGTAAATAATTATGATAGTTTATCACAGATCCCTCTGATGTATCTTAAGTCTCACATTATTTTCAAACCATTCTTGCTCCCATGAAGTCACGGATGAAAATGAAGTGAAATGCATCAAAGTTTCTGTGCCTCTGCTTGCTGTGGGGAAATTGTTTTGACTTTGGTGATACCGGGAAAGGGCAGGAGAGAGGGACTCATTGGATGTGCTTTGAAGGAAATGGTGTAGACTCGATGGGCTGAATGGCCTCTTCCTGTGCTGTACAATAGCCTTGGAGAAAGTGAGGACTGCAGATGCTGGAGATCACAGGCGAGAGAGTGGCGGTGGAAAAGCAGGTCAGGCAGCATCCGAGGACCAGGAGAGTTGACCTTTCGGGCAAAGCCCTTCATCAGGAATGAGTCATTAGATTAGATTACTTACAGTGTGGAAACAGGCCCTTCGGCCCAACAAGTCCACACCGACCCTCCGAAGAGCAACCCACCCAGACCCATTCCCCTACATTTACCCCTTCAGCTAACACTACGGGCAATTTAGCGTGGCCAATTCACCTAACCTGCACATTTTTTTTGGACTGTGGGAGCACCCCAGAAGGGACCAACGCAGACACAGGGAAAATGTGCAAACTCCACACAGACAGTTGCCTGAGGTGGGAATTGAACCCAGGTCTCTGGCGCTGCGAGGCAACAGTGCTAACCACTGAGCCACCGTGCCAGAAACATCAATTCTCCAGCTCCTGGGATGCTGCCTGACCTGCTGTGCTTTCCCAGCACCACGCTCTATACAATATTCTTCTTAAACTCCAAAACATATCAGGATTAGATTACTTACAGTGTGGAAACAGGCCCTTCAGCCCAACAAGTCCACACCGGCCCACCCCATCCATACATGTCACCTAACACTACGGGCAATTTAGCATGGCCAATTCACCTAACCTGCACATCTTTGGACTGTGGGAGAAAACCAGAGCATCCAGAGGAAACCCACGCAGACACGGGGAGAACGTGCAAACTCCACACAGTCACCTGAGGCGGGAATTGAACCTGGGTCTCTGGCACTGTGAGGCAGCAGTGCTAATTGAAATCATTCCTGCTCGTCTTACTCTTGATTTGAGTTTCTAACATTGAACTTCAATCTTGGGATTCCTTATTTTCAAAGTTCTGAAGAAAGGACACTGGACCTGGAACATTAACTCTGATGTCTCACAGATGCTGACAGACTTGCTGAGATTTTCCAGCAATCCCTGTTTTTGGTCTTTATTGTCATCCTGTTTTTGATGTTGGCGAACACAGTTTGCTTGAGGGCTTGCTTCACCTTTCAGGCTCAGTGGTTAGCAGTATTGCCTCACAGCACCAGAGACCTGGGTTTGATTCCACCTGTGGGTGACTGTCTGTATGGAGTTTGCATGTTCTCTCTGTGGCTGTGTGGGCTTCTTTCTGGTGCTCCGGTTTCCTGCCGCAGTCCAGGGATGTACGGATTAGCTGTAGGGGAATGCAAGGTCAGAGATGGGGGGTGGTGAGTCTGGATGGGATGCACTTCAGACGGTCATTGTGGACTTGATGGGCTGAATGGCCTGCTTCCAAATGATAGGGAATCTATTTTAGATTAGATTAATTACAGTGTGGAAACAGGCCCTTCGGCCCAACAAGTCCACACCGACCCGCCGAAGCGTAACCCACCCAGACCCATTCGCCTACATTTACCCCTTCACCTAACACTACAGGCAATTTAGCATGGCCAATTCACCTAGCCTGCACATTTTTGGATTGTGGGAGGAAACCCACGCAGACACGGGGAGAATGTGCAAACTCCACACAGAGAGTCGCCTGAGGCGGGAATTGAACCCAGGTCTCAGGCGCTGTGAAGCAGCAGTGCTAACCACTGTGCCACCGTGCCGCCCATGATAATTCAGCAATGGTGTAAAATAAGCAAGGTCAGAGCGATTGAAAGTTAATTTGCAAGGAACTAATGGTAAATTGCAGCCCAAAAACAGTGCATTCAGTCAGCTTCCTTGCTCTCAGTTCATATGGTAGCACTCTGAGTCAGGAAGCCATGTGTTCAAATTCCAATGCAGAGAATTGAACACAGAAATCCAGGCTACCCCACAGCAAGGAGTGTTACACTGGTGGAGGTGCTGCCTTACAGATGTGATATGACTTTGGCTGACTGAGTGATCTTATGGTCATATACATTTTGTGAATCCACTTAGCTCGGCTGGATCATTGGTTTACAGAGCAGTATGATGCCAACAGTTTGAGTTCAATTCTCATCACTGGTTTGAGGTTACCATGAAGGACTCTCCTTCTCAACCTCTTCCCTTGTGTGAAGTCTGGTGGCCCTCAGGTTAAATCACCACCAGTCTCTCATAAGAGAGCAGCCCCTGTTGTAGCAGCCTCTATGGGGACGCAACACATACACATCTTACAGTGAGAACAACAGTAAAATACAATGAAAATACACTTTCTACTTTCAAAATTGACACCCAATCCCTTCTCGCAACTGAACCTAGAGAACCCCAAAGCAATTTTTATTTGTTTTTGTCAAAGGCAAGGTCAGCATTTATTGCCCATCCCTAATGCCCACAGGGCAGTTAAGATTCAACTACATTGCTCTGGGTGTAGAGTCCCATGTAGGCCAGACCAGGTGAGGATGGTAGATTTCCTTTCCTAAAGGGCATTAATGAACCAGATGGGTTTTAATGACAATCCACAGTGGCTTCATGGTCACCATATGCTACATGCTTGGATTTGCTTTATTTGAAGAAGGTATCCTTCTGACTCTACCAGGAGAGGTGATGGCATCGTGGTGTTCTTGCTGGATTAGACTTCCAGAGACCCAGATAATGTTCTGGGGACCAAGTCTGAATCCCATCAAAGCAGATATTGGAAGTTGAATGCACCAAAATTTGGAATTAAAATTTTAACATTGACTGTGAAACCATTGCCAATTGTAATAAAAATCCTCCACTCATTAATGTCGCAATGTTGTTCATGCACAGAAGAAAAGCTGCTGTCCTTGTTTGGTTTGACCTCCAGACCCACAGCAATGTGGCTGACACTTCCCTGTGAAATGGCCTAGCAAGCTACTCAGTTGTATCAAACCATTAAAAAAAAACAAAAAATGAAACTGGACAAATAGTTATCAACAATCTAGGCACCAGAAATGACAGCGTTATGAAACAAAATCCTTTCAACACCTAGAAAGCCTTCCATCCCAACATGTGAAGACTGGTGTGAAAATGTGGGAGAGCTGTCTCAGAGAGTAGTCAAGCAACAGCCTGACATAGTCATACTGCAGATCATACCTTACAATGTCCCAGACACCATCACCAGCCCGGGATGTGTCCTGTCCCACTGGCAGGACAGACCCAGCAGAGGTGGCGGCGCAGTGGTAAACAGAAGGAGGGAGTTGCCCTTGGAGTCCTCAACATTGACTCCAGACCCCATACAGTCTCATGACTTCAGATTAAATATATGCAAGGAAACCTCCAGCTGATTACCACATCCTTCCTTCGTCTGATGATTGAGTGCTCCCCCATGTTGAACAACACTTGGAGGAAAATACAGAATGTGGTCTGGATGGGCGACTTTAATGCCCACCACCAAGATTGGCTGTACTCATTGAGACTCATCAGGTCCTAAAGTACATAGCTACCAGACAGGGTCTGCGATAGGTGGTGAGGGAACCAACAAGACTTGACCTGATCTTTCCAATGTGCTGGCTGCAGGTGCATCTGTCCATGATTCTATCAGTAAAGCGGGTCCACGGAACAGTCCTTATGGAGACAAGGTCCTGTTTTCACACTGACAATCCCTCCATCATATTGTGTGGCACTATCACCGTGCTAAATTGGACAAATTTCAAGTCGATCTCGCAACTCAAGACTGGGCATCCATGAGGCGCTGTGGTGCATCAACTGCAACAGGACTGTCCTCCAAAAATATCTATAACCTCATAGCCCAGTATATCCCTCACTCAACCATTACCATCAAGCCAGGGAGTCAACCGTGGCTCAATGGAGAGAGCAGGAGGGAACACCAGGAGCAGCTTCAGGCAAACTTAAAAATGAGGTATCAACCTGGTTAAGCTACCAGACAAGAATACTTGTGCGCCAAACAGCATCAGCAGCAAGTGATAGACAAAGCTAAGCAATCCCACAATTATTGGATCAGATCTAAACTCCTGAAGGAGGGCTTATGCCCGAAACATCGATTCTCCTGCTCCTCAGATGCTGCCTGACCTGCTGCACTTTTCCAGCACCACACTTTCCAACTCAGATCTAAGCTCTCCAATCCTGCCACAACCAGTGGTGAATGGTGGTGGACAATTCAACAACTCACCAGAGGAGGAGGCTCTCCATAAATATCCCCATCCTTAATGATATAAGAGACCAGCACATCAGTACAATTGATAAGGCTGAAGCATTAACAACAATCTTCAGCCAGAAGTGCCGAGTGAATGATCCATCTCAGCCTCCTCCAGTGGTCCGCAGCTTTACAGACACCAGTCTTCAGTCAAATCCATTCACAAGAAACAGTTGAAGGCATTTGATACTGCAAAGGCTACAGGCCCTGACAACATTCCAGTAATAATACTGAAGACGTTTGTGCTCCAGAACTTGATGTTCCCTAGACAAGCTCAAGAACAGTTACAACACTGGCATCTACCCGACAATGTGGAAAATTGCCCAGGTATTGACCTGTGCACGAAAAGAAAGACAAATCCAATCTGGCCAGTTTTTGCTCCACCAGTCTCCACTCAATCTTCAGTAATCTGATGGAAGGTGTCATTAAAGGTGCGATCAAGCAGCACCTGCTCAGCAATAACTTGCTTAGTGACACCCAGTTTGGGTTCTGCCAGGGCCACTCAGCTCCTGACCTCATGACTCGGTTCAAACATGGACAAAGGGCTGAATTCCAGAGGGGAGGTGAGAATGACTGCTCTTGACATCAGGGCCACATTTGACTGAGAGTGGCATCAGGGAGCCCTAACAAAAGCGGAATTAATGGGTATCAGGGGAAAGTCCCTGCATTGGTTGGAGTTATACCTGGCACAGAGGAAGAAGACTATGGTTGTTGGCGGTCAATCATCTCAGCTCCATGACATCTCTGCAGGAGTTCCTCAGGATAGTGTCCTAGGCCCGACCATCTTCAGCTGCTTCATCAATGTCTATCCCTCCTCGATAAGGAGAGGAGTGGGGATGTTCACTGAAGATTGCACAATATTCAGCATCATTTGTGACTTCTCCATTCCTGAAGCAGTACAAATGCAGCAAGACCTGGACAATATCTAAACTCTGGCTAAAAACTGTCAAGTAATATTTGCACCACACAAGTGCCAGACAATAACCATCTCTCACAAGAGAGAATCTAACCAAAGCCCATTGATATGCAATGGCATTATTATCACGGATTCCACCACTACCAATATCTTGGGGATTACATTGATCAGAAACTGAACTGGACTACCCTTATGAAAGCATAAGAACTCAGGACAGAAGTAGGCCATTCGGCCCCTCAAGCCTGCTCTGCCATTCAATGCAATCATGACTGGTCTCATGTTGGGCCTCGACACCACTTTTTGCCCACTCTCCATAGACAATCAACCTGTTACTAATTAAATTATCTAGCTATCTCCTCCATAAACTTACTCAATATAGATACAATGGCTATAAGAGGAGGTCAGAGGCTAAGAACACTGTGGTGAGTAACTCACCCCATGACTCTCCAAAGCCTGTCTATCATCTACAAGGGTCAAGATTAGAGTGGAAAAGCACAGCACAGCATCCGAGGTGCAGGAAAATCATCATTTCGGGCAAAAGCCCTTCATCAGAAATTTGTCCAAAATGCCAATTTTCCTGCTCCTCAGCTGATGCCTGACCTGCTGTGGTTTTCCAGCACTACTCTAATCTTGACTCTAATCTCCAGCATCTGCAGTGCCCACTTTTGCCATCATCTACAAGGCACAAGATAGTGCAGGCCCAATAACACTCATGAAGCTTGATTCCATCCAGGACAAAGCAGCCTGCTTGATTCACACCACATTCACAAGCAAGCGCTCCCTCCACCACCAATGCTCAGTGGCAGCAGTGTATACTATCTACAAGGTGCACTGCAGAAGTTCACCAAGGCTCAATGGACCACTTCAATCCTAAACGACAAGGGCAGCAGAGACAAAGGAACACCACTACCTTCAAGTTCCCCTCCAAGTCACTCATCATCCTGATTCCGAAATATATCACTATTCCTTCAGTGTTGCTGAGTCAAAATCCTTCCCTAAGGGCATTGTGGTTCAACCCGCAGCACGTGGACTGCAGATGCTCAAGAAGGTAGCTCACCACCAGCTTCTCAAGGACAACCAGTGATGGAAAATGAATGTTAGCCCAGTGAGTAAAGCTGCACGTCCTGTGATAAAATACCCCTCAGTCAACATCACTATAAAGCAGAATATCTGGTATTTATCGTGTTTCTGTTCTTGGGAGATGTCCATTTGCAAATGAGTTGATTCCTTCATTCCCACAGTGACTATATTTGAAATATCTAGGCTGTAAAAGATCTTAAGTGCATGGAAGTCAGTCTACAAATGCAAGTATATCATTTCTTATTTTTCTACCATCTCTCTCTCTTTTAGTGTGCCTTGCTATTCCTTTCTCCCTGACATGCCTACCTATATTTTACTGACACGTGGCAATGTTATTCACCTCAGCCCATCTCTGTCGCGAGGGAAATCAGGAAGAGTAGACAATTCAATTTTACGGCACCTCTGAATGTTTAGGAGACTTTATTTGTTTTCAGAATAAATGCTGCCACTGTCATGGCCTTGGGTTCTTTATTTTCCTTAATGGCATTATAGGTTCCAATTGCCATATCCCACCATTTACGTGTTTCATTGAGGCCCCAATTATGCAAAATTGTGCATCCTCAGGAAACAGGGGACATGAGTTTCCCAAAGTCTCTTTAATCTTTTCTCCAGCCTTCTAAGACAGAAAACCACAAAAGGATAATGCAGTGAAATAGCGGCTAGGGACGAAGTGGGGGAGTATGGTTGGGAAAGGCTTTGTGGTTGTCAGGAGCGATTGAGGGAGAGATCAGACAGACGGAGAGAGTGGACCTTGTGAAGAATGAAGCAAGTAAGACTGTTGGGAATTGATACATTTCTTCTGCATACGGAGCCCTCAAGCAGTGCTACAAAGGCCTGATGTATCCAAACCTTGTTTGTCATCCTTTCCCAGAAACTCCACATTACCTAGATATAATTCCCTTAAAAGTTGTTAATAACTCACCCATATCCCGATCGTGAATTATTCGTTCATCCTCACTACTCCCCTCTGTCCAGTATCAGTTAAAACCAGAAATGAGCAGGTCGGTGGAGATAAATTTTAATAAGTTAAGCTTTAACCTAAATCAAGTCCTGCCTTCTGGAGTTAAAATTGCTCATTTTGCCTTGTTTCTGTATTTCAGCAGGTTATGGATATCCTCTGGAGTTGACTACAAGTGATCTAACTACTGATCAGGCGACCGCTGTTCTCTTTTAATTGGTCGCAATCACTGGTCATTCTTTCACTCAGTTTTTATCATACTGGGAAAACTATGTAATGATTAGTCTATCTCTTTGATAGCCTCTCTTCCAAACCGCACCATGTGTGTTTGACTTAGAATCAATTGTTTCAATTTACGTTGCTCATTCCCCAATCACTGCGAAAAATCTCAATTTTCTTTTTCTTCCTTGCCAACCGAATTACAGTAGCTTTTTACACTATCACATTCTGACAGAACAAGCTCCATGGTGAAATGCAAATTAAGATCATTCATCACTGAGAATTCCACTTGATTCCTTCTGTTCAATAGTTGGGGTTGGACATTACAACTGAGTTCTACCAGCCCCGGTTGGAAACCACGTGGAATAACGCATTCGATTTTGGGCACCAGTCCTAAGGAAGGCAGCTTTGACCTCACCGTGGGTGAAGCACTCACTAGAAAAATGTTACTGGGCCCAAAAAAGGTGAAAATACGTGGACAGGCTACAGAAGCTACACATCTATTGTTTCTTGGGCTGCCAGTTAAAATTTGCATCTACATTTAACGAAACAATAAAGTTGTGATCGATTTCCATGAACAATTTGGCACAAACTTTACCTCAATTTTTCTTTGATGGCAAACGTGAGCACATTGCTCAGTTGGAACATATGTCATCCAAACTGAATGGCCAATTGGGTAGCTTGCCAACCTTAATTGCCTTGACTAGGATCCACTCCTGCTGCTGTCATTGCAATGCTTTTGATCATGCTCACAGTTTTTGTTTCACTTCTTGTCTCCAGCGATAATTCTATTCCTCACAAGTTCTTGATGACACAGTCAGAAATCACATCAGGATGCCTCAGTTGCTGTCTGTATGTCCATTTTACTGGAAAACACTGCTATTTCTCTGAGAGCATAGGTCGTGTGCACTGGAAGTATTCATCGTCAATTCTGGTCCCTTATTAGATTTCCCAAGGTCAATCATTTACCACAGTCACCTCAGTAACAGGGATATGTTCATATTCCACTGGGGATAAATTTGTACTCCTATACTCTTAAGTACATAGAGTCATAGAAATGTACAGCATGGAAACAGACCCTTCGGTCCAACTCATCCAGGCTGACCAGATATCCCAAACCAATCTAGTCCCACCTGCCAGCATCCAGCCCATATCCCTCCAAACCCTTCCTATTCATATACCCATCCAAATTCCTTTTAAATGTTGCAATTGTACCAGCTTCCACCACTTCCTCTGGCAGCTCATTCCATACACATACCACCCTCTGTGTGAAATAGTTGCCCCTTAGGTCTCTTTTATATCTTTCCTCTCTCACCCTAAACCTATGTCCTCTAGTTCTGGACTCCCCCACCCCAGAGAAAAGACTCTGTCTATTTATCCTATCCATGCCCCACATAATTTTGTAAACCTCTAGAAAGTCATCCCTCAGCCTCCAACGCTCCAGGGGAAACAGCCCCAGCCTGTTCAGCCTCTCCCTATAGCTCAAACCTTCCAACCCTGGCAACATCTTTGTAAATCTTTTCTGAACCCTTTCATGTTTCACAACATCTTTCCGATAAGAAGGAGGCCAGAATTGCACACAATATTCCAACAGTGGCCTAACCAATGTCCTTTACAGCCGCATCATGACCTCCCAACTCCTGTACTCAATACTCTGACCAATAAAGGAAAGCATACCAAACGCCGCCTTCACTATCCAATCTACCTGTGACTCCACTTTCAAGGAGCTATGAACCTGCACTCCAAGGTCCCTTTGTTCAGCAACACTCCCTAGGACCTTACCATTAAGTGTAAAAGTCCTGCTAAGATTTTCTTTCCCAAAATGCAGCACCTCACATTTATCTGAATTAAACTCCAGCTGCCACTTCTCAGCCCATTTGCCCATTGATCAAGATCAGTTGTAATCTGAGGTGACCTTCTTCGCTGTCCACTACACCTCCAATTTTGGTGTCATCTGCAAACTTACTAACTATACCTCTTATGCTCACATCCAAATCATTTATATAAATGACAAAAAATAGAGGATCCAGCACTGATCCTTGTGGCATTTCACTGGTCACAGGCCTCCAGTCTGAAAAACAACCCCCCACCACCACCCTCTGTCTTCTACCTTTGAGCCAGTTCTGTATCCAAATGGCTAGTTCTCGCTGTATTCTGTGAGATTTAACCTTGCTAACCAGTCTCCCATGGGGAACCTTGTCAAATGCCTTACTGAAGTCCACACAGATCACATCTACTGCTCTGCCCTCATCAATCCTCTTTGTTACTTCTTCAAAAAACTCAATCAAGTTTGTAAGACATGATTTCCCATGCACAAAGCCATGTTGACTACCCCTAATCAGTCTGTGCCTTTCCAAATACACGTACATCCTGTTCCTCAGGATTCCCTCCAATAACTTGCCCAACACCGATGTCAGGCTCACTGGTCTATAGTTCCCTGGCTTGTCCTTACCACCCTTCTTAAACAGTGGCACCATGTTAGCCAACCTCCAGTCTTCCGGCACCTCACTTGTGACTATCGATGATACAAATATCTCAGTAAGAGGCCCAGCAATCACTTCCCTAGCTTCCCACAGAGTTCTAGGGTACACCTAATCAGGTCCTGGGGATTTATCCACCTTTATGCGTATCAAGACATCCAGCACTTCTTCCTCTGTAATTTGGACATTTTTCAAGATGTCACCATCTATTTCCCTACATTCTACATCTTCCATGTCCTTTCCCACAGTAAATACTGATGCAAAATACTTGTTTAGTATCTCACCCATTTTCTGAGGCTCCACACAAAGGCTGCCTTGCTGATCTTTCGGAAGATGTAACCAATGTTCTCATTGGAATGATTCACCCTTTTAAGCTTCCAATAAATATTACAAAAGGCACCTCATCAAATAATTTTTGTTATCCATATTAGATTGGCTTTGCCCTGCAAAGGCTGAAAATACTTGTAATTAGCCTGATTCTAATCAGACATTCATTCAAAAGCATTACTGTCAATTTGAGGGAAAGATAATTCACTCATGGTCTGAATCTCTCCCCTCAGTGCTTCAGTAATTAAGAATGATTTATATCTGAACATCAGAAAATGTTAATTAATTTCATATAACTTTATGATGTGTAGGCTTCAAAAATATTAATGCCAATAACTTGGGTGTGAAAAGAACCATATAGCAATTGGTGACAACCAATCTGCAACTCGGATGCTGCCTCAACTCTTAAGATGATGATTAGATTATCATTAATTGTATACGCCTGAGGACTGTTTGTACAACTGACTTTCACCAAAATGTATCAAACCCACAGTACGGAGATAGGCCAATCAGCCTGAACTGAAATCATGGACACCGTGCTGCCCCATTTATAGAGAACAGAGTTGCTTGTTTTGATAGGAAGGGAATTGTCTCTCGAGAGAAGCACTGTCCATTTTAATTGACAGCATAGTGACTGCAACTAAAGGACACAATTAGTCCAGGTAAGTGTTCAAAGGCTGTTCACCCAATTATTTCCT
Organism: Chiloscyllium plagiosum; assembly: GCF_037043375.1. Taxonomy (NCBI): domain Eukaryota; kingdom Metazoa; phylum Chordata; class Chondrichthyes; order Orectolobiformes; family Hemiscylliidae; genus Chiloscyllium; species Chiloscyllium plagiosum. The sequence continues at coordinate 135,931,513 of NW_028270142.1, read as the reverse complement.
ACTTGAAAGAGGTATGTGTTGTATGTTGCAAATTATTTGCCTATATAATCCCTACTGTGTGGAAGCAGGGCACACCCACATCACCCCCTGCCAAACAGCATCCCATCCAGACTCACTCCCATTCCCCTTACAACCCCATAACTCTGCATTTCACTGGTTAATCCACCTACCCTGCACATCCCTAGATACTATGGGCATTTTAGCATGGCCAATCCACTCAATCTGCACACCTTTACCCACATTGAACTCCATTTGCCACCTTTCTGCCCAGTTCTGCAGCTTATCTATATCCCGCTGTAAGCTGCCACATTCTTCCTCACTATCAACAACTCCTCCGACTTTCGTATCATCTGCAAACTTGCTCACCCAACCTTCTAACCCCTCCTCCAGGTCATTTATAAAAATGACAAACAGCAATGGTCCCAAAACAGATCCTTGCGGAACACCGCTAGTAACGGCACTCCAAGATGAACCTTTACCATCAACTACTACCCTCTGTCTTCTTCCAGCCAGCCAATTCCTAATCCAAACCTCCAACTCACCCTCAATGCCATACCTCTGTATTTTTTGAAGTAGCCTACCATGGGGAACCTTATCAAATGCCTTACTAAAATCCATATACACCACATCTACTGCTTTCCCCTCGTCCACCTCCTTAGTCACCTTCTCAAAGAATTCAATAAGGTTTGTGAGGCACGACCTGCCCTTCACAAAACCATGCTGACTATCCTTGATCACATTATTCCTATCCAGATGTTCATAAATCCTATCCCTTACAATTCTCTCTAAGACTTTGCCCACAACAGAAGTGAGACTCACTGGCCTATAGTTACTAGGGTTATCCCTACTCCCCTTCTTGAACAAGGGAACCACATTTGCTAGCCTCCAGTCTTCTGGCACTACTCCTGTAGACAACGAGGACATAAAAATCAAGGCCAATAGCTCTGCAATCTCCTCCCTTGCTTCCCAGAGAATCCTAGGATAAATGCCATCAGGCCCAGGGGACTTATCTATTTTCACCCTTTCCAGAATTTCCAACACCTCTTCCCTACATACCTCAAAGCCATTCATTCTACTTAATTGTGACTCAGTATTCACATCGGCAACAATGTCCTGTTCCTGAGTGAATACTGACGAAAAGTATTCATTCAGTGTCTCCCCAATCTCTTCAGCCTCCACACGCAACTTCCCACTACTATCCTTGACTGGACCTATTCCTACCCTCGTCATTCTTTTATTCCTGACATACCTATAGAAAGCCTTGGGGTTTTCCCTAATCCTACCAACTAAGGACCTTTCATGTCCCCTCCTTGCTGCTCTTAGCTTTCTCTTCAGGTCCTTCCTGGCTACCTTATAACTCTCAATCGCCCCAATTTAGCCTTCACGCCTCATCTTTACATAGGCCGCCCTCTTCCATTTAACAAGGGATTCCAATTCCTTATTAAACCACGGCTCCCTCACACGATCCTTTCCTCCCTGCCTGACAGGTACATACTTATCAAGGACACTCAATAGTTGCTCCTTGAACAAGCTCCACATATCAATTACGCCCTTGCCTTGAAGCCTACTTTTCCAAGCCACGCATCCTAAGTCATGCCTCACCGCATCATAATTTCCCTGCCCCCAGCTATAACTCTTGCCCTGCAGTGCACATTTATCCCTCTCCATCACTAGAGTAAAAGTCACCGAATTATGGTCACTATCCCCAAAGTGCTCACCTACCTCTAATTCTAACACCTGGCCTGGTTCGTTACCCAGAACCAAATCCAGTATGGCCTCACCTCTTGTTGGCCTATCTACATATTGTGTCAGGAAACCCTCCTGCACACATTGGACAAACACCGACCCATCTAATGAACTAGAGCTATAGCTTTCCCAATCTATATCAGGAAAGTTAAACTCCCCCATAACAACCACCCTATTACTTTCACTCTTCTCCTGAATCATCCTTGCAATCCTTTCTTCTATGTCTCTAGGACTATTGGGAGGCCTGTAGAAAACTCCTAACAGGGTGACCTCACCTTTCCTATTCCTAACCTCAGCCCAAACTACCTCAGATGGGGAGTCTTCATCCATCGTCCTTTCCACCGCTGTAATACTATCTTTGACAAGCAATGCCACACCTCCTCCTCTTTTACCCCCACCTCTGACCCTACTAAAACATTTAAACCCTGGAACCTGCAACAGCCAATCCTGTCCCTGTTCTACCCATGTCTCCGTAATAGCCACAACATCGAAGTCCCAGGTACCAACCCACGCTGCAAGTTCACCTGCGCGCTTTTATAGGGAAAAGACCTACCCAGCTGCCCCTCTGGTCTTCGTCACATCCCCCTGCTGCTCCCGCTCTTTCTGTGAAGAGAGAAAAAAAAACACAACTGCCCGCTACCGGTAAGTAATTTTAAAACAAAATCTCTCATCTTAGCTGTAGCCTTCCGGGTTCCTTTACACTCTGCTGCTGCTCGCACTCAAAATGACCGTTGGCGTCGACGGTTATTTGCAAATTTAGTTTGCAAATTGCAAATTTAGTTTGCAATTTGTTTTAGTGAAGAAATTTGAAGGACAAACATATCTAGTGACAGCACAGAAATTCACTGAAGGGAAACCCAATGCAATTGTATCAGGCTGAGTTTGAGCAAGGAGCCCTAGCGTGGAGATAAATCTTCAGTAAAGGTTGGTTGTTTGCAAGGATATTGCTGGGATAAAAGGAATAGTGTGAAATGGAATCCCTTTCTGATGTCTTCAATAAAACCTTTCCAACACTTCTTTTTGTGATGTGATAGAACTCATGTGTTCTTATTTAATAATGTATTATTTGTGTTCAAAATCCACTGTCAGTGTCTATGGGCAGAGACTGACCTCCATGGTTTAAATAGAAATAGGATCTACCAAGCCTGGTCTCATTCTGGGATCTTGAATGCTAACATCACCTGGGATCATATAACAACCCATCGACCAGTCCACCAACTTACACTTCTGCAACGTTATCCACTTCCACCCCGCTGTACGCTCCCCTCTACCTGCTTTTTCAGCATTAAACTAGATTTAATTTTGACATTCTCACCCTTATGAATCCTCCTTTGTTCTCAAAACCTCCAGCCTTCCCAAAGCTCATCTCCCCTTCGCCATTACCCACATTGTTGCAGACTGATACTGGTTTCATGTTCCCTTAACTCCTGCAGTTAAATAATGTGCATTTTCAATCTTCAGATCCCTTGCTAGCATTATACCGCTGCCAATTTTCCCAGTCTTACTTACCTTCCTTCACCCTTCGATCCCCTAACTCTGGCATTTTTTGTACATTCCTTTCTTCTTCACCCAAAACCTTCAACTATCTTGGCCTCATTTTATAAATGTCCACACTTACCTCTGAGCCAAGAGGCCTGGATTCAAGTCCGACTTATTCCAGCGGTGTGCTATAACAACTCTGAAGAGGGGTTGCTTTAAAAACAAAACCTATAAACTATGGGATGTCAGAATTGCTGGCAAAGCCCAGTACTAGTTGTGCATTTTGGGAAAGCAAATCTTAGCAGGACTTATACACTTAATGATAAGGTCCTAGGAAGTGTTGCTGGACAAAGAGACCTTGGAGTGCAGGTTCATAGCTCCTTGAGAGTGGAGTCACAGGTAGATAGGATAGTGAAGAAGGCGTTTGGTATGCTTTCCTTTATTGGTCAGAGTATTGAGTACAGGAGTTGGGAGGTCCTGTTACGGCTGTACAGGACATTGGTTAGGCCATTTTTGGAATATTGCATACAATTCTGGTCTCCTTCCTATCGGAAGAATGTTGTGAAACTTGAAAGGGTTCAGAAAAGATTTACAAGGATGTTGTCAGGATTGGAGGATTTGAACTATAGGGAGAGATTGAATAGGCTGGGGCTGTTTTCCCTGGAGGCTGAGGGGTGACCTTATTGAGGTTTACAAAATTATGAGGGGCATGGATAGGATAAATAGACAAAGTCTTTTCCCTGGGGTTGGGGAGTCCAGAACTAGAGGGCATAGGTTTAGGGTGAGAGGAGAAAGATATAAAAGAGTCCTAAGGGGCAACGTTTTCATGCAGAGGGTGGTGCATGTGTGGAATGGGCTGCCAGAGGAAGTGGTGGAGGCTAATAAAATTGCAACATTTAAAAGCCTTCTGGATGGGTATATGAATAGGAAGGATGTGGAGGGATATGGGCCGGGTGCTGGTCGGTGGGACTAGATTGGTTTGGGATATGGTTGGCATGGACCAGTTGGACCAAAGGGTCTGTGTCCATGTTGTACATGTCTATGACTCTATGTCCCTTGAACTGAGTTGCTTGTCAGACCATTTCAGAGACCAGGTAAAAGTCAATTAGATTGCCATGGGATCTAGACTCACATGAAGACAGGCTCATTAAAGATAGCTGATTTGAAAGACATTCTTGACATTCAACAGTGTTACAATCACTGAATTCCCCCACCATTAACATCCTGGGGGATTACCACTGACCAGAAACTCAGCTGGACTTACCAAATAAACAGAGTGATTCCAAGAGCAGATCAGAGTCTAGGAATACTGCAGCGAGTAACTCAACTTGTGATATCCCAAAGCCTGTTCACCATTACTAAAGCACAAGTCAGGAGTATGATGGAATACTCCCCACTTACCTGAATAGGTGCAACTCCAACAACACTCAAGAAGCTTGACACCATCCAGGACAAAGCAACCCACTTGGTTGGCACCACATCCACAAACATCCACTCCCTCCATCACTGATGCTCAGTAGCAGCAGTGTGTACTATCTGTAAGATGCACTCCAGCAATTCTCCAAAGATCCTCAGGCAGCACCTTCCAAACCCAAGACCACTTCCATCTAGAAGATCAAGAGCAGGTACATAGGAACACCATCATTTCAAGTTCCCCTCCAAGCCACTCACCACCCCAATTTGGAAATATATCCTCATTCCTTCACTGTTGCCAGATCAAAATCTTGGAATTGTGGGTCAACTTACAGCAGGTGAATTGCGCTGGTTCAGGAAGGCAGCTCAGCACCACTTTCTCAATGGCAACTAGAGGCGGCCAATAAATTCTGGGCCCAGCTATCGATGCCCACTTCCAACAACTGAATTTAAAAGAAAGTTTCCCAAGGGCAGTGGTGAAATTGATCGATTTTTTATGACAACCAGCAATCAAGTTCACAATCACTATTACTGAGATAGTCTTTCAATTGAAGGGTTGTTAATTGAATTTTAAATTTCACCACCTGCTGCTGTGAATCCATGTCCCAAAATGCTCACCTGAACTGGAGAATTGCTTACTCGATGACATTACCATTCCACCATCATCTCGTGCAATTCTCCTAATGCTTATGTTTCACCACAACTTTCAAAAATCATTTCCTTTCAACTAAGTTGCTGGTCACTGCCGTTGACTTCCCCTTCCCTGGTTCAATATTTCTATTCCTGTTCTTTCCTCTGCTACTGCCTGTAAAGTGATGGTGACAGTTTCAACCCCAACACACACACACATTCTGTGATTGTTTTATAACTCCCAGTAGTGGGGAGACTGTAAATGCAGCTTTTGTAGCTTCCAGCTGACTGGCTCAACCTTGAGGTCCTAAGAGATACCTTCACGGTGAGCAAGAAACTCACAGCCCCTTAGCCTCTATTTGTGTACTGCCTGATCCAAATGACCATTGTTTCAATTCTTTGCTTTCTTCAGTGTGTTGTAGTTGGCATGATCTATGACATTGCTCTTTGTGGGGAGGAATCTTGTCCCCTCCCTTATATCAGATTTCTGGGCATTAAATTGAGCTGGAGGCCAATCTGAAGAAAGGGGTTCATGTCCCATTGAAACCGCTAACCCCCCACCACCTCCTCTTCATTACGAGGAGTTGTGCTGCATATTATTTGTGAACCCTTCTGCTAATAGGTCAGTTTGTATTTGCTACCACCTCTTGCTGAAGCCCTTTGCCAATGAGGAGTGCAGGACCACAGCAAGCTGCACGTGATCAGCTTTCCATTGGTCCATGGTACTGTCCGTCAAGTGAAAAATGGGAGAGGATTGGTTGGGCTGGTGTAAGTGGGAATGCTCATGTGCATGGTGGGCGAAGGTGTAAGGCTCTGGGTAGAAAACATGAGGCACCTGGAACGCGAAATGTAACCATGATCCGACACATAGATTTGGTTCCTTCAACTTTAACGGCTTTGACTATTCCAACAGTTCAAATATTTGCATTTTGGAATTCAAAAAGGGGCCATATTTGCAGAGGACTGTTGAGGTTGGGTCATTAAGTATATTCAAAGTTGATATTGACAGATTTTTAATCAATAAGGTTTAGGGAGAAAAGGCAGGACAGTGGAGTTGAGGCTTATGACATCAGCTACAATATCAATGAATGGTGGAGCAGTGTCAATGGGCTGAATGGCCTCCCACTGCTCCTACATAGAGTGGTCTATTTAGGCCAATAAAATGTAGTTTTATAGAGATTCAGATATCATGTGTTGCAGTCATCTGTCAGGTTTGTAACATCTTTGTTATGGATCAAGACATTATTAACAAATTGAATTCCAAGAGAAAATCAAAGGACTCTGAAAGATTCCAATGGTAGAATCCTTTTCATTCCAGAAAAACTCGTCTCAATATTGAGCAACTCTCTGTCCCTATGACAATTGTCCATGTTCTCAGAAAGTTACAACTTAATATTGATGGCCCCTCAGCCACTAAGCAAAACCCCATTGGATTTTTTTCTGAGAACAATTCTGCAAAATGCCACAGAATGTTTAACTATGTGAAAGTCACTATCTAAATGAAGGTCATTTCTATAACATCAATATTCTCAGAATTCTCAACCCTCAACCCACCGATCATCCTCAATTTCGTCTATTTTTGAAGTATATGCAGATTTAAACTTGTGCTTTCTCTTACAGCATCTCAGAATTGATATAATTCCTTTTCCTGTAGATCTTTCAGGATATTTTTCCTTACTGCCCAATTACCACATGGACAGGAAATTGAAGGAGGCTTTCCCAAGAGAAAATTAGGGAAGACAGTTGGGTCCATACTGAGTCACAGTAGAGTCATAGAGTTATACAGGTAAAAAAGACCTCACGGTCCAACTCGTCCATGCTGACCAGATATCCTAAATAAATCTAGGCCCATTGCCCAGCATTTGGCCCATATCCCTCTAAATCCTTCCTATTCATGTATCCATCCAGATGTTTTTAAATGCTGTAATTGTACCAGCCTCCACCACTTCCTCTTGTATCTCATCCCATACACGTACCACCCTCTACGTGAAACAGTAGCTCCTTAGGTCTCTTTTATATCTTGCCCCTCTCACCTTAAACCTAAGTCCTCCAGTTTTAAACTCCTCCAACCCAGGAAAAGTCCTTGTCTATTTATCTTATCCATGCCCCTCTTGATTGTATTAACCTCTATAATGTCATCCCTCAGCCTCCGATGCTCCAGGGAAAACTGCCCCAGCCTAAGCAACCCCACCGCACCTTGGCCGAACACATTAACTCCCCCTCACACTCTGCCAAGGACATGCAGGTGCTGGGCCTCCTCCATCACCAAACTCTAACCACCCAACACCTGGAGGAAGAACACCTCATCTTCTGCCTTGGGACCCTCCAACCACACGGGATTAATATGGATTTCACCAGTTTCCTCACTTCCCTCCCCCCACAGATCCAGCCTTCTAACTCGGCGCCACCCACATGACCTGTCCTACCTGTCCATCGTCATTCCCACCCATCTGCTCCACCCTCCTCACCCACCTATCACCTTCACCCCCACCTTCACTTAACTATTGCACTCTCAGCTATCTTTCCCCCAGCCCCACCCTCTCCCATTTGTCCCTCAACCACCTCCCCAACCACTCCCCCCAACCCACCCACCCCAGCCCCCCAGCCACAAGCCTCATTCCTGAAGAAGGACCTGCTGTGTTTTTCCAGCACCACCCTCTCGATTCTGATCTCTAGCATCTGCGGTCCTCACTTTCTCTCAGCCTATTCAACCTCTCCCTGTAGCTCAAGCCCTCCAACCCTGGCAACAGCCTTGTAAATCTTTTCTGAGCCCTTTCAAATTCCACAACATTCTTCCGATAGCAGGGAGACCAGAATTGCACATAGTATTCCAAAGGTGGCCTAACCAATGTCCTGTACAGCTGCAACATGACCTCCCAACTCCTGTACTCAATGGTCTGACCAATAAAGGGAAACAAACTAAAAGCCTTCTTCACTATCTACTTGTGACTCCACTTTCAAGGAACTGTGAATCTGCACTTTGTTCAGCAACACTCCCCAGAAACTTACCATTAAGTGTATAAGTGCTGCACTGATTTGCCTTTCCAAAATGCAACACCTCACATTTATCTAAATTAAACTCCATCTGCCACTCCTCAGTCCATTGGCCCATCTGATCAATATCCTGTTGTACTCTGAGGTAACCTTCTTGGCTGAGTACTACACATCTAATTTTGGTGTCATCTGCAAACTTACTAACTATACCTCCTATGTTCACTTCCAAATCATTTATATAATGATGAAAAGCAGTGGACCCAGCGCCGATCGTTGTGGCACATCACTGGTCAAAGGCCTCCAGTCTGAAAAGCAATCCTCCACCACCACCTTCTGTCTTCTACCTTCCAGCCAGTTCTGTATCCAAATGGCTGGTTCTCCATGTGATCTAACCTTGCAAACCAGTACTTGATAAGCATATGGAGGTTTGCTGGCATTTCCTCAGCTAAGTTTTGCAACTTTGACAGGTTAATTAAAAATGAAGGTTGAAAGCCTCAGGGGTCCTGAGAGTGACTTGTGGTGTTACCTTTTCATCAAAAATGATTGGGAAGAGCTGTCTCACATCCTTTAAATCATTGCAAATTACAGGCAGTCGGACACGTCAATGTGCAGAAACAGTAACAACTTCCTGCTGGAAGTAGCCAGCAGGTCAGTCAGCGAACTGTGGAGAGAAGCAGTGAACAACATGTCAAGTCTGTGGCCTCCCATCAGGTCAGTGAGCAGTGTTCTATGCAGGCGTTTCATTAGAAGAACACGATCATTTGTAATTCCTTGAGTCTATTGCACTGCAAGCAGCCAGCAACAGCACACCGCTCGATCTTCTATTTAAAAATCCATCCAGCGTGGAACCACCTGCCCTATAATTAGGTTAGATTAATTACAGTGTGGAAACAGGCCCTTCGGCCCAACAAGTTCACACCAACCCTCCGAAGACCAACGCACCCAGACCTACGTTTACCCCTTCACCTATCACTACAGGCAATTTAGCATGGCCAATTCACCTGATCTGCATATTTTATGGACAGTGGGAGGAAACCGGAGCACCCGGAGGAAACCCACACAGACACGGGGAGAATGTGCAAACTCCACACAGACAGGAATTGAACCCGGGTCTCTGGCACTGCTAGGCAGTAGTGCTAACCACTGAGCCCACTGTGCCACCCATGAATTCATTGGAATTATAAAATCTTACAAAGCTGTAGCACTGAAGGAGGCTATGTGTCCCATCAGGTCTGTGCCGGATCCTTGAAAGAGAATTTAGTCCCTCACCACTGCCCCTAACCCTTCAACACATTACTAAATCAAAATCTCTTGATCTGCTCCTTAAATCTATTCATTCACTTTTTTAAAAAAAATGTTTATGGATTTATTTAAATGTCGAGGAAGCTGTAGCACAGAGGGATTAGGCCAATGTGCATAGGTCACCAAATAGCTAGACTCCTAGCTCAGCAAGTAACAGCAAAGGCAGTGGAATATTGAGCTTTATTTCAAAGGGAATGGAGCATTAGAAACAGAGAGGTCACATTAAAACTATATTAGGCACTAGTCAGATCACAGTTGGAATACTGTGAACAGTTTTAGTCCTGATCTAAGGAAGGATACACCAACAGTGGAGGCAGTCCGGAGAAGGTTCATTAGGCTAACATCAGGCATGGAGGGTCTTGTGTGGAGAGGTTGAGTTTGCAGTCATTAAATCTTGGAAGAATAGGGATGCAAACTTATTAAAATATATAAGATTCCGAGAGGACTTGACTGAGTAGATGTTAGTCAAGATGAGAGTGGTGCTGGAAAAGCACAGCAGGTCAGGCAGCATCCAAGGAGCAGGAAAATCGACGTTTCAGGTAAAAGCCCTTCATCAGGAATGGCTGAAATATTGATTTTCCTGCTCCTCAGATGCTGCGAAACCTGCTATGCTTTTCCAGCACCATTTTAATCTTGAATCTAGTCTCCAGCATCTGCAGTACCCACTTCTACCTGGGGTAGATAGAACATAGAATATAGAACATAGAACAGTACAGCACAGAACAGGCCCTTCAGCCCACGATGTTGTGCCGACCATTGATCCTCATGTACGCACCCTCAAATTTCTGTGACCATATGCATATCCAGCAGTCTCTTAAATGTCCCCAATGACCTTGCTTCCACAACTGCTGCTGGCAACGCATTCCATGCTCTCACAACTCTCTGTGTAAAGAACCCGCCTCTGACATCCCCTCTATACTTTCCTCCAACCAGCTTAAAACTATGACCCCTCGTGTTAGTCATTTCTGCCCTGGGAAATTGTCTCTGGCTATCGACTCTATCTATGCCTCTCATTATCTTGTATACCTCAATTAGGTCCCCTCTTCTCCTCCTTTTCTCCAATGAAAAAGTCTGAGCTCAGTCAACCTCTCTTCATAAGATAAGCCCTCCAGTCCAGGCAGCATCCTGGTAAAACTCCTCTGAACTCTCTCCAAAGCATTCACATCTTTCCTATAATAGGGCGACCAGAACTGGACGCAGTATTCCAAGTGCGGTCTAACCAAAAACCAGAGCTGCAACAAGATCTCATGACTCTTAAACTCAATCGCCCTGTTAATTAAAGCCAAAACACCATATGCTTTCTTAACAGCCCTGTCCACTTGGGTGGCCATTTTAAGGGATCTATGTACCTGCACACCAACATCCCTCTGTTCCTCCACACTGCCAAGAATCCTATCCTTAATCCTGTACTCAGCTTTCAAATACAACCTTCCAAAATGCATCACCTCGCATTTATCCAGGTTGAACTCCATCTGCCACCCCTCAGCCCATCTCTGCATCCTGTCAATGTCCCGCTGCAGCCTACAACAGCCCTCTATGCTGTCAACGACACCTCCAACCTTTATGTCGTCTGCAAACTTGCTAACCCATCCTTCAATCCCCTCATCCAAGTCATTAATAAAAATTACAAACAGTAGAGGCCCAAGGACAGAGCCCTGTGGAACACCACTCACCACTGACTTTCAGGCAGAATATTTTCCTTCTACTACCACTCGCTGTCTTCTGTTGGCCAGCCAATTCTGTATCTAGACAGCTAAGTTCCCCTGTATCCCATTCTTCCTGACCTTCTGAATGAGCCTACCATGGGGAACCTTATCAAATGCCTTGCTGAAGTCCATATACATCACATCCACAGCTCGACCCTCATCAACGTTTCTAGTCACATCCTCAAAGAACTCGATAAGGTTTGTGAGGCATGACCTGCCCCTCACAAAGCCGTGTTGACTGCATTTAATAAAGCCATGCTCTTCCAGATGGTCATAAATCCTATCCCTCAGAATCCTTTCTAACACCTTGCAGACGACAGACGAGAGACTTACTGGTCTGTAATTGCCGGGGAGTTCCCTATTTCCTTTCTTGAGGAGAGGAATTACATTTGCCTCTCTCCAGTCCTCAGGTACGACTCCAGTGGAGAGCGAGGATGCAAAGATCTTCGCAAGTGGTGAAGCAATTGCATTTCTCGTTTCCCAAAGCAGCCGAGGACAAATCTGGTCCGGGCCTGGCGACTTGTCAATCTTAATGTTTGACAAAATTTTCAGCACATCAGCTTCCTCTATCTCTATCCATTTCAGCATGCACACTTGCTCTTCAAAGGTTTCATTCACTACAAAGTTTGTTTCTTTCATAAAGACAGAAGCAAAATACTCATTTAGGGCTTCCCCTACCTCCTCAGACTCCACACACAAGTTCCCTATGCTATCCCTGATCGGGCCTACTCTTTCTTTGACCATTCTCTTATTCCTCACATAAGTGTAAAATGCCTTTGTGTTCTCCCTAATCTGTTCTGCCAAGCCTTTCTCGTGCCCCCTCCTGGCTCTCCTCAGACCATTTTTAAGCTCCTTCCTTGCCTGCCTGTAATCCTGTAGAGCTGAGCTTGACCCTAGCTTCCTCCACCTTATGTAAGCTACCTTTTTCCTTTTGACGAGAAGCTCCACCGCTCTCGTCATCCAAGGTTCCTTTATCTGACCCCTTCTTGCCTGTCTCAGAGGGACATATTTATTCATCACTTGCAACAACTGTTCCTTAAACAGTCTCCACATGTCTATAGTGCCTTTACCATGGAACAATTGCTCCCAATCCATGCTTCCTAACTCATGTCTAATCGCATCATAGTTTCCTCTTCCCCAATTAAATATCCTCCCATTTTGACTAATCCTCTCCTTCTCCATAGCTATGTAGAATGTGAGGCAGTTGTCATCACTCACTTTGGGAGAGTCAATGACTAGACAGCATGAACTCCGGACAAGGAGTCATGCATTTAAGATAGAGATGAGGAGGAATTTCTTCTCTTGGAAGCTGGTGGATCTGTGGAATTCTCTGCCAGAGAGGGATGCAAAGGTTGGGTCATTCAGTCAAGACTGAGACAGATTTGTAATCTGTAAGGAAATCAAGGGCTATGGTGAAAAAGGCAGGGAAATGGAGTTGAGGATTATCAGATCAGCCATGATCTCATTGAATGTCATGGCAGACTCGACGGCCTGAATGGTCTACCTCCTCAGTCTAATGGAATACTCATTAATACTCATTTCATACAGAGAGTTCCAGACCCCAGCAGCTCCCTGAATTAGAACCAGTCAAAGCACCATGGGAGCTGGGTGAAACAAAGCTGGGCCTGGATTGATTTATTGTTGTCACATGTACAGAGTTACAGTGAAAAGTGTTGTTTTGCGTACTGTACAGGCAGTTCATACCAAACAAAGTGCATCAGGGTAGCAGGACAGAGTGCAGAATACAGTGTTATAGCTGCAGAGAAGGTGCAGAGAGAGAGAGATCAGAGTCAACATTTGAGAAGTCCCTTCAAGTGTTTGACAACAGTGGGGAAGAAGCTGCTCTTGAATTTATTTGTACATGTATACAAACTTTTATATCTTTTGCTTGACAGAAGAGGGTGGAAGAGAGTAGAACTGGGGTGGGAGGGGGGTCTTTGATTATCTTGGTTGCTTTCCCAATGCAGGAGGAAGTATAGACAGAGTCAATGGAAGGAAAGCTGGTTTGTGTGATGGACTGGGCTGTGTTCACGATTCTCTGTAGTTTCTTGTGGTCTTGGGAAGAACAGTTGCAAAACCCTGCTGTGATACACCCAGATAGGATGCTTTCTATGGTACATCTATCAAAATTGTTCGGAGTCTTTGTGGACCTGTTGAGTTTTATATTAATCAATACTACACTTTGAGTGAAGAATTCGTCCTGGCATGAGACCTGAACAGCTTAGTTTTAATTTTAATCTTGTGCCCTTTGTTCTTGACTCTGAAATACAAATGTATTCTATGCAACCATGTTTGCACAATTTCACTCACTTTGTATTATTCTGCTGAACCGTTGCTGCATCTTTTCAAAGCCAGTATATCCTTTCCGAGGTAAATAAAATATGCCAAAGGCTGCCTGGCCTTAGCTTTGTACAGCTCGAGCATAGCTGTCACCTCTTTGTAATTCAGCCCCTTGTCATAAGCATGAACGTTCGATTCCTCTTTTGAATTATTTCTGTACCTGTACTTGGTTTTAGATGATTATTGTACATGGACCCCTTGATTTCTGTTTCTCCACAGCTGCAATCTTCTCATGTTTTCGAAAGTATTCCCACTTATTCTCCTTCATCTCATGTTTCTCCATACTGAACTTTGTCTGCTACATTTTGTTCATTGTTATCAATATCCTTTTAAAGCCTTCTACTCCTAATTTCACCAAGCCTTGTCCATTTGGTACAATTACCAGACTTGTTTTATAATACTCTAGTCCCTACTTTTAGGTCTCTACATTAACAGGAAGCCTTGCACGCGAAGAGGCTTGTGGTAAATTGGGAAGTGCACTGTGAGTGATATTCCTCTCAATTGACTTCACAGTAGATCGACTCCGATTTCTCACACATTATACAAAGGGAGCTGATGGGGGCGTGAAGTCACCACAAACTTTGGCTCTCAATTCTTTTTCTCTCTGACCTCGACTCACTTACTCAATGACTCCCTAATTCCTGTCCTTCAGAGTGTTTTCTCTCGGTGTGTGACGAGAGGTGTGTATGGAGACTTTTACCATTCATTATTTTCGACCAAAAAAACCATAGGAAGTGGGAGCAGAAGTAGATGCTTCGGCCCATCGAGTCTGTTCCGCCATTCAATGAGATCATGACTGATCTCATGATCCTCAACTCCACATTCCTCCTTTTCCCCAGGTCCCTTGATCCCCTTACTGATTAGCAATCGATTGCCCTCAGCTTTGAGTATGATTAATGACCCAGCCTCAACGGCCCTCTGCAGGAAAGAATTCCACAGATTCACGATCCTCTTATAAGGAGAAATGTCTTCAGCCAGAGAGCAGTAAATCTGTTGAATTTATTGCCACAGAAGGCTGTGAGGGCAGGTCATTGAGTGTATTTAAGACAGAGATAGATAGGTTCTTGAGTATCAAGGGGATCAAGGGTTACAGGGAAAAAATGGGAGAATGGGGTTGAGAAACTTATCAGCCATGATTGAATGGCAGAGCAGACTCAATGGGCTGAATGGCCTAATTTCTGCTCCTATATCTTATGTTCTTATGGTCTCTTAGAGAAGAAATTCTTCCTCCTCTCAGTCTTAACCTCTTTACTGTCAGATCATGCCACCTTGTCATAGATTCCCCCTCAAGAGGGAAAGATCTTTTGGCATCTGTCAGGCTTCCAAAGATTTTCAAGTGTTTCACTAAGGTCACCCCCTCATTCTTCTTAACTTTAAAGAGTATAGACCCGATCTATTCAATATTTTCTTGTAAGAAAAACTCTAATCTAACCCTAACTCTAACTGTAACCCTAATCCTAACCATAGCTTGAACCGTAACCCTAACACTAACTATAACCCTAATCCTAACCATAACCCTTACTGGAACACTAACTCTGATCATAACCCAAATCCTACCCATAATCCTAACGCTAACTGTAACCTAACTCTAACCACAACCCTATCCTAACCGTAACCCTAATCCTAACCATAACCCTAACCCTAACCGTAATGCTGACCATAACCGTAACCCTAACCCTAACCATAACCATAAGCCTAATCCTATCCCTTTCTCTATACCTACATCAACCTAATGAACTTTCTCTGACAACAGTATATCTTTCTTTAAGTCAGGAGATGTAACATATACAGCCTCACAGCATTGTCCTGCTTTCCACACCAACGAGAATGTGAGAGGACCCTTTTGGTCATTAGAGGTAAAATGCATTCATTGCCGATTTTCTTCTACTTCCTAAATAAACATGCAAAGAAATTTAGGAAAGCACACATGATTGTTTTCCAAAATTACTCACAGTAGCTTCTTAGGGACTGGCTTTTCATTCTTGGGCAATTAGCAAACCTAGTGGAAGTGTCAGCCTAGGTTACATAGGCAGGAATGGGTACTGCAGATGCTGGAGATTAGTGTCAAGATTAGAGTGGTGCTGGAAAAGCACAGCCGGTCAGGCAGCATCCAAGGAGCAAGAAAATCGATGTTTCAGGCAAAAGCCCTTCATCAGGAATGGCTTTTCCCCAAAATGTCAATTTTCCTGTTCCTCCAATGCTGCCTCAACTGCTGTTTTTCGGCACCACTCTAATCTTGAGCCTAGGATACATGCTCAAGACTGTAGGAAGGTACATTCACCTATGACCTTGCAGTTAAGAATGCTACAGTCTGATTGAGAATTCATAGCAACACCCCCTAAGCATGTGGTCTGGCCCATTGAAGGCATGTTCTATTTATAACTTCAAACATGGACTGAACTTGGATATTCCTTTTACAGATCTATATTTTGTTTTTAAAGAAGAACACTGAAAAGAATGTTTAAAATGGCTACTAAGGTCAGTTGGCTGTGGCTCTTTCTATGTCAAATGTTAGTTTCAGTCTTGAGGAGAGAAAAGAAAAGTTAATTCTGTTTTCTGAAGGAGAGTGAAGATGAAGAGGTGATCTAATAGACATCATCAGGACGACTGGAGGTTTCGATCGAGAAATACTGGTGAATAGGTCAATAATCAGAGGCCATAGATTTACAATCATTGTCAAAGAAAGAAGATGAGAAGAAATGTCTTCACTCAAAGAATTGTTTGGATCCAGAATATTCTGCTGGAAAAGGTGACAGAAGCTGAATCTAGCAATTAATGTTAAATTGCTTAGAGGGTTGGACAAGGGCTTGAGAACTTGTATTTAGAATGTGGGAGTAAGTACAAATGGTGTGCAAAGTGGTGGCACAGCCACAATCTGCAAAATGACCTCCTTCTGTGCTTTGACTATTCATTATTCTAAACTGCGTTTGATTTAATGAGAAGCCCCACCTAGATTATAATTGCAGGGCATTTAGAAGGGTCTTGCTGATAGTGAGTTTCTCCTTGAATTCAGCAGGCTAGCATCGCTTGTCCTTCATTTTCACAGCATCATTGCCCAGGAGGTTCCTGAGCATTCAATCTCTAATCAGCCAGCTGCACAACTTATTTTAAATTGTTGATTTTTCCCTCATTTGATATTCGCGTACCATTAGACTGGTTATCTCCTAAAAACATCATCGGTCAAATGAAAAAGGAGATCCCAATCAAATTTCAAAGGGACGGGAAGGGACCTTGGTCTAAAAGTGTAATGTAAAAATTATTTTATAATATTTCCTCTGCATTTCCAAAAATTGTAGAGTTCCTACAGAGTCCTAGAGGGCTTACAGTTTTTCACAAAATTTGAATGTGAACAAAATGTAACCACCTCTTAAACTGGGGATTGCATTTCACAGAATCTGCTGCAGTTAATTTATTGATTAAATCAGCTCTCCGATCATTAATCCTCTGGGATAAAGCTCATTAAACATCAACTGCAGGTGACCATAGCCGAATGTGAAACCATAAATTCCAAAGGGTAACAGATACCAGCTGCTGATTTAGCCTAATCTCCGAGTCCCGGTGATGGGTCACTTTAAATCCCAGTTCAGTGATCTATGATCTTGTCTGAATTCTGAGATTAGATTGGCAATTTGCAACGAATTGGACCATGATCATTTGTCTCTATGCAATTATCTAACCGACCATCAAACTTATTCACAGTTGCTGAATGCTACCTGCAAAGGTCTGAAATTGTTAATTTGGAACAACATGGGCTGATGCTTCAGTTAGGCAAGTTTGCATCATATTTGCGAAAATCATTGACAAAGCAGTTAGTCTGATCTAAAATAAAGAACTGAGGAGGCTAGAGATCTGAAACAATAACAGAAAGTGCTGGAGAAACTCAGCAGGTCTGGCATCATCTGTGGGGAGAAAACAGCGTCAGCGTTTCAAGTCCTTCATCAAAACTGTCATCAGCTGTTCTGGTGAAGAGTTACCAGACTCATAACATCAACTCACCACAGATGCTGCCAGACGTGCTGAGTTTCTTCTACAATTTGTCTAATCATTGTGGTCAATACCTTTTTGTATTCTTGATTCTTTGATTGTGTGTGAGCATCCCTGTTAATACCAGCACTTGTTTCCTAACCTTTGTTGGTCTTGAATTGAGGGGTATGCTGGGCTGGGGGCCAATCACAGTGTTGCAGGTCTGGAATCACATGTACGCCACACAAATTAAGCCCGGCAAAGTTTCTAAAGTATTTCACCACTATCAATGATCATTTCATGATTACCGTTACTGAGATATCCAGAAAATTCAGATTTATTAATTGAAATTAAATCCCTAAAATGGGATTTGAACTCATATCTCAGACTATTAGCCCGGGCATCCTGATTACCAATATCACAATATCACCTTCTCCCCATCTCTTGTAACTGCTTCGACTCATTTCCTTCCCCAATTATCCTTCACCTCCAGTCAGATACTGCCAGCCTATCAAAATTTATTGACGTTTAAAAATATTTATTGTAAGTGCTACGTTGGATTTCATAACTTGTGTCCATGCCAAAGATTTGTAGCCTGAAAGACTTTCACAGAATAGTGTAATCACTGCCTAAGCCGTCATCATTTATCAGTGCATGGCACTGTGTAATGTATGTAAAATGTTGTGGCACAGAATGCAGCACTTACAAAAGCAGATGAATGCTAATAAGAATTTTAATTGTATAATGTAATTTGTTCAGAATGTACTGTGATAGAATCAGAGATTAATTAATAAGATTCACTAAGATCTCACTACAAAAAGTAAAGTCATATGTTTTTGGGTCTTGTTTAATACCAGCAGGGAGCTTCTTAATTCCTTCTGAACAACTGGAAGAAATTTTGGGAAAAATAGAAAGGTCAAGAATATTCCGTATAAATAGTAAAGAATAGGTTTTTTTTTGTTTCTTCTGTTACATCTTAGTTTGCTTTGATATATACATATTTACTTCATATGACAACAGTTTAACTGAATGAAAGCAAAATACTGCAGATTCTAGAAATTTCAAAATGTGGGAGATGCTGGAAAAAGAGGGAGAAAAAAGATAAATGTAATAAATCAAATCAGACCCTTCTTCAGAATCAAAGAATGGAGAAATAGGATGGATTGTTGTTTGAAAGGGGGGGGAGAGGTAGATAAAACAAAAGGCAAGGTTTGAGCTAGGTAGATGTGACAGATTTAAATAATAAAGATATAATGGAACAAGAGCCAAAGGGGATGAATTGTATTGTTTGTTGTGAAGAATAAAAGCATGGGGCAAGAGTAAGTGTTAATGGCAGAGTAATGGACGTTTCTGTCTGCAAGCAAAAACATAAAAGCAAGATACCAAGTGACATTTGACATTGTTAGCACTCTAGAAGCAAAATAATATCAAAATAGGTCCACTTAGTCTGCAACCATGGCCCCAAACTTCGAGTTGTTTGTTTTATTTTAATTCACCATCTTGCTCTTTCACTCACCTTGTTGTCCTCAGCTTGTGATGATGTTCCAGTGAGACATGTTGCAGTCTGCCCAACTCTACACTGAATTCGCTAACCTTAGACTATGAATTCTAATCTGAATGTATAGGGAAGAATAACAAGGTCATGTTGAAATCTTCAGTGTTTCCTTTTGTTTTAGCATTTTTGGTTTGGAGCTATGAGCTGAGAACAGAGGATAACCTTTGAAATGTGAACAGCAGCTTGTTTTTAAAAAGAGGAGAACAAACAAATTAATATTTGTTTATGAGGCTAGGTCTGGGAGTTAATTATAGGTTGATTCTTGTTCGAAGTATTTTAGAAATGTATCGATCCAAGTGAGGCATTATTCTGAAACAGGTGGCAGATGCTGAATGGGGATAATATAGGGTGACAACCAGTCAAACAAAGAGAAGCCAAAGTTACTGAACTGATTTTGAACTGCATTCCAATCAGAAGGATTGTGGTCGTCAAAGCTACAGCATGGAAGTTTGATTACTCCCTGGTGATCTAGGGTTACAGAGAGACCTTGGTCAATTGGGTCAATGGGCTGAAGTTTAATTTGGATAAATACGAGGTATTGCATTTTTATAAAACAAAGACAAGACTTATACAATGAAAAGTAGGGCTGTGTTGTGCAGTGTTATAGAACAAAGAGACCAAGGAGTTCAGGCACATAATTCTTTGAAGTCTTTATCATGTAGTTGTTAAGAAGGCATTTGGCGTGCTTGTCTTCATTGCTCAGACCATTGAGTAGAGGAGTTGGGACATCACATTGAGAGTGTATAGGACATTGGTGAGGCTTCTTCTGGAATACTGTATGCAGTTCTGGTTATCCTGTTACAGGAAGGATATTATTAAGCTGGAGAGGGTTCAGAAGAGAGTTACCAGGATGGTGCCAGGAATGAAGGATATTTTTATAAGGAGAGAAGGCTGGATTTGTTTTCACTGGAGCATAGGAGGTTGAAGGGTGACCTTTATAGAGGTTTATAAAATCATGAGGGACAATGATATGGTGAATGGCAAGTATCTTTTCCCTCGGGTGGGAGATTTCAAGACAAGAGGGCATATTTTGAAAGTGAGAGAAGAAAGATTTATAAAGTACATTGGGACAATTTTTTACACAGAGAGGGGTTCATGTGTGGAATTAACTTTCAGAGGAAGTGATGGATGCAGGTACACTTACAACATTTAAAATACATTTAAATATGTACATAAATAATAAATGTTCGGACGGATATAGGCCAAGTGCAGACAGGTGGGACAAGTTTACTTTGGAATTATGGTCGGCATGGACTGGTTGGACCAAAAGGGTCTGTTTCCATGCTGTATGACTCTATGACTATGACTCTATGGTTATCCTCCCATTATTGTCTGACTGCAAGTTCCGATAATAGAATCTGAGCGATAAAAATTAAATGAATATTCCTCAGAGTCTACTGGAAGCTATCTTCATGCACCAATGCTTTCAGAAACCAAGCAAAATACAAACCCATGCACCTACGAAATTATGAATCACAAAGACTACACGAGTGATATGGCCAGTTACATTTTTTTTATTTTGACTTATCCCTTAACTGTTTCTCTGTCTGTCTATGTATGCATGAGGACGTAATCAAAGAAGATTTGTTTTAAATCATAGTAATTAAATAGATTCAAAAACATACATTGCTGGAAAAACTCAGCAGGTCTGACAGTATCTGTGGAGAGAAAGCAGAGTTAATGTTCAAGTCCAGTCACCCTTCTTCACAAGCCTTCTTATCTTTTGGTCCTGATTACTGTAAAAGCCTGGTGAGGAACCATTGAGGTCAATTTTGAAGGTCTTTGGAGATTTTAATTTGACTGTTTTACCTATACAAAGGTACGGAGATTGATTTGAGCTGGTTGTCTTCATGTCATAGCAATAATTAAGAAGATCTATGGGACTTTTGCCTTAACCAGTCAAGGCATAGATGATAAGAGCAGGGAGATCATTTTGGAACTGTACAAAACTCTAGCTCAGCTACAGCTGGAATAGTGTGCACAGTTCTGGTCATCACATTACAGGGAGGATGTGATTGCACTGGAGGGGGTGCAGAGGAGATTCACCAGGATGGTGTCTGGCATGGAGCACCTTAATGATGAAGATAAGCTCAGGTTGTTTCCTTACAGCAGAGAAGGGGACCTGACAGAGGTCTCAAAGACTATGAGGGGCACGGACAAGGTGGAGAGAAAGCAATTGTTTTCCTTAGTCAAAGGGTTAATAACAAAGCAGCAGAATCTTAATGTGAAAGGCAGGAAGTTTAGAGGGGATTTGAGGAAAAAAATATATCACCCACAGGATGGTGAGGGTCTGGAATGCATAGTGGGTAACCTCACAACCTGTAAAATAATACTTGGACCCAAGCACTTGAGATGTCTTAACATTCAAGCGTATAGGCCTATTGTGGGAAAATGGGACTAATGGAACAGTTTTTGTTGGACATCTTCTGCACTGTTTGCTTCCACGATTCTATGAACATTGAGTGTTCAAGTCCAGGACTCAAAGTTATCAACCCCAGTGCAGAGCAGAGAGAAAGCTGCACTGTCTGCGGTGGCAATTTTCAGAGGAGACATTTAATTGAAGCTCTCTCCTCCCACTCAACAGAAGCTCTCAAAATGTTTTCTACAGGGCCCTAACTGCAAACCTAACCCTATTTCTATTGCGAGTGGTCCGTGAGCTGCTCCAAAGTGCAAAGCTTCAAAGTGACAGCTCAGCCTTTGGCCAACTGAGCCTCAGAATCCACAATGACCCGTGATTAAGGTCATTGCTTACTGGGCAGGAGTGAGCACAGCTTTGGACTCTTGGACATCCTCAAAAACTGGCAAAGTATCTCCAGTAGCATCTTTCCAAGGCCTTCCAGTTCTTGGTGATAGAAACAGCTGTCCAATAGTAATGACTTCTCCCAAGAGCAATGAGGCTTGAGTCACTGAAAAGCCTATTCCTCTGGGCAGGTGTGTGCTCCTGACATCAGTCTCCTGAAGCAGCTGCCCTACCCAGAATACAGTCACGGCAGGAAGGCCTCAGGAGGACAACTGTAGGGATGTCCTCACAGGATCCCTGAAGAGGTCAAATACATCCCGCTGACTCAAGGGCTTGGGACTGACCAAAATAGAGATATTTCTTTCAGGAAGTCTTCAAACACATTGAGAGATTTCACTGAGAAGGCACATAGGCCAAGCCAAGGCTTGGTTACAGTGCGCAAACTTCCACATCTACCCAACCCTTCAAGCACCAGTTACCCCACATGCAGCACAGAGTGCAAGGGTCTCCTAAACATAGAAACACAAAATAAAGATATCATGGTTGCAAGAGGTCAGCTCGCCGGACCTTCTATAATATGAATTCATTGATTGGGGCTGTTAATCTGGTCCAATCAGAGACCTCCGGCTGACATAAAAGTATAAATGTCAGAGATACTGCCAGTCTCGTGTCTGACTCAGAAAGAGGCAATGCTATAGTTAAAAACTATGCATTTGTGATGGAATACCGGCCTATCAAGTGTTATTTCAATAGGAACAGGTGTTGTCCATGTTACCACTCAAGCATACTTTGCCATTTAATATTGTGATATTATGGACTTGAGAACTTTAATTAGTATTCATGGACTGCATGAATTAACAAAGAAAAGCAAACTGTCACACACAGCAATAACTCTAACTGGAATAAACTATTATTCCAGAATATAGTCGGTTCCAAGAGACTCAAACAATTAGCCATGTCTTGATGAGATTCCATAGACAAAATCGCTTTGACACCTGCCTGAAAACTGGACACTTTATGGCCACGGAGGAAAAGAATTGGTCTGCAAAAGAATTTAAGGAGTTAACCATAGAATAGCTGAAGTAATTTGTATGATAGGACTTCTTAAAACTTCAGAAAAGATTTACAAGGATGTTGCCAGGCTTGGAGAGTTTGAGCTATAGGGAGAGGTTGAATAGGCTGGGACTGTTTTCCCCTGGACCGCAGAGGCTGAGGGGTGACTTCATAGAGGTTGATAAAATCAGGAGGGGCACGGATTGGATAAATAGACAAAGTCTCTTCCCTGGGGTGGGAGAGTCCAGAACTAGTGGTCATAGGTTTAGGGTGAGAGGGGATAAAGGGACCTAAGGGGCAACTCTTTCACACAGAGGGTGGTACGTGTATGAAATGAGCTGCCAGAGGAAGTGGTGGAGGCTGGTGCAATTGCAGCATTTAAAAAGCATCTTGATAGGTATATGGGAGTTTTGAGAAGATTTGTAGCCCAGGTTGAGGTTCTGGATGTAGGCTTACACACTGAGCTGGAAGGTTCGTTTTCAGATGTTTCGTCACCATACTAGGTAACATCTCCAGTGAGCCTCCGGATGAAGCACTGGAGGTGTGGCCCACTTTTTAATTATGTGTTTATGTTTTCTTGGGTTGGTGATGTCATTTCCTATGGTGATGTCATTTCCTGTTCTTTTTCTCAGGGGATGATAATGGGATCTAAGTCAATGTGTTTGTTGATAGAGTTCCAGTTGGAATGCCAGGCTTCTTGGAATTCTCATGTGTATCTCTGTTTGACTTGTCCAAGGATGGATGTGCAGTCCCAGGCTAGCTACCAGGATACATGAACATCAACGAGCCACAAAAGGACATGACCCACTCTCACTAGTATCCTTCCATACAGATGAGGAAGGACACCACTTCACCTGAAACAACGCATCCATCCTAGGACAAGCCAAACAGAGCCATGCATGAGAATTCCTACAAGCATGGCATTCCAATGAACTCTAACAACAAACACACTAATTTGGATCCCATTTACCACCCCCTGAGAAAAAGAGCAGGAAATGACATCACCAACCCCAGGGAACTTAAACACATAAATAGAAAGCGGGCCACGCCACCAGTGCTTCATCCGGAGGCTCACTGATGGTGTTAGGCGGAAGTGGGTACTGCAGATTCTGGAGATTGGAGTCAAGATTAGAGTGGTGCTGGAAAAGCACAGCAGGTCAGGCAGCATCCGAGGAGCAGGAAAATAGATGTTTCAGGCAAAAGCCCTTCATCAGGAATCATCAGGTCTCAGTGATGATGTTACCGAACCAGAGGACACAGCTTAAAAATACGGGGTAGACTATTTAGGACAGAGATGAGGAGAAACTTCTTCACCCAGAGAGTGGTGGCTGTGTGGAATGCTCTGCCCCAGAAGGCAGTGGAGGCCCAGTCTCTGGATTCATTTAAGAAAGAGTTGGACAGAGCTCTCAAGGATACTGGAATCAAGGGTTATGGAGATAAGGCAGGAACAGGATACTGATTAAGGATGATCAGCCATGATCATATTGAATGGTGGTGCAGGCTCGAAGGGCAGAATGGCCTACTCCTGCACCTATTGTCTATTGTCTATTGTCTTTGGTGACAAAACGTCTGAAAATGAACCTTCCAGCTCAGTGAGAAAACCTACATCCAGAATGGGTATATGAATAGGAAGGGTTTGGAGGGATATGGGCCAGTGCTGACAAGCAGGACGAGATTAGGTTGGGATATCTTGTCGGCATGGATGCATTGGATTGAAGGATCTATTTCTGTGCTGTACATCTCTATGTCGATATGACTCTATCAATATATCACCTCAGAGACAGAAGGGTGAATATCTGTATAAGAATCGAACACCATTACAACTCAACAGCAGAACTTCACAGAACAACATACGCAAGGATCAAACCCTGGAGATTCCTCCCAGCGACAGATCACTGTTGATTGAAGCCTGGCCAGATTTCGCCATTAACTGGGTAATAACTGGGTCGCAGTTTATACTTGCTTACTTGAGGGGTTTTATATGAATAAAGTTTGAATTGTTGTTTCAGTATTGATTGTTTGTGTTATTTCTTAATAAGTAGCTAAATTAAAGGTAACTTGTGGTGATTTTGCCAATCATCTAATTCATAAAGTAAAACAAATAGTGGTGCATGCTGGAAATCCAAAATAATAACAAAATGGTGGAGAAACCCAGGAGATCTGGCAGCATCTTTGAAGAGAAAGCAGTCTATGCTCCTTCAGAATGGCTGTCACCAGACTTGACATGTTAATTCTGCTTTCTCTGTCCACAAATACTGTCAGAGCTGGTGATTTTCTCCGACAATTTCTGTTTTTGATCCAAATCAGTTTCTCCCCATTGATCCTTGTCGGCCTAAGAATTAAATGTGCATCTTTCTTGGAAGTCTTTGATGTCTTGGCCTCAACCACTTTCTGCGGCAGAAGATTCCACAGGCTCGCTACTCTCTGAGGAAAAAGACATTTCTCCTCAGCTCAGTCCTAAAATGGGCTACCCCATCTCCTCAGACTGTGACCCCTGGTTCTGAACTCCCCATTCATCGGGAAGATCCTTCCTGCATCCACCCTGACTAGCCCCTGTATTAGTTTCTAATGAGATGCCCCCTCATTCTTCTACACTCCTGTGGATATAGCCCTGATAGATGCAATCTCACCCTCTTTATCCAGCGTGCTGTCCCAGGAATCAGTTTGCTAAACCTTCCTTGCGCTCCCTCAATAATCAGAACACATTTCCTCAGATAAGGTGAGCACTGGGGCGGCACAGTGGCTCAGTGATTAGCATTGTTGCCTCACAGCGCAAGGGACCCAGGTTCGATTCCACCTCGGTGACTGTTTGTGGAGATTGCTCGTTCTCCTGCGTGGGTTTGCTCTGGGTTTTTCCCACAGTCGAAAGGTGTGCAGGTCAAGTGAATTGGCCATAGTGTTAGGTGCATTAATCGGGGTAAATATAGGGTAGGGTAATGCGTCCGGGTGTGTTACTCTTTGGAGGGTTGGTGTGTGGACTTGTTGGGCTGAATGGCCTGTTTCCACACTGTAGGGAACCTAATCTAAAAAAAAATGCACACCACTGCAAACATCTCTAAATCAGTGGAAGCAAATCACCGAGTTCTCCGAGATTCCCCCAGGCCATGAAAGTGAAAATGCATGTCGCTGGTCTGTAAAATGATGGCTGAAGCCATTTGAGAGCAGAAGCCAAAACTTTTATCCTTAACAGTCTGATTACTGTTTGCATGGTATGGGTTGTCACAATCATGAGCAACAACCATGTCAATTTATTAGCAAGTTATTTATAGATTTTGTTCAATTAATAGCCACAAGGTAAGTGCTAGTTCCTCAGAAGAATATTATTGTGTTGATTTTATGCCACATTAGAATGTGTCAAATAAATGCATTCTCTTGTGACTATGATATGACTTCTGGTGTAAATGAATAATTTGCAAATGATATTCAACACAAAAATTAATACATATAAATTTATAACAAGCAATGAAATATTTAAAGGTTACATAAGTTCCCATTATTTGATTTGATTTATTATTATCACATGTACCAAGATACAGTGAAAAGTATTGGTTTGCATGCTGTCAAGGCAAATTATACCTCATCTAAGAACAACAGGGTAATCAAACAGAATGCAGAATATAGTGTTACAGTTATGAGAAACTGCAGACAATGATCAACTTTAATATATGAGAGGCCCATTCAAAAGTCTGATAACAGCAGGGAAGAGGCTGTTCTTGAATCTGTTGGCATGTGCTTTCAAACTTTTGTATCTTCTACTGAAAGGTTACATAATTTCCCATTATTTGATTTGATTTATTATTATCACATGTACCAAGATACAGTGAAAAGTATCAGGTTTGCATGCTATCAAGGCAAATTATACCTCATCTAAGAACAGGGTAATCGAGCAGAATATAGTGTTACAGTTATGAGAAGCTGCAGACAATGATCAACTTTAATATGTGAGAGGCCCATTCAGAAGTCTGATAACAGCGGGGAAGAAGCTGTTCTTGAATCTGTTGGTATGTGCTTTCAAACTTTTGTATCTTCTACTGAATGGAAGAGGAGGGAAGAGAGTATAAATGGGGTGGGAGGGATCTTTGATTATGTTGGCTGTTTTTCCAAGGCAGTGGGAAATGTAGATGGAGTCAATGGACAGAAGGCTGGTTTGAGTGATGGACTGAGCAGTGTTCAAGGCGCTCTATAATTTCTTTTGCTCTCAGTTGGAGCAGTTGCCATGCAAGTTATGATGCAACCATTCATGGTGCATCTATAAAAATTGCATCATTTCCTTAGCCTTCTGAGGAAGTAAAGATGTTAGTGTGCTTTCCTGACCATAGCAACAACTTGGATGGACCAGAATCGATTGTTGGTGATATTTACCCAAGGAATTTGGAGCTCTCGATCACCTCCACCTCAGCTCCATTGATGTCCTCCACTCTGTTTCCCAAAGTTAATGACCAGTTCCTTCACTTTGCTGACATTGAGGGAGAGATGATTGTCTTTACACCATGCAACTAAACTCTGAATCTCTTTCCAGTACTGTGTTTCTAAATTTATTGAGATCAGACCCACTACAGTGGTGTCATCAGCAAACTTGCAAACAGAGTTAGAGTGGAATTTGACCACACATTCGGGAGAGTATAAGGAGTATAGTAAGGGGCTGAGTATGCAGCCTTGCGGAGAATCGGTGTTGAAGACCAATGAGTTTGTTTTTGCTGTGGCAATTAAAACTAGGCAGATGAAACATCCAGGTGGTGCAAAGAAGATAATGGCTTGGAAGGGAACCTTGTGGCACTGTGCTGAAGATCTACAGGGGAGTTATCATCCAAAGACACCCTCAGAAGGTCTTTAGACTTTGTACTATCTTCCCCATAGAGCACTGGGTGTGGGGTCACTGCACATTTTGAGGGCAGTTAAATTCTTAACTAACCTCCAAATAGAATCAATCCCTTCCTAAAAACCTCTCTGATACTGATTTTGCAAATATGGAGTCTCATTCCTTTATAACTTGATAACATTGGGAACCTAATTTTAAAAAATATATTTTCCTTTTTTCTGTTTCTTATTCCATTCTTTTTGATTTCTGCCCATGTTTTAATGTTAATTAATTCTTCTTTATGTGTGTTTCCTGATTTAGACTGTAAGTAGTTCAATGAGGACCCTTCAATTTGATTCATTGAAGAGCCTTGCTATTTCTCGTTCTATCCCAGACACCTTTAGAGAGTGGTACCATGGATCAGACTCCAGCTTAGAGCAGGTTTGTATCATCAATAGTCACAGGTGAGGTGCCGAAAGACTGGAGGTTGGCTAATGTGCTGCCACTGTTTAAGAAGGGTGGTAAGGACAAGCCAGGGAACCAAAGACCAGTGAGCCTGACGTCAGTGGTGGAGGGAATCCTGAGGGACAGGATGTACATGTATTTGGAAAGGCAAGGACTGATTCGGGATAGTCAACATGGCTTTTTGCATGGGAAATCATGTCTCACAAACTTGATTGAGTTTTGTGAAGAAGTAACAAAGAGGATTGTTGAAGGCAGAGCAGTAGATGTGATCTATATGGACTTCAGTAAGGCATTTGACAAGGTTCCCCTTGGGAGGCTGATTTGCAAGGTTAGATCCCACGGAATACAGGGAGAACTAGCCATTTGGATACAGAACTGACTCAAAGATAGAAGACAGAGGTGGAGGGTTGTTTTTCAGACTGGAGGCCTGTGACCAGTGGAGTGCCACAAGGATCAGTGCTTGGTCCTCTACTTTTTGTCATTTACATAAATGATTTGGATGCGAGCATAAGAGGTATAGTCAGTAAGTTTGCAGATGACACCAAAATTGGAGGTGTAGTGGACAGCGAAGAAGGTTACCTCAGATTACAACAGATGAGCCAATGGGCTGAGAAGTGGCAGATGGAGTTTAATTCAGATAAATGCGAGGTGCTGCATTTTGGGAAAGCAAATCTTAGCAGGACTTATATACTTAATGGTAAGGACCTAGGGAGTATTGCTGAACAAAGAGACATTGCAGTGCATGTTCATAGCTCCTTGAAAGTGGAGTCGCAGGTAGATAGGATAGTGAAGAAGGCGTTTGGTATGCTTTCCTTTATTGGTCAGAGTATTGAGTACAGGAGTTGGGAGGTCATGTTTCAGCTGTACAGGACATTGGTAAGGCCACTGTTGGAATATTGCATGCAATTCTGGTCTCCTTCCTATTGGAAAGATGTTGTGAAACTTGAAAGGATTCAGAAAAGATTTACAAGGATGTTGCCAGTGTTGGAGGATTTGTGCTATAGGGAGAGGCTGAACAGGCTGGGGCTGTTTTCCCTGGAGCGTTGGAGGCTGAGGGGTGACCTGATAGAGGTTTAAAAAATTATGAGGGGCATGGATGGATAAAGTCTTTTCCCTGGGGTTGGGGAGTCCAGAACTAGAGGACATAGGTTTAGGGTGAGAAGGGAAAGATATAAAAGAGACCCACGGGGCAACTTTTTCACACAGAGGATGCTATGTGTATGGGATGAGCTGCCAGAGGAAGTGGTGGAGGCTGGTACAATTGCAACATTTAAAAGGCATTTGGATGGGATTTTGAATAGGAAGGGTTTGGAGGGATATGGGCCGGGTGCTGGCAGGTGGGACTAGATTGGGTTGGGATATCTGGTCGGCATGGACAGGTTGGACCGAAGAGTCTGTTTCCATGCGTTACATCTCTATGACTCTCTGATTTTATGAGGTTTGCATTCAAAAAGAACTTTGTGTGCAACTGACCACAATGCTAAAGCTCAAATATGCAATCAGAAAGGTAACTCTGTTTACATATATGGGCTTCATAGAACAAATCTCAGGACAATGTGAGAGCAGATTTCAAATTGGAATTGGGTGGTTTCCTATGCCACAACTGTGATTGCTTTCAAACAAGTGCTTACTTGGTTGTGAAGTGCTTTGGGACATCCAGGACCATGAAAGGCACTATAGAAATGCAGGTCCTCCTTCTTTCTTTTCCTTTCCTCTGACAATTATAGAAAATTCAGACTTCTTTGATTGCAATGCAGAATTCTTTTCAGATAATTTAAATGCAGAATTGGAAATCTAATCATTTTATAAAGAAGAA
The DNA here is from genome assembly GCF_037043375.1 of Chiloscyllium plagiosum. Lineage (NCBI taxonomy): Eukaryota > Metazoa > Chordata > Chondrichthyes > Orectolobiformes > Hemiscylliidae > Chiloscyllium > Chiloscyllium plagiosum. The sequence goes on along the minus strand of NW_028270142.1, from coordinate 135,901,513 downwards.
GATAGTCCCCTGGACGTCCAGGGAAATTGAGCATATAAAAGACCAGTTACCCACTACTGGAACTACCTAAATCACCCGGTAAATCAGCACAAACCTCCTTGAAAGTAGACAAATCTTCTGACAGACCACGAAGCAAAAGAAAGATGTGACTTTGAACTACTGTGGAGATCTTATACCCAATGAAGCCACTTTTCAGAAAAGGCATTTATCAAGTTTACATCAGGCTGCGAGGATCAGTGAAAGGCTGTCACTTTTCCATTAGCACAGAAGTGGCTGAGTAACTCCAAACTAAAATTTATTTCTGGTACATTTCAACATGATCAGTGTTCAACGTTTGCTTCAGCACTGCCCAACTCCCCTCTCTCACTCTGTCCCATTCATGACTCCTCCAGTTCCTTCTCCAAGAATCTATCTACCTCCACCAGATTTTCAAGACAGGATTCATCACCCTTTTGAGGACATCCTCTCAAAATCTGCCAGGCAAGAGCAATAAGAGTCTTCAATATTTTAATCAATCAATCAATCAAGGGGCATGGATAGGGCGAATAGCCAAGGTCTTTTTTTGTCAGGTGGGGGGAGTCTAAAACTTAGAGGGTATAGATTTAAGGGGAAAGATTTAAAAAGGACCTGAGCAGTAACTTTTTTCAGGCAGAGAGTGGAGCATTTATAGATTGAGTTGCCAAAGGGAGTGGTGGAGGCGGGTAGAATTACAACATTTAAAACATTATTTTATGCTGTTTGGCATGAAATAGCCTTGGTTAAGAAGATTAGAGTGAATTCAAAAACATTCTTTAAGTATATTAGAGGGAAAAGAATAACTAGAGAGTGAATAGGATCTGGGTGACATGGTGGCTCAGTGGTTAGCACTGCTGCCTCACAGCGCCAGGGACCTGGGTTCGATCCCAGCCTCGGGGGCGACCGTCTGTGTGGAGTTTGCATATTCTCCCCGTGTCTGTGTGGGTTTCCTCCAGGTCTTCTGCTTTCCTCCCACAATCCAAAGATGTGCAAGTTAGGTAAATAGGCCATGCTAAATTGCCAATAGTGTTTAAGGATGTGTAGGTTAGGAACAATAATCAGGGGTAAATATAGAATAATAGGAATGGGGAATGGGCCTGAGTGTGTAACTATTCGGAGGGTTGGTGGGGACTTGTTGGGCCAAAGGGCCTGTTTCCATACTGTAGGGATTCTATGACTCTACAAGTCACTTCTTACTTATCTAACTTCTACCATGCCTATTCTCTCCAACCTTCCCTCAGAAGACAATCCACCTATTCCAAGTATTAGTCTAGTAAAATGCCACTTCAACAAACCACCCTCTTCTCTGGCCAACCACTCTGTCTCAGAATTGCTGCAGTGCTCCAGCAAAGCTCAGCACAGACTGGACAAACAACACAGCTACAGCCTTCTGGACTCAATATTGAGTCAACAATTTTAAGACTTGAGGCACCTTCTCCCATTTCCTTACCCCAACCCCCACACAACAGGTCTTGTTATCACGTGGTCTGTTATTACCTAATACTCATTGTTACCCACTAACAGTCCCCATTTGTAGCTATTCATTCTCCCAGGTTGACCGTTAGCCATTCCTTTGTCTGTCCAACTGTTCTTCTCTCTCTTCGTGCTCTATCTCCACTTATCGTTTTCCCTTACCTGTCACCCTACCTTCTACATAAAAATACAACTTTTCCTAGCTACTGTCAGTTCTGAGGAAGGGTCCCTGGACCTAAAATGTTAACTGTGATTTCTCTCCACAGATGCTGCCAGACCTGCTGAGATTTTCCCAGCAATTTCTGATTTCCAGTATCTGTAGTTCTTTTGTGTTTTTTTTAAATGCCAGAAAAACTCAGCAGGTCTGGCAGCAGCTAAGATTAGATAAACAGAGTTAAGTTTCAAGTCTGATCTGACTCTTTATCAAAACCTGAAAAATCTTGGTTTTGAAGAAGAGTCATATTAGATTTCAAACGTTAACTCTATTTTTCTCTTCCAACCTTCCAGCTCAGCACCGCCCTCATGACCTGTTCCACCTGTCAATCTTCCTTCCCACCTATCCACTTCACCCTCCCCTCCGATCACCTTTACCCCCACCTCTATCCACCTATTGCACTCCCAGCTCCATCCCCCCCCCCCCCCCCCCCAGCTTCACACCCCTCCCATTTATCTCTCCACCCTAGAGGCTCCCAGACTCATTCCTCATGAAGGGGTCTTGCCGAAACATCGATTTTTCTGCTCCTCGGATTCTGCCTGACCTGCTGTGCTTTTCCAGCACCACACTCTCGACTCTAATCTCCAGCATCTGCAGTCCTCACTTCCGCCTTTTATCCCAGGAATCAGCCTCGTGAGTCTCTTTTGAACTGCCACCAATGCCAGTATTATCTTTTAAATACAGGGACCAAAGCTGTACACATATGATCTGATCAGCACCTTGTACTGTTGCAACAAGACTCCCCTATTTTTAAACTCCAAACCCATCGTAATAAAGGCCAAAATTCCACTTTGCTTCTTAATTACTTGCTACATTTCTATGCTAATGTTTTTCATCTTTCATTGACAGATTCCTCTGTGATGACCGAATGACAATCGTAATTTCTGCGTTTTGTAGTATCCAGAGTGAAGAACCAGCTTTCCAGCTCTGTGTGCTCCTGCATTACCTGCCTGGCTCTCTCAGGCTATCTGACAGTCATCTCTTCTCTCTCTGCCTGCTGGTCCCTAAACTGAGGTTCCAGTTAGAAAAGTCACAGAAACCGATCAAAAATTCATTTTAAACATTGAGGGTAATTCTAACCGATCAAAGAAGTCAGAGAAACTAATGGGATTGAGATGCAATGCTGGTGTTACACACAATTGTATCGCCGTGGAAATCAAAGAAAAATCAGCTGGATGTAAGATGATTGTTCTTTCCAATTGCATAGAATCCCACCCCACGATTGATAAAACTGTCCCAACTGACTTTGACAGAAATATACTTCAGAAAAATAGATAGATAGATACATAGACGGATTGATAGATAGATAGATAGATAGATAGATAGATAGATAGATAGATAGATAGATAGATAGATAGATAGATAGATAGACAGACAGACAGACAGACAGACAGACAGACAGACAGAAGGATAGATAGATAGATAGATAGATAGATAGACAGACAGACAGACAGACAGATAGTCGGATAGATAGATAGATAGATAGATAGATAGACAGACAGATAGATAGATAGATAGATAGATAGATAGATAGATAGATAGATAGATAGATAGATAGATAGATAGATAGATAGATAGATAGATAGATAGATAGATAGATAGATAGATAGATAGATAGATAGATAGATAGAAAGAAAGAATGAAATGAAAAATAAAAGCAAGAAATGCTGAAAGTACTCAACAGGTCAGGCAGCATTTCTGGAGAGAAAATTGTGTTAATATCTCTGGGTTATGGCGAAAAGACAGGCAAGTGGACGTGAGACGTGTTGGCTCAATCATGTCCTATTGAACGGGCTCAATGGGCCTGAAAGGTTTGCTCTTATTCCTATTTCTTGCATGTTATCAGCATTGAAATGACACAGACAGTGACTGATCTGCTGAGTATATGCAGCAATTTTAGTTGCATTTCCTTTTGAGTGCAACCTTCTCCAGATTTATTCCAAAAGTTGCGAGTTGATTGAAAGTTTAAATCCATCCATTAAAAATGGATTTACACAATCAATGTCTTCATGTGCCACCAATTGCCTTGTCATTACGGTTTCATTCACAGCCGCTGAATGATATTGTCACTGAATATTGCTGATCCACCTAATCCAACATAAAACCACCGGAATATCTTAAAATCTTTGATGCATATCAATGATTTCTTGTATAATTGCTTACATGTAGTGCTTTTCACTTCATGTCTGGAGTGTTTCCTTCCTTTGCAACCAAATCCCCTTACACATGTCTTTAACACTGTTGTGTTCCTTTGATATTGCTTCATTTAACCATTTCAGAACCAGTGCTCACCTTCCCTTGTATAGTAATGTGAAACACTGCAGATGCTGGAAGTTTGAAATCAGCATGTGTAGCATCTGTCAAGAGAAAAGCAGAGTTAATGTTTCAACTCCAGTGACCACAGATACCGCCAGACCTGCTGACTTTCTCCAGTACACGTTTCTTGCCTCTTTGCACTGTATCTGGGAAGTGACTGCACGAGACTACAAGAACTCAGGTTGTTCAGAGCACTGTTAACATGGTAAAATGGCACAAGGTCTTTTGTAGGAGGAATTGTCAAAGAAAACTTTACTCTGAGGCACAGTAAGAGAAATGAGAACACGGAGATTTTAGATTAGATTACTTTACAGTGTGGAAACAGGCCCTTCGGCCCAACAAGTCCACACCGACCCGCCGAAGCGCAACCCACCCATACCCCTACATTTACCCCTTACCTAACACTACGGGCAATTTAGCATGGCCAATTCACCTGACCTGCACATCTTTGGACTGTGGAAGGAAACCGGAGCACCCGGAGGAAACCCACGCAGACACGGGGAGAACGTGCAAACTCCACACAGTCAGTCGCCTGAGGCGGGAATTGAACCCGGGTCTCTGGCGCTGCGAGGCAGCAGTGCTAACCACTGTGCCACCATGCCGCTGTTTTGTCTCAATCTCTGACAATGGTCAGGAAGAGGAGGAGAGAGTGACAGGTTAAGTAAGTGGCAAAAATGTTGGTAAATGGAGTATGATGTGGGAAAATGTGAAGTTGTTCATTTTGTTTAAGATGTTTTCTGAAAGTAGAGAAAAGAGGAAAATAACATTTAGGGAGCTTGGCTAAAGGCAGCTAAAGACCTTCCTGAGTGTGGAAGTATAGTCTCGGTGATGGAGAGAAAATGGGGTTGGACATGGAGGGAAAGATTATGGAAAACAAGCTGTTTTGTCTCAATCTCTGACAATGGTCAGGAAGAGGAGGAGAGAGTGACAGGTTAAGTAAGTGGCAAAAATATTGGTAAATGGAGTATGATGTGGGAAAATGTGAAGTTGTTCATTTTGGAAGGGAGAACAAAAGAACAGGATATTATTTAACAGGAGGAAAACTGCAGAAAGCTAGCACACAGGCAGTGTAGGTAATCAGGAAGGCTCATGGAATGTTGGCCTTATTTAAGGGGGTTAGAGTATAAGAGTAGGGAAGTCTTACTTTAACTGTACAAGGTGCTGGCGAGAGCACATCTGGAGTAATGTACAGTTCTGGTGTCTTTGTTCACCAAAACATATCATTTCATCAGAGACAATTCAGAGAAGGTTCACTTGGATGATGCCTGGTCTGGACAGAGTATCAAATGAGCAAAGACTAAACAGATTGGGACTCTACTCACTGGAGCTTAGAAGACTGAGAGGTGATCTCATTGAAACATATCAGATTCTTAAGGGGTTTGACAGGGTCAATGCTGCGAGGATGTTTCCCCTGGTGGGAGAGTCTAGGACCGGAGGACACCATCTCAAAATGAAGGGGCATCAATTTGAAACTGAGCTGAGGAGGAATGTCTTCTCTCTGAGAGTTAGGAGTGTTTGGAACTCCTTGTCACAGAGAGCTGTGGGGCCAGAGTCCTTGTAAACATTTAAGGCTGAGATAGATAGTTTGTGATCAATAGGAATGTTGGATCAGCCATGATCCTATTGAATGGTCGTTCAGGATTGAGGGGCCCAACAGCCTACTCTTGTTTCCTCTTGGTCATCAGACAATCCCAACATATGGCGGATCATTCAAGTGAACCTTCTCTGAACTGCCTTCAATGAAATAATATCTTCTGTTAAATAAGGGACCAAGATTGCTCCAGATGTGGTCTCACCAGCACCTTGGACAATCGCAGTAAGACATCCTTACTTTGAGTGAGGGATGTCCCCCTGGCAACCAACAAGCAACCTCATCTGGGATTTTCTGTTGTGCTCCCTTAATTGGGAAACTCATGCCAGCCACAAGGTTAATATCAGCAGGAACAGGGTAAGGTCCTTAAGTGGTCAATCCCACATCGGAACCTCAATTGTCAGCAGACCGGAGCTTGGATCAGATTGAGCTGTGATCCCACCCTATCATTGATTAAATTGATTAAATAACCACATCGCCAAAGTCACACCGAGAGAGGGTATTACATTCCGAATAAAATTTCCCAGCACCAGCCATCCATTCAACAGGCAATATATGTAATGAAATCTATTTTTGTATCAGTTCAGCCCAAATTCTGGGAATACTATAACATCCTAGTCATAGGCCATTTCACAATTATGATACATTCAACTGTTCAAGTTGTTGCTGTATTCACTCCTGCTGAAGAACAAGGGCAGGGTTTGTTGAGAGGCCTTCAATAGGTTTCTCAGAACACTTCAAGAGTTACTGAGTGGTCAGTTGTCTGTCAGATAGAAGCATTGTTTGGAGAGAGTTGGTTCTGGTAGCTGCTATTCCATCAAGTACATAAGGGTTTCATCCTGTTGTTGTAACAGGCTCCAAGCATTTAGAACTCAGGAATTATCATGGGAGCTAGTAGATATAGCAAAGAGTTTGAATTTATTTTTATTTGATCATGGGACATGGGCATCTCTGGCTTGGCCAGGAGTTATCATTCATCCCTAAATGATCCTAAAAGATTGTCACGAGCTGTCTTCCAAAACAATTGCAGCCCTTGGGGTATAGGTAGACCTAGACTGCTGTTAGGAAGGGGTTTCCAGGAATTTTCTTCACCAACATAGAATATATAGAACATAGAGTACAGCACAGGACAGGCCCTTTGGCCCACGATGTTGTGCCGAGCATCTATCTTAATCTAAGATTAGCCTAACCTACACATCTCTCAATTTATTACCATGCATGTGCTTGTCCAGCAGTCGCTTAAATGTCCCTAATGTCTCTGACTAACATTGAAGGAACAGTGACGTATCTCCAAAGATGATGTAAAGTTATGGAGGGGAACCTGCAGGTGATGGTGTCCCATGTATCAGCTGTCCTTGTCTTTGTAGTTGATAGAAGTTGTGAATTTGGAAGGTGCTGTCTAAGGAGCTTTGGTGAGTTACTGCAATGTATCATGTGCATGATGCACACCGCTGCTACTGTGTGGTGGTGGGCAATGGAGTAAATGTTGAAGGTGGTAGAAGGTGCAAGATGCTTTGACCTGGACATTGTTTATCTTATTGGGTATTGTTGGAATTGCAATCAACCAGGCAAGGGGGGAGTATTCCATCACAGTCCTGACTTGTGCCTTGTAGATGGTAGACAGGCTTTGGGAGGTTAGGGACAGTGTTACTCACCACTGTATTCACAGGTAATGCCATTGCATGCCAAGGTGCATTCATTCATAGAATCCCTATAGTGCAGAAAGAGGCCAATCAACCCATCGAGACTGTACCAACCTCTCCAAGAAACACCCTACCCAGACCCAGGTACCACATCCTCTATTTCCCATGTTTAATGCACCTAACCTTCATATCTTTGAATTGTGAGAGCACCCAGAGGGAACCCACGCAGACACAGAACATCCACACAGATGTTCACCTGAGACTGGAATCGAACTCGGATCCCTAGCTCAGTGACACAGCAGTGTTATCCACTAGGTCACCATTTGTGCCTAGTGCCATTTGCCACTTGTCAGAGCAAGACAGACTATTGCCCAGGTCTACCTGCATTTGAACATGGACAACTTCAATATCTGAGGAATCACAAATTGTGCGATTCATCAGCAATCATTCTTTTTCTGAGTTTAGGATGGGGGATGGTCATTGATGAAGCAGCTGAAGATGGTTGGGTCTAGGACACCAACCTGAGAAACTCCTGCAGAGATGTCCTGAAGCTCAGATGACTGACCTCCAACAACCACAACCATCTTTCTTTCTTTTATTCATTCTTGGGATGTGGGCATCACTGGCGAGGCCAGCATCTATTACCCATCCATAATTGCCCAGAGGGCAGTTAAGTGTCAACCATATTGTTGTGAATCTGATGTCATGTGTGGGCCAGATGAGATGACAGTAGTGAGCCAGATAGACTTTTCTAGCTATCAACAATGATCTCATTGTTATCATTAGACTCCTAATTCCAGATATTTGTTGGATGGAAATTTTACCATCTGCCATGATAGGATTCGAACACTGGTCCCTAGCACATCACATCATCTCAGGATTGATAGTCTAGTAATAATACCACTAGGCCAGCAACCCCCAAATTTTTGTAGGCATGACTCCAGCCAGTCTACAGTTTTCCCTGATTCCCATTGACTTCAGTTTTGCTCGGGCTCCTTGGTACTACCTTAGGTTAAATGCGGTGTTGATGTCAAGGGCAGTCACTCTCACCTCACCTCTGGGAAATTCAGCTCTTTGGTCCATGTTTTGCCCAAGGCTGTAATGAGGTCAGGAGCTGAGTGGGCCTGGCAGAACCCAAACTGGGCGTCACTGAGCAGGTTGTTGCTGAGCAGGTGCTGCTTAATAACACTGTTGATGACACCTTCCATCACTTTACTGATGATCGAGAGGAGACTGATGGGTAGTAATTGGCCAGGTTAAATTTGTCCTCCTATTTGTGTACAGGATATACCTGGGCAAATTTCCACATTGTCAGGTAAATGCCAGTGTTGTGGCTGTACAGGAATAGCTTGATTAGGAGAATGGGAAATTCTGGACCACAAGTCTTCAGGACCATTGCTGGAATATTGTCAGGTCCCATAACCTTTGAAGTGTCCAGTGTCTCCAACTGTTTCTTAATATCACATGGAGTGAATCAAGTTGGTAGAGGGCTGTCATTTGGGTCAGGAGCACCCCATGGAGAAATACTGGCTTGGAAGAAGTCTTTGATCCATTAAATCCTAATTTAAGGCAGCTGAGAGTGGATTTAAAGAGGCCCACAAGCAGGATTTGCTGAAGCTGAGCAGATTACAGCTCAGAAGCGGAGCTTGCTGAAGTCTACTGTATGGACAATGTATGCAATTGTACCCATGAGTTCAACAGAATACTGGGGATGCAGACCTGATTTGAGAGAATCAGCTATCTGGCTATGGGCAGACAAAGAGGCAGTCCATGATAAAATAGTTCTTGAGAGAGTATGGAAGCTAGATCTTTGAAAGAGAAGAATTTGAATCCCTCTAAAATGTTTGATAAATTCGATGCCCCACAATATCACTAACATTCATGACTGGTTGCTGAGAAATTGATTAGATCTGCTCAGACTACATTTGATAGTCATGGTTTTCAACCTGTTTTTTTACCTCAGGTTAATTCTGAATGTTGGAATATAATTGTGTACATATTTTACGTAGATAATACACAAATCTGTTTGCAAGCTTTATGGCGGTTTAGTTACAATCCGTGGCTTTACTTCCTTAATTAAGATCTCAAATTTGTCTACTTTGAACAAAGTTACTGGCCTCTAGCCAGTTCATAAGATAATTTGCAGTTTCATTCTGCACCATAACAATAATCAATAATAACATTCTGTCAACAGAAATCCTAACTAAATGAAATACGCAGTTCGCAGACTGTAACACTTAAATCTAAATTAGATACAAATAAATCTATTAGAGGATTGAAGAGAAAGCTCTTTATTTGGCGCAGAGTGATTTCAATGTGGAATTTGACACACAACAGTTGAGGGGAATAGGTGAAGACATTTTTTTATAATTCATTCATGTGTCATTGACCAGGGCATCCCCAATTGCCCTTGAGAAGCTGGGGTGAGCTGCCTCCTTGAACCACTACCATCCATGATTTCAGGGGAAGCTGGATGGAGGTACAATGGAGAATGGATCTGAATGATATGCTGAAGGGCAATGATGAAATGGAGTGGGAAGTCTGAGTATGGCATGGAACTGTCTTGGCAAATGGCCTGTGTCAGTGTTGTAAATTCTTGATAGAATGGCTGTTTCAGGGTGGTTAGGCAACATGCTACCAGCATGGCATCAAGAGAAATTTGGTGACCTGTACGGTGGGAGGGCAACCTTTAAGAAGTACGTGGGCGAGCACTTGAAATGTCATAACATTTAAGGCTATGAGCCAAATGCTGGAACGTGTCGTGTAAATAGGTCAGCACAGTCTATTGGGTCAAAGGGCTACTCCTGTCATAGATGACTCCATGACTACATGATGGCACCTTCATAGAAAAGGAGGTGAAATCAAAGACTGCCCATGTTGTGCAGGAAATTTCTCATCAAACATGACGACCTCCAGGAATTTGCCTCTATCCCCTGCCTGACAGCACGCAAGTCACGTCCCTCATCGACGAATCCAACACAGGCCAAGTACCTGTTAAAACTGGTGTCAGGAAGGCTGTGTCATTGTCTTGACACTCTCCTCCATCTTCTTCACTGCAACACACCACCCTAAATCCATGAGGATTCCCATGAAGATAACCTACTCCCACCACACAACACTGTCCCCTGACTATCAGGATTCACTATCAGTCAACATGGATCAATTCTCATACAAAAGGATCCTCCTTTCAGAGAGGGAATGCTCCTTACCTTCTACATCGCCTCCACTGTGCCAGTGCAGTGACCATCTGGCAAATAACTGTTTGATGCAAACACTTCAACCCTAGCACCAAGCTTATAGGCTGCAGAGCAGTAATGCCACCTGCCCTTCTATGTGAGTTGAAGACTTGAAAATCCTGAATAGTACCAGTGAAACTTCCGTAAAATCCTGTGAATCTGTTTGCAGGATATTTGCTCCAAAACCAGTGCCCTCTCTGAAACCAACATCACTTGTACCAAGGTACGGGTTACATTCAATCACCTTCATTGGATGCACCTTATTGTCCACATGCCTCAGTTATCACGTCCAAAGCAAGCTCTCTATTCTGAGCTGCACCACAACAAGCAGTTAATGGGACGGCTGAAGAAAGACTTAAAAGAGCATTTTCAAAGCCTCCGTAAAAAAAATGCAACATTACCCAATCCACTCATGGGAGTCTCTGGGTTATAACCACCCAAACTGGTGAAGAGGTATTTGCAAAGGCGAAACACCTCAAGCATCTCTGTCAGATCTAGGTGGAGATCTAAGTGAAACGACGGTGTGAAAACTCAAGCATCTCACAACCTTTCAAACACTGCCTGCCCCTCCTGAGGCAGGTTGTGTGGATCCAACATCGGTTTGTCCAGTCACCTCAAGAACCATAACTCTGGGTGCAAGGGAATGTAGTGTCCAGAAGTGGATAAGTACTCCAGTGTGGGACTACCAGGATTATGTCCTGGAGCTTATGTCATTCACCTACTGCTCACCCTACTGATACCTCCATTGTTCATGGTATCTACCTTCACTGGGGCTTTGACACGAAGGCAAAATCATAGTAGATGGAGAAAATACCCGTTCAGTTTCTGACAGCAGTCAGAGAGATCACGAGGTCACCAGGGAGCAGTGGAGCCTGTCAGGACCCGTGAGTATATAGTATAAAGTGCTGAGTTTCCTATATTCCTCCGAATTGCTCCAGGGATGTAGAAGTAAGAGTAGCAAAGATGATTCTCGATAGGAGCGAGAGTAACAGCATAGTTGTTAGGGGGATTTTAACTTACCTAATATTGACAGGGAATACTATAGTTCAAGTAGTTTAGATGAGTCAGTTTTTGTTCAATGTGTGCAGAAGAGTTTTCTGACACAGTGTGCAGCCAGGCCAACAAGGGACGATGCCGAATTGGATTTGGTACTGGGGAATGAACCTGGCCAGATGTTAGGTTTGGAGGTAGGTGAGCACTTTGGCGATAGTGACCACAATAGCAATGGGCAAGGATTGGTATATACTGCAGGAAAAGAAGTATAACTGGGGGAAAGGCAATTGTGATGCAATTAGGCAAGATTTAGGATGCATAGGATTGAGAAGGAAACTGCAGGGGATAGACACACTTGAAATGTGGAGCTTATTCAAGGAATAGCTACTGCGGGTCCTGGACAAGTATATACCTATCATGCAGGGAGGTATTTGTCGAGAGAGGAAGCCATGGCTTACTAAAGAAGTTGAAGCACTTGTCGAGAGGAAGATGAAGGCTTATGTGAGGATGAGGCGTGAGGGCTCAGTTAGGGAGCTTGGGAGTCATAAGTTAGCCAGAAAAGATCTAAAGAGAGGGCTAAGAAGAGCCAAGAGAGGACATGAGAAGTTTTTCATGGATAAGATGAAGGCCTTCTATAGGTATATCAGGAATAAAAGAATGATGAGAGTAAGATTAGGGCCAATGAAAGACAGTAATAGGAAGTTGTGTGTGGAATCTGAGGACATAGGGGAAGTGCTTAATGTATATTTTTTGTCAGTAATTCACATTGGAAAAGGGCAATGTTAGTGAGAATATGGAGATACAGGCTACAAGATTAAATAGGATTGCATTTGACAAAGAGGACATTTTAGTAATTTTAGAAGATCTGAAAGTAGATAAGACCTTTGGGTCAGATGAGATTTATCCTTGGATTCTCTGGGAAGCCAGGAGGAGATTGCAGAGCCTTTAACCTTGATCTTTACGTCATCATTGTTGACAGGAGTTGTGCCAGAAGACTGAAGGATAACAAATGTTTTTCCTTTGTTCAAGAAGAGGAATGGGACAACCCTGGTAACTTTGGCCAGTGAGCCTAACTTCGGTTGTGGCTAAGGTGTTAGAAAAGGTTATAAGAGATAGGATTTATAATCGTCTGGAAAGGAATAATTTGATTAGGGACAGTCAACACAGTTTTGTGAAGGATGGGTCATGCCTAACTAACCTTATTGAGTTCTTCGAGAAGGTGACAAAACAGGTGGATAAAGATTGTATAAGGTTGATGTGGTGCATATGGACTTCATTAAGGCATTAGATAAGGTTCCACACGGTAGGCTATTGCACAAAATATGGAGTTTCAGGATTGGAGGTGGTTTAGTGGTTTGGAGTAGACATTGGCTAGCTGAAAGAAGACAGAGGGTGGTGGTTGATGGAAAATGTTCATCCTGGAGCTCAGTTATCAGTGGTGTGCCGCAAGGATCTGTTTTGGGGCCACTGCTGTTTGTCATTTTTATAAATGATCTCAATGTGGGCATAGAGGGTTGGGTTAGTAAATTTGCAAACGACACCAAGGGAGGCAGAGTTGTGAATAGTGCCAAAAGATGTTGTGGGTTACAGAGGGACATAGATAAGATGCCAAGCTGGACTGAGATGTGGCAAATGGAGTTTAATGTGGACAAGTATGAGGTAGTTCACTTCGGAAGAAGTAACAGGAATGCAGAGTACTGGGCTAATGGTAAAATTCTTGGCAGTGTAGATGAACAGAGAGATCTCAGTGTCCAGGTGCATAAATCCCTGAAAGTTGCCACCCAGGTTGATAGTGTTGTTAAGAAGGTATATAATGTGTTGGCATTTATTGGTAGGGGGATTGAGTTTCGGAGCCACAAGGTTATGCTTCAGCTATACAAGACACTGGTAAGGCTGCACCTGGAGTATTGCATGCAGTTCTGGTCACCGCATTATAGGAAGGATCTGGAAACTTTGGAAAGGGTTCAGAGGAGATTTACTAGGATGTTGCCTGGTATGGAAGGAAGGTCTCATGAGGAAAGGCTAAGGGAACTGAGTGTGTTTCATTGGAGAGAAGAAGGTTGAGAGGTGACTTAATCAAGACATATAACATAATCAGTGGGTTAGATAGGGTGGACAGTGAGAGCCTTTTTCCTCAGATGGTGAAGGCTAACATGAGGGTACATAGCTTTAAATTGGGGAGGGGTGATAGACTTAAGACAGATATTAGGGGTAGTTTCTTTACTCAGAGAGTAATGGGGGCGTGGAATGGCCTGCCTGTAACAGTAGTAGACGCGACGACGTTAAGAGCATTTAAATGGGCATTGGACATACATATGGATAATAATGGAATGGTGTAGGTTAGATGGGCATCAGATTAATTTTGCAGGTCAGCGGAACATCGAGGGGGATGAAGGGCCTGTACTGCGCTGTAACGTTCTATGTTTTATGTAACCCATAGGAGTCTAACTACAGGTTGTTGCCAGCGAATGGATAAAGCACCTGAGACTCAAATGAAATATTCAACAAATATGCTCAACTTCAGGAAAATGAATCCCATTGTCCTTAATTATGACTCTAGTTCTGGAATAGTCTTAGTCTCCTAGGTTTGGCTTTCCAGGTAATGTGGTAACTCCCAGAAACACAAGAATTCACAGATTTGCCATTGGTCACTGTAAATTCCCATTAACGATGGAGTTTCAGTTCAAGGTTGTCCACAAAGTGGAGTCAATGGTTAGTGAGTATTAGGAAATAATCTAACACTAATTAAATCAGAATGGTGCTTGTGTAAGGAAATAAACCCCTCCTTACTAACGATAGAAGGCTCATATTGAGTCGATAAGCCCAGAGATTGCCTCATTAGGGAATATAAATACGTCATGCCTCATCTGGCCCTCTGCAAAACCCTTGGTTAAGGAAAGATTGAGGGACTAGGGAGTTAAATTGAGATTTGGTGTGCCTAAGCAGCCATGTCTCATTAACTTGGCACTCTTCAAAGGCGCTTAATGTTGCTGTTTGAAGAGATTGATAACAGAAGTGGTAGAGCCTCCTGACACATGAGTTATTTAAACTAGTCAGTTGAATGGAAGGAGCTTCTTTTATAAATTAAGCTGTAGAAGAGAGTGTTATGTATACTGTAGAAATGATCCTCACTGTTCCCTTTCAGCTTCTTCAGTTTTATTCTATAGCTGTCTTTACCTAGCATCTGTCAGTGAATACTGTTCCAAGTGAAAGAGTGTATCCAGGACAAAAGAAGGATAATGCTCATAGTATACAATAAAGTCACATACTGGAAAAGGTGTGCCATCTAAATAGAATAGTTGCACAGAGTGATCGCAGCATGCAGTAGGAACCCATTCATCCCACTGAGTCCATGCCATTTCTCAACAAGAGCAATTCAGTTAGTGCCACTCCCCTGACTTTTCCCAAAGACGCCTATGTTTCTTTTTTATCTGCAGGTGCTTCTCCAATCTCTTTCAGATAACCAGATTCAACTGCTTTCACCATTCCTCTCATACAGAACATTCCAGATCGTAACCACTGGCTGAGTAAGAAAGTATTTCTCCATGTCACCATTGTTTCTTTTACTAATTACATTAAATCCATATATTTGGTTGACCAGAGCTCAAATATTGTTGAAGAAGACACATTTCCTCAAAGCTCTTTGTCTTGTACTCATCAGGGCAATTCTCAAGAAATAACAAAGTAAAGTGAAAAGTAAAGTAAAGGGGCTTTGTGCCAATTGGTAGGGGATTTGCTGTGGAAACCAGCATCAGCTAATGACTGACAGTTAACTGCCAAGTTTTGATAAAAGTTTAAATGAGGCAGGTTGACTCTGATAGTCAAGACATTGCTCTGAGGACAGAACCAGAGAATGGCTATCAATAAAATACTGAGCTCTTAAATAAATCTCTATGTGAGTTTCAAGTAAACTGGATCTACACCATCTTATATTTATGGTCCCTGGTTTTTGTCTGCCTTGAAGTGGGAACTTCTAACTGCATATCTAGCCGAGCAAACCCTCTCTTAAATTTAACAGCTTACATCAGGTCACCACTCACTTTTTCTAGAGAAAAGAGTTCCAGTCCAATCAAACTTCCCTGATGGTTATAGACTCTCCATTTTGATATCCCTCTCATAACTCTTTTCAGCACCTTTGATAACATCACTCTATCCTCAGTACAACATGGTGACCAGCAGTGTACACACAGCATTTACTGATTCAAACTCAAATCTGTGTTATCCTATCACTCAGATTAGAACATAATATGGCCATCTGTAAGCCTTAAGTTTATTATCCTTTTGTTGTCATTGATTGTTTCAAAAGATGCTGCTAGGTATGGAAGGTTTGAGTTATAAAGAAAGGTTGGATAGCCTGGGACTTTTTTCACTGGAACGTAGAAGTTTGAGAGGTAACCTTATAGAGGTTTATAACATCATGAGGGGTATAGATAGAGTTAATGATAAGATTCCCTACAGTGTGGAAACAGGCTATTTGGCCCTACAAGTCCACACTGATCGTCAGAAGAGAAGTCAACCCAGACCTATTTCTTTCTGACTAATGCACCCAACATCAGGAGGCAATTTAGCATGGCCAACCCACCTAACCTGCACATCTTTTGGACTGTGGGAGGAAACTGGAGCATCCGGAGGAAACCCACGTAGACATGGGGGGACTGTGCAAACTCCACACAGACAGTCGTCTGAGGCTGGAATCAAACCCAGACATTGTGAAGCAGCAGTGCTAACCACTGAGCCATTGTGCCACCCTTAATGTTAGTTATCTTTTCCCTAGGGTGGGGGACTTCAAGACTAGGCAGCACATTTTTAAGGTGAGAGGAGAGAGATTTTAAGAAAACGAGGGGCCATTTTTTTACATAGAGGGTGGTTCACGTGTGGAATGAACTTCCTGAGGAAGTAGTGGATGTGAATACAATTGCAGTGTTTGAAAGATTTTTGGATAAGTACATGAATAGGAAAGAATTGGAGGGATATGGACTAAATGCAGGCAGATGGGACTGGTCTAGTCTGGGATTATATTCGGTATGGGCTGGTTGGATTGAAGGGTCTGTTTCCATGCCACATGACTCTATAAGAATCTATCACATATAAACCACTGACAAAGCAATTTTAAAGTTCTAAAGCAACTAAAGTGGAAATGGTAATGAGTAGCTGTTTTCTGGCGGGGGTAAAGTGCTGGAAATAAAATGCCTTTTATCCCAGAGTCATCACAAAAGTTTAAAAATATTATTGAAGTGCGTGAAATTCTCCAATTTACTTATTGGGTAGATGTCGATTAACAGAAAGAATGGACAAGATTTCTGTACTTAACAAGAATTACTATTTATCACAAATAAATAAATTCTAGTTCAAGTAAACAGCTATGAACTGTCAACTTATAAATCTACTAGTTAAAACTTTAACCCTCTTCTCAAATATGCAGACAGACAAACAGAATTAGAAATAGGTATTATGCGTGGAAGGGAAGACTGGGAAGATAAATCAATGGTCCCTGTTTGCAGTGTTCACTGCAGTGAACAGTGTTGAACAGTGTTCAATTCTTCAGGACTTGCTACTCCTTTACTTCTCCTCTCCCGGTACTTGTTCTCGGGAGGCACAGAGCAACTGGCTCACAACTTATAAAGTCTCTGACTTATGAATTAAAAGCAACAGGCCACAGCAAATGGTAAAAGGAAATAACTGTACTTCATGCACAATACCCATTTCTATTTCTGTCTGTCTGCCTGTGTGAAAAGGGTTAAAGTTTTGACTAGTAGAGTTATAAGTTGTCAAAAGTATTAACAGCTGAATCACAAGATAACGGATGACCTATGAGCAAATTAATTAGGCAGAGAGATAATTATTAAAAAATCAAAAATAAAATAGTGCTAGAGACAAACCAATGGCTGGAATAACATGATAGGTATTAGAGTCACTTGCCTAGGGCTTAACCAAAGTAACAAGCAATCCAAAACCATACAAACTAATTAAGATAGAATGATCATACAAGTTATTAAGGTAATGGTTTTCATTTATAATACAGCCCTTTTCCCATATCAGTCCCCATCAAAAACACAGGAAAATAAAGAGATATACAGTGTAAAGTCATAAAAGCCTGTATGGTATCAGGGATTACATTCATAACCTGCACTATTGTTAAAGCTGCATGAGATCTCAGTGCAACTTAATTAAGCAGCCGACTGAGCTGATATTTTGCAAGAGAATGATGCATTAGGATAAGGCTGGCTTCAATAAATTAGATATCGGTACAATCAAAGCTGTAACATAGTAATCAGAAACCTTTTTATTGACTTTGCTGCTTACTTTGATTGAATTACACCTTCATCAGCTCAACGAGGGATTCTCAGCTTTCTTTGCTGCTATTGTTGACGGAATTGATGTTGGTTAGAAGCCTACTGAGAGTCACATAGCCATCAATTGAACAAGCTTCATCTGTGACTGTGTGTTGCAGCCTTTTCACTTAAGTGTCAAAAAGAATTCTGTCTTAATACCTGCCTGTAGCCAATTGAATGGTTTGGGTATGTTTGTGTTAAGTAAACAGCTGGCACTCACTCTGTCACTAGTTAGAAATGAAGAAAGATGCAGGCCATTAGGACTGTGGGTCACCATAAGTTTCTCTCCTGAACTGCTAGGTGGTGCTCCAGAAGTCTAAAACTCCTAATCTTCTGGCTATTTATAATAGACCACCGCTCCACTGTCTGTGAGTGTGTTCATGTAGGTGTGATACACATGTACCAGAAACATGCAGAATGAGATGATTTCTCATCAAGCGACCTTGAATAACGATTTTACAGATTCAGTACCCACACTCACATTGACCCTCCACATGCAGTACTGAGGCAGTGCTGCTATCTTTGAGCTGAAATGTCAAACCACAGTACAGTCTGCTCTCAAGTGGATATAAAAGCTCATTTTGAACTATGTTAAAGAACAGCAGGGAAATTATTCCCCCATATACAGAGGACCCTTGATTACCTGAACGTCACGGGCGGGCAGTATTTTGTTCGAATAATTGAATGCCAGAAAATACAGTTTAGCCAAGCATTGGGACCTTGCAATCTTGCTGCATAACCTGCTATTCAGATCATTGAATGCTGGAGAATCGAGGTCGATATTTATTCCTCAAACAACATGAGAAAGGCAGAAAATTTCTGTCATCACCACTTGGCAGTTTGTAGGAGGTTCCTGTGTGCAAATTTCCAAAAATTCACTTAATACCCTTCTTTCTCACAATCATTTTTATGAAATACGTTAATTCTACAAGTATGCCTCCACAAATACGTAAATTCGCACAAAATAGTTATACCTAATTGACAAAATGTAAATCTTTTCATAATGGATTGATTGCCATTTGCTGGATACTCCTTGATTTGGCTTAATTCAGGCTTAATTAGATTTACAGTTGAAATGATATGAATTCAACTAATCTATATCTTCAGTATAACTCTCCAAATCCTCAAGATCCAAATGTTTCTGTACACTTTTTCCTCATTATATTCTCGGAACATTTCATCGGGTGACAGTATCACTTTCTCGTGTCATCTGCTCTTCCAGTATTTGTTGAAATATTTCATGTGAGAACATATAGGTTGATTTTTCTTGAGCCAAAATGAAGAGACTCTTTGGCTATCCCGCTGTTATATTTCATGATATTTTTCAGAAAGTGTTTTGATTCTACTGTTCCCACAAGAAGAACGTTCAGTGGGTTGGTGGGGGGGGGCTCACTCCTCGGCTACTTTATGGTTTGTCCAATATGTTGAAAGTGGCTCCTTTATCCCCTTTCTCACGCCATCAAATTCACTTTTGTCTGATCTACTGCCGAGATCAGATTCTGGGTCTGACTCATAACTGCAATGAGCACCATTCATTAAAGTTTTCTGATATTTGATCTTTTACTTGCGGAACTGATCCTTCTTGCATTCTGTCATTCTCTCTGTCAACGTCTCCCCTTTGTGTTCTAGCCATTTCATTTCTTGTTACTTTAATTGCTGCATATCACTTTCTGCCAACGTTTTCTTGGCTTCTGTTCTAACCTTTTCATCTGCCCTGGCTCAGCGTGGTGCCTGTCACTTTCCCTTCCTCTGTAATAACAGGTCGTGTGTCACAATGTAGCCTACATGAAACAAATAAAGTATGAGGAAAAATGGAGATGAAGTTCAAAAGAAAGTTGGGGAATTATGACCTAAATTTGTTGCTTTCTTTGCTGGAGGGTATTGTTGGTTAGGCATGTCCCTGTTACAGTGTCAGAGGGGCACAGTATACACAGAGTCACAGTCAAAACCCTCACTCCCCACTGGAGCTGGTTACATATTACCTCCTCTATAAGATGCTCCTTGGTCGAAGGCATCATTCCATAAAGTTTGGTTGAGAGTGACCCAACACACACACACACACAAACACAAACACACAAACACACACACACACATACTGTAGACAGATTTCTAGTCCATTTATACATTTTGCTCTGGTGCCAGTGGTTCTGAGCTTTGGCCTCAGTATTGGAGAACTTGGAGGTTCACTGGATCAGTCCGAGAATGTGGATGCTCAATCCTGATAGGCAGATGTAACCACATTCCAGGAACGATCTCTGAGCCAATGACAAAGTGCCATTGATGGCAGCTGGCGCACAGTCCAAAGCCCTGGTGCCAAATTCAACAATTGGGAAAAGATCAAGGATATGAATGAAATCCCAACACTAAGTCGTAAGGGCATTTTCCTAACTCACAAATGGTCAATGGCATTGGCTGATTGGAGTCACACTTCTGAACATTTCTTTTGAAGATAATCACAGGATTGTTATAGCACAGAGAGTGTTAGTGAAACTCAGCAGATCTGATAGCATCGATGGAGAGAGAACCAGAGTTAATGAATTAAGTCTTTTATGCTCTTTTTTCAGTCCTATGAGACTGAATGTTAACTCTGTTTCTCTCTGCACATGTGCTGAAGACCTGCCGAGTTTCTCCAGCATTCTAAGTGTTTGATTCTGATTTCTGGCACCTGAAGTATTTTGCTTTTATATTACAGAAGAAGACAATTGTGTTCACAACATTTCTGCAACGAAATAATCACTTAGCCTCACTTATCTTACATATTGTTTCTATTTTAAGAAATCATCCAATGCCCTTTCGACTGCCTCAATTAAACCTGCTTCCACCATACTTTCAGACAGCGCAAGGAGTTTTCTTTCACCTCACATTCGCTTCTTTTGCAGGTCGCTTCAAAACTACCCATGATTCGGAGATGCCGGTGTTGGACTGGGGTGTACAAAGTTAAAAATCACACTACACCAGGTTATAGTCCAACAGATCGAATCGGAAGCACTAGCTTTCGGAGCGCTGCTCCTTCATCAGGTGGTTGTGGAGTACACAATTGGAAGGCGCAGAATTTATAGGAAATGTTTACAGTGTGATGTAACTGAAATTATATGTTGAAAAATACTTTGATTGTTTATTAAGTCTCTCATCTGTTAGAATGACCATGATAGTTTCATGATCGTTTCACTTCTTTCATATGTAAATTGTAAAACTTTTTTTTAACAGTTACATTCTCAAGTGAACTTTAGTTACATTCACTTGTGAATGTAACTTTTAAAAAGTGTTTTATGATTTACATATGAAAGAAGTGAAACTAACATGGTCATTCTAACAGATGAGAGACTTAACAAACAAGGTATTTTTCAATATATAATTTCAGTTACATCACACTGTAAATTTTTGCTATAAATTCTTTGTCTTACAATTGTGTACCCCACAACCACCTGATGAAGGAGCGCTCTGAAAGCTAGTGCTTCTGATTAAACCTGTTAGACTGTAATCTGGTGTTGTGTGATTTTAGCTTTAAAACTATGCCCTCTGCTTCTCAAACACTGGATGACCGGGAACAGTTTCCCCCATCGGCTCTGACCAGACCTCTCTTAATTCTGACAACTTTTAACAAATCTCCCCTCTGCCATCTCCTCACCAAGGAAAACAGTTCAAATTTCTCCAGTCCATTCTCACCATTGAAGTTTCTCATCACTGGAACCATTCCAGTAAACATCTCCTGCACTCTCTCTGTAATGCATTCACGTCCCTCCTTCAGTGTAGTCTTGTCAGTTGTACACGGGACTCCAGCTAAGGTCTAACCAGTGCACTGTATAAGCTCAGCACAATCTCTGTGCTGATGCACTCTATACCCCTGAGTCAGTTAGCTCAGTTGACTGGACAGCTGGTTTGCCATGTAGAGTCTAGGGTTCAATTGCCAGACCAGCTGAGGTTACCGTGGTGGTCAGTGAGTGAGCCCAGCGTGGACCCATGGTGGTCAGTGAGTGAGCCCAGCGCGGACCCGTGATGGTCAGTGAGTGAGCCCAGCGTGGACACATGGTGGTCAGTGAGTGAGCCCAGCATGGGCCCGTGGTGGTCAGTGAGTGAGCCCAGCGTGAACCCGTGATGGTCAGTGAGTGAGCCCAGCGTGGACCCATGGTGGTCAGTGAGTGAGCCGGCGTGAACCCATGGTGGTCAGTGAGTGAGCCCAGCTTGGACCCGTGATGGTCAGTGAGTGAGCCCAGCGTGGACTCATGGTGGTTAGTGAGTGCGCCGGCGTGAACCCGTGGTGGTCAGTGAGTGAGCCCAGCTTGGACCCGTGGTGGTCAGTGAGTGAGCACAGCGCGGACCCGTGGTGGTCAGTGAGTGAGCCCAGCTTGGACCCGTGGTGGTCAGTGAGTGAGCCCAGCTTGGACCCGTAGTGGTCAGTGAGTGAGCCCAGCGCAGACCTGTGATGGTCAGTGAGTGAGGCCAGCTTGGACCCATGGTGGTCAATGAGTGAGCCCAGCACGGACCCATGATGGTCAGTGAGTGAGCCCAGCTAGGACCCGTGGTGGTCAGTGAGTGAGCCCAGCGCGGACCCGTGGTGGTCAGTGAGTGAGCCCAGCGTGGACCCGTAGTGGTCAGTGAGTGAGCCCAGTGCAGACCCGTGATGGTCTGTGAGTGAGCCCAGCTTGGACCGTGGTGGTCAGTGAGTGAGCCCAGCGTGGACTCATGGTCGTCAGTGAGTGAGCCCAGCGCGGACCCATGATGGTCAGTGAGTGAGGCCAGCTTGGACCCGTGGTGGTCAATGAGTGAGCCCAGCACGGACACGTGATGGTCAGTGAGTGAGCCCAGTGCGGACCCGTGGTGGTCAGTGAGTGAGCCCAGTGCGAACTCATGGTGGTCAGTGAGTGAGCCCAGTGTGGACCCATGGTGGTCAGTGAGTAAGCCCAGCGTGGACTCATGGTCGTCAGTGAGTGAGCCCAGTGCGATCTCATGGTGGTCAGTGAGTGAGCCCAGTGCGGACCCATGGTGGTCAGTGAGTGAGCCCAGCGCGGACCCGTGGTGGTCAGTGAGTGAGCCCAGCTTGGACCCGTAGTGGTCAGTGAGTGAGCCCAGCGCAGACCTGTGATGGTCAGTGAGTGAGCCCAGCTTGGACCCGTGGTGGTCAGTGAGTGAGCCAGCACGGACCCGTGGTGGTCAGTGAGTGAGCCCAGCGCGGACCCGTGGTGGTCAGTGAGTGAGCCCAGCGCAGACCCATGGTGGTCAGTGAGTGAGCCCAGCGTGGACTCATGGTCGTCAGTGAGTGAGCCCAGTGCGAACTCATGGTGGTCAGTGAGTGAGCCCAGTGCGGACCCTTGGTGGTCAGTGAGTGAGCCCAGCGTGGACCCGTGGTGATCAGTGAGTGAGCCCAGCACAGACCTGTTGTGATCAGTGAGTGAGCCCAGTGTGGACCCGTGATGGTCAGTGAGTGAGCCCAGCCCGGACTCTTGGTGGTCAGTGAGTGAGACCAGCGCGGACTCTTGGTGGTCAGTGAGTGAGACCAGCTGTGGGAGGGAACTTAAGCATCAAAAGAAACCCACGCAGACACGAGTGGAATGTGCATAACTCCACACAGCAGAGTCAGTCACCCTAGGCTGGTATTGAACCTGGGGTCCCTAGCACTGTGAGCTACCATGCTACCCATGGTTATTTTAATAGAGGTAGGAGAACAGCGTGGGAAAACAATCAGAGGTAACATTATTGGGTGAAGTGAGTGAGTGCATTCACACTGTAAATTTTATGAAATTGATGCACATTCACATTCTTGCCTGTCCAGCTCGCACAGTTCCAATATCAGACAAAGTGTTCCCTCTATAGGCTCCCACACCTCATTTCACATCTGCACCATTAGATTTGGTTTTGGCTTTGAACATCCATTTTCTCCTGATTGCACAAGATTATCCCATCAGGCAGAAAGCAGAAGTTTGAATGATTATCAAACCTGCAGCAAAAGAAAATCTCAGCAAGTTATTAACTGCAATGGCAAAGAAACTGGAAGGAAAAAAAAATGTAATTTCTTTTAAGACAAATTCTGTTGGAGATTGCAGTGGAATTTATGTCAGTATGTTTTTTTAACATTTCAGAAACAAAAATAACAGAATTATCACAAAGATCCTTCCACTGAACTGTTACACATTCAATAACAAGGCAAATGCATCTACTGTGACAAATTATCATCATACGCTGTAGTTGCCATTCCTTCATCGTTGTGATCTCAATGCACTAATGCTTGGAACGACACTCATTACCACGTTGAAAAGACTAAACCATTCGAGAAATAAAACATTTTAAATAATAATGGCAAGGATTGTTTTTGGAATTTGAAATGGGCTTCATGTTTCAAGACAAAAGAACATCAAATTAAACAAAGCAGTGAGTTGAGAAGTAAAATTGCTGCAGAGTAACACCTTCGGAGCAGCATCACGTTTCATCTGGATCTCTTCCTTTCATGTTTCAGTAATGCTTTCTGAAAGGTCTAACAGTACAGGTAATAAATGCCTGTAACGCATGTCAAAGTAATGTGCCCTCACAGCTCTGGCTATGCCACAGCCTTGTATTATGTGATAACAAATGTTTGAGCCACTCTCCATTGTACTGCATGGCCTCAGGTCTCTCTTAATAGGCTTTCCCAAGTTGTTCTTTGTCTGTCAAGTTGGCCCGTTACATGCTTTAGGGACTGGCTTTATAATTGCCAAGGTAGTCCATCAATCTCTAGCCATGAGAGTGGACAGAGGGTATGGCTTGCTTTTGTTTTACTACTTGACTGCAGTATTTTTGTTCTGTGGTTGCCTGTGCAACTAGTCCTGCTTTTTGGAAGGGCGAGAAAAAGGGAATAAAAAGTAATACTTAGAAATGAACATAGTGGTCATACTAGAGCACTGTTCTGGGGTGTCGGAACAGTGTGCATCATTCACCACTTTTACTGGTTTTCCTTTCTTGTGCAAATTTATAGTATCTAGCTACCCACTATCTTATTAAGTGTGGCCTCACAAGCTGCTTTCACACCCAGTGGCAACTTAAATTAAAGCTGGTCATTGGATTTTGTAGACAAGGAAAGAGCAGTACCCATAATTGGGCAAGGGTTTCACTGCACAGCTCCTTCTCGGTTCTGAGAAAGAAAGGTTTGCATTCCTATCGCACCATTCCTGACCGAAGGGGATTAAACAGAGTTTCTGAAGTGTATGCAGCCTGTTTGTGCACAGCCAGCTCACACAAGCAGCAAGATGTTAATGACCAGATAACCTGCTTCTTATTTATAAAAATCATTTTGGTTGGATAACCCCCTTGTTCTTCAACAAAATGGTGCCATGACCAAACATGACTTTGGTTTAACAGGATGACAGCCCCAGAGCCTCAGCAGTTTCGACAGGGCCCAGACTTTGGCGGTTTTGACAGGGCTCCAGCCTTGGCGATTTCGACAGACCCTGGCTCTCGGCAATTTCAACAGCCCATGATCCTCGTCAGTTTCTACAGCCCACAATCCTCATTGGTTTTGACGGCCCGCAATCCTCAGTAGTTCCAACAGGCCCCTGGTCCTTAGCAGTTTCAATGGGCCCTTGACCTTCAGCAGTTTTGACAGGCCCTGGTCCCCAACAGTTTCGACAGGATCCAGTTCTTGGTAGTTTCACCAAGCCCCAGATTCTCGGCAATCTTGACAGGCCCCTGGTTCTTGGCAGTTTCAAGAGGCCCAGAGTCTTCAGCAGTGCTGGTTCATGAAACCAAGAGGCCATGGAATGAACAAAATATATTTATCTTACTTTGTCTCATTTACTTCATATATAATTCATGTAATTAAATGGTGCTGTTTTTGTGGTGACTTACACACATTGTACTGTATTTGCACAAGTACATGTAACAATGCGTTTCTATCTATCTCAAAGACATCTGAAAGCAGTCACCTCCAGTGCCGCCTCACTGGAGTGCTGACCTAGATTTTGAACTTAACCCTCTGGAGTGGGAATATGAATACACAAGCTTCTCACCCAAAGGTAAGAGTAACCATGAGCCGCAGCTGTACAGACAGATCCCAACAGCTTTGCTATGTTCCAATTACAGTGGTACCCATATTTTCAACAGGGAAGGTTATAAAATTGAGTCAAAGTGCCATCTAGAGAGATTCCATTCTGATTTACGACTGTGTGTGTGTCCACCGTTTCTATTGTACAGCTTATCCTCCATAAGAAAACTAGTTGTTTCAGAGTGTGAGTTTACAGGAACATGATATCGGGGTGTACATGGTGGTGGTAGTGGCAATATCACTGGACTAGTAATCTGCAGATCTGGACTAAATATTTGAGCACATGGGTTCCAATTTCATCTCACCAACAAACCCACCCAACTCCACCCCGCCCCCCCCCCCCCCCCCCAAATAACCCCTAATCTGCTGGTGGATTTGAATTTCAGACAATAAATCTGGAACTGAAAGCTTCATCTCTACAATGGCAACAATACAGCCATTATCAATTGTGCCATAAAAGCCATCTGGTTCCATAAGAGTAGAGTAGAGTAACTTTTATTTGTCATTTCTACCATATACAATTGATACAGCAAAAACAGTTGGATAGAGCTCTCAAGGATAGTGGAATCAAGGGTTGTGGGGATAAGGTAGGAACAGGATACTGATTGAGGATGATCAGCCAGGATCATAATGAATGGTGGTGCTGGCTCGAAGGGCAGAATGGCCTATTGTCTATTGTCTATAACACAAGACAGCGTTCCTCCAGCACCGAGGGTGCTACATGGACAGCATAAACTCCACAATCGTACACAGCATAAAGTTCGTAAGAAGAGGGTTTGGCTAAGAAAAAGAGGGAAGCATAAGTAAGGTATAGACAGGATAGATCGAGTGAATCCTTAGAAGAGTATAAAGGAAGTAGAAGTATACTTAAGAGGAAAATCAGGAGGGCAAAAAGGGGACATGAGATAGCTTTGGCAAATAGAATTAAGGATAATCCAAAGAATTTTTACAAATACATTAAGGACAAAAGGGTAATTAGGGAGAGAATAAGGCCCCTCGAAGATCAGCAAGGCAGCCTTTGTGTGGAGCTGCAGAAAATGGGAGAGATACTAAATGAGTTTTTTGCATCAGTATTTACTGTAGAAAAGGATATGGAAGATATAGAATGTAGGGAAAAAATGGTGACATCTTGCAAAATGTCCATATTACAGAGGAGGAAGAGCTGGATGTCTTGAAACGGGTAAAGGTGGATAACTCATCAGGACCTGATCAGGTGTATCCTAGAACTCTGTGGGAAGCTAGAGAAGTGATTGCTGGGCTTCTTGCTGAGATATTTGTATCATCGATAGTCACAGGTGAGGTGCCGGAAAACTGGAGGTTGGCAAATGTGGCTAATATGCTGCCACTGTTTAAGAAGGGTGGTAAGGACAAGCCAGGGAATTATAGACCAGTGAGTCTGATGTTGGTGGTAGGCAAGTTGTTGGAGGGAATCCTGAGGGACAGGATGTACATGTATTTGGAAAGGCAAGGACTGATTAGGGATAGTCAACATGGCTTTGTGCATGGGAAATCATGTCTCACAAATTTGATTGAGTTTTTTGAAGAGGTAACAAAGACGGTTGATGAGAGCAGAGCATTAATGTGATCTATATGAACTTCAGTAAGGCATTCGACAAGGTTTCCCTTGGGAGACTGGTTAGCAAGGTTAGATCTCAAGGAATACAGAGAGAACTAGTCATTTGGATACAGAACTGGCTCAAAGATAGAAGAGAGAGGGTGGTGGTGGAGGGTTGTTTTTCAGACTAGAGGCCTGTGACCAGTGGAGTGCCACAAGGATCAGTGCTGGGTCCTCTACTTTTTGACATTTATATAAATGATTTGGATACGAGCATAAGCGGTATAGTTAGTAAGTTTGCGGATGACACCAAAATTGCAGCTGTAGTGGACACCGAAGAGGGTTACCTCAGATTAGAACAGGATCTTGACCAGATGGGCAAATGGGCTGAGAAGTGATAGATGGAGATTAATACAGATGAATGCAAGGTGCTGCATTTTGGGAAAGCAAATCTTAGCAGGACTTATACACTTAATGGTAAGGTCCTAGGAAGTGTTGCTGGACAAAGAGACCTTGGAGTGCAGGTTCATAGCTCCTTGAAAGTGGAGTCGCAGGTAGATAGGATAGTGAAGAAGGCGTTTGGTATGCTCTCCTTTATTGGTCAGAGTATTGAGTACAGGAGTTGGGAGGTCATGTTGCGGCTGTACAGGACATTGGTTAGGCCACTGTTGGAGTATTGCTGGTCTCCTTCCTATCGGAAAGATGTGAAACTTGAAAGGGTTCAGAAAAGATTTACAAGGATGTTTCCAGGGTTGGAGGATTTGATCTGAATAGGCTGGGGCTGTTTTCCCTGGAGCGTCGGAGTCTGAGGGGTGACTTTATAGAGGTTTATAAAATTATGAGGGGCATGGATAGGATAAATAGACAAAGTCTTTTCCCTGGGGTTGGGGAGTCCAGAACTAGAGGGCATAGGTTTAGGATGAGATGGGAAAGATATAAAAGAGATCTATGGGGCAACTTTTTCACACAAAGGGTGGTACGTGTATGGAATGAGCTGCCGGAGGAAGTAGTGGAGGCTGGTACAATTGCAACATTTAAGAGGCATTTGGATGGGTATATGAATAGGAAGGGTTTGGAGGGATATGGGCTGGGTGCTGGCAGATGGGACTAGATTGGGTTGGGATATCTGGTCGGCATGGACAGGTTGGACTGAAGGGTCAGTTTCCATGCTGTACATCTCTATGACTCTATGACTCTATAAGTGCAAAACACACAAGTTTCAGTGTAACAGAGGAATGATAAATAATAGACATTTTTCTAGCAGCAATATGAAAGAATTTCTGTTGGGAAAGAGTTTGATTTTACTGTGTTAAGGAGCCTGATGGCTTAGGGGAAGAAACTTGCACAGTCTGGCCCTGATAGACCATATATAGTCATAGAGATGTACAGCACGGAAACAGATCCTTCAGTCCAACTCGTCCATGTCGATCAGATATCTAAACCTAATCTAGTCCCATTTGCCAGCATCCAGCCCATATCCCTCCAAACCCTTCCTATTCATATACCCATCCAGATGCCTTTTAAATGTTGCAATTGTACCAGCCTCCACCACCTCCTCCATACACATACCACCCTTTGCATTAAAAAGTTGACCCTTAGGTCCCTTTTAAATTTTCCTCCTCACACCCTAAACCTATGCCTTCTAGTATACTCTGATATTTTCTGCCAGATGACAGGAGGGAGAAGAGTTTGAGTGGGGGGAGTATGGCATCTTCCACAATACTCTTAGCCTTTCAGATGCAGCATGTAGTGTAAATGTCTGTAATGGAGGGGAGACAGACCCCGACAATCTTCTCAGCTGTCCTCACTATCCATTGTAGGGTCTTAACATCCGAGACACTGCAATTCCTGAACCAGGCAGAATTGACAGCTCGCCAGGCTTAGAAGCCCTGTCAATCAGTGAACACTGTGACAATGAATGAATGGGACTTGGTGTGATTTGGGCATGCAGACAGCAGAATCATGGGGTTGAGCATCACTTTACAGAAATCGCAGCTGGAGAGTATGGGAATAGACACGGCTATAGGTAAGCACCGCTGGCTAGGTCATTATTCACTGCCCATCCCTACCAGTGTTTGGGAACGTGGTGATCAGCTACCTTCTTGAACCACTGCTGTCCACATGGTGTAGGGACACATACACACACCCGCGCGCATGCTCACACCAATGAGGTAGAGAGCTCGAGGACTTTGACCCAGTGACACTGAAGGAACCATAACTCCTTGGTCAGGATGGTTAGTGGTTCAGAGGGGAATTTTGTAGCTGCTGATGCTCCCTTGTATCTGATACCTAATCAAACAGATGCCGCGCTGGTGGGATTTCAACCCACGTGCCCAAAGCATTAGCCGGAGCCCCTGGATTACCAGCCTAGTCACGTTACCACTACAGCAAAATGTCCCCCTATCCTCCACAATCTGAAACCACTGATTTTCATTTCAAGCTCAGCTGTGACTCCAGGTCCACAGCAATTTGGTTGAATCTGCTGTGTGGGCAATTAATGATGGATAATAAATGCTGGCTAAGTCAGAAACGCCCACATTCAATGAATGAATAGGAATAATGAGTATTACTTGTGATTCACAAAGGATGTGAATTCTTGGATTATGAAAAGTCAGATTTTTCATCTGCTCTCATTAAGGTCTATAAAACCCTTCGGTCAAACACTCTTAACAGAAGCAAACAGAATGTGTATTTATAATTATCATTTTGCATCTTTGAAACTATGTCATGATAAAAAGAAGTTGAGAGAAGTGTGGCTCGAATTCTAGAATGACTACCACTGAAAATGTGGGTAACTTTAAAGAAACTGTAGCCTGGTAATGGTTTAATCAAGGAATGTATGTTGAAGGAGTTTGATGTTAGCTTCCGGCTGTGAAACACTCTGCTGCCCCACAGGAGTATGACCTAGTTTTCCTTTCCTTCATTTTCTTTGCTTTGTAACTTGATTACAAAACTCCCAGCAAGTGGTCAATGTGATACTTGGACGCAGTTCCATCTGGTTTTGTTCACTGTATATTGCAACCCATGATGGTTGTTATTGCTGTGTGATTACCAAATTGTACGTCAAGTGGGAACTGCTGGGGCTGCCACCATTCGGAATGAGGGAGAACATCTGTCTGAGCGACACAGTATACAAGACACTCTGATTAAATGCAATCAGACTTTCCTTGCATATTTTGCATGACTGCCCTTGAGTCTCCAGGCATTCATCACGTAGACACTGCAGTTACCAACCCAGAGGCACTGCAATAGAGCTTCACTTCAGACCCAATCAGTAAACTGGGCACAATTGTGGTTGGAACAGCAATGCAATTTGCACCATCTTTCTGAGCTTGAAACAACGGCCCAAATCTTCTGGTCTCTGGATAGTCAACAGACTGGATGCACGAGCAGAGATGTGTGTCTGGAACCTATGCAAGTCCTGACTCGGTGGGATTTGTTCGGGTATCTTGAGCTGTTGGTGGGCAATTTCCCTGCTCCCCAGCAGGCTCTGCTAACTTCTCTGATCCCCACTAAGAATCAGTGAATTCAGTCACAGTTACCTGGAAAAGTGAGAACTTCAGTTTAAACACAATCAGTTTGTATGCTCCTCACACGTTTTACTGGAGAGTGTGGTTACCGGAGGGTCAAGCCCCCGGTCCCCTACAAACACCATTACCCAAACCTCCCCACCCAGATCCCTGCTTCTCCTTGAATTTGCATATTCCCTTGCTTTGTTAAGGAGAGAATGTAACCTGTGTGGAGGGAGGGAGAGATGACATTTGTGGGAGCTGACTGAAGGAAGGCAATAGGCTGTGCGAATGTTGGCTGCTTGGATTGGGAAGTGGTTTCTGGGAAGGGAGAAATTAATGCAGCTACAAAAGTGTGTTGTAGTGAGGGATGCTTTGCTGAGTGTGATGTGGGGAGGAGGTGATGGAGAACTGAAGGTTTTATAGCACTTAGCTGGTCTGTCATCCTGACATCCTGGATGTTTATCATCTCCAAGTTGGAATCGTTTGATTGACCACTTCCCATCATGCCTTGACCTGCGAGACAAGCTTCTTCATCCCAAGCTGGAGAAAGGTGTTACCAGTGCAGTATATAACAGATCAAATTGATAATACATGAAGTACAATACAGATTAGATTCTTTTAACACAGTACATGAGGAACATCACTAGACTGGTTGTATTTACAACATACATTTATAAATCAAGTAATGGTAGAGTAATAATCTTATTGGAATATTAATCCAAATGCTCAGACTGATTCTCTAGGGTCATTAGTTCATGTCTCAGCATGGCTGCTAGTAGAAATTAAATTTAATTAATTAATAAATCTCGATTTAAAATCCGGTGCCTGTGTCAGGTTTTCATTAGAACGGTTTTGTTTAAAATTTGCTTTAAAACTAATTATTTTGTTAAGTGGTTCATTAATGCCCTTTAGGGAAGGAAATTTGCCAGCCTCACCCAGTCTTGCCTACGTGTGACTTCAGGTCAACAGTTTTGCAGTTGGTTCATAAGTGCCCTTGAAATCATCCAAATGATGTTGACTTAGGGCTAAACCACTACAGAGAATGGCATGTCTCCTGATGAACGTCTGATGGCTTGTGCCAAGATTAGAGAGCTTCACACTGACAATCAGTCAGTGTGTACTCACTAAATCATATTCTATTGCTGAACAGCATCATCACTGCAATGAGAGGACAGATCCAGCAGAGGTTATGGACAGTGGCGTACAGTTAGCAGGGGTTGCCTTGGGAGACCTTACTATTAACACCATCACCCCATGAAGCCTCACATTGAACACAGATAAGGAAACCTATTGAGTACCATGTCCCACCCTCCCTCACCAGATGAATCAGTGCTCCTCCATGCTGGGGGAAATCTTGCAGATAGCAACAGCAAGATTGTTCTAGGGCTTTGAAATCCATCAGTGAGGGTGTGCAATTTAAAGACACAGGTAGTGTCTGAGCCAAACGTTACTTTTTTCTTTTATTCATTCACTGGATGAGGGCATCACTGGTCAGGTAGCATTTATTGCCCATTCCTAATTACCTTGAGAGCAGTGAAGAGTTAGGCACGTTGATGCCGGTCTGAGTCTCATGTAGATCAGACCGGGTAAGGATGCCAGTTTAGATTAGATTAGATTAGATTCCGTACAGTGCGGAAACAGGCCCTTCGGCCCAACAAGTCCACACCGACCCTCCAAAGAGTAACCCACCCAGACCCGTTCCCCGACTCATGCACCTATCACTGTGGGCAATTTAGCGTGGCCAATTCACCTAACCTGCACATCTTTGGATGGTGGGAGGAAACCAGAGCACCTAGAGGAAACCCACACAGACACAGGGAGAAGGTGCAAACTCTACGCAGATAGTCACCCGAGGCTGGAATTGAACCTGGGTCCCTGGTGCTGCGAGGCAGCAGTGCTAACCACTGAGCCACCGTGCCACCCAGGCACATTGATGTGGGTCTGGAGTCTCATGTAGATCAGACCGGGTAAGGATGGCAGTTCCCTTCCCTAAATGGCATAAGTCAACCAGATGGGGTTTTTCCCAACAAACAGCAATGGTCATCATTAGACTCTTAATTTCAGACATGTATATTCCACCAAAGTGAGATTGGAACCTGGATCGCCAGAACATTATCTGGGTTAAACAGTCCAGCATTAATACCACTAGGCCATCATCTCCCAATAGGATGCACCTGCAAAACCCAGCCTAAAGTAAGAGAACCAGCAAGTGGGAAAAGCCTATTTAACCCCATCCTCAACAATCTACTTGCACACAGATGCATCTGTCAGTCACAGTTTACAAAAGCTTGCCAGGGAAAGATAATCTTAGTTTTCATAGAAAGTTTACGTCAATGGTGCTAGTTGACAATTAATTGAGAAGCTATTTTACAAATCCACATTTTAATTAGTCTGCTGTCCTTTCAGCATTCCATCTGGAAACACTTTAAAAGAACTTGCACAGAATATTATTTTCTGGTTGACATAAAGTTAAAGGAGATCGAGATTTGTCTCCTGATTTAGTAAAACCCACACAGTTAGATCTTGTGTCAAGTCCATGTACAATGGCCCGAGGAGCTTATTTGAGGGCTGTCATCTCTGGAACATTGCAGTTGCTTCTGATGCATGTGATATCACACAACAGATCCCCAGAAGATATAATTTGTTCTTTTATTACTCCAGTTTTCAAGGTTAGGTGCTGAACCATGCTCAAAGTGTAACGTGTTAATAATATAAATTAAAAATATACTTTATCTGTACAGAGTCATACTTATTCCTATTATTTGCCTGCAGAACATCTCATTGTGCATTCATGTGTCATTTAGATTCTCAATATTAGGATAGGGAATAGTTTGTCATCCACCTGCTTCCATCACAATTAACCTTCAAAAGCCAAAACTCTAACAACAAAAGTGTTGTTAACAAGATGGGAAAATAATGTTATTTGTGCCAGACACGCACATCGCAGCTTGCATCCCCTATTCCTTTCTTCACTGTGAAGTTTTTCAAACTTGACAGATTCTGTCTCACCAAGGTATCTTGCTGGATACCTCCAGGGATAAGCTTTACAATTAGTATTCAATGGTTTCAGAGGGTAAAAATTTGTTGAAGAAGGTATGCTTCATAAAACCCATCCACACTCTTCTGAGAGATCTGTTTTATGATGACTATAAAGTTCATGATGAAATGTGCCCAATCATGGGAACATAGGGGCAGGAGTTCTGTACTCAGAGAGTAGTAAGGGTATGGAGTGCTTTGCCTGCAACGGTAGTAGATTCGCCAAGTTTAAGTACATTTAAGTCGCCGTTGGAGAAGCATATGGACGTACATGGAATAGTGTAGGTTAGATGGGCTTCAGATTGGTATGACAGGTCGGGGCAACATCGAGGGCCAAAGGGCCCGTACTGTGCTGTAATGTTCTATGTTCTATGAGAAGGTCATTCAGTCCCACAGTTCTAGATCATCGTCCTCAGCATTATATTCTCACACTATTCCCATATCAGTTGATGCAACTTCTTGAACATATTCAATGACTATGTTTCCTCAGCATTTCGAGATAGAGAATTTAAAAATTCACTACTGTCTGAGTGAAGGAATTTCTCTACATCTCGACCTTAAGTAGCTTCCCCTCATTCTGAGACTGGTGCTAGAACGCTCAGCCAGGGGTAATATCCTTTCTATGCAGCCTATTAACAAGATCACTTCTCACATTTGAATATTCGAGAGAATGCAGGCCCACTCTCCTCAATATTCCCCATGGGATATCCCAACATCCTAGGAATCAGTCTGATGATCTTTGCTAAACTCCCTCTATGGCAAGTACAAAGGACAAAGAACAAAGAAAATTTACAGCCCGGCCCTCCAAGCCTGAGCCAATCCAAATGTACTGTCTAAACCTGTCGGTCAATTCCTCAGCATCTGTGTGCCTCTACTCCCCACCTACTCATACATTTATCCAGATGCATCTTAAATGAATCTACTGTGCCTGCCTCTACCACCTCTTCTGGCAACGCGTTCCAGACACCCACCACCCTCTGTGTGAAGTACTTGCCGCGTGTCTCCCCCTTAAACTTTCCACCTCTCACCTTGAAAGTGTGACCTCTCATTATTGAATCCCTCACCCTGGGAAAAAGCTTGTCTCTATCCACCCTGTCTATACCCTTCATGATTTTATAAACCTCAATCAGGTCCCCCCTCAATCCCCTTTTTTCTAATGAAAATAAACCTAACCTACTCAACCTCTCTTCATAGCTAGCACCTTCCATACAAGGCAACATCCTTGTAAACCTTCTCTGCACCCTCTCCAAAGCGTCCACATCCTTTTGGTAATGTGACGACCAGAACTGTACACAGTATTCTAAATGCGGCTGAACCAATGTCTTGTACAATGTTAACACGACTTGCCAGCTCTTATACTCAATACCCCGTCCGATGAAGGCAAGCATACCATATGCCTTCTTGACCACTCTATCCACTGTGCAGCAACTTTTAGGGTACAATGGACCTGCACTCCCAGATCTCTCTGCCCATCAACTTTTCCCAAGGCTCTTCTGTTCCTTGTATAATTCGCTCTCGAATTAGACTTGCCTAAATGCATCACCTCACATTTGTCTGGATTGAAATTCATCTGCCACTTTTCCGCCCAACTCTCCAGTCTATCTATTTCCTCCTGTATTCTCTGACAGTCCCTTATGCTTTCTGCTACTCCACCAATCTTCGTGTCATCTGCAAACTTGCTGATCATACCAACAGTGCCCTCTTACAGATCATTTATGTATATCACAAACAACAGTGGCCCCAACACTGACCCCTGTGGAACACCACTAGTCATCTTTCTCCATTTCAAGAAACTCCCTTCAACTACTACTCTCTGTCTCCTGTTGCTCAACCAGTTCTTTATCCACCTAGCTAGAACACCCTGCACACCATGTGACTTCACTTTCTCCATTAGTCTACCATGGGGAACCTTATCAAACCCCTTACTAAAGTCCATGTATATGACATCAACAGCCCTTCCTTCATCTATCAACTTGGTCACTTCCTTGAAGAACTCTATTAAGTTGGTAAGGCACGATCTCCCCTGCACAAAACCATGTTGCCTATCACTAATAAGCCCATTCTTTTCTAAATATAAATAGATCCTATCCCTCAGTACCTTCTCCAGCAACTTTCCCACCACTGACGTCAGGCTCACTGGTCTGTAGTTACCCAGAATATCCCTACTACCCTTCTTATTGGGGGGGACAACATGAGCAACCCTCCAGTCCTCCAGCACCTCACCTGTATTTAAGGATGCCACAAAGATATCTGTCAGGGCCCCAGCTATTTCCTCTTCGCCTCACTCAGAAACCTGGGATAGATCCCATCCAGTCCTTGGGATTTGTCCACCTTAATTAGATTACTTACAGTGTGGAAAAAGGCCCTTCGGCCCAACAAGTCCACACCGCCCCGCCGAAGCGCAACCCACCCATGCCCCTACATTTACCCCTTACCTAACACTACAGGCAATTTAGCATGGCCAATTCACCTGACCTGCACATCTTTGGACTGTGGGAAGAAACCGGAGCACCCGGAGGAAACCCACGCAGACACGGGGAGAACGTGCAAACTCCACACAGTCAGTCGCCTGAGGCGGGAATTGAACCCGGGTCTCTGGCGCTGCGAGGCAGCAGTGCTAACCACTGTGCCACCGTGCCGCCCACCAACACATCTTCCCTACTTATGTCAACATGATCCAGACTAATCAAACTTCTGTCTCTAATCTCAACATTCATCATGTTCCTCTCCTCAGTTAACACTGATGCAAAGTAATCATTCAGAATCTCACCCATTCGCTCAGGTTCGACACACAGCCCTCCTTTGTTATCCTTTAGTGGACCAATCCTTTCTCTAGTTACCCGCTTGCTTCTTATATAAGAATAAAATGCTTTGGGATTCTCCTTAATTCTGCTTGCTAAAGCTATTTCATGACCACTTTTAACCCGCTTGATTCCTCGTTTAAGACTTGTCCTACTCTTCCAATATTCTTCCAGGGTCCGTGCTGTTATTAGCTGCCTAGACCTTATGTATGCTCCCCTTTTCCTCTTGGCTAGTCGTGCAATTTCTCCTGTGAATCATGGTTCACGAATCTTGCCTTTCCTATCCTTTGCCTTCAACGGAACATGCCTAACCTGCACTATCTTTAACCTATCTTTGAAAGCCTCCCTCATCTCAAATGTGGACTTCCCTTCAAATAGCTGTGTCCAATCCACATTTCTGAGCTCCTGCCTAATTTTGATACAATTGGCCTTGGCCCAGTTTAGTACTCTTCCCTTAGAACCACTCTCTTCTTTATCTACGTGTATTCTAAAACTTACAGAATTGTGGTCACTGTTCCCAAAGAAATCCCCCACCGCAACTTCTACCACCTGGCCTGGCTCGTTCCCCAGTACCAGGTCCAATATAGCCCCTTCCCTCGTCAGACTATTGACATACTGCTCTAGAAAACTCTCCTGGACGCTTCTTACAAATTCTACCCCATCCAGACCGCTGACATTAAGTGTATCCCAGTCAATGTTGGGAAAATTAAAATCTCCCATCACCAGTATCCTATTGCCTCAACATCTTTCTATAAGCTGTTTACCTATTTGTTCTTCTACCTCACACTCACTGTTGGGAGGCCTGTAATACAGCCCCAACAGTATGACTGTACCCTTCTTATTTCTCAGTTCCACTCATAATGCCTCAATACCCAAGACCTCCATAGTGTGTTCCTTTAGCACAGCCGTGATATCGTCCTTGACCAGCAATGGAACTCCACCCGCCCCTTTTACTTCCCTCCCTGTCCTGTCTGAAGCACCTATATCCTCGAACATTTAATTGCCAATCATCAGTCCTTCCTTCAACCAAGTCTCTGTGATTGCAATAACATCATAGTCCCAGGCATCTATCCAAGCCCTAAGTTCACCTGCCTTACACACGATACTCCTTGCATTAAAGTAGATGCATTCCTTAGCTAGAGAGACCAAAAATTCACACAGTACTTGAAGTGCAGTCAACTGAAGTGAGGTATCGTTAATCCGAAACTCAAATTTTATGGGATAAAGACCAACATATCATTCACCTTCCTAACCGTTCACTGCACCTGCACGTTAGCTTGCTGCAATTTACGTACAATGTCTCTTTGGACATCAACGCTTTCCAACCTCTCACCATTTAAGGAACACTGCACATCTTTATTTCCCCTCCCAGGGTAGATATCTACATTGCAGTCCATCTGCCACATTCTTGCTGAGTCACTCTGCCTAGCCAAATCCCCTCAAAATCTCTTAATGTTCTCCTCACAATTCACATCTCCACTTAGTTATGTGTCATCTGCAAACTTAGAAATACTACATTTGTTCACCCAATGGAAAGACTGATGTATATTGTAAACGGTTAGGCCCAAGTACTGAACCTTGCTGTACCCCACCAGCCACAGCCTGCCAGCTTGAGAATAACTCATTTATCCTGTTATCAATACTATTACACATGTTCTCAGCATGGTCAGTGAATTACATGGTACTATAGTTTGATCATCTCTATTTTAACTTGTATGATCAAGTTAAAGTAGATGAGCAATCAAGCTTTTTGATTTCAACAGGTTAAAGTTTAGCTGATCACAAGTTCTACTGAAGATTAAGACAAGTGTAAAGGCAAAGTGACATTGAAAAGAAGAATGTTCCAATAAGTCTCTGGGTTATAGAACTGGAGCTTATTGCTTGAGTGACATGTCTCCTTCGGGTAGCAGGTTGTGGGAGAGATTGTGATTGTTTCAGAGAGCAATACTTCAAAGGGAGAGATGCCATTCCAACATTGAACTGTGATTTCCTGTGGGTTGTCCCCACACTGCGGACGTGACATGAGTTGAAAGAAAGGCAGTTCTGGGTGAAAGACATGGTTATGTTTTGTCCTTGCAGGAATGCACAAGAGAGGAGGAATGTGCTGAACACCAATTGCAATCCCTGGACTCTATGTGCTAGAGTGTTGGTGCTTGTCGCACTGAAGTGTGTAAAAAAGGGGGTTGTTTGTAAACTGCAGCAAGCACCCTTCTTTGTACAGCTAAAAACTAATAAGGTCCATCTTCCTTATTGCTGTAAACAAGTTGTCAGCATCAGTTAAAGGAAACCGGACAAGCTCCTTTCAGCTCTCTGCAAATCTTCAAACAACTGCTCAAACGCCAAGGTCAGCAGTACAAGAACCAGCCATCTTCACACTTTGTGTCACATTTCGCAATCTATTTGCCACGGACCAGCCAAAGACTAGTTCAAACTTTTATTCTGCTTTTACTTTTTGGACTCAGCCCTTATTTGTAATCTGTGTGTCACTTTTTTTTAATAAGTATTTTTATTGAGAAGAAGATTTTGAATTTTTTACAAAAATATAAAATTACCACAAAATAATAGAACAATCTTGCAATATAACAACAATAATAATAAACAAACTATTACTCTACCCCCCAACAAAGTAGGAGAAAAAAAAACTCACCACAAACTACAATTCAATAAATAACTAAATCAATTAAACCGAGCTGAGCCAAGGCAAATTACATTAAATTACTTTAAGCTACAACACTCAGCGCAATCCCACCAAGACTCCCCATCATCGGGAGCATCAGTTGGCATACCTGTATTTGTTCAGAATTCTTCCTCCCAGGGGCTTCCGGGCTGCCAGACACAGCTCTAATGACTGCACAAAGGCCCTAACCAGTTTCTCCAGTTTCTCCAGTTTCCTCATTTCCCCTCCCCCCACGTTGTCTCAGTCAAATCCCTCGAACTCAGCACCGCCTTCCTAACCTGCAATCTTCTTCCTGACCTCTCCGGCCCCACCCCCACTCTGGCCTGTCACCCTCACCTTGACCTCCCTCCACCTATCACATTTCCAAGGCTCCTCCCCCAAGTCCCTCCTCCCTACCTTTTATCTTAGCCTGCTGGCCACACTTTCCTCATTCCTGAAGAAGGGCTCATGCCCGAAACGTCAATTCTCCTGCTCCTCGGATGCTGCCTGACCTGCTGCGCTTTTCCAGCAACACATTTTCAGCTCTGATCTCCAGCATCTGCAGTCCTCACTTTCTCCCCTAAACAATATAGCCAATAAGTCCGCATCTATATGGTTCAAAAAGGGTAGCCATGTCCTATTAAAAAGTTCTGTTTTCTGGTGCACCATACTTGGAAGGAAGTCCAGTGGGATGTGCTCCATAACTAAACTACACCACCCCAAGAGTCCTGGGGAATTTTCCAACACCCAGCTCATCAGAATATTCTTCCTCGCACAAAATGAAAGAATATTAAACAATTTCTTCCCATGCGTGTCCAAAGAGGGGGGACTCAGCGAACCCAGTAGGAGAGACACTGGATCTACCTTGTTCTTGGTTCCCAAGACCCCTTCCAAAACAGGAGAAAGTGAGGTCTGCAGATGCTGGAGATCAAAGTTGAAACTTTATTGCTGGAACAGCACAGCAGGTCAGGCAGCATCCAGGGAACAGGAGATTCGACGTTTCGGGCACAGGCCCTTCTTCAGGAATGAGCAGAGAGTGTTCAGCAGGAGAAGATAAAAGGTAGGGAGGAGGGACTTGGAGGAGGGGCGTTGGAAATGTGATAGGTGGAAAGAGGTCAAGGTGAGGGTGATAGGTCGGAGTAGGATGGAGGCGGAGAGGTCAAGAAGAAGACTGCAGGTCAGGAAGGCGGTGCCGGGCTGGAGGGATTCGGCTGAGACAAGGTGGGGGGAGGGGGGATGAAGAAACTGGTGAAGTCCAAGTTCATCCCCTGTGGTTGGAGGGTTCCCAGTCGGAAGATAAGACGCTCCTCCTCCGACCGTCGCGTTGTTTGGCAGTGGATGAGTCCAATGACCTGCATATCCTCGGTGGAGTGGGAGGGGGAGTTGAAATGCTGTGCTACAGGGTGGTTGGGTTGGTTCGTCCGGGTGGCCCAGAGGTGCTCTCTGAATCGCTCCGCAAGTAGGCGGCCTGTCTCCCCAATATAGAGGAGGCCACACCGGCTGCAGCGGATGCAGTAGATGATGTGGGTGGAGGTGCAGGTGAATCTGTGGCGGATATGGAAGTTTCCTTTGGGGCCTTGGAGAGAAGTGAGGGGGGAGGTGTGGGCGCAAGTGTTGCACCTACTGCGGTTGCAAGGGAAGGTGCCGGGAGTGGAGGTTGGGTCGGTGGGGGGTGTGGATCTGACAAGGGAGTCGCGGAGGGAGTGGTCTCTACAGAAAGCTGATAGGGGAGGGGAGGGAAATATATCCTTGGTGCTGGGGTCTGTTTGGAGGTGGCAGAAGTGACGGCGGATGATGCGCTGTACATGGAGATTGGTGGGGTGGTAGGTGAGGACCAGTGGGGTTCTGTCCTGGTGGCGGTTGGAGGGGCGGGGCTCAAGGGCGGAGGAGCGGGAAGTGGAGGAGATGCGGTGGAGGGCACCGTCGACCACGTCGGGGGGGAAATTGTGGTCCTTGAAGAAGGAGGCCATCTGTGTTGTACGTATTTTGAACTGGTCCTCCTGGGAGCAGATGCGGCGGAGACGAAGGAATTGGGAGAATGGGATGGCGTTTTTACAGGGGGCAGGATGGGAGGAGGTGTAGTCCAGGTAGTTGTGGGAGTCGGTTGGTTTGTAGTAGATGTCCGTGTTGATTCGGTCGCCTGAGATAGAAACAGAAAGGTCTAGGAAGGGGAGGGAGGAGTCCGAGACTGTCCAGGTGAATTTGAGGTCGGGGTGGAAGGTGTTAGTGTAGTGGATGAACTGTTCAACCTGCTAGTGGGAGCACGAGGTATAGTGCCCCAATACCTACGAAGCTTGAGGCATGGCCACAAGCATTCCTGAAGAAGGGCTTATGCCCGAAATGTCGATTCTCCTGCTCCTCGGATGCTGCCTGACCTGCTGCACTTTTCCAGCAACACATTTTTCAGCTCTGATCTCCAACATCTGCAGTCCTCACTTTCTCCCAATGTGTAAGAGTACCAACATTTATTTGGGGCACATTGGGGAAACTCCCATCTTAAATTTGACAAGCTGTCTGGTGCCAAATAAACCCTGTGAAGTACCTTCAATTAGCCCAGATTCCACACAGCCACTCGATATCCTTCGAGGCATTACCTCCTAATAAATGATAGATGGTGTTGACCAAGAGAGTGCCCATGGACCAAAGCACTCTCCTCTCCATATCCAACTTATAGGGACTAACTAATGTAGTCTTTTTCTGTATAAACTCCCTAATCTGAAAGTAACAAAAGAGCTCCCCCCTACATAGCTCATATTTCTGGCTAAGCTGCTTGAAAGACATCATGACCTCCCCATGAAATAGATATCCCAAACAGGAAACTCCTTTGGAACCCAGAGCCAAAAGTTGGAATCCATCAATCCCGGCCGGAATCTTATCAATCCCACTATGGGAGTAAAAGAGGAAATTTTTTTGTAAATTGCCATCACCTTGACGCATCCTTCTCCATGCTTTAACCCGTGTTAAGGAATACCGGATTTCTGCAATGATCCATAACAGTCCTCATCTTGTCCATGATCAACAGATTAATGAGGGGACATTCTGCCTGGGAGTCCTCAACGTCCAGCCAAGTTGACCGCAGTCCTGGCAAGCCCAATCAGCCACATAGGATAGTTGGGAACTTAGTTGGTATTTCTTAAAGTCTAGAAAATCCACACACCCCATCCCCTGCGGAAGCTGCAATTTGGCCAGCTTCATAAGAGGCCGCCTATAACGCCAGATTAAAGAGCCAAGCCAGCTGTTAAGCCTCTGTAGCACCTGCCTGGACAGTATCAAAGGGAGCATTTGCATTGGATATAATAAGCGTGGAAGAACATTCGTTTTAACTAGTTTACTTAACCAGAATATTGGAAGATCCTCCCAGTGCCGAAGGTCCTGCCTTATTAGATTCCCTACAGTGTGGAAACAGGCCCAACAAGCCCACACCAACCCTCCAAAGAGAACCCACCCAGACCCATTTCCCTCTGCCTAATGCACCCAACACTATGGGCAATTTAGCATAGCCAATTCACCTAACCTGCACATCTTTGGACTGTGGGAGGAAACCGGAGCACCCGGAGAAAACCCACACAGACATGGGGAGAATGTGCAAACTCCACACAGACAGTTACCTGAGGCTGGATTCGAACCTGGGACCCTGGTGCTGTGAGGCAGCAGTGCTAACCACTGAGCCACCATGCCTCTAGCAACTCCACAAAGTTAGCTTTATATAATTGATCAAAAGCGGGGGTGATAAAAATGCCTAAATACAAGAAACCTCTCTGTGACCAGCTGAAAGGAAATGGGATTCCACCCCCAAGATCAGGTACTCCAGTAAGATCCCCTGACAGGCATGGCCTCTGATTTCATAAAATTGATTTTGTACCCCGAGAAAGTGCCAAATAAATTAATCACTGTATTAAATGGGGCACAGATATCATCGGGTTAGTTAGAAACAGAACAACATCTTCTGCGTAAAGGGTGATCTTATATCTGCCTGACCCCTCCTCTGGGGCAGTTGTATTGCGGTCCCTCCAGATGGCCTCCGCCAACAGTACAATCGCCAAGGCAAATAGCAACAGTGAGAGGGAGCACCCTTGTCAGCTTTCTCTGCTAATACTAAAATTATCAGATCTTATACCATTAGTGAGAACCGCTGCTTTAGGATCACTATATAACACTGCCACCCAACTGGCGAAAACCCCTCCAAGGCCAAACCGTTCCAGGATATAGAAGAGGTATGGCCATTTCACCTGGTCAAATGCTTTCTTTGCATCCAGGGAGACTACCAAGTCTGAATTCGACCCTTGCTGATATACCTGAACCATATTTAGCACTCTCCTAATATTATTAAAATACCTGTGACCTCTTACAAAACCTGTTTGGTCCTCTTTCACAATGAAAGCTAAGACCTTCTCCTGCCTCAATGCCAGCATTTTCAACAAAATTTTGAAGTCCATGTTTAATAATGATATGGGCCTATACAAAGTGCAATCCTCTGGGGTTTTCCCACTCTTGTGAATAAGAGAAATATTTGCTTCTTTCAGAGAGGATGGGAGGCAGTTCTGACTTTATGAATAATTGTACATATCCAACATTGGCCCGGCTAGCATATTTATCAACTCCTCATAAAACTCACTCCGAAATCCATCTGGGC
Source organism: Chiloscyllium plagiosum (assembly GCF_037043375.1). NCBI lineage: Eukaryota > Metazoa > Chordata > Chondrichthyes > Orectolobiformes > Hemiscylliidae > Chiloscyllium > Chiloscyllium plagiosum. Next base: position 135,857,496 of record NW_028270142.1, on the reverse strand, counting down.
CAGGTGCCTTACCGCTCTGGAGCTGCCTCACTGCCTCCTGTGTCTCTTGGATTGTCAGAGGGGCATTCAAAAGAGATGCCTGCTCCAAAGTTACACCTGGGAGGTCCAAGGTCTTAAAAAAAGGACTCCATCTTCGCCAATCTGTCCTCACAGCCTTCCGACTGTACAGTAGAACTTCCTGAATGCTGCGTTAATCCTTTTGGGATTGCAAGTGATAGTACTAGCACACTCTCTAATGGACGTGATAGATTGGGGCGGGGGGGGGGGGGGGGGGCACTCTTCTTTCTGACCAAGTACACCAGATACTACCCGGTTTATCACCATACTCGAATAACCTCTGTTTTGCAAAGGAAATCTCCCTCTTTGCTGTCTGAGTGAGCACAGCATTCAGAGCAGCCCAGAGGGCTGTAATCCGCTGCAGATGGTCTGTCAAAAGATGCTGTCTCAGCTGAACCTCTAACATACGCTGTTGCTCTCTCCTCTACCGCTTCCGGAGTTGTGAGGTGGGAGGTGAGGGGAATGGGGAATATACATTCAAGATCCCATCTTCCTCTCCATGTATTAAAGCTTTAAGGATCAGAAACCGCCCGCATTTGTATTTAATTTGTCTAACAACTGAAATGGAAAGTCCTTCTGAATGAGTAAAGCTATTCCTCTACTTTTCGAATTAAAGGATAAAAAAAAATCCGGCCGAACCCTCCCTGCTGTAACTTTAAGTGCTCCTTGTCGGTTAGATGTGTTTCTTGCAACAAGGCTGCATCGACCCTTTCCTTTCTAAGGCTTGGAAGTATCTTTTTTCCCCTAATGGGTGAATGACTCGCGTGGAGCGTCGGAGGCTGAGGGGTGACCTTATAGAGGTTTACAAAATTATGCGGGGCCTGGATAGGGTAAATAGGCAAAGTCTTTTCCCTGGGGTCAGGGAGTCCAGAACTAGAGGGCATAGGTTTAGGGTGAGAGGGGAAAGATATAAAAGAGACCTAAGGGGCAACCTTTTCACGCAGAGGGTGGTACGTGTATGGAATGAGCTGCCAGAGGATGTAGTGGACGCTGGTACAATTGCAACATTTAAGAGGCATTTGGATGGGTATATGGATAGGAAGGATTTGGAGGGATATGGGCCGGGTGCTGGCAGGTGGGACTAGATTGGATTGGGATATCTGGTCAGCATGGACGGGTTGGACCGAAGGGTCTGTTTCCATGCTGTACGTCTCTATGAGTCTATGACTCCCCTTAACGTCCCAGGTGCACCATTTAAACAGACGATCTGTGACCGCTCAAGAGGAAGAACCCCACTCCTAGCACGCAGAGTGAAACAGTAAGTAATTCACATGAACATGAAAATACAACTACAAAAATGACCAACTCAAAATTTCTAACAACTGTTTCTACAATGAACCAACATAGAACACAAATAAGAGGAGACTTTCCCTTTGCCCACATGGGGCCCACTAATCCCCCCATGGCTCCTTCGAGCTGAAGCCGTCCCATCCATACTTTGACCCGAGGCAATCCTGGAAAAGAAATGTAACACCCACCAACCCCCCTCCACCCTGCACTCCCCCACCGCACCCTCCATCCTGTACTAAAAGAGTGAAACAAAAAGGAAATGATAGAAAATAAAGGATAATAGGAAGGGAGGAAGAAGGGAGAAGAGAGAGAAAGAGAAAAGAAACGGGATCCCTACATGTTTTTTTAAAACCCCAAAACCAGGTAAACCAGGCAAACTACAGAGAAAACAAAGTGAACGCTATTGTCCATATTATTTGAGCCAGCCAGTCTATTTTAAGGTGTCCAGAAAGTCCTTTGCCTTTTCCGATGAGTCTAAATTAAACACAGACCCTCCGTGGCTGAAAAGTAAGATTGCCAGATATCTTACAGAGTACTGAATATCTAAGTCCCTCCGCCTCCTTTTTACCTCATCAAAGGCCTTCCTCTTGCGGATCACAGCTGCAGAAAAGTCTTGGAAAAGCATAATTCATGATCCTTTGCATATCAGAGCCTGTGGATCCTTCCCCAGTTCTCTAGAAGCTTCTAGCACCATTTGTTTATCTCTATAATGCTGGAGTTGCACAAGGACCGGGCAAAGGCGCTGGTCCGATCTGGTCCTGCGCACTGTGACCTGGTTGGCCCCTTTGACCCGAACCCCGCCCACCCTGATTTCCAGCTTCAAAAACTGTGGGAGCCATTGCTCCAACAAGCTGATGAGCTGGCCTTTCTTCTCCCCTTCTGGAAGCCTGACCAGGCAGATGTTCTTCCGAAGCCTCGATTTTCGAGGTCGTCGACCTGCTCTACTAAGGCCCTCACCTGCCGTTCCAGGGCCTGGACTCGTCCCGCCGAGGATTCTGCCGCAGTTTTGGAGGCCACGGTCCACTGCTCCACCTCTATGACGCGCTGCCGGAGACGCTGGGCCTCCTGGTCATACTTCTGCAGCATGGCTGAGATCAGTTCAAGCCTGGCCTGGGTCTCCTCCATCGCTGAATCGATCTCTTGGAGTTTCACAGACTCTGAAATGAGGCTCTGCTCCACAGATAAGCCCCCTGGGATGTTTGCGGAGGCCGATGCCGCAGTCGCGGGCGTGTCTGTTGTTGTAGGGCAGTGCCCTGCTGGTTGCGATCCTTGTAGTCCTTTTCCCTTAATCATTTTCATTATTCACTCAAACTGATGTACAGCAATTCTGGGGATCAAAAACTACCAATTTTTACCACAATGCGTAAGAAAGGGAGGGTGAATGCACCACTTTGTCTGGGCCCTAGTGCAGAGCTCAACAGGGCAGACCTACTGGACCGCCGCCATCTTGGATCTCCCCGTGTGTCACATCCTATTATGTTTTCTCAAGATGTTATAGCCAATGAACTCACCCTTTCTTTAATTCAAGGAAACCCGATTAAATTGACTCCTTTTAAAGAGTAAATATATTTAGGCTCAGAAATGTTGTCCTTGAGGTAAGGGATCCTTTATTAAAATAATCTTGTTGCGACCAATTGAGGGGAGGCTCCAATAGGAAAGGGAGTCAGTTCCTCACCCAGAAGCATAAATATTTAGGGGAATCCAGTCCAGAATCGTCACAAATTGGGGACCCTTTACCCAGGAACTGCTTGCAACCAATCAAACACTAACAGCTCTGTAGTTCTCTATTCTCTCTCCTCTTCCTTTCTTTAATAATAGAGTTAGATTTTCTGCCTGATGGGTATGGTATTTGTGGTTCCCAAAGGAGAAAAGTCAGCCAAAAGTATATCAGCGGCAGTTCTGTCTGAGCAGCCTGAATCCTGCTGAAGTGATGGGACATGCCATGGAGAAAAGTGCTGGAAATCATAACAGAGAAACTGATTGGCATTTCAGCGCCTTCAATCCAGCTGCTCACTAATGATAGTCAACAGGGACTGGGGCTCTTTGCCCGTCAGGAGTTGCTCGATCAGCCACGATCTTACTGAGTGGTGGGGCAGGCTTGATGGGCTGAAAGGCCTACTCCTGTCTCTGTGTTCCATCGTCTTTTCTTCCTTCCTAAGAGAATGGTGGCCACTGCTGGGATTGCCATTGGTTCTCTCCCAGTGGAGAGAGTCCTTAGCACATACAGTGAGTCATGTTTGTTGTGCGACTGTCATTGGGGGTTGGGATGAGCTCCTCAAGAGGCCATTAGTTGGCCATTTAAAGGCTTCATTAGTAGACAGGGCTGCCTGAAACATTACCTATATGCCCTGTGTTCGAGGGTAAAGGTGAACATGAAGGTGGGAGGCTGGCCACCCACTTCGGTTTATATATTGCGCACGCCCCTCAACTTCTCCACAGCGACCTTCAAAAACACTGATAGGTGGGATGTAAACCACCTCAGGTAGGTAAAAAAGCCCCAACCTTCTGACTAAAAGGGGAGTGTGCTGCCCACAGAGCCATGGCTGCAGTTTAATTTATGCATTTTTCTCACACTATTCTGAAGCAAAATGCTGCAAAAGAACTTGGAGGAAAATATAATCAGATCAATTCAGTAAATCATCTGTGAGTGGCTGCCTGCATTAACGTAAACCAACTCATGTACAACCGAATTTCCATCCCTATGAGAGCAAGGATGATGAGGCAAGAGAATCCATTGTCAACTTGCAATTTCATTTCCACAAAATGTGTTACTTACTGAGTCTCAAAGAATTTCCCTCTGGGGTGGGATTATTACTGACATTTTTATCAATAAGGGTCAGTCAGTCAAGGGTTAAGGGTTAGGTTTGGATCTCAAGCATTAGAATCCCAGATCAGATACAATTAGGTTCGATTGCCCAGTGACAGAGTACATTGGGAGAGTGGCAGGATAGCAAGGAGCATGGGGAGGGGGAACGGTAAAGATGCTTCAAAATGCTATTTTCCAAGCTGGGTCTGGATTTTAAAATATCCATGGGCTGACAGAACAATCAGTCAGGTGAAAGTGAGATGCTGGAGATCAGTGTCAAGTTTAGAGTGGTGCTGGAAAATAGCAGGCAGCATCCGAGGAGCAGGAAAATCAACGTTTCAGGCAAAAGCCCTTCATCAGGGATGAGGCAGGAAGCCTCTGGGGTGGAGAAATAAGTGAGAGGGGGGTGGGACTGGGGAGAAGGCAGCTAAGAGTGCAATAGGTGGATGGGGATGGAAATGAGGGTGATAGGTCAGAGAGGAGGGTGGAGTGGATGATGGGAAGGGAGATTGGCAAGTGTGAGAGGTCAGGAAGGTGGTGCTGAGCTGGAAGGCTGGAACTGGGGTAAGGTGGGGGGAGGGAAAATGAGGAAACTGGTGAAGTCCACATTGATGCCCTGGGGTTGAAGTGCTCCTAGGCGGAAGATGAGGCGTTCTTCCTCCAGGCATCGGGTGGTGAGGGAGTGGCGGTGGAGGACGCGCAGGACCTGCATGTCCTCGGCAGAGTGGGAGGGGGAGTTGAAATATTCAGCCACGGGGCGGTGGGGTTGATTGGTGTGGGTGTCCCAGACTTGTTCCCTAAAACGCTCTGCGAGGAGGCGTTCAATCTCCCCAATGTAAAGGAGACTACTGCATCGGAATCAACGGATGCAATAAATGACTTTGGTGGATGTGCAGATGAAACTTTGATGGATGTTGAAGGCTCCTTTGGGGCCTTGGATGGAGGTAAGGGGGGGAGATGTGGGCGCAGGTATTGCAATTCCTGCGTTGGCTGGGCAAGGTGCCAGGAGGGGAGGGTGAATTGTTGGGGGACGTGGACCTGACCAGGTAGTCATGGAAAGCGGATAGAGGTAGGGACGGAAATTTATCCCTAGTGGTGGGGTCCGTTTGTAATTGGCAGAAATGTCGGCGGATGATGCGGTTTATGCAGAGGTTGGTGAGGTGGAAGGTGAGGATCAGGGGGTTCTGTCCTTGTTGCAGTGGAGGGGTGGGGTCTGAGGGCGGAGATGCAGGACGTGGATGAGATGCGTTGGAGGGCATCTTCAACCATGTGGGAAGGGAAATTAGGGTCTTTAAAGGAGGAGGCCATCTGGTGTGTGCTGTTCTGTTCTGGGAGCAGATGTGGCGGAGGCGGAGGAATTGGGAATATGGGATAGCATTTTTGCAGGAGGTAGGATTGGAAGAGGTGTAATCCAGGTAGCTGTGAGAGTCGGTGTGTTTGTAAAAAATATCAGTGTTAAATCGGTCGTCATTAATGGAGATGGAGAGGTCTAGGAAGTGGAGGGAGGTGTCAGAGATGGTCCTGATGAATTTAAGGTAAGGGTGGAATGTGTAGGTGAAGTTGATGAACTGCTCAACCTCCTTGCAGGAGCACGAGGTGGCACCAATGCAGTCATCAATGTAGCGGAGGAAGAGGTGGCGAGTGGTGTAGGTGTAATTACAGAAGATGGACTGTTCTACGTAGCCAACAAAGAGACAGGCATAGATGGGGCCCATACATGTGCCCATGGCTACCCCTTTGGTCTGAAGGAAGTGGGAGGATTCGAAGGGGAAATTGTTAAGGGTAAGGACCAGTTCAGCCAAACGAATGAGAGTGTCAGTGGAAGGGTACTGGTGGGGATGTTGGGAGAAGAAGAAACAGAGGGCTTGGAGGCCCTGGTCATGGCAGATGGAGGTGTAGAGGGATTGGACAAGGCATTGGGGGCTAGGGAAACGGAAGTCTTGGAGGAAGTGGAGGGTGTGGGTGGTGTCTCGAACATATGTGGGGAGTTTCTGGGCTCAGGGGGATAGGGCAGTATCGAGGTAGGTGGAGATGAGTTCAGTGGGGCAGGAGCAGGCTGAGACAATGGGTCAGCTGAGGTGGTCAGGAGGAGTCAAAATTTAAAAGAATTCACAAAACAGGTGAGTTGAGGAGATTTTATTTTAGTGCAGTGAATTGTTATATTCGCTGCCTCAAATGTCAGAGGAAGTTAGCGGCATGGTGGCTCAGTGGCTAGCACTGCTGCCTCACAGTGACAGGGACCTGGGTTCAATCCTAGCCTCTGGCAACTGTGTGGAGTTTACACATTATCCCTGTGTCTGTGTGGGTTTCCTCCCATAATCCAAAGATATGCAGGTTAAGTGAATTGGCCGTGCTAAATTGCCCACAGTGTTCAGGGATGTATAGGTTAGGTGTATTAGGCAGGGGAATGGTCTGGGTGGGTTACTCTTCAAAGGATTTGTGTAGACTTATTAGGCCAAATGGCCTGTTTCCACACTGTGAGGATTCTATAATAAGTTGATTCAATTTAACTTTCAGAAGGAAAATGGACAAATACTTTCAAAGATTAAAAATCATTATGTTCAGGGCTATGGGAAAAGGAAGGGAGAGTGTGAGATTGATTAGTTAGTTCTTACGAAAAGCTAGCACAAGTAAAGCAGGGTCAAAGGCCTCCATCTGTCTATTTGATAATGATGTTCCCTCACTGTCAAATGGAGACGGCCAGTATTAACACCTCTGGGGCTTACAATGCTCCAGTTTAGATTATAACTTTATATATCTGAAAAATATACATAAATATTAAAGTGCTGCAGGATCTCAGGGGGAAAGGATTGTTCACTGTGCATTAGGAAGGGAGAATCAGTACACACTCGGATATTGAGTGGATTTGCAAGCAGATAAAGGGTAGCACTGATATTGTGAAAGAGTCAGATACTTGCCTTGGCAACCACATCAATAGCTTCCTCAGCAGGTACTCTAACAGGTTTCTGAGTGTCAGGCTGCAGGAATATTTCCACAACAATAACTTCAAAGGAACACTCAGCCTGGATTGTGAAAGAGAGCATCACGTTTGATATTGCAAATATAGTCAATTTGTTGACCAGGATTATTTACATTTTAAGCTAGAATTTCACAATATTCTCCATAAAAGGCAGAGATGGATTATGTCCCAAAAACAGCCTTGCGGATTGCAGTATCTGGTTTCTCCTTATTCGAAAATATTCACTCATGGGATGTGGGCATCGCTGGTTGGATCGGAATTCATAGTCCATTTTTAGTTGCCCCTTGAGAAGGTGAGGGTGAGCTGCCTTCTTGAACCGCTGCAGTCTATGCACTGTAGGTAGACCCACAATGCTGTCACTCCTTCCAATGCTCTGCACCTTCCAGTGAAGTCCTTACTTTTGAATCTGATGACTGACAAGCAGCCAACAGTCTCCCAACCAGCACAGTAGCCAAACAAGATGAAAAAATGAAAGGATATGGGCAGATAAAATAAAGGAAAATCCTACATTAAGGGTAAAAGGATAATGGGGGCAAGAGTTTGGCCCATTAAAGACCACAGTGGAGCCGGAGGTGTAGCTGGGTTCTAAATGAATGCTTTGTGTCAGTGTTCACTAGTGAGAGGAATAATATGGGTTTAGACATGAGGAGAAGATCTGTGATACATTTAAAGAAATTAGCATAGATAGTGAGGAGATTCTGGGTGATCTGGCAGGCTTAAAAATACATGAATCCCCAGGGTCAGATGAAATGATTTCCAGGTTGTTGAGTGAAGCATGGGAGAAAATAGCAGGGCCACTTAAAATGTTCAGTTTCTCTCTGGCCACAGGAGAGATGCTGGAGGATTGGAGGACAGCCAAAGTCCTAATGTTATTCAACAAGGGAACAAGGGATAAACCAAGGAACTACAAGCCAGTCAGTCTAACCTCAGCGGTAGGAAAACTATTGGAAGCAATTCTGAGGGACAGAAATAATCTGCAATTGGAGAGGCAGTGATGAACCAAGAACAGTCAGCATGGTTTTGTTAAGAGGAGGTCATATCCGACAACCTTGGTTAAATGTTTTGAAGAGGTGACCAGGTGTATAGATGAGGGCAATGCTTTTGATGTAGTCTACAGGATGTCAGCAAGGCTTTTGAGAAGGTACAACGTGGGAGGCTAATAACAAAGGTGTGAGTTAATGGGATCCAAGGAAATTTGGCAAATCAGATCCAAAATGGGCTGAGTAGCAGGAAGCAGATGGTGATGAGTGAGGAGTATTTTTCTGACTAGAGATTTTCCAGTGGGGTCCTACAGAGGTCAATGTTGCTGTTTATGGTTGATATAAATGATTTAGACTTGAATGTAGGAGGGTTGATCATTGAATTCACGAATGATACAAAACCGGTGGGGTGGGAAATAGTGAGGAGACCAGCCTTAGATTACAGGAGAATACAAATGGGCTGGTGAGATGGGCTGTCAGCGGCAAATGGAATTCATTTGAATAAATGTGAGGTGATGCACTTGGGCAGGACAGACAAGTTAAGGGAATTGACAAAGAATGGTAGGATCCTGGGAGACACTGAGGGTCAGTGAGACCTTGAGGTACATGTTCACTGGTCCCCTTAATGTATCAAGATAGTTTGATAAAATAGTTAAGAAGGCATATGGAATACTTGCCTTTGTTACTCAAAGCAAAGAGTTTAAGAGGAGAGAGGTGATGCTGGAATTGTATAAAACGTTGGTTAGGCCACAGCTAAAGTATTGTATGCAATTCTGGAATCCACATTATATGATGGAAGTGATAGCACTGGAGGGGGGTGGGGGTGGGGGCAAAGGAGATTTACCAGGTTGTTGCCTGGGCTGGAAAGTTTGTTATGAAGAGAGATTGAATAGACTGGGGTTGTTTTCCCTCGAGCAGAAGAGATTGTGAGGGGACATAACTGAAGTATATAAAATGATAAGGGGCGTGGATGAGGTAGACAGGAAAAAACATTTACCCATGTTGGAGGACTCACTGACCAAGGACATGGATTCAAGATCAGGGCAGAGAGGATGTGAGGAAAAACCTTTTCACACCGAGGGTGCCTGGAGGCAGTGATAGAAACCCACATTACGTTTAAGAAGGATTTAGATGTATATTTGTGATGTCAAGGCATTCAAGGTTCTAGGCCAAGTGCTGGAAAATGGGATTAGAATAGTCAGGCGGTTGTTTTGACCAGCACAGACTCAAAGGGGCTGAAGGGCCTTCTTCTCTGTTGCAGTTCTCTAGGATTCCTTCATGGGATGTGGGTGTCACTGGCTGGGCCAGCATTTATTGCTTAACCCTAATTGCCCAGAGGGCAGTTAAGAGTCAGCCACATTGTTGTGGGTCTGGAGTCACATGTAAGGATGGCAGATTCCCTTCCCTAAAGGACACTAGTGAAATAGATCTTTACGACAATTGTTAATGGTTGCCTATTGTCTTTGGGCTGGCTCTTTATTCCAATGTCACCATCTGCTATGGTGGAATCTGACCCCTGTCTCTGTCCTGATATTCTGGAATTATAATCCAGTGGCACTGCTGCTGTGACACCAGCTCCCTAGCCCCACTCTGCAGCCTCAGCCCACTATGTTCTTATGTCAAGGCCTTGGAGAGGCTGCAGAAGAGATTTACTAGAATGGTATCAGGGAGGAGAGAAATGCAGGCTGTTCTGTGTCCAGTTCTTGTCACCCTGTTATAGGAAGGATATTATTAAGCAGAAGAGATGTACCAGGATGTTGTCGGGAGCAGAGGGTTTGAGTTATAAGGATTTCCTGGATAGTTGGGACTTCTTTCAATGTAGCATGGGAGATTGAGGGGCAACCGTATAGAGGTTTATAAAATCATGAGGCATATAGATAAGGTGAATGAGAGATGTCTATTCCCTAGGGGTGGGGGATTTCAAGACTAATGGGCATACATTTAAGATGAACATATAGAACACACAGAACATATATAGAACACATAGAATATTACAGTGCAGTACAGGCCCTTCGGCCCCCAATGTTGCACCAACCTATGAAAATAATCTGATACCCATCTAACCTATACCATTCCATTATTATCCATACGTATATCCAATGCCCATTTCAATGCCCTTAACATCAGTGAGTCTACTACTGTTACAGGCAGGCCGTTCCATGCCCCTACTACTCTGAGTAAAGAAACTACCCCTAATATCAGTCTTAAATCTATCACCCCTCAATTTAAAGCTATGTCCTCTCATGTTAGCCTTCACCATCCAAGGAAAAAGGCTCTCATTGTTCACTCTATCTAACCCTCTGATTATCTGAGAAGTCTGGATTAAGTCACCTCTCAACCTTCTTCTCTGCAATGAAACAGCCTCAGTTCCCTCAGCCTTTCCTTGTAAGACCTTCCCTCCATACCAGGCAACATTCTAGTAAATCTCCTCTGAATCCTTTCCAAAGCTCCCACATCCTTCCTATAATGCGGTGACCAGAACTGTATACAATACTCCAAGTGCGGCCTTACTCGTGTCTTGTACAGCTGAAACATGACCTCATGGCTCTGAAACTCAATTCCGCTACCAATAAATGCCAACACACCATATGCCTTCTTAACAACCCGATCAATTTGGATGGCAGCTTTCAGGGATTTATGCACCTGGACACCAAGATTTCTCTGTTCATCTACACTGCCAAGAATTTTACCATTAGCCCAGTACTCTGTTACTTCTTCCGAAGTGTACGACCTCATAATTTTTCATATTAAACTCCAATTGCTACTTCTCAGCTCAGCTCTGCATCTAATCTATGTCCCTCTGTAACCCGTAACATCCTTCGGCAATATCCACAACTCTGCCTACCTTATGTGCCATCCACAAATTTACTATCCTTCTGCTCTGTGCTGGTTTCTTTGATAGTCTTATCCAAAAAGTCCCAATCCCCTCCGGTTTTTTGTCATTGACGGAGAGGAAACCAAGGGTGAAAGATGAGCGTGTGCTACTCAGATTGAGTGGGGTTAGAAGCGATCATGGTCTTCTACACCGACATCCAGATCATTTATAAAAATGACAAACCGCAGTGGCCCCAGTGAGAGGAGAAAGATTTTTAAGAAAGGACATGAGGAGCAATTTGTTTTTACACAGAGAGTTGTTGGCATGTAGAATGAACTTCCAGAGGAAGTTGTGGATGTGTGTACAGTTACAAAGTTTAAAAGACATTTAGATAAGTTCATGAATAAGAAATGTTTGAAGGTTTATGTGCCAAGCGTGGGCAGGTGGGACTGGTTTAGTTTGGAATTATAGTCAGCATGGACTGATTGGACTGAAGTGTCTGTTTTCATGCTATATGACTCTGTGTTCTCTTAAGGAAAAGGGGGGAAGAGGAGTTTTGTTAGAGGTGTTCAAAATGATGAACAATAACATGGGTATTTCTCTAATATAGATACACGGCTCATTGTAATATATCTCAATAATATGTATGCACATCGCTGGGTCATAAAAATACCGAGCCCACTGTAATTCAGATACAAATCACTGTAATAGAGATATGCAGCTCATTGTAATTCAAATGCATATCTCTGAAATGTAGGCATATATTTCTCTGTAATACAAATGCACTTTTCTCTGCAATGCAGATACTTGGCTTACTGTAACACAGATCGAAGCCTCTATGTAGTAGAGATAAACAGCTCTGTGCAATGTAGATAGACATCTCTGTGTAATCTGAACACACAGTTCTGTGTAACAGAGAAACTTGCTCTTTGTCATATGGAAACACAACTCTATGTGATATAGATACATAGCACTCCATAATACAGATATCCATCTCTGTCTAATGGAGATCCATGGCTCTCTGTAATACAGATATACATCTCAACGTAATATTGATGCGCATGTCTGTATAATATAGATACAAATCTCTGTGTAATAGAGAAACACAACTCTCGATAATAGAGATATACATCTCCTTGTATTTGTACACATGTCTCTATAACAGATACAAATCTATGTAATAGAGAACCATAACTCTCTGTAATAGATCCATATCTATTTAATATAGATAAATAACTCTGAAGTATTTCTGTGCATATCTCTTTAATTTCAACAAATGTCTCCATGATATATTTTTCTATTGTGCAGTTACATGTATTTATGTACTATAGAATCATTTCACTGAAATAGGTATCCACATCTGTCTGTACTGGAGATATAGATTTCTCTCAAATATAACTTCACATCTCCCCCTGATACAGATAAACATCTTTCTAATATGGATACATCTTCCTTTTTAAGATAAAGATGAGTGTTTATGAAATAGAGGGAAGACATATCTAGCAGCAGAAAAGTCAATAGTCAGGGGAGATGGGGTTAAGGCAAAATAATGGGGAGAAAAATGTTTTACAGCAAGTTGTTACGATTTAGAACGCACTGCCTGATGGAACCAGATTCAATAATACCATTCAAAAGGAAACTGGGTGCATGGTTGTAGTGAAAACATCTTCTGGGCAACAGAGGAAGAGTATGGGAGTGAAATTAATTGATTAGCTCAACCAAACAGCCAGCACTGATGGGCTGAACTGCCTATTGCACTGTATTAATCTGTCATTCTGTGACTCCATCATTAGCTCCCTGCTAGCTAGTTCTCTTTTGTCGAAAATCCCCCAAGCAACTACCATGAGAGTGTATTGTTCTTTAATATTTCTATGATTCTGCTCTTGCAACCGCAAAAAAATCTAATGCCAGCAATGACGCTGTGACTTAACAGTTCCTGTAATTTATTATGTTTGCCTTTTCAACTAATTCAAGACCAAGCACTGCATAGATAGAGCTTTCAAATTAATGTACTTTCGATCTGTCTTAAACAGAGCACAAAGAAAGGTTCTTGTTAGCTCCGCTAAACTGATTCCAATTAAACCCTCCAGATATGCTCCAGCTGTTAATCCACCCAGAATAGAGTGGAACACAGATGTGTTTTATGAAGCATTCAAAGTCAAACCTCCCATGGACATAAACATTTAATCTGTTCTAAAATGTTCAACTGAGTAACCCAGAATATTTATCAGTTAATTTAACCTCTGCTGTGACATTCACACTGGGTTTATTTAGAGGAATATTTTGCCCTAATCAGCATTGCAATCAATAGTACAATCGCTGTTACTTCTCTCCTGTATTCATCCAGAACATATTGATACCCTTTCACCCTCTCAGACGGACATAAAAGTTCCCAATTATCTTTGGGAAGAGTAGATCTATTCTTCCTGATGTGCCTCAACCAACATTAACGATTCTCTATTTTACTTCCACTCCCAAAAGGGAGGATTGACTGTCAAAATCTTCCATTGGATCTGTCTATGATCATGTTCAACCAAGTTCTGTGGTCGTTTGTTGATGCCTTCTGAAAGATGGTGAACTGGAAAATTCTCTCAGTCTTATCACCTGGCATCAATGGTAAGGATGACAGATTTCTTTCCCTAATGGGTTTCTACAACAACTGACTGTGGTCACACTGTCACCATTAGCCTAGTATTTTACTCAGATCTTTACTTAACTCAGATTTTTAACCATCTGCTGAAGCTTGATTTGAGCACATGCTGCTAGTATATTAACCTAAGGCTTTGGCCTTATTAATCCAGTGATGTTACCACGACACCACCATCTCCCAGCTGTACCCTGGCAGTCCATGCTTGCAAAACCCGCAACATTAGATGTGATTCTGCAACTGAACAACATTTGCTGGATAATCCTGAGTAGGCTACACAGTACTTTGGAAACGAATTCAGGTTTGTCACAGCATGATGCAAAAAGAAAGAACATGTACATGCACTGCACCTGTTTCAACTCAATGAAATGTGTGTTCCTATTCACTCATTAATTTCTAAGGTTAGTATGCTGACCAATCAAAGTCAGACAATCTGGTTTAAAGTTTAAACAATTCCTCAGGATTAACTGTCAATTAGCATCAACTTTTTTTTTTCTCCATGGCTATACGAGATATGGGTTAGGCCAGTTTTGGAATACTGCATTCAATTCTGGTCTCTCTGCTACAGGAAGGATGTTGTAAAACACGAAAGAGTTCAGAAAAGATTTACAAGGATGTTGCCAGGGTTGGAGGCTTTGAGCTATGGGGAGATGCTGAATAGGCTGGGGCTGTTTTCCCTGGAGCATCGGAGGCTGAAGGGTGACCTTATAGAGGTTTATAAAATAATGAGGGGCACAGATAGGGTGAATAGTCAAGGTCTTTTACTCAGGGTAGAGGATTCCAGAACTAGAGGGCATAGGTTTAGAGTCAGAGGGGAAAATTTAAAAGGGACCTAAGAGGCAACGTTTTCACGCAGAGGGTGGTGCATGTATGGAATAAAATGCCAGAGGAAGTGGTGGAGGCTGGTACAATTACAACATTTAAAAGGCATTTGGATGGGCATATGAATAAGAAAGGGTTTGTGGGATGTCAGCAAAATGCTGTCAAATGAGACTAGATTAATTTAGGATATCTGGTCAGGATGGATGAGTTGGACTAAAGGGTCTGTTTCCATGCTGTACAGCTCTATAACTGTAACAATCCACTTACCAGTCAATCAACATTGAACATTTTCCTCTTGTACAGTATAAATTTTTGTTTTTCCCTTGAGATAGAGAACACCGATTCAGTTTTTTTTTCAAATTGTTCTGATAAATGCAAGATGGAAAGCTTGCACAAAATGTGTCATTTTTCAGCAATGCTCAGGTTTTCTGCTGCCAAACAACTATTTTAATCTTCGATATGAAATCCACTACACAACCTGTTGCCCAATCTAACAGATGCTTTTCTTTTGAAGATATGATTGTAGATAAATAGACTGTAATGCATATCTATTCTTTGGAAGGTGATTTAGAAGCAGGATCATGAAAATTCAAGGGCATGGTTTCAGAGAAAATCTGACAGCAGAGAATCATAGACTTGTACAATACAGAAAGAAGCCAGTTATTCTTCTTCTCTGTGCTGGTTCCTTTGATAGTCTTATCCGATAAGTCCCAAACCCCTCCTGTTTTTTGTCATTGACGGAGAGGAAACCAAGGGCTAAAGATGAACAGGTGCCACTCAGATTGGGTGGGGTTAGAAGCGATCATGGTTGAAGGAGAGACGTGAGATATTACAGGCTGAGAATGGGAATGGGAGCAGCTCAATGAGGTATCCAGAATTGGGGTTGAAGGGGATTCACTTACTGAAGGGATCAAGTACACATTTCCTTGAATGCCTGCCCGTGATAAGCCCACCTCACACCCATAATGCACTGCACATGGGGCTAAACCAGAAGCAAGTCGAACTCGAATGCTGAATATCGGATTAAAGACAAGATTCTTGGCAGGGTGGAGGAACAGAAGGATCTTGGTGTTCAAGTACACAGATCCCTCACAGTTGCCACCCAAGTGGATAGTGTTGTTAACAAAACATATGGTGTTTTGGCTTTCAGTAACTGGGGGATCGAGTTTAAGAGCCGCGAGGTTTTGCTACAGCTCTACAAGTCCCTGGTGAGACCACACTTGGAATATTGTGTCCAGTTCTGGTCGCCCTACTATAGGAAAGATGTGGATGCTTTGGAGAGGGTTCAGAGGAGGTTTACCAGGATGTTTCCTGGACTGGAGGGCTTATCTTATGAAGAGAGGTTGACTGAGCTCAGACTTTTTTCATAGGAGAAAAGGAGGAGGAGAGGGGACCTAATTGAGGTATACAAGATAATGAGAGGCATAGGTGGAGTCGATAGCCAGAGACTATTTCCCAGGGCAGAAATGGCTAACACGAGGGGTCATAGTTTTAAGATATTAGGAAAAGTGTATTGAGGCGACATCAGAGGTCGGTTCTTTACACAGAGAGTTGTGAATGCATGGAATGTGTTGCCAGCTGTGGTGGTGGAAGCAGAATCATTAGGGAGATTTAAGCGACTACTGGTCATGCACATGGATAGCAGTGCGTTGAGGTGTGCGTAGGTTAAGTTATTTTATTTTACATTAGGATTAATCCTCAGCACAACATCGTGGGCCAAAGGGCCTATTCTGTGCTGTACCTTTCTATGTTCTATGCTCTATGTTTCACCTTACAGCATACAAGAAGTCACGCACTTGAGAGGTGCTGGCCAATCTGATTGAGCAGCAGCTCTAGTAGACTCAGAATGCAGGCACTGTCAGCAGTTTACAGTCAAGAGCTCAGTGGTAGTGTTCCTACTTCTGAGTCAGGAGGCCCAGGCTCGAGACGTGTATCATAACAATCTGAACAGGGTTGTTTAGAGAATATCTTTGGAGTACACTCAATGGTGGGATTAGTGTCCCTCATACGTAACATGCTTCCGGGCAGGGTCAAATCCAGCCTGATTGAACCATTTCAACTGACAGAGAGTTGCTTTGAAGATACCAAATAAAGTCACCAAGGAGAAAACCTGGGGAGATGGTGCAGTAGAATCACTGGACTAGCAATCCAGAAAACAACATCTGTGATCTGGGAACACAAGTACAAGGGCTAGCAATGAGAGCCAGTGGCACTTAACTGTGACTAACATATTTGAGAAATGAAGCTGAAGTCAGTCATGTAAATATCAATCCAGTTCTTTCATGGCCTTTAGAGAAGGACGTCTGCTGTATGAAATAATGGAAGGTGGTACCCCATCGCCAAGTCCCCCTTTAGTTACACGTGGAGAGTCCTTGGCACAGATCCAGCTCCCTCAGAGCCAGCCCTCAGACTGAACAGAACCTCTGACATTCCTGTTTATATCTGTCAGCCAGGGCTCCCTAATCAGACCAGATTAACAGCCCCAATCCGGGAACTCATATTCTGTGGCAGATCTGGTTACAGTCACTACTCTGTCCTTACCCAGTCAGGCTTGCACAGAGAAACATAGGAAGCAGGGATAGGCCATTCAGCCCTTCGAGCCTGCTGCACCAGGCAATATGATCAAGGTTAATCATCCAACACAATAGTGTGTTTGTGCTTTTCCCCCATGGTCTTTAGCCCCTTGTGCTATATTCAACTCCTTCTTGAAATAATACACTGCTTTGGCCTCTACTGCTTTTTGTGGTAACAAACTCTCTTGGTGAAGAGATTTCTCCTTATCTCATTAAATGGTGGACCCCATATCCTATGTGACCTACAGCAATTCTTTGACTGCATTCCATAATGATCCAGCTTGCTACTGAGTAAAATGGCAAGTAGCCAACAAATGCTGGCATTGCTGGTGATACCCACATTCCACAGACGAGTAAATCTCCACTGCCCTCTTTCCAGAAATGGTGTCGGAAATTCACCTGAGGGGGCAGAGGGGGCAGAGGTTTAATGCCAGCACCTCCACCAATCACAGCACTTCTTCAATACTGCGCGGGTGTTTCATCTTTAACTGTGGGCTCAAGTGGGCCTCAAATTTCAATTCAGAAATGTGCGTGGTACCCAGCCCCACTGAGCCACAGGAATGGCAGAAGTGTTTTTCCTCATTAATAACACTCCAAAGAAAATGAAAATCTCTCAACAACAATTTTGATTGTCCCAGAAATCTAAGATCTCCTACTCAAACTACAGTGTACGGTTCTCAGGGAGGTCCGTTGGTCAATCTTCACTGAAGCATAAGCTACTGCCAACACAGTCTGATGGCTTTCTTCAGTGTCTGCACAATTATATTAGGTTCCCCATAACCCAGTTCACATTGCTGTCTGTGACAGACAATCTGATGCACTGATACTAAAGTGTATTCTCTTAAGAAGCCCCATCTCATCCCTGACCTAATAACGGTCATGATTAAATCTATTAAAGCATTATTGTTTACAGGTGATTCATGATCCAGTCTGGTATAGAGAAAAGTGAGTGGTGTCATTGCAGAACAAATTTATGAAGAAGGTCGTTGAAATATAGCTTGCTATGGCTGTTTATTGTTCAAAATGAATGAAAGGATATTATGCACAATCAATTATTCATATAATTGTAATCATATATTGACAGGATGGTGGTGATAGAATAAATATCATTTCTAGATGTAGTCATTTTAACTTAAATATTTTTAACAAAGTGCAAAATCCTCCATATAAATCTCCTTGACCCTACTGTTATAATTGAGTCTTTAACCCATTCACGTAAAATTATTGGTGTGGTATATTCATGTCACCACTTACTGTCTATTTACTGGGTTGGTGTAATTTTAAAATATAGTTGATAATGTTGAAGAAGATAGATCAAAGAAGGAGGCTGATAAATTGGCAAAGAAAAGTTGTAAGCCTGAATGTTTGGAGAATTTTAGTGCTGCATAATGGAGGACCAAGAAGTGGATAAAGAGAATGCAAAAGTATGAATATATAGACAAACATACAACCAAGGAACAAGAATAGGCAGAGTCCTGATGAAGGTTCCTGCCCGAAACATTGACTCTCCTGCTCCTCTGATGCTACTTGACCTGCTCTGCTTTCTCCAGCTCCACATTTTATCGTGCCCCACAAGAATAGGCAACTTGACTTTCAAAGTAGGATGCTGGAATCTGTACTGAAAACGACAAATGCTGGACTTCACAGCGGGTCAGGCAGCATCCACGGAGAGAGATGACTCTTCATCAGAGCTGAAGTGAAGTGCGGAGGGAGCAGCATTTATGGTGTAGTTGGTGGGAGGGATGTAGAATGCTAGGGGAGAAAAGATGTTGATAGTTCAGATTACATGCTGAAAGAGACAATGGGAATTCGTGTTGGAGGGAAGAGCAAAACCTCTTCAGGGTAAGCATTCCTCGAAGAGACATGGCAGTCAATTTAACCCAATGTCGGAGCAAGTTACTGCAGATGCTGGGATCTGTACTGAAAACAACAAAAGCCTGCTCCATCATTCAACAAGATCATGGCTGATCCGATTTTGAACTTTAACTTTACGTTCCTGTGTATCCACCTCTAATCTTTTATCCTCCTTGGTAATCAAGAAACTATCTCCCTCTGTCTTAAAAATATTTAAAGATTTTGCATCCTCTACCATTTGAGAAAGGGACTTCCAAAGATTCACAATGCCCTGAGAAAAGAAATGTTTCCTCATCTCTGGTTAGGTGCTTGTTAGCACAGACCAGTGCAAACACAATGGGCCAAAGGTCCTTTTTCTGTGGCTATAGATTCAAATGACTCTTCTGTAAGTGGTGACCATTTATTTTTAAACTATGATTATTAGTTTGAGATTCTCCTGTCAGAAGTAACTTTCTATATCCATTCGCTCAAGCCCCTTCAGATAAGTTTTAATTAAGTCACCTCTGATCTTTTTTTAGAAACATATTTTTCTGTTCAACTTGTTCAGAACCATGTTATAGCACACTTCTGGAGCAGGTGGACCTCCCGGACCAGGGATAGGCACACTATCACCACAAGAGGGTGCCCTGAGTCACCTCTGAACTCCAAAGGATATGGGCCTATCTGTCTAGCCTTTCCTCATTAGGCAATCCATACATCCCAGGTATTAGTCTATAGCTACCCTATTTAGGCCCTGTTAGAATTCTATAGTTTTCCATGAGATTCCCTCCTCATTATTCTAAGCTCCAGTGAATGCAGTTCTGACCATCTTAAAACTCATAAAAGTATAGCCACAACATAGCCTCCTAATTCCCCAGAATCTGGTGAGTGTATCGTAGAACTGTGTGGGAAATTGGGAAGTGATTGCTGGGCCCCAGCAATTTTATATCCAGCAATGATATTTATATCATTGATAGCCACAGATGAGGTGCTGAAAGAATGGAGGTTGGCAAACATGGTACTACTATTTAAGATTAAGGAAAAGCCAGGGAACTGTAGACCAGTGAGACTGACATCGGTGGTGGGCAAGTTGTTGCAGAGATTACTGAGTAAAGGATTTACATGTATTTGGATAGGCAAGAACTGATATTAGGGACAGTCGACATGGCTGCGTGGGAAATAGTGTCTAACTAACGTGATTGAGTTTTTTGAAAAAATATTGCAAGGGATTGATGAGGGCAGAGCAGTGGAATACAGGGAGAACGAGCCATTTGGTTACAGAACTGGTTCAAAGACGAAAGGTGGTGGTAGAGGGTTGTTTTTCAGACTGGAGGCCTGTGACCAGTGGTGTGCCACAAGGATTGATGCTGGGTCCACTGCTTTTCGTCATTTATAGAAATGATTTCGATATGAACATAGGAGGTACAGTTAGTAAGTTTGCAGATAACACCAAAATTGGAGATGTAGCAGACAGCGAAGAAGGCTACCTCAGAGTACAATGGGATATTGATCAGATGGGCCAATGAGTCAAAGAATGGCAGATGGAGTTTAATTTAGCTAAATGTGATGTAGTGCATTTTAGAAAAGCAAATCAGAGCAGGACTTATACACTTAATGGTAAGGTCCTGAGAATGTTGCTGAACAAAGAGACATTGGAGTACAGGTTCATAGCTCCTTGAAAGTGGAGTCGCAGGTAGATAGCATAGTGAAGAAGGTATTTGGTATGCTTTCCTTTATTGGTCAGTGCATTGAGTGTAGGAGTTAGGAGGCTATGTTGCTATTGGATAGGCAACGTTTGGAATACTACATTCGATTCTGGTCTCCATACTTTGGAGAATGTTGTGAAACTTGAAAGGATTCAGAAAAGATTTACAAGGATGTTGCCAGGGTTGGAGGGTTTGAATTATCAGGAGAGGCTGAATAGGCTGGAGCTATTTTCCCTGGAGCATCAGAGGCTGAGGGGTGACCGTATAGAAATTTATAAAATCATGAGGTGCATGCATAGGGTGAATAGTCCAAGTCTTTTACCCGGGGTGGGGGAGTCCAAAACTAGAGGGTATAGGTTTAAAGTGAGAGAGGGGAAGATTTAGATTAGATTCCCTATACTATGGAAACAGGCCCTTTGGCCCAACAAGTCCACACCTACCCTCGAAAGAGTAACCCACCCAGACCCATTCCCCCTGACTAATATACTTAACACAATGGGCAATTTAGCATGGCCAATTCACCTGACCTACACATCTTTGGACTGTGGGAGGAAACCCACACAGACACGAGGAAATCATACAAACTCCACACAGACATGCCAGAGGCAGGAATCGAACCCAGGGCCCTAACACTGTGAGGTAGCAGTGTTAACCACTGAGCCACCATGCTGCCCCAATTTATTAGAGACCTAAGGGGCAACTTTTTCACACATTGTGTATGGAATGAGCTGCCAGAGAAAGTAGTGGGTACTAGTACAATTACAACATGTAAAAGGCATCTGGATGGGTACACGAATAGGGAGGGTATATGGACCAAATGCTAGCAAATGGAACTACATTAATTTAGGATCTCTTGTTGGCATGGATGAGTTGGACCGAAGAGTCTGTGCATCTGTATGGCTCTACAACCAATCCAATCTCTTTCATGTCAATCCTGCTATCCCAGGAATCAGTCTGGTGAACATTTGTTACACTCCTTCCATAACCAGAACATCCTTCCTCAGATAAAGGAGGCCAAACCTACACAAAATACTCCAGGTGGGGTCTCACCAAGGCCCTGTGTATAATTGCAGCAAGACATTCCTGCTCCTGGACTCGAATCCTCTCGCTATGAAGCCCAGCATGCCATTTGCCTTCTCTAGTGCTTGCTAAACCTACAATGTTTACTTTCAGCAACTGGTGCACAAGAACACCCAGGTGTCATTGCACCTCCTTCTTTCCCAATCTATTGCTATTCAGATAGTGATCCACCTTTCTGTTTTTGCTACCAAAGTGGATAACCTCACATTTATACACATTAGATTTTATCTATAAGGCATTTACCCACTTAACTGAACTTGTCCAAATCAGACTGATGCATCTCTGCAACCTCCACACAGTTCAAACTCCCACTCATCTTTATCTCATCTGTAAACTTGGAGATATTACATTTAGTTCCCACGTCCACGTCATTAATATATTAGGAACACTGCTGCTGAGACATTAGAGTGTTGTGTGTCGCTCTGATCCCCTAAGGACTCTTGTCCTAAATCCAAAAACTTCACTTAATTTGCAGAAAAATCATGTGATCTTTGCAGGAGCCCCAGGATTTCTCTAGAATCTTCTGTGTGTGTGGATTCAGTCTCTTGACTCCGTAACTCCAACAGGCTTAAGCAATCAAATGCGATTACATAGGATTGTGAACAGAGTAGCATAATCAAAAAGAATGAATTACTATCAAACGCTACGATTACCATCTCTGTTAAAATAACAACTTACATTTATACATTGTCTTCAATGTAATAAAATGTCCTAAGGTACTTCACAGGAATATTAATAAAACAAGTGTTGACACTAAGCCACATAAGGAAATTACTTTTTCCCTGGTAAATCGATGACTGCATCAGTGCTGCTTCCAGCTCTTGTCCACAACTGAAAGAAAATTAATCAATTTTGCTTTCAATTTCTATCCTTTTCTTACCCACATTTGGTCCATCTTTGACTCTTCCCTTTGCGATATCTCTTATTTTTGGGGATAGGCCGTCCACTAATATCTATTACAAACCAGCTGACCCCCACAGTTACATAGACACACCATGTTTCCTGTATGGTCTCCATTCCCCTCTCCCAGCCTCTCAGTTTCTGTCACATTCATTCTGATGATGCTACCTCAGACCATATGATCACAAGGTGTAGAAGCCCAAGTAGACCATACAGCCCATCAAGTCTGCTCAATCATTCAATGAGACCATGGCTTATCTGATAATCCTCAACTCTACTTTCCTGCCTTTGCTCTATAGTTCTTGATTCCCTTACTGATTAAATGTCTGTCAATGTCAGTCTTGATATACTTAACAACCCAGCCTTGACAGCCCTCAGTGGTAAAGAATTCCACAGATTCACTATACTCTAGGAGTAGAGACCCCTCCTCATCTCTGTCTTAAATATGTGGCCCCTAATTCTGGGGTTATACCCTCTGGTCCTAGACTCTCCCACAAGGGGAAACAACTTCTCTACATCTGCCCTGTCAAGTGCACTGTGTGACTTCTGTGTGTCTTCCCTTTACTTCAGCCAAGGACGTTGCCTTGTTTGTGGTTATCAAGGCCCTCAGCTGTGTCCAAGCCATTTCCTGCATTCGCCTCTTCCCAGCGCAGAACAGGTAGAACTCCCCTTGTCCTCTTTTCCAGCCTCCACATTCAAATGATCATCCTCCAGCAGAATGCCACCACCAAACACTTTCCCCCCTCCCCTCCACTATCAGCATTCCGCAGGAACTGTTCCCTCCTCAATCACTCTCTACACCTCTTAACCACCCGTCTTTGGCACCTTCCCATGCAATCATAGAAGGTGTTGCGTTAGCCCCCTCATCTCCCCTGTCCTCACGGTCCAAGGGCCCAACCACAGCTTCCAGGTGAAGGAGGATTCTGCTTGGACATAGAGATATACAGCACGGAAACAGATCCTTTGATCCAACTCACCAGCACCAACCAGGCATCCTAATCTGACCTAGTCCCATTTGCCAGCATTTGGCCCACACCCCTCTAAATCCTTCCTATTCATGTACACATCCAGATGCCTTTTAACTGTCATAATTGTACTAGCCTCCACCACTTCCTCTGGGCAGTTCGTTCCATACATGCCCCACTGTCTGCCTGAAAAAGTTGCCCCTCGGGTCCTTTTTAAATTGTTCCCCTCTCACCTTAAACTTATGGCCTCTGGTTTTGGACTCCTCATTCTTGGAAAAAGACCTTGAGTATTCACCCTATCCGTGCCCCTCATGATTTTATAAACCTCTGTAAGGCCTCTGACACTCCTGGGGGAAAAAAACGCCCCATCTTATTTAACCTCTCCCTATAATTCAAACCATATAGTCCCAATTACATCCCTGTAAATCTTTTCTGCACCATTTCAAGTTTAACAATACCCTTCCTATGGAAGGATAACCAGAACATCTTGCAATCTAGTTGCCTCTGGGAACAGCTTCACTCTGTCCATATACACGATGCTGCCCTTTCAGTCATTTGTCATCTTTCTCTCACAGTCACATGTCTGTTCCAGGCATGCTGCAATAACCCAGCAAAACCCAATGCACGCTGAAGGAACAGCATCTCATTTTCCAGTTAACAGCCTTATAAATTATAATTCAATAACTTCAAACCATGAACCATCTCCTCCATGTTGATTACCCTCCCTTTCCCTGACCCCCTCAGGGTTGTTTTTGCACGGGTTAGCTTGCTTTCAATTAAGCGGCCCTTTTTTTACTATTAACACTTACCATTAAGGCCTAGTCCTTCTTCAGTCTATCAGTTCTCTACTAAACACATAGGCCCAGATTAATGCATTGTGGCATGAGTTCAAATCCCACCACGGCAGCTGGTTGGAATTTAAAATGAATTCGATTTGAAAAATGGTTTTGGTCACTGTTACTGGGATTGTAACCATTTATTTTAAATAAATATTTATTAAGTAAAAGACTAGTCAAGTAAAATGAAAGAGCATGCAATTGGGTGTATTTTATGGACATGGATAAAGAACTGGTTGGCAGACAGGAAACAAAAAGTTAGAATAAATGGGGGTTTTTCCAAGTGGCAACCAGTGACTACCGCAGGGGTACCGCAGGGATCAGTGCTTGGACCCCAGCTGTTCAGAATACAAATTAGTAATTTAGATGAGGGAATTTTGTTTGTAGGGAATGTAAGGCTGGATGGGAGGGTGAACTGTGAGGAGGTGCAGGGATGTTTCAGTGTGATTTGAACAAGTTGAGTGAGTGGGAAAATGCGTGACGGATGAAGTATAATGTGAGGTTATCCACTTGGGTAGCAAAAACAGGAAGGCAGATTATTAACTGAATGTGATAGATTGGGAATGGGGAGGTGCAACAAGACCTGACTATCCTTGTACACCAGTCACTGACTGTAAACATGCAGGTGCAGCAGGCAGTGAAGAATCCAAATGGCCCTCATAGCGAGAGGATTTGAGCACGGGAGTAGGGATGTCTAGCTGTAATTGGACAGGGCCTTGGTGAGACCACTCCTGGAGTACTGTCTAAACTTTCAGTCTCTTTCTCCAAGGAAGAATGTTTTAGTGTTGAAGGGAAGGCAACAAAGGTTTACCAGATTGATTCCTGGGATGCAAGACTGATGCATGAAGAGAGATTGGATTGGTTTGGATTATATTCACTGGCGTTTCAAAGAATGAGGGGGTCTCATAGAAAGCTATAAAATTCTAACAAGACCAGGCAGGGTAGATGTAGGAAGGATATTCCTGATGACCAGGGAGTCCAGGACCAGGGGTTACAATCTAAGGATATGGGGTAAGCCATTTAGGACTAAGATAAGGAGAACTTTCTTCACTCAGAATGGTGAGTCAATGGAAATCTAGGTCACACAGGCCAAGACATTGAATGCTTTCAGTACGACATTAGATACAGTTCTTAGGACTAAAGAGATCAAAAGAAATGGAGAGAAAGTGGGAGCATGATATTGAGCTGGACAATCGTGTTGAATGGTGGAGCAGGCTCTAAGGGCGGAATAGCCTACTCCTATTCCTAGTCTTATGTTTCTATTATTGAAAAGCGAACCTCGTTCACTAATGTCCATTAGGAAAGGAATCTGCCATCCTTACTTGGTCTGGCCCTACATGTGACTCCAGATCCAAAGCAAATATGGTGGATTCTTAAGTGTTCTTGGAAACAGCTTAGTAAGCCATTCAGTGCATGGGCATTTACAGCTAATGCTTGCCAGCAATATCCACGTTCCATTAAAGAAGAAGAGAAAAAAAACATGTCATGTTCTAATATTGGGATGGAGTCATTTCTTTTTGCAATCTATCAGATGATGGGTAACTTTAATAAATCCCAGCTGAGGAGCCAGGTAAAGCATTTGGAACAGAATGAAATGCAAAGTTTTGCAGATCCTGTGAGTCAGGAAGAAGATCGCTGGAAGCCTTTGGCAGTTCAGGACAGAGGCACACAGAGAGAAAGATGAACTTATGAGGTGACCTTATAAAATGACATGGACCAAAAATGTTAAGTCACTTTTCTCTCCTTGTGAGTTTTGAGAAGATTTGTAGCTCAGGTTGAGGTTCAGGTTGTAGGTTTGCTCACTGAGCTGGAAGGTTTGTTCTCAACGTTTCATCACCATGCTAGGTAACATCATCAGTGAGCCTCCAATGGTTGATATCATTTCTGGTTCTTCTTCTCAGAGGTTAGAAATGGGGTCCAAATCAATGTGTTTATTGGTGGAGTTCCAGTTTGAATGCCAGGTCTCTAGGAATTTCCGTGCGTGTCTCTGTTTAGCCTGTTCTAGGGTGGATGTATTGTTCCAGTCAAACTGGCGTCCTTCTTCATCTGTGTGTATGGATACTAGTGATAGCTGGTCATGTCTTTTGGTGGCTAGTTGGTGCGCATAGATCCTGGTGGCTAGTTTCCTGCCTGTTTGTCCAATGTAGTGTTTGTTGCAGTCCTTGCAGGGTATTTTGTAAATGACATGCGTTGTCTGGTTGTTGGTACAGGGTCCTTTAGGTTCATCAGTAGCTGTTTCAGTGTGTTGGTAGGTTTGTGAGCTATGATGATGCCAAGGGGTCGGAGTAGTTTGGTAGTCATCTCCAAGATGTCTTTGATGTTTGGCAGTGTGGCTAGAGTCTCCGGGCATGTTGTGTCTTCCTGTTTAGGTTTGTTGTTTAAGAATTGGCAGGCCTATTGGGTACCCGTTGTTCTTAAATACACTGTATAGGTATTTTTCTTCTGCTGCTCATAGTTCCTGGGTGCTGCAGTGTGTTCTGGCCTGTTTAAATAATGTCCTGATACAGCTCCATTTGTGGGTGTTGGGATGGTTACTCCTGTAGTTGAGTATCTGCTCTGTGTGTGTTGCTTTCCTGTAGACACTGGTCTGCAGTTCTCCATTGACTGTTCGTTCCACTGTGACATGTAGGAAGGAAAGTCTGTCGTTGTTCTCTTCCTCTTTGGTGAGATTTATGCCACTAAGGATATTGTTAATGATATGGTGAGTTTCCTCTAATTTGTTCTATTTCATGGTGACAAAGGTGTCATCCACATTGCAGACCAAAGCTTGGGTTGGTTCGTGGGAAGGGCTGTTCATTCTAGTCTCTGCATCACCGCTTCTGCGAAGAATCCTGACACTGGTAATCCCATGGGTGTCCTGTTGATTTGTTTATAGGTCTTGTCATTGAAGGTGAAGTGTATAGTGAGGCACAATCTGCTAGTTTGAGGATGCTGTCCTTGCTGATGGAGTTGGTGCTGTCAGGTTCTTGTGTCCTTGGTTCCTCTCATAGTGTGGTGAGTGTTTCTTTGGCCAGGCTGATGTTAATTGATGTGAATGGGACCATCACCATCACGGACCATCACTTCGCCCTCTTCTATCTTGGTGTCTTACGTGATGTTCAGGAATTCTTGAGTGGAGTTGGTGAAGTGGCATGAGTTTTCTACTGGATATTTCAGTTTACAGTGAAGTACCTTTGCTAGTAAGTATGTTGGTGTGCCGGGGAGTGAGACTATGGGTCTGAGGGGGAGGGCCCTGGTTTGTGTACCTTGGGTAATCTGTAGAAATGGCGTGTGTTGGATACCATCAGGTTTCATTCTTTGGGGATCTATCTTGTTAATTTCCCCTGATTTGTGGAGTATGTCATCAGGTGTTGCTGCGATATGGTTTTCTAGCTGTGGAGTCAGGTCCATCACCACCTGTTGGTAAGTGTCAGTATCTGCAAGCAGTGAGTTCGCCTTTTCAATGTACTGTGTTCTGTTTAGGATGACGATCATGCGCCCTTTGTTCGCTGGTAGGATTACAATGTTCCTGTCTTTTCTAAGTCCTTCTATGGCTTTCCATTCCAGTGTGTTGAGGGTGTTCCATTCTTTCTTTCTGCACAGTGTTGGTGCTAATGTCTGTCTGATGGTCTGTTGGATTTCTTCCGTAAGTCTGTTGACTTTCAGGGTGGATTCCGGTGCTGCTAGGAAGTCCTTTTTATCTGCGTCTCTGTAGTTGTAGTTCATCCCTCTTACTAGGATAGCTCTTTCCATGTCTGTTAATGGTCAGTCCAACAAGTTCTTAATCCAAGCTTCTGAATTGTCTGTGTTGTTCTTTTGTGTGAGCTTGTCCAGTTTTTCTTATAGAGTTAATTTTTTCTTTGGCTCGTTCTAACATGCGTATCCATTCCTGATCAGTCACGTTGGTGTACAAAATTCCTAGAGGCCTGAAATTCAAACTGGAACTCCATCAATAAACGCATCGATTTGGACTTCATTTACCAACCTCTGAGAAAAACAACCAGAAATGATATCACCCACCTGAATAGACCAAGATACATAAATAGAAAGTGGGACAGAATACCAGCACTTCACCAGAGGCTCACTGATGGTGTTACCTAGCATGGTGTTGAAGTGTCAGAGAACAAACCTACCAGTTCAACGAGCAAACTTACAAACTGAACTTTTCTCTCTCTTCACAGAAACCACCTGGCCTGAGGAGCTATTACAACATTTTTAGTTTTTATTCTCTCCTGATGCTGTTGACTCAGTTGCTAATGAGGCAGTGAATGAGTCAAATTCTTCAGACCACATTCCTCAACGCTGCTATACCCAGTGGAACTGTTGGCTGTGGTTCTGGAAATAAATGGAGCTATATTGTGCTACGTCAATGATTATTCTGGAAATACCTGCCCTGCTAAGATCCAGTAGGGTGGACGCCTCACCATCTTAGTGGGAAATAGGATTGGATTGGGAGATAGTCTATTGATTGGGTCCGAACCTTTGGTCTGGGAGCTGGGGGTGTGTTGGAAAGCATTGGAGGAGGGTCAGAGCAATAGAGGGGACAGGTAGGTGGAGGCGGTCGGGGGGGGAGGCTTTTTATTTAATTCATTCATTCAAGATGCTAAATGTGATTTGTAAAGTAGTTGTAGAGAAGATGTTTCCCCATGTGGGGTAATCTAAGGCAAGAGGTTGTAGATTTAGGCTATGGGGTTGCAAATTTAAAACAAAGGTTAGGAGGAATGACTTCTCTCAAAGTGTCATGAAGAAATATAAATGCGGCAAAGAGGGAAAAAAGGAAAGAGAAAGGAAAAGGAACTGGCGACAAGAGGAGCTCCAACTGGGTTATCTTACCCTGTTGCCATCTTGATTACTGGGGGCCGGAGGGGTGGGGGATGTGAAACAATGAGTGGCACAATTAAAAACTAAACATCAATATACTGTGTGTCCTCGGTGTGGGCTCGTCACCAGTACATGGTCCCATGTGCTTTAAAACTGCAAGTTTTGGTAACATCTTGATTTTACACTTTAATACTGCACTGGACCCAACCCCTTCATGTGGAGATAGAATTTCCACCATTAAGAGAGGATTTTGAATTTGAGAAATAAAACCCGGGCTTGACGCTTGCAGTGGGAGGAACAATGAGTCCATCAGCATTCGTGAAGAGCAGATTAGACAGCAACTTCTAGTGTGGACTCAAGTGCAGTTAAACATTGACATCCAGAAGTTGTTCTCCCTGGTTCCCTACTCCTCTAGAAATATCACTGTACCAGAATTCAAACAAGAAGCTTGACCTTCAAACATATACAATATTTTGAGTTTGCAATCTATACTCACTAATTAAAACTCAATATTTCAGAAGATGTTTGGGCTGATCCATACCAATATAAATATATTTGTAAAGGTGCAATAAAGCTTGACTATGGCAGAACAATTTCCCTGCCAACCTTTCAAAATAAACTTTAAATGTAGATTCATTCCTTCTGCTTTTTAAATGTTGTTGGAGACTTTAAAAGCGAAAAATGGCAAATATGTTTTCTTTCCCTTCTTTCTGTCCCTTCTATCTATGTCTCTCAATTCCATCTTTCTTTCCCTGATTTTATTTCACATTCTGATTTGACATTGAATTAAATATTCTGGATTAGTGGTGCTGGAAGAGCACAGCAGTTCAGGCAGCATCCAAGGAGCTTCAAAATCAGTGGTACTGGAAGAGCACAGCAGTTCAGGATCCTGCCTGAACTGCTGTGCTCTTGCAGCACCACTAATCCAGAATCTGGTTTCCAGCATCTGCAGTCATTGTTTTTACCTCATTGAATTAAATATTCCAACCAACACTTTCTCCAGTTCAGACTCTGTGCTGTTTACTAACAATGTTTTCAATTTGACTGGTTGGCCTATTCACACAAGTCCCATGTGGCCTCCAGTGTATACTTTGTTGAAATGGCTACAATTGCTACTAGTCCCAATGCAAAAGTCCACAGAAAGGCTGTGGGAAAGTCGAAATGTCACAAACTACTGACCAAGCGATGTAGGCTTGTATATTTGATATCATGAATGCATTGAATGCATGTTGTGAAATGTTCAGGTTGGACTATGGGAGTAGGGTTACACGTAGTTCTTCTATAACGTGATGGTTGCGTTCTTGTGTCACCCCATGTAATAGAAAAATCAAGCTTTAGAAACAGCACTAAAGTGTTAGCAATGTAATCGCATTAGAGCCAATGCACGTTTTAAAAGTTTGCACTTTAGAAACAATGTCCCCAATTTGTCAACTGCATTACAGCAAAATCTCGTTAACGAAGCGCATGTTATAGCAGAACGACCGGTATGCACATATAAAGGTTATTTCCCAATAAATAAAACTCCAACTGAACTTTAATTTTTTAAATCACTTGATTCTTGGAAACAAAACAGTAGGCTTGTAATCTCTGATGCAGTTTATAGGGAACGGCCCTATCTTTGGACAGTTTACTCAGCTTTCTTTTGTGAAGCTGGGTAGCTAAGTCCTGCACGTGTCTTTGAGTGCATTTAAATACAATTCATCTCATTCTGTTAATTTGTATTAGCTCTTGAGAAAGAAAATCAATGTGGGTGAATGTCATTCACAAGGGCAAGTAACAATAGGCTCCTTACATCCTGGGCTTGTTATATCCTGTGTGGCGCGCTGACTACAAACAACACTTGGTGCTCAGCAAGGTGTGCTCTCGGGGGAATATAATAGTTCTTCACATCTTTTGTATTCTTTAATCAACACCTACATCTCTGTTTCTGACATCAAGCCGTTGGGGTTTCTGCAGCTCTCAGTTCCAGTCTATAGTGGCATAAATCTGCCAGATGTTGCCAATGACTGCATTAAAATGGGCACACTTCAGGTGATGTTTGAAAATCTATGTTGAAGTATTACTAAAATAATTCATCAACAAAGCACTTCAAGGAGACGGTTACTGAAGGCAGTACTTTCAAATATTCATCTCAGCCATGAAACAACCTAATATTGCATTGTATTTGACTGGACATAATAAGAAGGACATGCATTTATATATCACCTTTCATGCTTCAGGACATCTCATCCTGACAACGAAAAAGCCACACTTGAAATGTAGCCACTGTTGTAATCTAGGGGCAAGGGTATTCAAATCCAGCATTCAAATCACGTGACACAAATGGGAACACTAGTAGCTGAGGAGAAGCGGAAGTCCAGATAGGCAGATCTAACAAAGCATACAATGTCCTGGGCAGCACGGTGGCTCAGTGGTTAGCACTGCTGCCTCACAGTACTGGGGTTCCAGGTTCAATTCTAGTCTCGGGCGACTGTCTGCGTGGAGTTTGCACATTCTCCCCGTGTCTGCGTGGGTTTCCTCCCACAGTCCAAAGATGTGCAGGTCAGGTGAATTGGCCATGCTAAATTGCCTGTAGTGTTAGGTGCATTAGTCAGAGGGAAATGGATCTGGGTGGGTTACTCTTCAGAGGGTCAGTGTGGACTTGTTGGGCCGAAGGGCCTGTTACTACACTGTATGGATTCTAATCTAATCTAAAACTGTTACTAAAGGGGCATAGAAGAAGGTGGTGATGTTTGTATAAGACAGTTATCAGATCTCAGCTGAAGTATGGCATGTTACAGGAAAGGTATGAATGGAGAGAGTATAGAAGTGATGCACAAAGATGGTTTCAGGAATGAGAAACTTCAGCTGTGAAGATAGATTGAAGGTATTGGGATTGTTTTTCTTGGAAAGATGTGGGCTGAGAGGAGATTTGATAGAGGTTTTCAAAATCATGAGTGGGCTGGACAGAGTAGATCAGGAGAAGCTCATAAAAGGAACAAGAGTGAAAGGAGTGTGGATTTAAAGTGATGTGTAAACAAACGAAAAATGAAATAAGGAAAAGTGTCTCCCCTCAGTGTATAGTTAAGGTTTGGAATGCACAGTGTGGAAATGTGTTGGAGGCTGGTTCATTTGAGGCAGTCAAAAGGAGCATTGGATACTTATTTAGATGTAAATAGTGTGCAAGGGCATGGGGACATGCAGGAGACTGGCACCAGCTGGTACTGCTCATTCATAGACCAAACTGCCTCCTGCTGTATCATAACCATCCTGAGACTCGATAAATACCTCAATTGCTCTGCCTCAATTCTGACATCTTTAAATTAAACACATGGAATTTTTGTTTAGCAAAAATAGGCTAAAGAATAGAGCAACTTTTATAGAAAGTTTGTGATTGTACAGCTAGCAAAGTACAGACTGAGATTTAAAATTACTTTCCCCATAGTTCTCGCCTAATTGTAAGTATATAAGAAACGCGCCCACACAAAACCTGTTACTTGCAATGAAAGCAAGACAGTTGAGAAGGATAGACAGCTTGTTGTGGGTAGGATTTGGAATGTCTTATGACAATTCTTTATTCTTATGTGCTGAGAATTTTTACATACAAAGACTAGACAACCCTTGTTTATTATTACTCATTTATTCATACTGCAAGTCATATTCTTCCACCACATATCCCAGAAACAGCCTTCATTTCACATTTCACATTTGCTAAGTTACATACCCCAGAGCATAATGTAGCCAAAAACCAAACAATTAAGCCTGTACCTGCTTAAATCTCTTCTATCCTTCAACTTGTTTTGTACTTCAAGCACCGAAAGTTGGTAGAGGTAATATTTTCGCCACTGATTGTTAATCTGATTATCTATGAACATTATATCGCAAATCAAATGAATGCATTACAAGCAAACGTGGTACAAACAGGATATGAGTCAACATTAGGGTGGTGCTGGAAAAGCACAGCAGGTCAGGCAGCATCCGAGGAGCAGGAAAATCGACATTTCAGGCAAAAGCCCTTCATCAGGAATGAGGCTTGGACCCTCGGGGATGGAGAGGTAAATGGGAGGGGGGGTGGGGCTGGGGAGGAAGGTAGCTGAGAGAGCAATAGATAGATGGAGGTGGGGGTAAAGGTGATAGGTCAGAGGGGAGGGTGGAGTGGATAGGTGGAAAGGAAGATGGACAGATGGAACAGGTCATGAGGGGGATGCTGAGCTGGAAGGTTGGAACTGGGGTAAGGTAGAGTCATAGACTCATAGAGGTGTACAGCATGGAAACAGACCCTTCGATCCAACCCGTCCATGCCGACCAGATATCCCAACCCAATCTAGTCCCACCTGCTAGCACCCGGCCCATATCCCTCCAAACCCTTCCTATTCATATATCCATCCAGATGACTTTTAAATGTTGCAATTGTACCAGCCTCCACCACATCCTCTGGCAGCTCATTCCATACATGTATCACCCTCTGCATGAAAACGTTGCCCCTTAGGTCTCTTTTATATCTTTCCCCCCTCACCCTAAACCTATGCCCTCTAGTTCTGGACTCCCCGATCCCAGAGAAAAAACTTTGCCTATTTACCCTATCCATGCCCCTCATAATTTTGTAAACCTCTATAAAGTCATCCCTCAGCCTCCGACGCACCAGGGAAAACAGCCCCTGCCTGTTCAGCCTCTCCCTGTAGCTCAAATCCTCCAACCCTGGCAACATCTTTGTAAATCTTTTCTGAACCCTTTCAAGTTTCACAACATCTTTCCAATAGGAAGGAGACCAGAATTGCATGCAATATTCCAACAGTGGCCTAACCAATGTCCTGTACAGCTGCAACATGACCTCCCAACTCCTGAACTCAATGCTCTGACCAATAAAGGAAAGCATAACAAACGCCTTCTTCACTATCCTATCTACCTGCGACTCCACTTTCAAGGAGCTATAAACCTGCACTCCAAGGTCTCTTTGTTCAGCAACATTCCTTTGGACCTATCATTAAGTGTATAAGTCCTGCTAAAATTTGCTTTACCAAAATGCAGCATCTCGCATTTATCTGAATTAAACTCCAACTGCCACTTCTCAGCCCATTGGCCCATCTAGTCAAGACCCTTTATAATCTGAGATAACCCTCTTCGCTGTCCAATACACCTCCAATTTTGGTGTCATCTGCAAACTTACTAACTGTACCTCTTATGCTCTCATCCAAATAATTTATGTAAATGACAAAAAGTAGAGGGCCAAGCACTGATCCTTGTGGCACTCCACTGGTCACAGACCTCCAGTCTGAAAACCAGCCCTCCACCACCACCCTCTGTCTTCTACCTTTGAGCCAATACTGTATCCAAATGGCTAGTTCTTCCTGTATTCCATGAGATCTAACCTTGCTAATCAGTCTCCCATGGGGAACCTTGTCGAATGCCTTACTGAAGTTCATATAGATCACATCTACCGCTCTGCCCTTATCAATCGTCTTTGTTACTTCTTCAAAAAGCTCAATCAAGTTTGTGAGTCATGATTTCCCACGCACAAAGCCATGTTGACTACCCCTAATCAGTCCTTGCCTTTCCAAATACATGTACATCCTGTCCCTCAGGATTCCCTCCAACAACTTGCCAACCACTGAGGTCAGGCTCACTGGTCTATAGTTCCCTGGCTTATCCTTACCACCCTTCTTAAACAGTGGCACCACGTTTGCCAACCTCCAGTCTTTCGGCACTTCCCGTGTGATTATCGATAATACAAATATCTCAGCAAGAGGCCATGAGGAAGCTGGTGAAATCCACAGACAGGATATTGCCCAAGGAACGTCTGATTAGTACCTGGCTGAGATTTTTATTATTATTATTCACTGTGGGGGTCCATCCCTAATTCCCCTTTAGAAACTAATGATGAGCTGCCTTTTTGACCCACTTCAGATCACAGGATGTACATACACCCACTGCACTGTTTGGGATAGAATTTCAGGATTCAGGCACAATGACAATGTAAGAACAGTGTTACAGTTCCGAGTCAGAATGGTGTATGGTTTAGAATCAGAAAATCCCTACAGTGTGAAAGCAGGCCATTTGCCTATTACCTCTGGACTGACCCTCCAAAGTGCATCCCTTCCAGACTCAACCCCGCTTCCCCCCCTGCTATTCTATCCCTGTAACCCTGTCTTTGTCTTAGCTAACCCACCCAGCATACACAACCTTAAACACTATGGCTTAAAAATATGTTGCTGGAAAAGTGCAGCAGGTCAGGCAGCATCAAAGGAAAGGGAGAATCGACGTTTCGGGCATAAGCCCTTCTTCCTGAAGAAGGGCTTATGCCAGAAACGTTGATTCTCCTGTTCCTTTGATGCTGCCTGACCTGCTGCGCTTTTCCAGCAACACATTTTTAAACCCCCTTAAACACTATGGGACAATTTAGCATGAGCAATCTACCTAACCTGCACATTTTTGGATGGTGAGGAGAAACCAGAGCACCCAAAGGAAACCCACCCAGACACCGGGAGAACATGTAAACTCCACACAGACAGTGGCCTGAGGCTGGAATTGAACCCAGGTCCATGGTGCTGTGAGGCAGCAGTGCTAACCACTGAGTCACTGTGCTGCTCCTGAGGGGAGAGAAGCTTGTAGGTGGTGGTGGTGTTACTATGAATCTGCAATCCTTTTTATTCAAAAAGGGGAGAGCGAGAGAGACAAAACAAAGGCTTAAGTATAGGCCAGTTAGCTTAACATATGTCACTGGAAAAAAGTTACAGCTATTATACAGAATGCAATAGCAGACCCTTTAAAGCTACAGAATATAATCAAACAGAGTCAGCCTGACTTCACGAAAGAGTAATCATGCTCAACAAATTCATGGAGTTCTTTGAGGAGTTAACAAGCAGAACAGATAAAAGGGAAGCTGTACATTGTCACATATTTGAATTTTCGCATTTGATAAGGTACCACACATAAGGCAACTTAGTAAGATAAGAGCCCATGGTGCTGGAGGAAGTATATTAGCATGAATAGAGAGCTGGCTAACTAATGGAGGACAAGGAGTTGGGATAAAGAGAACATTTTCAGGATGACAGGCTGTAATTATAAAGGAGTACCACAGGGACCGTTGCTGGGGCCACAAATATTGACGATATATGCTAATGACTTGGATGAGTGAAATGAATGTATTAAAGGTAAGTTTGCAGATGACATAAAAATACATGTGAGGGCTAACTCTACAGAGGGATACACAGGTTAGGTGAGTGGGTAAAAACTTAGCAGGTAGAATATAATGTGGGAAAGTGCAAACTAATATACTTTGGCAGGGAGAATAGAGGTGCTGAAAATGATGTGAATGGGGAAAGACTGGATAGCTGAAGCTCAGAGAGATTTGGGAGTCTACATGCATGAATTACAAAGAGCTAGCATCCAGGTTCAGTAGGTAATAGGGAAGGAAAACAGGATGTTTCCCTGATTTTTAATGGGAATAGAGCATAAAGATAGGGAGATATTGCTACAACTATACAAGGCATTAGTCAGATCACAGCTGGAATACTGCGAACAGTTTTAGTTCCCTTATCTAAGGACTGGCATTGGGGGTAGTTCAGTGAAGGTTCACTAGAAACTTTCACTATGGTGGGGAGGCAGTGGCATAGTTATAATGTCACTAGCCCTAGTGGAAGTCTCTGATTACCCTTCTCAACTTTCAGACAAGCAACTGCATTCTGTCTGGTAATTTCTGAAACAAAAAAAATCAGGATTATCTGCAAGGTGTTAACATGTAATGTTTTTGGATCATTCTTATTCTAAATCTGTTGGCCCTTTATTCTTCTTCAATAAGTGTTAGAAGCAGAGTTCTTGAATATTTCTAATGTCAGAATCATTGGGGACATTTGGACATGCACATGGATAGCAGTGAGTTGAGGGATGCTTAGGTTAAGTGACTATATTTTACAATAGGATTAAATCTCAGCACAACATCGTGGGCTAAGGGCCTGTTCTGTGCTGTACTTTTCTATGTTCTATGTTCAAACTAAGAGATCAACTGGGGAGGGGTAGGGAGCATTGAAAGGTGTCAGAGGTAACCAAAGAATGAGGACTAATCGCCTCAGCCATGATTTTATTGAATGACTACACGAGTTTGATGGGCTGAATGGTCAACTCCTGTTCCTCAAGTTTATATTCACATGGAAGTCAATGACATTGACACTTTGATTTATAGGTCATCAATGCTGTCTGAAGTTGGCAAGCCTCATTTGAAATGTGGTTGGATTTTTCATCTAATCTCCATCAAAGTGGGATAGAATGTTTTGTAAACTGAAAGGAATTTAATAAAACTCATCACTCATCGGTTGGCTGCATTTAATATGAGACTTCCACTCAGGTGTCAAGCCAGTAGTTGTTCAAGTGTGAGGAATGCACCAACAGACAAGCTCCCCAATTAAGCAACTCTCAAAGACTGAGCTTCTGACAACTAATGGTCTTCTTATTAAAGCTATCATTCTCACAGTAATAACTTACTTCTGACTAACTGCACTTTAATGTTCTCCAGAATATCGATGCTAACTGTGGGATCCTTCACTGATGCTTTCTGAGTTATGGCAGAATCCAGTCTCTCAAGCTAGTTGTTTTAAAATTTCAACTCCAACACAATCATTTACTTGAGCTTTTATTAACACAGTAACACAGCTTCTCCAAATCGTGTTTCGACTCAGGCTGGGGAAGTTCACTATCGTCTGGAACCACAAGCCACAGGTGAGTATATAAAATAAAGGTATATCCCCCACTATACCCCAGAGATCACCAGTTAAATACCTTATCTGTAACAGGTTTTAGACAATATGTTTGATTAACCAGGAAGTTTCTCTAACAGATGCAACTATTGTTTTATCATGCAAACAAATGATGTCATGCCTCACTGAGATCATGCATTGGAAAGCAAGCCTGGCTACTTAAGAGTCATACAGTTGTACAGCACAGAAACAGACCCTTCAGTCCAAACTCATCCATGCTGACCAGATATCCTAAATTAATGTGGTCCCATTTACCAGCATTTTATGATTAGATTACATTACCTACAGTGTGGAAACAGGCCCTTCGGCCCAACAAGTCCACACTGACCCTCCGAAGAGTAACCCACCCGCACCCATATACCCATCCAGATGCCTCTTAAATGTTGTAATTGTACCAGCCTCCACCATTTCCTCTGGCAGCTCATTCCATATTCACACCACCCTCTGTGTGAAAACATTGCCCCTTAGGTCCCTTTTAAATCTTTCCTCAGGATCAAATATATTCGCCTTACCCATGTCATATTTTCAGATACCACCATCATCATCATCATCACATCATCATCATTACATGGTATTCTAGTTTGAATAGTTTCCTTCCCTCAATCATCCTTTCTCTATCCCCTGCCCAGAGCCTGTTTAATTAATAAACCACTGGTGAGCCAATCAGAAGAAGCACTTGCCTTGCATATTATGATAATTGATTACACGATAGCAGCAGGTACAATTTATATTAACAGACATAATTCCTAAGGACTCTTCAGCACTATGCAAGATACATCTGCTCTCTTTGGATAGTTGTTAACTGAGTTAACTCAAAGACAGTGTGGTGTCATCAAATTGGGTGGAGCTTGATGCAACAAGAACATTAACTCTTCCAGAACCGTTACCTTCTATAACAAACAACAGTATTGATGTCAACTGTGTTTCTCGCTCCACAGATACTACCAGACGTGTTGAGTTTCTTTCTGTTTTTGTTAAAGAACAGTGTTAGATTGGAGAAGAAAGAGATGTAAGTCAGTCAGACTCTGAAACATATTCCATTGTCTCTAGTGGAAATGAAGAAGCCTCAGTGGGTGGTGCTTGAGGTGAATGGGGTGATAGTGAGACCGTGGTAATGTCACTGGATGAGCAAACCAAAGCCTCAGGTCAATGTTCTGGGGAAGTAGGTTCAAATCCAACATTGGTAGATAGTGAAATCTGAACTTGATAAAAAATCTGGCCGAATGGAGACCATTGGTGTAAAAACCCATCTGGTTCACTTGTTCCCTGTAGGGAACAAAATCTGTTGTCCTTATTTTGTCTGGTCAATATGTGACTCAAGGTGGGTGACCTGGGCAATTAGGGCTGGGCAATAGGCAGCGACACCATGAACACTTTTGTTTTAATTGCTACTGTTGCCAGGTGATGTTTCTGAAAGTAGTTACATCGAAACAGCAGAAATATCAAGAGGACAAGGGCAGCAAGTACATGGGAGAACCAGAAACTGCAAGCATCTGGGCAGAGATTTCTCATTGCTGGAAATGCATGATTCTGCCACATTTCTCACCATTGCCCATGTCATTCAGGCCCCTTTTATAATTCCATCCCTTGCATCATTTCTGATGTGTGCAGAACAAAAAGCCTGGCAGCATGTCTGCTTTCTCAGCAAACTGTCTGGTAAAGAATCCAACTTTTTGGCTGAATTGCTGTTACAATAAAATGTTTAAGTAGCCTATCCATGAATGATTTAAGTAATATTTAACTTAATCCCTGAGTGACAACGACAGAGTTAGTGACTTCAACTTGCCCCACTTAGGGAGTGAAGTATCATCACCAAGACCCTTTACAATTATTTTATTGCCAGAGATTTGTGAGTGAATCTGAAATGTCTACATGCATACTCCATGTTCTTCATGTATCTTAGACCATAGGAAATGGAGGAGGCTTCTCGGCCCATCAAGCCTGCTCCACCGTTCAACAGGAACATGGCTCACCTGACGTTCTTCCTTGCCCTTTCCCAGTAACCTTTGATTCTCCAAATAATCAGGAATCTATCTAACTCAGCCTTAAATATACACTAGGGCTGTCTGTAGCAAGGACTTCAAGAGACTCAGAAACCTCTGAAAAGAAATTCTTCCTCATCTCAGTCTTAAGAGAGACATCCAAATGAACATTGGCCCCTTAGAAAATGAATTTGAGGAGATAGTTATGGGTAACAAGGAAATGACCGAATTAAACAGATATATTGCACCTTTCAGTCGGGGAGGAATTAAGTACCATCGCCATCACTCGAGAAGTTGCATTAGAATGGGGCGACAAATACATAAATCCCCTGACACTGATGGCTTACATTCAAAGATCCTAAAAGAGGTAGTGGATGCATTGATAGTAATTTTCCAAAAACAATTAGATTCTGAAGAAGAACTGAAAAACTGTTTAAAAATCCACATTCAAAAAGGATGAAAACCAAAATCAATGATTAAAGTTGTAATAGGACATTTAGCAAATGTGTTGCCTTTTCTCTTGTATCACACACTCCAAAAATCAGATTCCTATTGACAGAGATGTCTTGAAGTTTACGAAGAACATTAAATATTAATGTTGCTAAAATAACACAAACTTACACATCATTTGAGTATTATATTCATTTATGCTCCTGTATATTGCATAC
The DNA here is from genome assembly GCF_037043375.1 of Chiloscyllium plagiosum. Classification (NCBI taxonomy): domain Eukaryota; kingdom Metazoa; phylum Chordata; class Chondrichthyes; order Orectolobiformes; family Hemiscylliidae; genus Chiloscyllium; species Chiloscyllium plagiosum. The sequence goes on along the minus strand of NW_028270142.1, from coordinate 135,817,027 downwards.
ATAAAATTGGCTGATCAAAATACACACAGTGGCTTTATTACCCTGAGAGAATTACTAAAGACAGGGTATTTTATATTGGATCATCTCATGTCATGTTGTCATCTATCAATCTTGTCTGTAACCTACTCAACAGCGCAACAGTTTTTACTGAAATTATACAGGGCATTGGTGACTCTACATATTTGAAAAATGATTTAATTTCTTCCGAAACAGATCAGAGATGGTCATTCAACTCATTCCTAAGATGAAAGGATTATCTTATGAAGAGTAAAGGAAGATGATGTAATTGAAATATCTTTTGCACATTAAAAATAGAAAATGCTGGAGAAACTCAGCACCTCCTGCAGAGATGTCCTGGAGCTGAGATGATTGACCTCCAGCAACCACCGCTATCTTCCAATGTGCCAGGTGTGACTCCAACTAGCTAGGTGGAACCTCAACATTCCTGATCCTCCAAATGTTGTACGGTTACACTCAAAGTATGACAGTGGCTTCTTCTGGGAGCCTTTTCCAATGAGTCTCTGTCAAAATTCCTCAGACACATATAGCAGAAAGCACCAGTAATGCCCTCCCACCTCATTTGTATATGACTGAACCACCGCACTACCTCACCCACCCACACTGTTTGTGATGTGTTTGTGATATCTGTACATCTGCTAATTATTATTATTCATTCCAAGCTTGCAAAAGCATCAAGATGACCTATCAAAAGTGTAAAGAACATTTGTCAAAAGATCTCTCAAAGGGAGTCTTCCAGCTACCAAGGTATTAAAACATTTTCTCTTTCAACATTTGAATAAATGTCCGGAATATTCAAAACATGATTGTTTGCTATTTCATTCTGTCTGTCATTATAAGTCCTTGACTTTCAATTACTGAATTATCGTTTTGTGACTGATGTCTCAACCATCCATTATCACAATGGGTGCATTCCATTCCACTGTTTGCTTAAAGGTACTGAGTGGTTACTGAGTCTTTGATGTGGGACAATAAATTCTCAAGTTTGTGATTCTAAGGGATAGATTGTGTGTGTTGTAGAGATTATTCGTTTGAAAAAAATTTAATGTAACAAATGGACCCTTTTGAATCCAGAAGGTTTTTTTCAATGAGGTAAAGTTTACAATACATACTTAGAACTTTATTAATAGACACTTACTCTATCTCAATTTTTGCACAAGTCCTGAGGTTTCCCAATGTTAGGTATTAGGTGCATTGGCATGGTGGATGTAAGGGCAAAGAGCAGTGGGTGGGGGTATGGGTTAGCATGAGTTGACATAAAGTGTATAAAGGGCCATAACTGGCAGTGGTCAGAGAATGGCATGAAGGGTGATAGAGAGTAGGTAGAGAGGTTGACATGAGGTTGGCATGGTTTTGCATAGATGACACATAAGGAGTGCATTGGTGAAGTGGGAGTGTGAGATGTGGCGGCTACAGGGATGGCACATTTTGTTTCTTTCATAAATTTAAATCTTGAAACAATGACAGCTCACTGAGCTAGTCTTTCTGCATGACCTCCCTCCAGTCGAGAAGACTCCTTTCTCCGTGCTGGGGGTGAGGAACCTGGGAAATACTGTATCCACCCCCACCCCCACCCCATCCCCTCACCTCCACACACCCCCAATCCTGACCATCCCATCCCTGGCAAGTGAAAACCCAACCCAGAGCAAACTGTGGTTATTGTGTACAGCGTCTCCAGTTTGAAATATGGGAATATTGATCCAGGGAGGCAGCAGGACATCCCTTTCTTGTTAAAGTGCAAAGACAGTAAACAGACCCTCAGCTTTGACCTTGATCCAGGGCTTTTACTGGTACCTGATGAAAATGAATAGGAAGAATATTGCCTCAGGTTAAAAGTGCTATTGACCAAACTGTCTAGTCCTAAATGCAGCCTACTGTGTTAACAATCAATGGATATAAATTCAGACTTGCAATTTTATATTGATTAAGGTCAACTAACTTTGCATTTCTTGAATTTTGAACTGTATGTTACTCAGTTTATTGATGCTCTTCACAATCTAGTCATGGCAACTTAGACTCAATGGTCATGATGTGAATAGTGGGGCACAGATGGGATAGTGTGGGGTCACCTCCTGCTCAGCCAATCTGACAGCATCGTGGGGAAATTGGCAGAGGGAGTTCACAACAAAGGGCCCATTGGTCAGTGGCCAGCACCCACACAGTGGCTCAGGGGTTAGCACTGCTGCCTCACAGCACCAACGACCTGGATTTGATTCCACCCTTAGGTGACTGCCTGAAGGGAATTTGCACATTGTCCCAATATCAGTGTGAGTTTCCTCCGGGTGCTCCAGTTTCCTCCCACAGTCCAATGATATGCAGGTTAGGTAGATTTGCCATGCCAAATTGCTGATAGCATCTAGGGATGTGCAGGCTGGGTGGATTAGCCATGGGAAATGAGGGCTATAGGATAGTGTGGGGTTGGGTCTGAGTGGGATGCTCTTCAGAGGGTCAGTGTGGACTCGATGGGCTGGATGGCCTTCTTCCACACTGTCGGGATTGTATGATTCTGCTCCACGTTTACAATGGGTGGTGGTGAGGACTCCATTGACCAAGGGTGGGACTGGATGTCAGATGTGCAGAGTGATCCAGGCTGACATTGGGGCTTGTGCATGCTGAAGGAAAACGTGATGGAAAGACGAGGGGTGAAAGGTCAGCTGAGGAATCAGGGATATGGAGTAATCTGATTATCCACAATTCTATTGAATGATAGAGCAAGCTCGAGGAGCCCAGTAACCTATTGCTGATCCTTGCTTGCATTTTTAAAAGTATCTTCTAAAAGTTGTAAAAAATAAGAAGTAAAGAGGAAGAAAATATACTTTAAAGGTAAACTTGCAAGTAAAATCAAGATTGACAGCAAGAGCCTCTTTAAATATATAAACAAGAAGAAAGGCCAAAGCAAACATAACCCCCTCCCTTACAGAATAAGCTTGGGGAACCAGGAAATGGCAACGGTGTTTAGTAAATACTTTGCATCAGTCTTCATGGTAGAAGAAATTAATAGCATTCCAAAAATACTAAATAAACAAGGGGCAAAAAATGGGAACTGAGAAAAAAAGAGCTGAAAATGTGTTGCTGGAAAAGTGCAGCAGGTCAGGCAGCATCCAAGGAACAGAAGAATCAACTTATGCCCGAAACGTCGATTCTCCTGTTCCTTGGATGCTGCCTGACCTGCTGCGCTTTTCCAGCAACACATTTTCAGCTCTGATCTCCAGCATCTGCAGCCCTCACTTTCTCCACTGAGAAAAAAGAACCTAGAACCCAAGGGCACAGCCTGAGAGCAAAAGGAAGAGCTTTTAGATGGAAATAAGGAGAGACTTCTTCAGCCAGAGAGTGGTGAATCTATGGAATTCATTGTCACAGAAGGCTGTGGAGGCCAGGTCATTGAGTATATTTAAGACTCAGATAGATAGGTGCTTGAGTGTCAAGGGGATCATGGGTTACAGGGAGAAAGCGGGAGAATGGGGTTGAGAAACTTATCAGCCATGATAGAATGGCGGAGGAGACTCAATGGGCTAAATGGCCTAACTTCTGCTCCTATGTTTTATGGTCTTATGGTTTATAGCTACCACTAGAGAGAAAGTCATAGTGAAATTAATGAGACTAAAAATAGAATACAGAACAAACTGCACAGGAGTGAGCCATTTGAACCACGATGTTGTGCTGAACATGACACCAAATTAAACTAATCCCTTCTGCCTGCCCTTGGTTCATATTCCTCCATTCCTTGCCTATTCTTGTGCTTATCTAAAAGCCCCTTAAATGCCCCTACTGTATCTGCCTCCACCACCACCACCACTACACAGTTCATTCCAGATTCCTACTCTGTGTAAAAACAAGTGCCCCTCACATTTCCTTTGAACTTGCCCCCTCTCCCTTTAAATGCAATCCCCCTAGTATTTGACATTTCAACTCTGGTAAAAAGATTCTGACCATCAACCAGTGAAACACTGCTAAGTCCCCTAGACCTGATGGGATGCATTCTTGCATATAAAACGACCAACCTGCAGAGATAGTGGATGCACTGGTAGTAATCTTCCCAGAATCCTTAGAGTCTTGAAAAGTGCTGGAGGATTGAGAATCACCAATGCAACACGGTTACGTACAAAAGGAGGGAGACAAAAATAACAATTAAGTATAGGCCAGTTAGCTTAGCATCTATCATTGGGAAAATATATCTATTAGAATCTATTATAAAGGATGTAATAACTGAATATTTAGAAATACAATATAAAATCAAACAAAGATAGCATGGCTTCATGAAGGAGAAATCATAAAGTCTATGAGCAGGTGGCAATCAGGATAGATAAAGGAGAGGCAGTAGATGTAAGATATTTGAATTTCCATAGGTATTTAGTAAGGTATGACCAGTTAGGCTACTTCATAAGATAAAGCCCCCAGACATGAATAGAGAATTAGGAGAAAGTGAGGACTGCAGATGCTAGAGACCAGAGTTGAAAAATGTGGTGCTGGAAAAACACAGCAGGCCAGGCAGCATCCGAGGACCAGGAGAATTGACGTTTCGGGCATAAGCCTGAAGAAGGGCTTATACCCGAAATGTCAATTCTCTTGCTCCTCGGATGCTGCCTGGCCTGCTGTGTTTTTCCAGCACCACATGAATAGAGAATTGGCTAACTAATAGAAGGCAGAGAGTTGGAATAATGGGGCATTTTCAGGGTGGAACTAGTGGTGTACCACATGGATCAGTGCTGGTATTACTTATTTATAATATATGTTAATGACTTGAATGAGGGAAATGAATGTACATTCGTAAAGTTTTCAGATGACAAAAATAGAACAGACGGCAAGTGCTGAGGATGACACAAAGAGTCTGCAGGAGGAAATAGATACGTTAAGCAAGTGAACAAAAACTTGGCAGATGGAATATAATGTGGTAAAAGGTGAGTTTCTGCACTTTTGGAGGAAGAATAGAGGAGCTGAATATTATTTATAGGGAGAAAGAATGTAGAGTGCTACAGCTGCAGAGGCAGCAGCAGTTGTCTTGGATCAGAACAGCAAGGGCTTTATCACCAGCATCCTGACCAATAACTAATGCATCAACCAACATCATTCACAAGGGATTGGCTGGTCGTGGCACTTGGGGCATTACTCCCTGCCAATGCTCACCAATATTTCCAATGTGAGTGCCCGCAAATCAAAAACAAGGTGTTTGGGATTAGCTGAGGTCCCAAAAGACAACCTAAATCATTATTCTTTTTCATCTATATAGAAAAGTGAGCACAGATTGTTCAAAGCAAACTGTGACTGATGTAAGGAGGTGATGGTATAGTGAGGGGTGCTCCAGCAGTTAGCTTAATATTCCATATACAGACGTTCAAATCCTACCGGGGCAGGTAGTGGAACTTGAATTCAGCAAATATACTTCAAAAATAAAAGGTGTACGAGCAAAGAGAGAGAGAGACTAGATAAATAGATCTTTCAAAGACTTAGTATAGATGGGTTGAATGGCCTCCTGCTGCACAGTGTGATATTTTGGTCTCAGGAATACATATTGATTGTGAGGAGATTGACGACTCGCAAAGACCCTAAGGACTTGAGTAAAAGATGTGTTTTTCTTTGACAATCCAGTCGCTTCATCATCCCTATTAATGAGACAAGCATTTTGATCTATTGCATTTAAACCTCTCCCACTGCCATGATGGAGCATGAACTTGTGTTTCAGGAGCATGTATCCAGTTTACTAGGTCAGTGGCCCAACTATTGTGCTTCTGCCTGTCACCACAGCCTTTAGTGTGGCTCGTGCGCATTTCAGTATAAATCAGGAAGCAGTGAGCTGCAAAGGCTCTCCTCACTTCAGATCAAATCAGAGAGCGCAGAGAAGTATGTTTTAGTACGTTACTCGATAGCGAGGCAAGTAATGGCAGTCTATGAACAAGAATAATTATTCTGCATTGGATATGGACGGGAACCATTCAAATCTTTTTGATTTTTTTTGTCCTGATATGAATGTACTGTCCTCCAATTTCTCTACAAACGTAATTGAATTCAATCTGTTCAGCTTTAATTTGCTTACACAAAAGGTCAGTCCTTACATCAAACTTTGATAGGCCTTGATAGTGCTATTCAGATGATGAAAAGCAGGTTCCAAAGCCTCATCAATCATTATATGATACACAGCCAAGAGACAGCTTGTTTTTTTTTGCTTTTCGCATATTCCATGTCACGTGACTTTCAAAACCCCATCGCATAATGAATTTATTCTTCTGCTTATGGAACAACGCCACATCAGTCGCATTTCTCTGCCTCCATTTACTTTTTCAGGTTTGTGGTTATAAGTTAGCCAGCTTTAACCAGAAACTGCAGCCATTCCATTAGACTCTCACTTATGTTCAGGCAAAAGACAGACGAAGAAGCGGAAATCCCAAAGTGCCATAGATAATCTCCATTGAGAATCAAACCAAGTAAGGATGGCAAATTTCTTTCCCTAGTTTATATGAATGAACAAGATGCGTATGATTTACAATATTAGGTACGTGGTCACCTTTTAACTGCAAACATTTACTGAATGCAAATTTCACCATCTACTATCACGGGATTTGTACTCACAACAGAAGGCCATTATCCTGGGTTCCTGGATTATTAGTCTAGTCAAACTACCCCAATGCCACTGTTTCCCCTCTCTCCACCCACCAATGTTGATTCTCTTGTCTATCAACACATTATCCAACAACCTTGACTAGCTTAAAAGGCCAGCTTTCAGTACCTTCTGAGGAATGAGAATTCCACCCTGTATTAACCCTCTGTGAAAATAAAATGATTTCTCATCTCCAGTTTCAAAGAAGACCTCTGATTCAGCAATAAATAGGTGAGAGATTTGGACATAATGCTGCGAGAATTTGGGAGAAAAAGCAGCAAGTGGTCCAGAGATAAACGAGTGACTATTCAGGAGAATAAAGTGGTAAGCAGTCAGGAGATAAAACAGTATTTATGGGATAAAGCAGTGAGCTTTCAGGAGACAAAGCAGCAAGCGTTCACTGGAAAAAGCAGTGAATATTCCGGAGATAAAGCAGTGAATAATCAGGGGATAAGGCAGTGAGTATTCAGGGGATAAAGCAGTGAGTACTCAGGATATAAAGTAGTGAGTATTCAGGAGATAAAGCAGTGAGTATTCAGGAGATAAAGCGTAAGTATTCAGGAGATAAAGCAGTGAGTATTCGGGGATAAAAGAGTGAGTATTCAGGGGATAAAGCAGCGAGTATTCAGGAGATAAGCAGTGAATATTCAGGGATTAAAGCAGTGACTATTCAGGGGATAAAGCAGTAAGTATTCAGGAGATAAAGCAGTGAATATTCAAAGATAAAGAAGTGAGTATTCAGGGATAAAGCAGTGAGTATTCAGGGATAAAGCAGTGAATATTCAGGGATTAAAGCAGTGAGTATTCAGGGATTAAAGCAGTGAGTATTTCAGAGATAAAGCAGTGAGTATTCAGGAGATAAAGCAGTGAGTATTCAGGGACAAAAGAGTGAGTATTTAGGGATAAAGCAGTGGGTATTCAGGGATAAAGCAGTGAGTATTCAGGAGATAAAGCAGTGAGTATTCAGGAGATAAAGCAGTGAGTATTCAGGGGATAAAGGAGTGAGTATTCAGGAGATTAAGCAATGAGTATTCAGGAGATAGAGCAGTGAGTATTCAGGGATTAAAGCAGTGAATATTCAGAGATAAAGCAGTGAGTATTCAGGATAAAGCAGTGAATATTCAGGGATTAAAGCAGTGAGTTTTCAGGGATAAAGCAGTGAGTATTTCAGAGATAAAGCAATGAGTCTTCAATGGATAAAACAGTGACTATTCTGGGGATAAAGTAGTGATTATTCAGGAGATAAAGCAAGTGTTTGGGAGCTAAATCATCAGCAAATGTCTAGAAGACATGACATAAATATTTCCAGGGCTAAACATGTGAGACTTTAAGGGATAAAGTAGCTCGACATAAGGAGATATAGCATCGAGAGTTAAGTGAATAAATCAATGTGCTTTCAAGAGATAATACAGTGAGAGTCTGGTAATTAAAGTAGTGGGTATTCAAGAGATAAAACAGCAAGTGTTTGTCAGCTCAAGCATCAGTAAATATTCAAAAGATAAAACAGAAATATTTACAGGAAGTAACTTGTGAGAATTTAGGGGATAAAGCAACAAGGTGTAAGGATATTTAGCAGCACGATGTAAGAATATATAACAGCAAGACATAAGGAGATGTAGCAACAAGACGTAAGGAGATATAACATGAAGAGTTAAGGGAATAAATCAGTGTGTGTTCAGGAAATAATCCAATGAGAATCTGGCAATAAAAGCAGTCAGTATTTGGGAGATAAAACAGCAAGCTTTCAAGAGATAAAGGTATGAGTTGATTTAAGAAGTTAAGTTTCTGGAAACAATTAATTAAAAATTAGAGCAATGAGAAAGGGCTAATCAATAATTTCTTTAAAATGAGACTTTCGAGAAAGTTTAACATGATAAGGTAGACTTTTACATCGTCTTTAATCTAAACCAAGGAAGCCATAAAGATATGAGACAAATTGTGGTAGATTAGGGAAATGACTTTAAAAGGTGGGCAGTGGACAGTTGATATCTTACATTTTAAAAATTAATACTTAGTTTAGAAGTAAATGTAAATTCAATTGAATCATATAAACTCAATGGGGAAAGTGATCTAAATGTAGCTATGAAGAGGTGTAAAACATTGTCTCAGATTAAAGGGAGAGGTTTATAAAGTTGCCAAAAAAGTAGTCCTGAGGATTGGGAACATTTTGGAATGTAGCAATGGAGGAATAAAACTAAAAAAGAAAGTTTAATATGGAAGTTACATAAATGGGAACATAAAAATGGACTGTAAAAGCATCTATATGTTTTTACAATTGAGGTTGTAAGGTGGCATTGATTGCTTTCTAACCCCGCTCCTCCACTGGTCATAACAAACTTTTGTTTTAACCAAGGTGAGGGTATAGCCAATTATACAGCTTTTAGACTGCATCAGTTTAATTCATGAAACAGTTAAGCCACTTTTCTTTAGTCAACAAATTTATTACAAGTAACACTTACTTAACACTGCATGCAAATATACTGACAAAAAATTTAAACTTTGCCAAGGTAAATATAATTTCTAATTTAACAATTCAAAATTAAACCAAGGCAGATATTGCTAACATACCAACATAGCCGATAGACCAAATGAAATAGCAATTGTGTAAGAAAGTGCCCACCAATATCTCAGTAATTTCCACTCCCTCTCCAGATAATAATGACACCGCAAGTCACCAAACCTCATTCAAAATTTCACAAAGGATTCCAGTTGTTCACTTCTGATGGTCTTGCCTAAAGCTCCCTCAAAATTATTTTTACCATTGGCTGTCTCAATCGTTGCTCACATTCCAGCTGTACTATCTTCATTTCCTGGATCTCCACTCCCTTGGATTCTGGAAACTACACTTTCTCACAGGAATACCTGTTCACAATGTGCAAGTTTCACCAATTGTTTACAACAAATCTATATTCAGTTGAGTCATATAAACCCAACTGGAGAACTGATCCAATTGTAGCTATCAGAAATTGGAAAACATTGTATCAGATTAAAGGAAGAGGTTTATAAAGTTGTCAAAAAAGTAGCCCTGAGGATTGGAAGTATTTTGGAATGTAGTCATGCCTCAGGAAAGCAACCAAAATAATCAAAGACCCCTCCCACCCCAGTTATATTCTCTTCCAACAGGTAAAGATATCAAAGTTTGAATACGTGTACTAACAGATTCAAGAACAGCTTCTTCCCAACTGTTATCAGAATTTTTAACATACCTCTCAAATGTTAATTCTGATCTCCCTCTCTCTGTTCCCTCTCTGCATGGTAACACCGTATTCTGCCCTCTGTTCTGCTACCCTGATGTACTTTGTATGGTACGATCTGCTTGTATAGTATGCAAAATACCACTTTTCACTGTATCTTGGTACATGTGACAACGGTAAATAAAACTCAAACTTAAACCTACAACCCAGCCTTTCAATAAGTGAAAGTTCACTTCAGGCTGAAACGGGAAGATTTTTTTCACTCAGAGATTGATGAATCATAGAATTCTATACCCAAGAAAGCTGTGGAAATTCATCACTGAGTCTGTCCAAGATGAAGATCAATAAATTTGTGGCTATTAATGACATCAAGTGAAATGAGGTCCGTGAGGGAAAATGGTGTTGAGGTAGAAGATCAGCCATCAACCTTTCAATGCACCAAATGGCCTATATTCATCGATTGGAATGTCAGGATGCTAGAGACGGTGCAGCCAAAATTCAGGGTGTCTGTTGGCCTTGGGTTACATGGAGAAACAGTAGAAACTTGGGCTGGCCTCCATTGAGTGGAAGGACAGTTAGGAAAAGATTTGACAGAGCAATTCAAACTCTTAAAGGGTTTTCCAGGCATGGATGAGGTGAACCAGTTTCTATTTGTGGGGGGATGGGAAATTGCAGGAGACAGATTTAAAGTGATTGGCAAAAGGATCAGAGAAAATGTTTTCTTATACAGTGAGTTGTTAAAAATATGGGATGCACTGCCTAAAGGGAATGTGGAGGCTGTTTCAATCGAAACTTTCAAAAGGAAATTGCATTTAGACTTGCAAAGGAAACATTTGCAGGGCTATGATAGAAGAGTAGGCGAGTGCGAGTAATTAGACAACTCTTTTAAATAACTCGTACAAATATAATGAGCCTAACAACCGCCTTCTGTGCTGTGCGATATTATTAGAACGATTATACACATTAAGGTGCTTCATTGAGACATAAGCAAAAATTAATCATAAGAGGACAGAGTTTCCATTGGACAAGTGAGTGAGTGGGCAAATGCGGAGCAGATTAAGTTTAATGTCGATAAATATGAGGTTATCTATTTTGGTATCAGAAACAAGAAGGCAGGTTATTATCTGAAAGGTGATTAGGAAAAGTGAAGGTGCAATGAGACATGGGTATCCTTGTACACTAATCGCTGAAAGTCAGTCTGAAGGTGCAACAGGCAGTGAAGAAGATGAGTGGTATGTTGGCCTTCATAGTGAGAGGATCAGAGCATAGCAACAGAGATGCCTGCTGCAATTGTACAGGGTCTTGGCAAGACCACACCTGGAATATTGTGTGCAGTTTTGATCTCATTATCTGAGGAAGGATGGTCTGACTATGGAGCCAGTGCAAGCAATGTTTACCCAAACTGATTCCCAGGATAACAGGACTGGTGTACAAAGAGACATTGCATCAGTTAGGACTATATTCACTGGAGAATGAGGAAGGGATCTCATAGAAACCTATCAAATTCTAACAGGACTGGACAGGGTAAATACAGGAAGGGTGTTCCAAACAACCAGGGAGTTTAGAACCAGGGGTCACTGTCTAAGGATAGGGATAAGCCCTATAAGACTAAGATGAGGAAAAATGTCTTCATGCAGAGAGTGGTCAGCCTGTGGAATCCTCTTCCACAGAAAGCGATTAAGGCTAAAACACTGAGTGATTTCAAGAAGGAGTTCTTGTTAAGGATATATAGGGTTTTTCTTAGATATCGTTCTTGGGGCAATAGGGTTTGAGGATAAAGAGAGAACAGGTACTGAGTTAGATGATCATCCATGATCATATTGAATGGTGGAGTAGGATTGAAGGGCTGATTGGCCTACTTCTGCTCCTGTTCTCGATGTGTCTATGAAGGACCTTTGGCCTAAGGCACAGCAGTGTTGTCCTCACACAGCAGAATCCTGGCTGTCAGTGGCCATCCCAGTGAGGACCCATCACTGCTCCAGGCTGCAGTTGAAAGAGCAGATCTTTGGTGTTCCCATCACAATCGTTTCGGGTTGGATTCTGACACACATAACCCCAGCCACCCCTGCATAAGGTTGTCCAGTTTCTGGGAGATGGTGTCGTAATGTCATTGGACTAGAAAGACCCAAGCTAACAGCTTGAGTATCAAATCCGACCAGAGCAGCTGGGGGAATTCAAATTCAACGGCCAAAATGTGGAATATAAACCTCATCACAGCAACAGTGTCCTTGATGCTCCTGTTGATCATTTTAATATATGCACTTGGCTTATTAATATCATACAGGGAAGGAAGCTACCCTAACATTTATGACAATCAACAAAGTTTCCACAATTACTAAGACTGAATTTTGCATTTCAGATTTATTAATTAAACTCAAATCCCCATAGTTACTACAGTGGACTTCAATCCACTGTAACTCTGAATTACTAATCTAGTGACATGACCACTTTGCCACTCTATCCACGTGGCTTTGCAGTAGCCATGAGGAAGCTAATTAAACCTGTCCATGGTACAGCGAGGAAGCCTGTTCAATAATCAAAAGAGCTCACTTGAAATTTTTAAAAGCACTCCATTCCACATGATGTTACCCGTGACTCATTATAATACTCAGTCTTCTGACAATCCGAATCTACTCAGTCATCTCATGTTAATTAAAGACTCATTGGACAGTTTCACCAGAGCATCAATTAGTCAGGGTCAAACTAAACATTTGGAAGAAGCAACATACACTAGAAACTTCTCCTGCTCAGCAATTCACTAAATCTATCTCTTTATTTACCTCCTTGGTTTTGTTCTCCTTTTCAATATTGAACTTTCAAACTCAGGACTTGGATGTTGGCCCTTTGCTTCCAATAGACAATTATTTCGCCTCTGCCTGGTGTGTCCCAGATCTAAATACCTCTTCACTCTTCAATCAACGTTGCTGATCTAGATTGGCTATGATGAATATTAGCAATGTCCACTGACGATGGAATGCTCCCAAACCCTGGACGATGTGGGCATTGGCGAGAAAGTTTGGAGAATCACATGAGGTCATCAGCAAGTAGTTTCTTACCATCAAGAGATGGAAGTCCCATTTACCAACCATATGTCAGACATGAAGTGGAGATTCTCATTAGGGAGTGGTGAGAGACTGATTTGCAAGCACTACCATTATGAATTACATCACCTCCTCTTCGCTGCTGTGCAGTTTCCCATTTCCTCTAACCGTAAGGTAGAAACTAGATTGTAATACAAAAGCTGGAGCAGTACACTGGCAACTCCAGCTTGCCGTTACACCTCAGGATCTCTATCAGCCCCCAACCACTCAAGGCACACTCTTTGGACAGTGATTGTGCACACGTACCCCTGGCCAGCAGGACCTCCAGATTCCTATTGGCAAAGTGGGATGCCAATCACTCTCTGCCCAGAGAGGGACAGCTACAGACTGTCAGCACGTGATTGGGTACAGTGTTCTGGGCTTTAAAGATAGTGCCAGGGCCTAGAATCCTGGGAGCAGTACTTCTGCCTAGACCATGCGGCAGAAAGCAATAGAGACCTGGTTGATAGTTCATGAGGCAAGCCTGCGATAACAGCATGAGAAACTCTCCACACATGGCACTTAGCGATTTCCACTAAGAACCAGCCCAAATTCAACATTCAACACATCCCAATTTTTAATTCCAGGCTCTCGTTGAAATCAGACTTCACCAAGCGGATTGGTGAGATCCACAGTGTAGAAACAGGCCCTTTGGTCCAACAAGTCCACACCGACCCTCCGAAGAGTATCCCACCAAAGCCCATTTCCCTACCCTAACACTCTACATTTACCCCTGACTAATGCACTTAACCTGCACATCCCTGAACACTATGGAGCAATTTCCCATGGCCAATTCACCTAAGTTGCACATCTTTGTGACTGTGTGAGGAAACCAAAGCACCCAGAGAAAACCCACACAGACACAGGGAGGATGTGCAAACTCCACACAGACAGTCGCCCAAGGCTGGAATCGAACCTGGGTCCCTGGCGCGGTGAGGCAGCAGTACTAACCACTGAGCCACCGTGCTGCCCCAACGTGAACCCAGGCTGCCCCACACCAGAACATTAGCCTCAAGCTCTGGGTGAGTACACTGTTGACATTACTATGACACCACCATCTCCCCTAATACTCAAGGTTGTATCATGAATCAAATACTAATGACTTGTTTACCATTTTGAACAGCGAACAGAGAGATTTTTTTTCAGGTTAATGCTGTTGATTTGACAAGGACTTCCAAAAGACCTTTTTTTTTGATAAAATGCATCATAACAATCTCATGAGTAAAGTTCAAACTCAAAGAGAAGTAGCAAACTGTCTATGAAATTGGCTGAGTGACAGGAAATAGAATGTCTGTTTATTGGACTGGCAGAGTCTTTAAAATAGAGCTCCCCGATGTATTCCAATCAACAAACCATCTCTCTCAGCCTTAAATGTACACAAGGACTCAGCCCCCACAGCTCTCTGCAGCAAGGAGTTCCAAAGACTCACAATCCACTGGAGAGGAAATTCTTCCTCATCTCAGACCTCTTTACTACAGATGACACATCACCTCTGATCCAATTAAAAAGCAGAACAGACTCATAGGGCTGAACAGTCCCCTTCTGTGAGCTAAGACAGGTTACGACAAATGTATAGGGATTCTTTTGCCATTTCAGTTGCTACACAGTTTCAAATCTTTATTAAAATAATTTACAAAGTCATAAATTACATTATCTTTCCATCTTCTAATTGTAGGCTTCCACCCAAACAATCTTCAGTGTGGGAGTTATCTCCCATTCTGAGTGTATTACACATTGAGATACTTAATGGTTACTTGGGATAAAAAAAAACACAGTAATTGGTTTCTGTGACACTGTGATGTTAAATGGCTGTGAAATCTGCTTAGCGGTGATGTTAATGCGGAGAAACAACTCAGTCTAATTGGATCTGTCTGAAACATTGGCCAATGCATTATTGCACATATCTGCTATCTCCTGTACTGCAGTTCTCCATCCCTGAGGGAGTCACACCACAGATGCCAATCGGTTTTTCAATCATTGAATGTACCATCAGCATCACTGGGGTTCATTGTACCTCAGTTAGAAGACAATAATTTCAACCCTAGGTATTTTTCAAGGTTAATTCCTCTGGCCCAGCCATCTTCAGCTGTTTCATCAATGACCTCCCACCCCTGGCCCATCATAAGGTCAGGAGGGAGCATGTTCATTGACTATTGCAAAATATTCAGCACCATTCTCAAACTCTCTGATACAAGCCCATGTCCACTGAAGTGACAAGTGACACAAGTGCCAGGTGATGACCATCTGCAAAAAGAGAGACGCCAATATTCCCCTCAATTTTCAATGGTATGAATATTACTTAATCCTCCACTATCAACTTCCTGTAGGTTATCAAAAACTGAGCTATACCTGCCACATAAATACAATGATTACAGAACAGATCATTGACTGAGAGCTCTGAAGCAGGTATCCAATGTCCTGACTTCTCATTTACCCTGTCCACCACCTGCAAATGCTATGGCACAGAAATAGCAAGGCAACCCAAAAACAGCCTCACGATCATTGGATTCACAACACAGTGAAATGAAAACATTCATTGATCCTCAAATTTGTTCAATTGTTCCTAACCAGACTTTACGAATAGCAGAATATCACCAAGTTTGTGTCTTAAACAAAAATTAACAATTTATTATTAATAATGTAACTTTAGCAGAACACAAATAAACTATGAAGCAAACTACTTAATATCTATGCTATCTGCTATGATAATTATGTCCTTAGGTCCAACATTCTTTCATCTTTAGCTCCCACTTACACATTAACAGACAGAGCTGGAAATGTGTTGCTGGAAAAGCGCAGCAGGTCAGGCAGCATCCAGGGAACAGGAGAATCGACGTTTCGGGCATAAGCCCTTCTTCAGGAATGGGGAAAGTTTGTCCAGCAGGCTAAGATAAAAGGTAGGGAGGAGGGACTATGGGGAGGGGCATCGGAAATGTGATAGGTGGAAAGATGTCAAGGTGAGGATGATAGGTCAGACTGGGGTGGGGACGGAGAGGTTGGGAAGAAGATTGCAGGTTAGGAAGGCGGTGCTGAATTCGATGGATTTGACTGAGACAGGGTGGGGGGAGGGGAAATGAGGAAACTGGTGAAATCCGAGTTCATCCCTTGTGGTTGGAGGGTTCCTAGGCGGAAGATGAGGCGTTCTTCCTCCAACCGTCGTTTTGTTGTGGTCTGACGATGGAGGAGTCCAAAGACCTGCATATCCTTGGTGGAGTGGGAGGGGGAATTGAAATGTTGAGCTACAGGGTGGTTGGGTTGGTTGGTCCGGGTGTCCCAGAGGTGTTCTCTGAAACGCTCCGCAAATAGCCGGCCTATCTCCCCAATATAGAGGAGGCCACATCGGATGCAGAGGATGCAATAGATGATGTGTGTGGAGGTGCAGGTGAATCTGTGGCTGATATGGAAGTTTCCTTTGGGGCCTTGGAGGGTGGTGAGGGGGGAGGTGTGGGCGCAAGTCTTGCACCTCCTCCGGTTGCAGGGGAAGGTGCCGGGAGTGGAGGTTGGATTGGTGGGGGTTGTGGATCTGATGAGGGAGTCACGGAGGGAGTGGTCTTTATGGAATGCTGATAGGGGAGGGGAGGGAAATATATCCTTGGTGGTGGGGTCTGTTTGGAGGTAGCGGAAATGACGGCGGATGATGCGCTGTACGTGGAGATTGGTCGGGTGGTAGGTGAGGACCAGTGGGGTTCTGTCCTGGTGGCAGTTGGAGGGGCGGGGCTCAAGAGCGTAGGAGCGGGAAGTGGAAGAGATGCGGTGGAGGGCATCGTCGACCACGTCGGGGGGGAAATTGCGGTCCTTGAAGAAGGAGGCCATCTGGGTTGTGCGTTTTTGGAACTGGTCCTCCTGGGAGCAGATGCGGCGGAGTCGAAGGAATTGGGAGAATGGGATGGCGTTTTTACAGGGGGCAGGATGGGAGGAGGTGTAGTCCAGGTAGCTGTGGGAGTCGGTCGGTTTGTAGTAGATGTCCGTGTTGATTCGGTCGCCTGAGATAGAAATAGAAAGGTCGAGGAAGGGGAGGGAGGAATCTGAGACTGTCCAGGTGAATTTGAGGTCGGGGTGGAAGGTGTTGGTGAAGTGGATGAACTGTTCAACCTCCTCGTGGGAGCACGAGGCGGCGCCGATA
The DNA here is from genome assembly GCF_037043375.1 of Chiloscyllium plagiosum. Lineage (NCBI taxonomy): Eukaryota > Metazoa > Chordata > Chondrichthyes > Orectolobiformes > Hemiscylliidae > Chiloscyllium > Chiloscyllium plagiosum. The sequence goes on along the minus strand of NW_028270142.1, from coordinate 135,800,020 downwards.
CAGTCATCGATGTAGCGGAGGAAAAGGTGGGGGGTGGGGCCAGTGTAGTTGCGGAAGATGGACTGTTCCACATATCCTACGAAGAGGCAGGCATAGCTGGGGCTCATGCGGGTGCCCATGGCTACTCCTAGGAACCCTCCAACCACAAGGGATGAACTCGGAGTTCACCAGTTTCCTCATTTCCCCTCCCCCCACCCTGTCTCAGTCAAATCCATCGAATTCAGCACCGCCTTCCTAACCTGCAATCTTCTTCCCGACCTCTCCGCCCCCATCCCAGTCTGACCTATCACCCTCACCTTGACCTCTTTCCACCTATCACATTTCCGACTCCCCCTAGTCCCTCCTCCCTACCCTTTATCTTAGCCTGCTGGACAAACTTTCCTCATTCCTGAAGAAGGGCTTATGCCCGAAACGTTGATTCTTCTGTTTCCTGGATGCTGCCTGACCTGCTGCGCTTTTCCAGCAACACATTTCCAGCTCTGATCTCCAGCATCTGCAGACCTCACGTTCTCCACATTAACAGACAGACACAGTTAAGGAATAAGCTTTAAAAGTAAATTTAAAAATTGTAATTTGCTAGTTTGATAACTGTTTCAACAATAAACAACAGGCTTTTATGAAGTCACCAGATGATGAGTTGTTTTACAGGCACATCGGAATGTATATCATCCTTGAGTACAAAGTCACTGATCAATGCAAACAGCTTCAGCAGACTTCCAGAAGTATTCCCCCACTCTTACAAACTAGGATTCCCTTCTCAGAACATTCAACAAGTTGATAACTGGAGTGAAACTGGAGAGAGAGCAAACTGAAAGCAGAATTGTCCAGTATTGTCCAAAACACAAAACTGCCTGCTGCTCAAAACCCAGTCAGAATCAGTTCACTCTTTGTTTTTCTCTTTTTTCAAGCATTCTCTGGGGTTAACCAGCTAACACCGGTACTTCCTTGGTTGACCAACTCAACATCCAACCAGCTGCCAACCACAAGCAGAGGTACCTCTCAGTGCTGAATCATTGACATTGTTCTTAGAGCAGTCATTAACTTGTGTTATCTTTCCAGGCCAGTTCCCAGCAGCAGGCATCTGGCATTCGTTCTCCCCTGTTGTCTAAAACAAGCTGCAGTTCAAAATTCCAAGTTCAAATCTCAACTTCAACTCATAGTTCCAAACCAGAAATGAAACATTTCAAAGTAAAATAGCCATGATCTCAAAACAAGGCACAAATCAAGAGTGAGATAGAATATTTTCCACTTGGTGTTATAGCACCAAGAACACTCAAGAAGCTCAATAAGATTGAGGACAAAGCAGCCTATCCACTACCTTCAGCATTCATTTCCACCACCGCCGATGAGCAGTGAGAGCAGTTTGTACTATCACCATTGTTTGTTTGGTAACACTTCCCAAACACATAACCTCTGAAAAAGTTTAAAAGTGAAGAATGCTTGTGAGTATCAGGTGAATTAGAGATGGGTCATAAATTCTGACTTAGCCAGCAACACCAATGTCCCATGAATTAATAAAACAAACACCTGCAAGTCTTACACTGTCTGATTTGAAACTATATCACCATTTCTTCACTATCAAAATCTTGAAACTCCCATTATAGCTCCCATTATACTAGTAACTAGTATACCACACCACCGCACCATTACCTTCAGGGAAATTAGGCTATAAATCCTAGACTTTCCATATTCATATCTCACAAACAGATATACACATTCTTGCCCCTGAGGTGGAAAGTGATGGGTTTATTTCTCATTCCTTGAGGGTTGAGTGCCTAATCCCAGCCAGCATTCCCACTGCAGAATCAAGGGAGACCAACACCGTCTGTGGTGCTGTCTTTTGGAAATGACATGAAACCAAAGGAGCATCTATTCTTTTAGGTGGACACATCATCATAGAGATGGGTTGTGGGATTGAGTGTTTCTTTGTTTGATTTATTTGTGTGTGTCTTTGCTGACAGAAGAGAGCAGTCCTTACTTTGGTGTAGAGTGCAACTTGAAAAAGCTCATAAGCCACAATAGTTAGGCCTGCATTGTAAGCAGAGAAAATACTAACTTCATTGTACACCATGTGGAATGCAAGTGGGTTTCAATCTCAGCTTGAATTTCATGAGTAAACAAACAGTTGAAATATTAGCTGAAGGCTACAGTGGTCCTCACAAAATCTTGTGGCAAAAAATGCAGTCAGCAGAGTTAGCTTTAAAGGCCATGGGACATAATTCAGCATCTGCCGACAACTCAAAAAAGAAGTTGAAGAATCCACAGTAGGGAGGGGTAAAATTAAAAAGGAAATGGTTCCACAGCTAAAAAGGACTTTCATAGAATCTTACCTCAGAGAATAGCTGCAACACTGAGGAGAATTATAATAATACAAGAAGGATATGAAGACATTTGAGAGAATAAAGGACAGGTTCATGAGAATGGTTGCAGAGATGAAGAACTTCAGATCCATGGATAGATTGAAGAACCCGGGGATTGTCCTCTTTGAAGGACAGAAGGTGGAGATGCAATCTGATTGAGGTCTTCAATGGTGGACAGTCTGGACAGAATAAATAAAGAAAAACATTTCTCATTGCTAGAAATATCGAGAGCACAGATTTAAGGGCATTGGCAAAATAAACAAGGATAACATGAGGTAAAACATTTTTGCTGCAAGTCACTAGTAACTAGAATGCACTGCCGAAGAATACATTCAAGACAGATTCAATCATGACTTTCACAGAGAGTTACGTCGTTTTGTGAACAGATAATAATTGGAAGACTATAGGAAAGTGTAATTAGCTGAGCTGTTCTTGCAGAGAGATAGGGTACACAAGGCTGGCCAAAAGGCCTCCTCCTGTGTTTTTACCATCCCATGACTCCATAAGAGTATTGTGGGATCTGTCACCACTATGTTGTAATATTGTACAGTAAGGTTGGGATTGTCCCCACATCTTATATTACTGTACAGCAAGAAGGCTAGATATCAGAGGAAAGGGAATTGTTTTAAAAAGTCCTCGTCTCTTGCTGGCAAGGATTTCTAACAAAGGCAATACATTTCATCATCAAAGCTGACATTGTAGCAGGTTCTGACTCAATACATGGAGTTTTTTGACCTCAGTGTTGAGTACCTGAGATAAGTAGAATTGTGCCTGCCTCGCATCTTCCTTTCAGGTTTAGAATCTTATCCCTTTCTAAAACGTTGTTGGTTTTTTGTTGGTTTTAGATTACCTTGGGATTCACCTTTACCAGTTGTAAAGAGAGAGTTTGATATAGACAGGGCTGCAGCCAGAGTTAGGAACAAATCATAGAGGTCAACTATCTAAATGGAGAGAAATTTCAGTGCTGAGGGATTTAGGTGTCCTTGTGTATAGATCACAGAAAAGAGAAAAAATATGCCCATGCGTTTAATTTTAAATTAAACAAAAATCATTGGGGAAAACTGCGCCCTGGTGCATTCCCAAAGAAAATTCCTCAGCCAGACTTGACGTGCCTTTCTGAATTTAAGCAAAAGCTTGGGGTAACCATTTCCTGGTGTAATGACATTACCAACCAATCAGCAGCAAGCGTTCTTATGCAGTATAAATTCTTGTGTCTTTGGAAGAGCCCTCATCGACGTGTAAAGATCTGGACAAATGATGATGAGGAGAATTATTTTTATACAGTGAGCTAGAGTGTGATGTCTGAAAGACCAATGAAGTTAAATTCAATAATAAATTTCAAAAGAAATTGGATAGACACTGGGAGGACACCAATTTAAGATGGTTGGCAAATGGACTAAAGGGAACAGGAGGAGGACCTTTATTATGCAGCAAGTGGTTTCAATCAAAATTCTCTCTAATGTTGGATATATCTGGATATATCTGCACATATCAATCAACATTCCAATGTGTCACTTCCACTTTCAGAACCCACAAACTTCAGAGGTCCACAGGGAAGGTTACAGGGAATGTGGTCTAGAATCTGAAGGAAAGTAGTTGCTTGACAGGATGGTTCAGTAGCGGAATTAAAGAGGTAGATTCAGCTGTGGATTTCACGAAGGGAATTGGGAACCTAGCTAAACAGAGAATATTTCTCAGGAGTTTGAGATGAGAGTTGGTGAGTAGGATGAAGCTGAGTTGCTCCTGCAGAGAGCCAGTACAGACAGGATAGATTCCTCTGCACTGTAACTGCTCGATGTCACCGACCTAAGACTCTATGGTTCCAAATGTAAATTATTGCCAGATGCTCATGATCCGAAGTAAAATGTTGGTCTGGTAACATCTGTAATGAGGGAAACTGTTCAAATTTTCAGTTTTTGTGTTTTCATCAGGAAGACTTTGAAATGTAACAGTGTTTAAGCGATTGAAGGGATAGGGAAAGAGGAGGAAAGATCAAAAGGGCATGTCTGCAGTCGAGAATTAGGCAGGTGGAATTAAATGGTAAATTGGGACGAACGCGCAAGACCTAGGGAGGTAGTAACAGGACAACTAAAAAAAATCAAACCAGATCTCTGGGAATTTCAGTGATGATGAATTAAACTCAGGAACAAGATAAAGGAGCAGAAGTAGACAGCAAGGCACCTACTTCAACATTCGATGCAGTCATAACTGATCTCAAGCTCCATCTTAACTTACCCAGCCAGAGTGATCCCATGGAGAATACTTTCAGATGCAGGACCCTGTTTACTCCAATCAGAGCACTCAATGCCCAGTTTTAAGTATTATATACGGCATTGCGGCCAACACAAGTGTGTCATTGAAGCGAAACTTAAGATGTCTATAAGGTGTGACCTCATGATAGAGGTCACATGGCTAGAACAGATTTGTGCATGACTGTATTTCAATCTAAACATCAGTCTTTGATTTTAAAAAATCAAGAAATGGTATAGATCATCATTTTGGCATTTTGTTCTCATACATACGTTTTTAGTAACTCATTTACTAACTATATACGTCACTATTCTAACATGTCTTAACAGTTCATTATTTCCATCACTCTCTGGAATGATTACAGACATAGTCCTTAAATGACATGGTCTCTTTGCGGTACACATGCATGTTGTGTCTTTGGCTGTTTCTCTGGGAGATGTTCTAGCAGGGAGTGGTGTTCCTGAGTCATTCATTATGGCATTTGGCCCATTGTGTCGAATGTTGTGATAGTTCCCATCTCTACCACCCTTTCAGGCAATGAGTTCCAGATGCCCACCATCTTCTGGGTGAAAATGTTCTTCCTTAATCTGCTCTAAACCTCCTGTTTCTGTACCTTAAATCTATGGACCCAGGTTATTCCACTCTACCACTTTACTAAGGAGAAACGTTTCCTTCTATCTGCTCTATGCCTCGTTTTTTTTTTACACCTCAATCAGCCTCCTCAGTTCTGCAGAAAACAGCCCCATTCCATCCCTATCTGAGCCAGAAGTCACACAGCACTAGGTTATAGTCCAACAGGTTTAGAACATAGAACATAGAACAGAGAACATTACAGCGCAGTACAGGCCCTTCAGCCCTCGATGTTGCGCCGCCCTGTCATACTAATCTGAAACCCACCCTACCTACACTATTCCATGTACGTCCATATGCCTGTCCAATGACAACTTAAATGCACTTAAACTTGGCGAGTCTACTATTGTTGCAGGCAAAGCATTCCATACCCTTACTACTCTCTGAGTAAAGAAATTACCTCTGACATCTGTCTTATACCTATCTCCCCTCACTTTAAAGTTGTGTCCCCTCGTGTTTGCCGTCCCCATACTTGGAAAAAGGCTCTCCCTGTCCACCCTATCTAACCCTCTGATTATCTTGTATGTCTCTATTAAGTCACCTCTCAACCTTCTCTCTCTCTAATGAGAACAGCCTCAAGGCCCTCAGCCTTTCCTCGTAAGACATTCCTTCCATACCAGGCAACGTCCTAGTAAATCTCCTCTGCACCCTTTTCATAGCTTCCACATCCTTCTTACAATGCAGTGACCAGAACTGTATACAATACTCCAAGTGTGGCCGTACCAGAGCTTTGTACAGCTGCAGCATAACCTCCTGGTTCCGGAATTCAATCCCTCTATTAATAAAGGCCAAAACACTGTATGCCTTCTTAACAACCCTGTCAATCTGGGTGGCAACTTTCAGGGATCTGTGTACATGGACACCGAGATCTCTCTGCTCATCTGCACTCCCAAGAATCTTACCATTAGCCCAGTACTTTGTATTCCGATTACTCCATCCAAAGTGTATCACCTCACACTTGTCCACATTAAACTCCATTTGCCACCTCTCAGCTCAGCTCTGCATCCTATCTATGTCTCTCTGCAACCTACTACATCCTTCGTCACTATCCACAACTCCACCGACCTTAGTGTCGTCCGCAAATTTACTAACCCATCATTCTAAGCCCTCATCCAGGTCATTTATTAAAATGATGAACAGCAGTGGACCCAACACCGACCCTTGCGGTACACCACTAGTAACTGGACACCAAGATGAACATGTTCCATCAACTACAACCCTCTGTTTTCTTTCAGCAAGCCAATTACTGATCCAAACTGCTATGTCTCCCACAATCCCATTTCTCCACATTTTGTACAATAGCCTACCGTGGGGAACCTTATCGAACGCCTTGCTGAAATCCATATACACCACATCAACCGGCTTACTCTCATCTACCTGTTTGGTCACTTTGTCAAAAAACTCAATAAGATTCATTAGGCAAGACCTACCCCTCACAAAGCCGTGCTGACTGTCCCTGATCAGATTATTCTTTTCTAGATGGTTATAAATCCTATCTCTTATAACCTTTTCCAACACTTTACCAACAACTGAAGTGAGACTCACTGGTCTGTAATTACCAGGGTTGTCTCTACTACCCTTTTTGAACAAGGGAACCACATTTGCTATCCTCCAGTCCTCAGGCACTATTCCTGTAGAAAATGATGATTTGAATATCAATGCCAAAGGCTTGGCAATCTCTTCCCTTGCTTCCCAGTGGATCCTAGGATAGATCCCATACGGCCCAGGGGACTTGTCTATTTTCACACAGGTTTATTTAAAATCACAAGCTTTCGGAGTGCTGCTCCTTTGTCAGGTAAAGTACTTTCATCAGGTGAGTTCACCTGCTGAAGGAGTGGCACTCCGAAAGCTTGTACATTCAAATAAATCTGTTGGACTTCTCACGATGTCCATTCCAGTCCAACACCGGCACCTCCACAATATAACCCAGCTGAGGAACTGTCACTTGACCTGGAACATAAACTCTGATTTCTCTCCACAGATGAGCTTTTCCAGCAGTTTCTGTTTTTGTCCCCAATTCTATTGAGTGTCTTTCCATAGCTGAATCATTCCAGCCCAGGCAATGCCCTTGTGAACTTCCTCTGCACCCTCTCTAGTGAAATCATGTCCTTCCTATAGTGTGGCAATTGGAACTGCATACACTCCTCCAACTATGGCCTAACCAATATTGCATACTATTCCATTATAACGTCCCTCAATGTCTCAACTAATGAAGACAAATATCCCATACACCCTAACCACCTTATCCACCTGTTGAGTTGTCCTCAAGGAGCAATAGACCAACACAGCAAAGTCCCTCTGATCCCCTCTACTTCCTAAGGTCCTATTATAAATTATATACTTTTTAGTCTTGCTAGGCCTCCCAATGTCCATCATTTGACACTTTTCCAAACTAAATTCCATTGATAATGTTGCCATGGTAGCCATGGGTTGCTATGGAATTCTGGATCAGGTGATTGATGAATGATGATGCATTCATCTTTTCCTGATCGGCTGCCTACCTATAAGGAACAGTGTCGGTGATGGGTGTTTGTGCCTGGAGTATCTGCTGGCAGAATGCGAGACTGTGTCTGGTCTGCAGTTGTTCCTGAAAGAATTCCCAGTTCTACCACATTTTCCCAATAATTTGAACAGGGGCGAGTAGGGGGAAAGCTGCAGCCATTTTCTCTCAAACAGTGTTTTAACTGGGATCTTTGTTGTTTGTTTTCTTTATGAGTGGCAGCTCACAGTCCGACAGCTGTGCTTTTTATTTCGGCTGTGAATGGTCATCTCGAAGCTTCTTCTGACACCACGTTGAGTGTATAACACAGCAACACAAGAACTTACTGAAGTAAAGCTGAGGATACCTGCCTCCAGAATATGTGCTTCTTTCTAGAGATCACATAACTAAGGCAGACTAGAACAGACTTAATAGCATTTAAATTCAAATAACTTCTCAAAAGCAACCTTAAGTATATTCAATAATGGGGCATCCACAGGGTTATCTCCACCCTTCAGGCACTCTGCCTGTATTCCTGATGAAGGGCTTTTGCCCGAAATGTCGATTTTCCTGCTCCATTTGATGCTGTCTGAACTGCTGTGCTTTTCCAGCACCACTCTAATCCTCCATCCACAGGGTGGGCAACCCTGAGATAGGGGTGAGCAGAGTTGTCCAAAGCAAAGCTCAGTGTATGTCTCCCAGCAGGCACCTCCCCAGATTACCTTCAATACAGGGAGGACCAGTCCCTTGCAGCAAGTCCTGGACAATACCCTGGCTTGGGCTGAAAATTGGTAAGTAAAATTCACACCACAATGCCAGACAATGACCATCTCTAATAAGAGACAATCTAACTACCTATCCTTGACATTTAATGATACTATCATCACTGAAACCTCACTATCAACAGCCTGGGAGTTACCATTAATCAGAAACGCAACTGGACTCACCATATAGATACGGTAGTTACAACAACAGGTCAGAAGCTCAGAATACTGCAATAAGTAACTCATCTCCTGACTCCCCAAAGCCTGCCCACCATTTACAAGGCATAAGTCAGGAGCGTGATTGAATACTCTCCACTTTCCTGAATGGGTGCCGCTCCAACAACAGTTAAGAAGCTCGACATCATGAAAGACAAAGCAATCCACTAATTAATATCAAATCCACATGATCCACTCCCTCCACCACTTCAACTCAGTAGCAGCAACGTGTACTATCTACGAGATGCAATGCAAAAATTCTCCAAAAGTACTTCAGCGGCACTTTCCAAACCTACATCCACTTCCATCTGGAAAGACAAGGGTAGCAGACACATGGGAATACCACCATCAGCAAGTTCCCCTTCAAGCCACTCACCATCCTGACTTGGAAGTATGTTCATTCCTTCAGTGTCACTGGGTCAAAATCCTGGAATTCCATTCCAAAGGGCATTGTAGGTCAACCCACAGCAGGTGTACTGCAGCAGTTTGTAAAGGCAGCTCTCCCCCACCTTCTCAAGGGGCAACTAGGGAAGGGCAATAAATGCTGGCCCAGCCAATGATGCCAATGTCTGACAATTGAATTTTAAAAATTACAGAATAGGAGCTGCACGGCATGTTGTGTGAAAGCACGCCTGCTTGGAGCTGGGTTAGTCAGTCATCCTTAACCAGCCTCTTCATTGGGAAGGAAAAAACAATGACTGCAGATGCTGGAAACCAGATTCTGGATTAGTGGTGCTGGAAGAGCACAGCAATTCAGGCAGCATCCAAGGAGCAGTGAAATCGACGTTTCGGGCAAAAGCCCTTCATCAGGAATAAAAGGCTTTTGCCCGAAATGTCGATTTCACTGCTCCTCGGATGCTGCCTGAATTGCTGTGCTCTTCCAGCACCACTGATCCAGAATCTTCATTGGGAAGGTCAATGTTCCCATTGGGCCTCCCCTCCCCCATCTCTGAATTTAAATCCAACAGGGTTTGCATTACTGAGGTATGTCACCATTCCCCCTCACCAAATGTAATTTGCACTTTAAACTCAGCTTCTCGAGAGCAGACATTCCACTCTCCTTGTGTTCTGATTAGTCATTAATAGAATGTGGGCATCATTGGCTGGGCCAGCATTAGTTGTCCCATTTCCTAATAATCCAGAGGGCACTTCAGAGCCAACTAGATTGAAGTGGGTCTGAAGTCAAATGTAGGTTAGATCAGATAATGTTTCCTTCCCTAAAGATCATTCGTGAACCAGATGGGTTTTTACAACTAACAACATGTTTAGACCCGATTTTTATTCTTGTTTTATTTTAAATTATTGAATTCAAATTTCACCATCTACTACAGTAGGATTTAGTCCCCAGAACATTAGCTTAGGGTTCTGGCAAAGCTATCCAAGGCAGCACCATAGTGCCCACTCGTTTTTATTTCTATTTTTGCTTTCATTTTTTCTTATTTATTGTTTGTTCCTGTCCCACAGGCATTTTGATCCCTCAGCTGTAAGATCAAAATTTTGGGGCTCTCAATTTCGTTCCATTTCAGTCTTCTCTTGCCACCAAGTGGTGTGTGCCCTTGCATTGAATCAATATTAAGTAACAGAGACAATGAGTAGGTTGACCAGAGTCCCTGACACACATGCACACACACACAAAGTGCACAATCAAAGCTACATATATAGTACACATACACCCACATAGAGACACTCGCAAACTTACACTGAAACCTGCACACACAGACACACACATAAACACCTGATCACGCAGACACACACACACAATCACATAAAAATATGCACAGACACAAACACATCTACACATTGAGACATATAAACACATCGACACACACTCACACAAACACACACACACACACACACACACTCCTGCTAAGTATTAAGCTGGGCTACCCTCTAGTGGACACCTGTGGAGAAACAAATCTTCCATTTTATCCAGTAATATATCTAAGTCCTTTTAATGTGCTGTTTTCATTTTTTTTGCAATCTTTGTTCAATTCTTCAATTTAATTCTGCAATGTACTTATATGCTCCAATAATTATACTTGTATTTTTGTCATTAACAATTCCTGAATAATGCAATGCAGCATAAAATCAATCAAGACGGTTGATATACGATGAACCTTTGTGGAAAGACAATGTCACTTTTAAAATGTAGATGGGTCTTCATCGATATCTCTAAAGTAGCTTGTGAACCACGTACAGTCACAGGTCACTATAGACAAGCCTGTCATAATAGCACATCTTATCACCATATCACATCTTATCACCATATCACACCTTATCACAATAGCAGACTTACTAATATTGTTTCAGAGCATGAGTGGTTCAGTTCATCATCTGCTGAGATTCAATATGTCACGGAGATCTCAGATGCTGCCAGACCTGCTGAGTTGTTCCAGCAATTTCTGTTTTTGTTTAAGATTTATGATTAGATTAGATTCACTACAGTGAGGAAACAGGCCCTTCGGCCCAACAAGTCCACACTGACCCTCCGAAGAGCAACCCACTCAGACCCATTACCCTACATTCAGCCCTGACTAATGCACCTAACACTACCGGTAATTTAGAATGGCCAGTTCACCTGACCTGCGCATCTTTGGACTGTGGGAGGAAACTGGAACACCCGGAGGAAACCCACGCAGACAATGTGCAAACTCCACACAGACAGTTGCCTGAGGCAGGAATTGAACCCAGGTCACTGGCGCTGTGAGGCAGCAGTGCTAACCACTGTGTCACCGTGCCACCCTATTCCACATTAATTTATTTGTATTTAAATTCCACTAGCCGCCATGGTGAGATTTGATCTCATGACAGCATTAGTCTGCACCTCTGGACCACTCTAATTACCAGTTACCATGTTACCAGTGAGGCACCATTACCCCAACGACCTGGCGCAGGTCAGCCAGAAAACTATACTGACAATCATTCTGAGGAAGGGTCACATAAACTCTATTTTCCCTCCACAGATGCTGCCAGACTTGCTGAGTTTCTCCAGCAATTTCTGAATTTTGTGTGTTTCAGATCTCCAGTTCTTTGTTTTGTTGGGAAAACTATACTCATTTAATGCATATAGGCGAGCATCTTGTGACTCCCTTCTCCCCCTACTGTCCACAAACCATATGAAATCTCATCCTCACTACACAAGCCTCAGAATCTAAGATAGCACCGGAGCGTGGTGACATTTTGCAACTGTCCCCAGAAGATATCTATTAGAATCATCCTACTCTTTCAAATTTCAATTTTAAGTGTCTCGGAATTACTCACAATGTTCTAAAGTTGATCTTTCTCTGCACCTTCTCTGTAGCTGGAACACTGTATTCTGCATTCTGTTATATGACCCTTATGTACTTAGGTATGACTGCCTGGGTAGCATACAAAACCATTCTTTTCAGTGCACCTCGATACTTGTGACAATGTAAAAAGGTTCCTCTCCCTTCCTTTACCCTACTGTCCCTCCAACCTTTTCCATTCTTTGCCTGCAATGACTTCCGGTCCCCTGAGCTCCCCAGACCCCTGTCCCTGCTCCACTCTAATGGAAGAGACAAAAAAACTGCATCTGAGGTAAACAAGCGAGAGGCCGGAAGAGCACAGCAAGCCAGGCAGCATCAGGAGGTGGAGAAGTCGATGTTTCGGGTGTAACCCATTCTTCGGTTACACCTGACGCATTGACTTCTCCAACTCCTAATGCTGCCTGGTCTACTGTATTTCTCCAGCCTCCTACATATCTACTCTGATGGAAGTGCAGGTACAGAAGAGAGGAAGACAAAATCACACCAACCAACTCCTTGAAAGCAAAGAAGGAGGAATGTGGATGGAGGGTAAATTTCACTGTTCCCTATCACCCACTTTGCACACCCATCCAGTATTCATTTCACCCTTGCTAGACTTGAAGAGCTAAGATACAGATGTAATAGAGTCACAGAGTCATAGAGATGTAAAGCACAGAAACAGACCCTTCAGTCCAACTCGTCCATGCCGACCAGATATCCCAAACCAATCTAGTCCCACCTGCCAGCACCCGGCCCACATGCCTCCAAATGCTTCCCATTCATATATCCATCCAGATGCCTTTTAAATGTTGTAATTATACCAGCCTCCACCACTTCCCCTGGCAGCCCATTCCACACACACACCACCCTTCACATGAAAACATTGCCCTTTAGGTGATTGCACAAATTCTACTCCACTAAATAAATCCTATTTTCATTTTATTTTCACTAACTTTCTGTATCATATCAAACCTGCTCAATCTAGTTATGGGTCTGGGAAGAAGAAAGTCTTTCTTAGGATTGAAAGTCAGAACGAAAGATTCACATTTGTCAAGTCCCTCTGGTGACCCCTCAATATCTGAAAGCACTTTACAGCCAATGTCATACTTGTTAAAATAATCGAATTAACTTTATTATCACGTGTACTCAAATGAGTACAGTGAAAACAGAAATAAAATAAAAACGTTAAGTGCTGAAAAATCTCACCTGATCCAACCCCTGCTCCGAAATCCAAAGGCAAGTCATGTTGGACTCAAACTAACTCCATCTGTCTCTTCATATACATTGCCAGACCTGAGCTTTACCTGAATTTTCTATTTTTATTTCAGATTTCTATTGGTACTTGCTTTAAACTGAACTTGTAGATTGGAGCAGAACAGTTCAGAACAAACATTGAAGCCAGCTCCTGAGAATATATCAGAGTTGGTGTTGCTGTGCATGTTGTACGGTTAGAAAGGACAGATCAGGGAGGACAGGGAGGACAGGGATTGTGGATTAGTAAAAATCTGTTGCTGCCCCTTCAGTATCATTCAAGACCACTAGTCTGGTTCAACAGGTTGGTTAAACAGAATCATACAGTGCAGAAGGGAACCTTCGACCCATTGAGTCTGTACTGCCAAAACAACACTAAATTTACAGTAATCCCACTTTCCCCATGATAGTAGTGTTGAATGTTATGACACTTCAAGTACCTTTTAAAGGTTGTGAGGTTTCCCACCTCAACTAACCTCCCAGGCAATGCATTCCAGACCCCCATAACGTTTTGAGTGAAAATGTTTTTTTCAAATCCTCTCTAAACATCCTGCCTTTCACTTTAGAAGATCCTTCTGGTGAGGGAACAGTTGACTTCTATCCACCCTATCCACTCTTATCATTATCTTATACAACTCTATCAGACCACGCCACAACACACACCCCTACCCCCTCCCCCCCCCTCCCACCAAACTTCTCTGTTCTAAAGAAAACAGTTTGAACTTATCCAGCCTTTCTTCAGAGCTGAAATGCTCCATCCCAGGCAACATCCTAGTGAATTTCCTCTGCACCCCCTCCAGTGCAAGCACATCCTTTCTGTAGAGTGGTGACCAGAACTGCACACTGTACTTCAATTGTGACCGAACCAAACTACTATACAGCTCCAACACGGCCTTCCTACTCTTATAATCTAGGACTGATAAAGGCAGGCTCCTGTACACCTTCTTATCCACCCCATTATCCTGCCCTACCACCTTCAGGGAAGTGTGGCCAAGTATCCCAAGATCCCTCTGTTCCCTTGATCTTCAATGTCCAGCCATTCACTGAGTACTGCCTTGTCTTGTTATTTCTTCCAAAGAAATCACCTCATACTTTGCAGAGGGTCCATTAGCATCAGTCCAGGGACTTCAGATAAATTGCAAATATTGGTGAAAACCATTTGAGAACCAAAACAATCAACAGAGAAATGAGAAATCCTACAGTGTGAAGGTCCAGTTGAAAAATCTGTACAATTGCACGTGATGTCACACTTGTGTGGGGAATAATGTGAGTTCTTGTAACAGCATGAGGGCCAGCTTTGTTGTATCAATTACTTAAACAGAAGTTTACCTTTTTATTTGAATTAACCTTTTGTCTGTTACTGTTTGAATCATGTTGGTTTAGTTGGTTTGTTATATTAAAAGCCTGAAAAAGTGAGATTTGCCCATTGGTTTCCTTTCAGCTGCTTTCAGGATCCTTTCTATAAATGTCATCAGCCGTTTCAGGGATTCTATCAAACCAGGTATTCCATTTTCAGTCACACGCATTGAGAAAAAAAACACTAGCCTTTTCTAATGCGTAGCTCTGCTGCATGTCTTCAAAATAGTGCCATGGGATATTTCATATTTAGTTACAAAGGGGGCACCTCTGTCTATGTAACACCCCTCCAGTGCCACACTGGGAGCAGCAGCTTCATTCCAGTAACCAAGATGTTGGAGCTGGCCTTAAACCAATAGCCATCAGATTCAAAGGCACAAGGGCTACTCACTGAGCCATATACAAATAATGTACTGAGAGGCAGATGAAGTTTAATTTGGATACATGTGAGGAATTGCATTTTGGTAAAACAAAGAAAGGCAGGATTTATACAATTAATGGTAGTGTTGTCAAGCAGAGAAACTGTTTATCATAGAATCCCTACAGTGTGGAAATAGGCCATTTGGCCCAACAGGTCCACACCAACCCACTGAAGAGTAACCCAGCCAGACCCATTCCCCTACGTTTACCCGTGACTAATGCACCGTATGTACACATCCTGAACACTATGGGCAATGTAGCATGGCCAACTCACCTGCACAGCTTTGGGTTGTGGGAGGACACCAAAGTACCCGGAGAAAACCTCACACAGACACAGGGAGAAAGTGCAAACTCCGCACAGACAGTTGCCTGAAGCTGGAATTGAACCCAAGTCCCTGGCGCTCTGAGGAAGTAGTACTAATCACTGAGCCACCATGCTGCCCTAAGACCTAGGCATTCGGGTACATAATTCTTTGAAATTTGTATCACAGGTAGACAAGGGTAGCTAAGAAGGCATTTGGCATGCTCGCCTTCATTGCTCAGACCTTTGGGTGTAGGAGTTGGGACATCACCTTGAGGTTGTACAGGACATTGGTGAGGTAAAAACAATGACTGCAGATGCTGGAAACCAGATTCTGAATTAGTGATGCTGGAAGAGCACAGCAGTTCAGGCAGCATCCGAGGAGCAGTAAAATCAATGTTTCGGGCAAAAGCCCTTCATCAGGAATAAAGGTACAGAGCCTGAAGCGTGGAGAGATAAGCTAGAGGAGGGTGGGAGTGGAGAGAAAGTAGCATAGAGTACAATAGGTGAGTGGGTGAGGGGATGAAGGTGATGGGTCAGGGAGGAGAGGGTGGAGTGGATAGGTGGAAAAGGAGCTAGGCAGATAGGACAAGTCATGGGGACAGTGCTGAGCTGGAAGTTTGGAACTAGGGTGAGGTGGGGGAAGGGGAAATGAGGAAACTGTTGAAGTCCACATTGATGCCCCGGGGTTGAAGTGTTCCGAGGCGGAGGATGAGGCATTCTTCCTCCAGGCGTCTGGTGGTGAGGGAGCGGCGGTGAAAGAGGCCCAGGACCTCCATGTCCCCGGCAGAATGGGAGGGGGAGTTGAAATGTTGGGCCACAGGGCGGTGTGGTTGATTGGTGCGGGTGTCCCAGCGATGTTCCCTAAAGCGCTCTGCTAGGAGGCGCCCAGTCTCCCCAATGTAGAGGAGACCACATCGGGAGCAACGGATACAATAAATGATATTAGTGGATGGGCAGGTAAAACTTTGATGGATGTGGAAGGCTCCTTTAGGGCCTTGGATGGAGGTGAGGGAGGAGGTGTGGGCGCAGGTTTTACAATTCCTGCGGTGGCAGGGGAAGGTGCCAGGATGGGAGGGTGGGTTGTAGAGGGGCGTGGACCTGACCAGGTAGTCATGGAGAGAACGGTCTTTGCGGAAGGCGGAAAGGGGTGGGGAGGGAAATATATCCCTGGTGGTGGGGTCTTTTTGGAGGTGGCGGAAATGTCGGCGGATGATTTGGTTCATGCGAAGGTTGGTAGGGTGGAAGGTGAGCACCAGGGGCGTTCTGTCCTTGTTACGGTTGGAGGGGTGGGGTCTGAGGGCGGAGGTGCGGGATGTGGACGAGATGCATTGGAGGGCATCTTTAACCACGTGGGAAGGGAAATTGCGGTCTCTAAAGAAGGAGGCCATCTGGTGTGTTCTGTGGTGGAACTGGTCCTCCTGGGAGCTGATACGGCGGAGGCGGAGGCATTGGGAATACGGGATAGCATTTTTGCAAGAGGTAGGGTGGGAAGAGGTGTAATCCAGGTAGCTGTGGGAGTCGGTGGGTTTGTAAAAAATGTCAGTGTCAAGTCGGTCGTCATTAATGGAGATGGAGAGGTCCAGGAAGGGGAGGGAGGTGTCAGAGATGGTCCAGGTAAATTTAAGGTCAGGGTGGAATGTGTTGGTGAAGTTGATGAATTGCTCAACCTCCTCGCGGGAGCACGAGGTGGCGCCAATGCAGTCATCAATGGAGCGGAGGAAGTGGTGGGGACTGGTGCCGGTGTAATTACAGAAGATGGACTGTTCTACGTAGCCAACAAAGAGACAGGCATAGCTGGGGCCCATACGTGTGCCCATGGCTACCCCTTTGGTCTGGAGGAAGTGGGAGGATTCGAAGGAGAAATTGTTAAGGGTGAGGACCAGTTCGGCCAAACGAGTGAGAGTGTCGGTGGAAGGGTATTGTTGGGCACGTCAGGAGAGGAAAAACGGAGGGCTTGGAGGCCCTGGTCATGGCGGATGGAGGTGTAGAGGGATTGAATATCCATGGTGAAGATGAGGCATTGGGGCTAGGGAAACGGAGGTCTTGGAGGAGGTGTAGGGCGTGGATGGTGTCTCGAATGTATGTGGGGACTTCCTGGACTAGGGGGGATAGGACAGTGTCGAGATAGGCAGAGATGCATTCAGTGGGGCAGGAGCATGCTATGGGTCGGCCAGGGTGGTCAGGCTTGTGGATCTTGGGAAGGAGGTAGAACCTGGCAGTGCGGGGTTCCCGGACTATGAGGTTGGAAGCTGTGGGTGGGAGATCTCCTGAGGTGATGAGGTTCTGTATGGTTTGGGAGATGATGGTTTGGTGATGGGGGATGGGGTCATAGTCGAGGGGGCGTTAGGAAGAGGTGTCCTCGAGTTGGCGTTTGGCTTCAGCGGTGTAGAGGTCAGTGCGCCAGACTACTGCTGCGCCCCCTTTATCTGCTGGTTTGATGGTGAGGTTGGGATTGGAGCAGAGGGATTGGAGGGCTGCGCGTTGTGAGGGTGAGAGGTTGGAGTGGGGGAGGGGAGTAGACAGGTTGAGGAGGTTAATGTCCCGGTGGCAGTTGGAAATGAAAAGGTCGAGGGCAGGTAATAGGCCAGCGCGGGGTGACGGTGGATGCAGTGTGATGGAGGTGGGCGAAGGGTCCTCGGAAGGTGGGTGAGAATCCTGATTGTGAAAGTAAGTTCAGAGGAGGAGGCAACGGAAAAAGTGTTCGATGTCACGGCGTGTATTAACTTCATTGATGCGTGGACGGAGGGGGATGAAGGTGAGTCCTTTGCTGAGGACTGATCGTTCGTCCTCAGTGAGGGGAAGGTCTGGAGGGATGGTGAAAACTCGGCAGGGCTGGGAGCTGGGACCTGGACCTGGTGTGGGTGTGGAGCTGGGAGTGGGAGTGGAACCTGTAACTGGAGTGGGTGTGGTGGTGGGGGGAATTGGGGTGGAGTCATGAGCAGGGGTAGTGTTCCCCTCAGGCCGCTTCTGGAGTACTGGGTGCAGTCCTGGGGTTGCCCTGTTATACGAATAATATTATTAAACTGTAAAGGGTTCCGAAAAGATTTACCAAGATGTTGGCGGGAATGGAGGGTTTGAGATGTAAAAATAGACTGGAAAGGCTGTGGCACAGGTGAATGACAAGGGTCTTTTCTCTAAGTTGGGGGAGTTCAAAACTAAGGGGCATATTTTTAAGGTGTGAGGAGAAAGATTTTAAAAAGACATGAGGGGCAACATTTTTACACAGAGAGTAGTTTGTGTCTGGAATGAACGGCCAGATGAAGTGGTGGATGCTAGTACAGTTGGAACTTATAAAAGGCATTTGGATAAGTTCATGAATTAGAAATATTTGGAGGAATATGGGCCAGACACAGGCAGGCGGGACCAGTTTAGTTTGGAACATGATCAGCATGGACTGGTTGAAGCGAAGGATCTGTTTCCGTGCTGTATGACTCTATGGTTCTATAAGTCAAAACTATGCCCATTCCCACTCCCAGTTCTGGAAGGAGTATACTATTTTTCAGCACAGTTAGAAACAGGATAATTAGACTTTGTGCTATTTTGTGAATAGGTGAAAAGACATCAACAGCTCATTTTACATCTCATTAACACTTCCATTGAAACCATCTAAACAAAAATTTAGGAGTGATGTAAACCTGGCTGCTGATTTTGACAAGATCCAAAATACACCCACTCCCCTGGTGAATAAAAATTAACAGCCAGAATGTTCTGTGTGACTAAAATTACACTATATTAAAAGTTAATTTACAAAAACACATCAAAACAGCAGCCCCACATCAGTCATGGTGAGAAACAGGCAGCAGGGTCAGGATTCAGAGGAGACAATTTTAAGATAATTGCTAAAATATCCAGGTGTGAGACAAGAAGAAATGTTTTTACATGATGCGTCGGTGTCTTTGTAAACAGGAATACAGTTCATGAAAGGGCAATGGAGGCAGATAGAATAGGAACTTTCAAAAGAGATGGTGATTTTATAGGGCTGGAGAGGAAGTCGGGGTATTTATTGAGTATGTCCTTTAAACAGTCAGCACAGGTTCGATGGGATGAATGGCCTGCTGCTATGCTGCAAGATTCTGTAAGTCGA
The DNA here is from genome assembly GCF_037043375.1 of Chiloscyllium plagiosum. Lineage (NCBI taxonomy): Eukaryota > Metazoa > Chordata > Chondrichthyes > Orectolobiformes > Hemiscylliidae > Chiloscyllium > Chiloscyllium plagiosum. The sequence goes on along the minus strand of NW_028270142.1, from coordinate 135,780,640 downwards.
GCATTACATTCCAGATGCAAATGGGTTGGGGGGTCACATCAAATTTTAAATATCAGAAAACCTGTAAAGCCTGAGTGACCAATCCTCTTGCAGGATAGGTAGGATGGTTACCTAAATATAATGAGCTTCAATTTTGGGAGCCGTTCTACAATGGACTCACGTCAGCCAGTTTTCCAAATGACCCAGTAAAAGCCAACAGCTGAGATGTTATGAAAAGGATTAAATCCAGGAGGTAAATGGCTTTTCAGCACTGCTTGAAGGCCAAGGAAAGCTCTTATTTATTTCCAACCCAAAAAAACACATTCAGTAAATGTTCCCCTGTCCCACTGTCAGAGCTTTCTTTGAACTTTCGGACAACAACAGACCCCCACCTCTCCCCCCTGCCCCACCCACCCATGAACCCCACTACCACCCCAACAAAGAAATGGCAGAGGAATTAAATGGGTACTTCAGATCTGTGTTCACTGGGGAAGACACAAGCAATCTCCCTGAGGTAACAGTGGCTGAAGGACCTGAACTTAAGGGAATTTATATTTGCCAGGATTTGGTGTTGGAGAAGCTGTTAGGTCTGAAGGTCGATAAGTCTCCGGGGCCTGATGGTCTGCATCCCAGGGTACTGAAGGAGGTGGCTCGGGAAATCGTGGATGCGTTAGTGATTATTTTCCAGAGTTCAATAGATTTGGGGTCGTTTCCTGAGGATTGGAGGGTGGCTAATGTTATACCACTTTTTAAGAAAGGTGGGCGAGAGAAAGCAGGTAATTATAGACCAGTTAGTCTGACCTCAGTGGTGGGAAAGATGCTGGAGTCTATTATAAAGGATGAAATTACTGCACATCTGGATAGTAGTAACAGGATAGGACAGAGTCAGCATGGATTTATGAAGGGGAAATCATGCTTGACTAATCTTCTTGAATTTTTTGAGGATGTAACTATGAAGTTGGACGAGGGAAATCCAGTAGATGTAGTGTACCTGGACTTTCAGAAAGCTTTTGATAAAGTCCCACACAGGAGGTTAGTGAGTAAAATTAGGGTGCATGGTATTGGGGGCAAAGTACTAGATTGGATTGAAAATTGGTTGGCTAATAGGAAACAAAGGGTAGTGATAAACGGCTCCATTTCGGAATGGCAGGCAGTGACCAGTAGGGTACCGCAGGGATCCGTGCTGGGGCCACAGCTTTTTACAATATATGTTAATGATATAGAAGATGGTATCAGCAATAACATTAGCAAATTTGCTGATGATACAAAGCTGGGTGGCAGGGTGAAAAGTGATGAGGATGTTAGGAGATTACAGGGTGACCTGGACAAGTTAGGTGAATGGGCAGATGCATGGCAGATGCAGTTTAATGTGGATAAATGTATGGTTATCCACTTTGGTAGCAAGAACAGGAAGGCAGATTACTACCTCAATGGAATCAATTTATGTAAAGGGGCAGTACAGAGAGATCAGGGTGTTCTTGTACACCAGTCAATGAAGGTAAGCATGCAGGTACAGCAGGTAGTGAAGAAGGCTAATAGCATGCTGGCCTTCATAACAAGAGGAATTGAGTATAGAAGCAAAGAGGTGCTTCTGCAGCTGTACAGGGCCCTGGTGAGACCTGGAGTACTGTGTGCAGTTCTGGTCTCCAAATTTGAGCAAAGACATTCTGGCTATTGAGGGAGTGCAGCGTAGGTTCACGAGGTCAATTCCTGGAATGGCAGGATTACCGTACACTGAAAGACTGAAGCGACTGGGCTTGTATACCCTTGAGTTTCGAAGATTGAGAGGGGGTATGATTGAGACGTATAAGATTATGAAAGGATTGGACACTCTGGCAGTAGGAAACATATTTCCACTGATGGGTGAGTGCCAAACCAGAGGACACAGCTTAAAAATACGGGGTAGACCATTTAGGACAGAGCTCAGGAGAAACTTCTTCACCCAGAGAGTGGTGGCTGTGTGGAATGCTCTGCCACAGGGGGCAGTGGAGGCCCACTCTCTGGATTCATTTAAGAAGGAGTTGGATAGAGCTCTCAAAGATAGTGGAATCAAGAGTTATGGAGATAAGGCAGGAACAGGATACTGATTAGAAATGATCAGCCATGATTATATTGAATGGCGGTGCAGGCTCGAAGGGCTGAATGGCCTATTCCTGCACCTATTGTCTATTGTCTATTGTCTATTGACTTCCTTCTCTGGTCAGGTTTCCCCTCCACTATTTTGTAATTGGCCAAGACTTATCCCTACAATCAGGCATCCCCCTGATCTGAGGACCCCGCGATGTAACCAAGTGCACAGCTTCCCCACAAACACTTCCACCGTACCCTGTACTGCACGTGCCTGCTCTCACGTTACCCATGGCATTGTGCTGTGAGAGTTGCAATCCACTGAGCCTCTATCCTACCAAGCACGACCTGCAAAGGTGATGTGAGCTTTGCTCCAACAAAGTAGTTTCACCTGACACAGCAATGCTTAGGTTTGATCCTGGAACATAAGAACTAGTCATGCGTAACGGCACTGAAAAGTCCAGTAATCATTTAATACAGCTAATATTACAAATGTTTCAGTTTCTGGGCTAGTATTAAGCTATTCAGTTATACAAACAATAGCCTGGTTTCATCAGCACATCATGATTCAAATGCCTCAGATAAGAAAGAGCTGAGACCTTTATATCCTCAGGTCCCACCTTTCACACAATCTTGGGTTTACCCTGGATATCAATAACCCAAGGAAGCACTAACAACTGGATATATCCAATGTTCTTTGTTAAAGCAAAATACGCTACAAAATGTTTGCAATCATTGTAATACATCTCAATCTTACCCCACACAAGGCTTAGAGGAGAAAGTGAGGTCTGCAGACGCTGGAGATCAAAGCTGAAACTTTATTGCTGGAACAGCACAGCAGGTCAGGCAGCATCTAGGGAACAGAAGATTCGACGTTTCGGGCACATGCCCTTCTTCAGGCTTACACAAGGCTTACAATCACAAGTGAACTGAATTAACAAGGACATGTCTGAGGATCAGAATGAAACATGGCCTCATGTTGGAAAAGGACTAGAACTTCTAAAACTTAATTACTTCATAGTCACTTTTATTATCATTCTAGATTTTTAAACTCTATTCCCATGCTTACTTTTCTTTTACTTTGTAACAACACTTGAAGTATCTGTACTTAGGTACTCTGTACTTAAGATGGCACCAAGAGAGAACATTACAAACTTTTCACTGCACTCATTGCATTCTAAAAAACAGGTGACCGGCCCACTCTGTCTCAACTTGCTGGCTAACTCAGACCTCCTCCTGAGTTAGCTATCATTCTATGTTAAAAATCCCACAACACCAGGTTATAGTCCAGCAGGTTTATTTGGAAGCACTAGCTTTTGGAGCGCTGCTTCTTCATCAGATCAACCACCTGATGAAGAAGCAGCACATTGAAAGTAGTGATTTTTAACTTTGTCCACCCCAGTCCAACACCAGATCCTCTAAATCATATCATTCCGTGCCTGTGTGTACAAACTTTGACATTGTCCAATCTCTCAGCAATTTGATCAAATTGGCCACTAGTAAACATGTCATCCACCATGGCTGGTTCCATCAGACACTCATTGACACTTCCTTGTTTCTCATGAGTTTGCATGTTGGACAGTTTAAACTTCAATGGAACGTTTTGGAGGTTTTACACCTTGCCCTGGTGAATGTTTACCCACCGGGAGTGGTGTGTGTTGTTCACACTGTTGCTCTCGGATGGCAACATCCAGCAGCAAGACAAGCAAGTTCTCAACTGCACAGACGTCATCATCAGAATGTTTCCCTCATTGTCTTCGTGCGTGATGGGCATATTGGTCTGAACTGGTCCCTGTCAACACAGTTATTTATACCCTAAATCAAACATGTTAAATTAAATTTAAAACAACATTAGACCATGTAGCAACATGATCAGTCATGATGTTTTATGATCAATGCTGCTTTCGTATTCTAAATACCTTTGTTATTAGCCACATATTTGTGTTTGCATTTCTGAGTCGCACTGTCGGCCTGGTGTCCAGTTGTAGCAGTTCTCTCCTATTCACTGTTCATATGCCTGTTATTCTCCTCTGTCTTTGTAGAGGCATATCCTGTGTGTTGGAAAGTTTAGACAATTGGTTACTGAGAGTTAAGAAATAGGAACAAGAATCAGGCCATTCAACGTCCTAGGCCTGATCTACCATTCAACAATCGACTGGGATATGAGGAATTCTACACCATAAAGGCCAAAGGACAAAAACTCTAAAATTGTATGTTGTGCCACATTTGAGCAGGAAGTAATGTGTGTACTTGTAACAATCTCTTTGCTTTACCAACTACTTAAATAACTGAGCTGAAAATGTGTTGCTGGAAAAGCGCAGCAGGTCAGGCAGCATCCAAGGAACAGGAGAATCGACGTTTCGGGCATAAGCCCTTATTCACTTAAATAACTGATCCAACATTCTTCACGCCCACTCTCTTGCCCTTTCACCATAACCCTCGCTACCCCGACTGATCAGGAATCTATCTATCTCAGCCTTAAATACGCACAAGGAAATGTCATTTGCACTCGCCTTCCATGCAAACATTATGCTAGAGACAATAGTTGCTTAAGATCTAGAAGCTGAATCAGGCCATTCAGCCCATCGAGTCTTATCCACCACTCAGTGAGATCAATGGATGTGAGGGATATTATCAATCGACTGATAACCCTCGACTCCACTTTCCTGACTATTCCTCATTAAGCTTGATTCCATTTTCCTGATTAAAAAACTACCACAGTCCTCCGTGGTAAAGACCTTCACAGATTCTCAACCCTGAGAGAAAACATTGCTCCTCGTTCCTCTGTCTGAAATATGACCCTTATTCTGAAATGATGCCCTTTGGTCCTAAACTCTCTCACAATGGGAAACAATTTTTCTCGCATCTACCCTGTCAAAATAACTTCGACGAAATAACTTTCATGCATTTAAATTGAAGGCCATGAATTCTAATAACTACACTTTACCTTAAATAGCTACTTGTGTTAAAAATATTAATAATTCAACACAGTTATTTATACCCTAAATTAAACATGTTAAATTAAATTTAAAACAACATTTGACCTACACACTCTAATAACTGAAGTTAGATACTGCTCAGAAATTAGAATTGACAACTTGTCCTGAGGATCTTCCAACTGCATCCATTAAGGCTATACCATCAAATCTCCTCCAACCATTCCCACTCACCAGGCATCACTAGCACCTTAAGCATAACAACCCCAGGTCAGAGCTCTCTTTCATCTACTAATCTTCAACTTTGAGGTCTTCCACCCAAACGTCTCAGCTGGGCTATCCTCGAAGTTCAATCCACTGTTAAGGGGACCCATTCAGGGAACAAGAGTTTCGAATTAAATTTCACTGAATTCTGCTTAAAGAAAGCACCAAGCTTGTTCTGAATGTAAAGCTAAACCCTGCTTGAGACAGAACCGCAGCAAGGGTCCGACACAACCCTACAATTAATTTCAGTTGACCCTTTGGTATTCTATCTTTTATCCCTCAGGCAACCTCATCAAATGGTTACTTACTGGAACCAGGTCATTTACCAGAAATTCCCTCTTTCAGATAAACCCCTTAAACACCTGTCTTCACCTCGACATAAAATGTAGGCTTTTTCACAAGTAGCACATGGGCCACCACTCAGGAAATTAATTCTCCCATGGTTCTGAAACTCACAACAATCCCACACATTCTCCTCACACTCTCACCCCACCCCTTGGCATATGTTTCAATGTCCAAATGTCCTCGGACCTCCTAACCAGAAGCTGTGATCATAACTGCATTTAGCCTTGACAAGTTGTTATGTGAGGGAATGCTCAAACTGATAATAGTTTTAAGGCCAACGTGAATCGAGACTTACACTTTATTTCAGAAAGAACGGTTTCCATTTCCATTTCTCTGCTCAGAGGCAACAATTGAATCTTCCAGACAATATTTTCCATCACTTTTCCTTGAACTAAGAGCTTCAAAGTATTAATGATAAGCATTTCACTGCATTTGCACAATAGCATGTAAAAATGAAAGGTAAAAATTTCTTTTAAAAATGCATTCTTTGGGAACCTTCTTTGATTGATATGAATTGTGATCTATGCTATAAAGGGTACAATGCCCACATTATACACTTTAACTGTTGCTTCTAAAGCTGGCTGACATACTTGTCACAATACATAAAGTGAGAGATAGTGCATGCATTAAAAGATAGGTTTTGAACAATTGGAAGACGAAAGGTATATTATTAGAATTGTAACAGCTTTGTGAAATTTCAATTTTAATAGTTTAAGTCTGAGTTGTCAAACTCACAGCATTTCTGAATCATTCTTTACATTGCCGTAAATCTCTGAGTGCAATTCATGGTTTACCACCCAACAAATAAAAATGTAGTGCTGCATGGTGAACAATGATATAAAGACAAGTTCATGATGGAATAAAAAGAGAAGAATAAACCAAAAGGATTCAGGACACAAGAAATAATACGAGGAGCAATTCTGGGAGGGATTGATTTAAAGAGAGAGGCTGAATAGGCTGGAACAATTTTCTTTGGAAGCTGAGGGATGACCTTATAGAAGTTTATAAAATCACGAGGGGCATGGATAGGGTGAATAGCCAAGGATTTTTTCCTAAGATGGGGATGGGGTGTCCAAACTAGAGGGAAAAGGTTTAAGGTGAGAGGGGAAAGATTTCAAAAAGGACACTTTTTCACACAGAGGGTGGTATGTGTATGGAATGAGCTGCCAGAGGAAGTGGTGGAGGCTGGTATAATGATAACATTTAAAAGGCATCTGGATGGGTATATGAGTAGGAAAGGTTTACAGGGATATGGGGCAAATGCTGGCAAATGGGACTAGGTCAGATTGGGATGTCTGGTCAGCCCAGACGAGTTGGATCGAAGGGTCTGTTTCCGTGCTGTATGACTCCAGGATATTATTCAATACGATCATAGCTTTTCTTCAACATCAACTCTATTTTCCCACTTAATCCTGATATCATTTGATTCCATTAGAATCAAAATGTCTGTCCATCTCAGTCTTAAATACACTGCAAAATGGGACATTGACAAAAATCTAGGGGAGGCCTTTCCTAAGATATGTAATCCTTTGAGTGAAGAACTTTCTTCTCATCTAAGTCCTAAATAATTGACCTCTTATCTTAAGATTCTGCATTCATGTTCTAGGTTCTACAATCATGAGAAACAACCTGTCAGCATCATCTAACTCAAGTCACTTCAGAATCATGGGCCATAGAGTGTGGGAAAGGCCCTTCAGCCCAAGTCTGCACCAGCACAGCTACCGCTAAAGGCACGCTAATCCCAATTTCCTGAGCTTGTCCCATATCCTTGAAAGTCATGATATTTTGTGCGCTCATCTGAATAGTATTTAAAGGTTATAAGGTTTCCAGCCTCCTCTACTTCCCAGGCAGTTTATTCCAGATTCCCACATGCCTCTGAGTGAAAAGGCTTTTTTTTTCCCAAATCAGCTCGGAATCTCCTGCCCCTGACCCCAAAACTATGCCCGCTCAAGATTGACCCCCTCAACCAAGGGGAACAGATACTCTCTACTCACCCTGGCCATACCTTCATAATTTTATCCAGTCCAATCATAGACCCCTCACAGGCTTCACTGCTCTAAAGTAAACAATCCAAGCTGATCTAGCCTCTTCTTCAAGCTCAATGACTCCATCCCAGGCAACATTGTGGTAAACCTCCTCTGTACCCCACATCCTTACAGTAGTGACCATAACTATGCACAATACTCCAACTGTGGCCGAATCACTGTCTCAATGGGTTCATTTCTCATTCTTCTAAACTTCAGCAAATGCAAATTTGATTTACTCAGTTTCTCACAAAAGATGACACTCCCATCCAGGAGCTAATCTTCACTGTAATATTACTAATATAAGTTATCCTTAGATATGATGAGGCGAAACAGTGCACCATATTCCAGGTGTGGTCTCACCAAAACCTTGCAAAATTGGAGCAAAATTTCCTTATTCTAATAAACATGCGAACCTTCCATGTTCTCCATACCAGGGCACCCAAGTCCATCTAAATATCAACTTTCTTCTTAAAACAAAACTACACATTGGGTATTTATTCTTCACTCAAGCATCTTCCTTCCAATCCTTCCATATCAACCCCATCCTTCACTGAACGAGTTTAAGGCTATAACAGACAAATCGTTAGCCTCTCAGGACATGAGGGCATATGGGGCGGGGGGGAAGTGAATGAGAAGGACAACCTGAATCCAAAGATCAGCCAGGATTTTATCTATTCGAGGAGTCGAGTGGCTAAATCATGTTGCTATTTAATATGGGCATTTTCCTTATGCTCTCTCCTAGGTAATGTCAGATGCTTTGCCATCGATCATCTCACAGCTGGTCAGGTGATATGAGGGGGAGATCACATAGAAACTGATATAATTCTAATAAGACTAAATGGGGTAAATGCAGAAGCATGTTCCCAATGACCAGCGAACCAGGGGGTCACAGTCTAAGGATTAGGGGTAGGCCACTCACGGAATTCATCACAATGGGGACCTCCTGATCTATTCTCTGTCCTACAGTATAATTACTGTTTGGGAGCCTATAGACTACTACTCCCACCAGTTTATTCTTCTGCCTGTTATTTCTTACCTCCACTTATCTTTCAATCCAAGGTAATTTTTCACTTTCACTCTAGATTCCTCAGTTATCTGGAACATCCTTCCTGCATTACCTGACACTGAATTCCCAAACATCAACGTCCTGGGGCTTACCAACAAACCGATTATGTCACAGAACCAACTATAAAAATACTGCACTTAGAAGCACAGATCAGAGTTAAGTCACTTCCTGTCTCCCAAAACACACAAGTCAGAATGGAAGCCTCACCACTGGCCTGAATGAGCGTGGGTCGAGCAAAACACACGACACTTCACATAATCTAAGACAAAGCAGCCCACTTACTAACATAGACTTGAACTCCCCTAACCAACAGCGCACAGTGCTAGTCTGTGTACCATTTACCAGATGCACTGCAATAGCTTCCATAGACTCCTTCAAGAGCAGCGTCCAAACCTGTACCCACCATCATCTGGAGGCAAAGGCAGATGGTACATGGGAAGACCATCACCTGCAAGATGTTTACTGAGCCGCTAAGCATTCCAACTGGGATCACTGTTCCTTCGCAGTCAAAATCATACTGCATCAGATGGACTGGAGGGATTCAAAAAGGTCTCTAACATCACCTTCTGAATAGCAGATAGGGATAGGCACCAATGCTTGCATTAGTCAAGGGTAAATATACGGTAGGGGGAATGGGTCTGGGTAGGTTACTCTTCGGAGGGTCGATGTGGACTTGTTGGGCCGAAGAGCGTTTACACACTGTAGGGATTCTATGATTCTATGATTATAATGATTCTCACTATCTATCAAATGAACAAGCCTCTCTTCCCATCTCCATGAGGTGTTAATGCCAGTGTCCATCTATGCTGTTGGACTCAACCGCTTCCTGGGAACAAGGTTAGGATTAAATTTGCCTTGGATTAATTTTAGTGTAAGGATTAACCCAAATGTACAGTAATGCTACAAACCCTTTTGTTTAACATATACTTCCTGGGGCAGCCCAGTGTTGCTCAGTGGATTTTTATCTCGGTGGCTCAATGTCCAACCCTCTTTGATTTTGTTTTTAATCGTTATCTAGACCAGCATTTATTGCGCCTTCCCAAATTTCCCAGAAAACAGTTAAAAGTCAACAACATTGCGAGATCTTCCACATTAATGCAAAGTAAAAGTTGCATTAAGGTTTACAGATTAAGTAAACTCTGTAGCGTTAATCTACATTTGGGTTAATCCTTACACTAAAATTAATCCAAGGCAAATTGAATCCTAACCTAGTCCCCATCCATAACCTTGTCCCTAATCCTAATCCTAATCCAGTTCTCATTCGTATCCTTGTCCCTAATGCTAATCCTGTTCCCATCCATATCCTTATCCCTAATCCTAATCCTGTTCTCATCCATATCCTTTTCCCTAATCCTAATCCTATCCCAATCCATAACCTTGTCCCTAATCCTAACAGTAACCCCACTTTGTCCCAACCCTGTCCCTAACTCTATCCATAATCCATACATTAATCCTAATCCCTGTCCTTAACCCTGTCACGAATCCTAAACATAACCTTAATCATTATCCTGTCCTGAACCGTCCCTAACCCTAACCCTGTTCATAATCCTAGGTCTGTTCCTAACACTGCCATTTCCAAAACCTTGTCCCTGACCCCAAGCCTGTCCTGAACCCTAACCCTGTCCCTGACCCTAAACCTGTCCTGATCCCTAACCCTGCCCTGACCCTAAGGCTGTCCTGAACCCTAACCCTGCCCCAGCCCTAAGCCTTTCCTGATCCCTAACCCGAAACCTGTCCTGAACCCTAACCCTGTCCTGAACCCAATCCCTGTCCCTGACCCTTAATTTGTCCTGAACCTTGACCCATTCCTAACCCTGCCCATGACCCTAAACCTGACCTGAACCCTAAACGTGTCCTGAACCCTATCCCTGTCCCTGATCCCTAATCCTGCCCCTGAACCTGTCCTGATCCCTAATCCTGCCCCTGACCCTAAACCTGTCAGATTAGATTACTTACAGTGTGGAAACAGGCCCTTTGGCCCAACAAGTCCACACCGACCCGCCGAAGCGTAACCCACCCATACATTTACCCCTTTACCTAACACTACGGGCAATTTAGCATGGCCAATTCACCTGAATTGCACATCTTTGGACTGTGGGAGGAAACCGGAGCCCCCGGAGGAAACCCACGCAGACACGGGGAGAACGTGCAAACTCCACACAGTCAGTCGCCTGAGTCGGGAATTGAACCCGGGTCTTTGGCGCTGCGAGGCAGCAGTGCTAACCACTGTGCCACCGTGCCGCCCACAAACCTGTCCTGATCCCTAATCCTGTTCCTGACCCTAAACCTATTCTGAACTTAACCCTGACCCATTCATAACCCTGTCCCTGACCCTAAACCTGACCTGAACATTAGCCCTGTCTCTGACCTTAAACTTGTCCTAAACCCTAACCCTGTCCCTGACCCTAAACCTGACCTGAACCCTAACTCTGCCCCAGCCCTAAATCTGTTCTGAACCCTAACCCTATCCCTAATCCTAAACCTGTCCCTAATCCTAATTCTAGTCCCTATTCAAATCCTAGCCCTGTCTTTAACCCTAGCCCTATGTTTGACCTTAACCCAACCAAATGACCCTCCAGCCTCAGTTATATTTTCTAATAACACTTCACAGGAAAATAATACTCCATCTGACCACAGGGTGTCACCAAGTTTCCGGTTTTAAACATTACCATTTGTAAAGAAAAACAAAATTCCTCCTGCAGCCATTCAGAAAGAACTTGGAACATTTCTGTGGAATTGTGCAGATTTTCATCATTAAAACACACTTACACATGATTGCCAATTGAACTTCCAGAAAGCTGTCATAAGAATACAGCCTGTTCAAGTTTTTAACTTTTCTTTCTTTGTTTTTCTGCTTCATAACAAGATTCTGTGACTTTGTACCTAAGATGGTGCCATAAGTGGCATCTTATAAACTTTTCACGTACTGACGTGACAATAAATCTAATTCAATGCAATGTTGCGTTTTTTAGAGATCTAGGGCAATCAGTGGCCTCACTCCATATCCCTGACTTAACTCCCCTATCCCTCAATTCCTCTAGTTAACAAAAATCCATCTTTTGTTTCCAACTTAACCATCAATCTATCTTCAATTGTCACTTTATGGGAGAGTGTTCCTGCTCTTAATTTTAAGATAAGCCCTTTGGCTTTGATTTCCCAACTTGTGGTGATAATATCTCTCAATTCAAGCCTTGCTGTTTCCCTGTATCTTTGACCAAATCACTCCAGAATCTTCTAAATTCCGGAATATGCAGCCCTAGTTTTGTTTTTTTCTCTCTCTCCTCCTAATTTAACCCTTGGAGAGAGGTTTCCTTCTGGTAAATGCACATTTCATTCCCTCTAAGTTTAACATACACTTCCTGAGGCAGGTGTCTAGTGTTACTCAGTGGATTTCTATCGCTGTGGTGCAACTTCCAACCCCCTTTTTTTATGTTCATCCACGGGATGTGAATGTCGTTACCTAGACCAGCATTTGTCGCCCTTTCCAAAATTTCCCAGAAGACAGTTAGGAGTCAACAACATTGCTGAGGATTTGGATCAAGTGTATTCCAGTTGGGGAAAGGATGGCAGATTCCCTTCCCTAAAAGATGCAAGTCACCCAGATTTTGTTTTTACAACACTCGACTGTGGTTATGTAGTTAGAGCCCATGTTGCCTGATCTGTACCATGAGGATCTGGATTACTATTCCAGTATCGATACCACTACATCCTCAGGAGATGGGCCTTCACCTGTTCTAGCCCTCTGACAAAAACAACTTTCCATTAGGTTTAAAATTAACAACTGATCCAACATCCACTGCAGTTTACGGAAGAAAGTTCCAAACATCTACCTGCCTAATGTGTGTAGAAGTGCTTCCTAACATCTCTCCTGAATGCTCTGGCACTAATTCTCAGGAGAAGTTTGGGTCATTTTCTGTAGCTGTTCATGATATTTTTAGGATCTGGGTACCTAGACATTCATATAAGACCATTTTTTTCTATTTCAAAAATATACTTTATTCATAAAATAATTTGATGGTCTGTACAGTTGGTCATGCCATACATATGTAAACATGTACATACAGAGATCAGAATTTATCATTTTTATACAGGTCTGTACATTTTTCAATCATATGCCCATATAATTAGCTGAGGCGTCAACAGAGCCCAAAAGACTGCATGGACCCCCTGTTCTTCGTTAGGCAGGCAGACTTTACATGGTGGTCTTTCCCCACCGCGCCTTGGCGGCAGCTGCCCCAAGCTTCAGCGCATCCCTCAACACGTAATCCTGGACCTTGGAATGTGCCAGTCTGCAACACTCAGTCGGGGTCAACTCCTTCAGCTGGAAGATCAGCAGGTTTCGGACCACCCAGAGAGCGTCCTTCACCGAGTTGATGATCCTCCAGGCACAGTTGATGTTCGTCTCCATGTGCGTCCCGGGGAACAGGCCGTAGAGCACGGAGTCCCGCGTCATGGCGCTGCTCGGGACGAACCTCGACAAACACCACTGCATTCCTCTCCAGACTTCTTCTGCGTAGGCACATTCCAGAAAGAGGTGTGTGACAGTCTCGTCCCCCCCGCAGCCGCTTCGAGGGCAGCGTGCGGTGTGGCTGAGAGTCCGGGCGTGCATAAAGGATCTCACAGGCAGAGCCCTTTTCACCAACAGCCAAGCGATGTCTTGGTGCTTGTTGGAAAGTTCTGGCGATGAGGCATTCTGCCAAATGGCTTTGACAGTCTGCTCAGGGAACCACTCGATAGGATCCGCCCTCTCCTTTTCCCGAAGGGTCTCAAGGACACTACGTGCTGACCACTTCCTGATGGACTTGTGGTCAAAGGTGTTTTTCTTCATAAATTTCTCCACGAAGGACAGGTGATATGGTACGGTCCAACTACTCGGAGCGTTCCGCAGCAGCGAGGCCAGGCCCATCCTTCGCAACACCGGGGACAGGTAGAACCTCAGTACGTAGTGACACTTGGTGTTTGCGTACCGGGGATCCACGCACAGCTTGATGCAGCCACACACAAAGGTGGCCATCAGGGTGAGGGTGGCATTGGGTGTATTTTTTCCCCCGTTGCCCAGATCTTTGTACAGCAAGTCCCTTCAGACCCGGTCCATCTTTGACCTCCATATGAACTGGAAGATGGCCCGGGTGACTGCAGCGGCACAGGTTCTGGGAATAGGCCAGACCTGTGCCACGTATAACAGCAATGACAGTGCCTCACACCTGATGACCAGGTTTTTTCCCGCGATGGAGAGCGACCGTAGCTTCCATCTGCCCAGTTTCTGCCTCACTTTGCTGATACGCTCCTCCCAAGACTTGGCGCACGCCCCAGCCCCCCCGAACCAAATACCCAGCACCTTCAGGTGGTCGGTCCTGACGGTGAAGGGGATCGAGGATTGGTCGGCCCAGTTCCCGAAGAGCATGGCCTCGCTCTTGCCTCGGTTTACCTTGGCCCCCGAGGCCCGTTCGAACTGGTCACATATGCACATGCGTTTGTGCACAGACAGCGAATCCGAGCAGAAAACGGGGATGTCATCCATGTACAGGGAGGCCTTAACCTGCAGACATTCATATAAGACCATAAGAAACAGAAACAGGTCTGGGTTATTTGGCCCCTCCTGCCTTCCCCACCATTCAGTAGGATCATGGCTGATCCAACATTCCTCACAGTAAGAGTTATCTACATTGTTGTGGGTCTGGATTCACAGACCAGGTACGGATGACAATTTCCTTCCCTAAAGGACATTAGTGAATCACATTGGGTTTTCCACCAATCACCTTTGGAGTCTTAATTCCAGATTTTCATTGAATTCAAATTCTACCATCTGCCGTGCTGGGATTCAAACCCGGGTCCCCAGGACATTGCCTAGGTCTCTGCATTAATAGTCCAGGGATAACTGCAGGCTATCACCTCTCCTTGACTGAGATGAGGAGGAATCTCTTCTCTCTTTGATTCCCTGGCTGATCAAGAATCTATCTATCTTAGCCTTAAATATATACAAGGACTCGGTCCCCACAGCTCTCTGTGGCAAGGAGTTCCAAAAACTCACAACCCTGTGAGCCAAGAGATTCCTCCTCATCTCAGTTGAGGGGAAGTGATGGCCTAACGCAATTATCCATGGACTATTAACCCAGAGACTTCGGTAATGTTCTGGGGACCTGGGTTTGACCCACCAGGGCAAATGGTAAAACTTGAATTCAATGAAAATCTGAAATTTAGAGTCTAATGGTGACCACAAAATCCATTGCCAATTGTTGGAAAACCCATTGTGGTTCACTAATGTCCTTTAGGGAAGGAAACTGATCTGACCTACATGTGATTCCAGACCCACAGTAATGTAGTTAACTCTTAACTTAGGGATGGGTGATGAATTCTGACCTAGCCACTGATACCTTCAGCTCAAGAACAAAGCATAGAAACATAGAAAATAGGGGCAGGAGTAGGCCATTCAGCCCTACGAGCCGACGCCACCATTCAATGTGATCATGCAATCCCAGTATCCCATTCCTAGCCTCTTCCCTTACCCCTTTATCCCAAGGGCCAGGTCCAACTCCCTCTTGAATATATCGAATGAACTGGCCCCAACAGCTGCCTGTGGGAGTGAATTCCGCAATGAAGAAGAAGAACAAAGGGAAGAAGAGAAAAAAAGTCTCTGTCTTAAATATCTTTTTAGGTCTTCACTGTTTCTGGGAGGTGTTATGTTTAGGTGAGAAAAATAATGAGGTCACGTCTTTCTCAAGAAACAAGAATGTCATTTTCTGGCTAAGGATCATTGGGTGAAACTATATTTGGAATTCTGAGCTCAGATGGGGACCCAGAGTTTGTGACTGTACTGTGCTGCCATAACAAAACATCCAATAAAGAAAACAGCACAGTCTTGAATCTCAGCAAACTTGGTTTTAAGATTTAGACCTGAATTTCCCTGAGAGAATACCAAAGCAAAATCATTTTGCGACACATTGACAGGAGAATATTGGATGCGGACACAGATACAGAAAGGGTTAACACAAATGGCCAAAAGATTAGTGAAGCAATTAGGTTTTTAAGCAGCAGGAGGAGCACTGGAGTGAGACAGAGATTTAGAAAGAGAAGGGCAGAGCTTGGCAGAAACCGAAGCCAACAATGCCAGAGAGAAGGAAATCTGAGATGTGAATATAATCAGAATAGAAGGAGTGCCAACATTTCCGAATCACAGAGATTAGGCACATCTGCCTTTTAGAACTCCCCATTTCTTTAAAACTGGAGTTACATTTCTCAAAAGAAATGCAGTTTTATCCACTGAATTGCTTCTTAAAGTAGTGGAATACAAATTAGCAGCATTTCGCACATATCTGATTCTGTCACGCAGCAAGAGGTGCCCTTGGCTCGGTCAGCATTTATTGTCCTATGAACCATGTTCCTCGGATGCTGCCTGACCTGCTGCGCTTTTCCAGCAACATATTTTCAGCTCTGACCTCCAGCATCTGCAGCCCTCACTTTCTCCTATGAACCGTGTGGCTTGCTCGACCATTTCAGAGGATAGTTACAAGTCACCCACTTTGCTGTGAGGCTGGAGTCAAGTGTAGATGAGGATGGTAAGGAACATTAGTGAACCAGATAAGTTTTTACATCAATCAATGATAATTGCCAGAGTCACAATTACTGAGACTCACTTTGTATTCAGATTTATTAACTGACTTTAAATTCCACTAGCTGCCGTGGTGAGATTTAAACACCAGATATAAAACATGACAATGGTGCTATCTGTATATGAGACATATTTCAACAATCATGAGAACAAGACAGTTTCATGATTTGCTTTTTTTACTGGTTGCCTTTAAATTATCATAAAGTCTATATCGTTTCCTTGGCTATTTTCCTTCAGAATTCTGAGAGCATGTTAAACCCAGGTGGCTTATCCCCTGTCGGGATCATAATCTAGAATGTTCCAACCCCTACGCATCTGGAACATAGGAACAGGAGTAGATCATTCAGCCCCTCAAACCTGTTCCACCATTCACAGAGATCATGTCTGATCGGTGGCCAAACTCCAGCTACCTGCCTATGGTCCATATCTCTTAATAACCAATTGCTAAACAAAAATGTCTCATATTTCAAATTAACAACTGCTTTTTGTGGAAGAGAGTTCTAAGAATCTACCTGTGTGTAGAAGTGCTTCCTAACATCTCTCCTGAATGCTCTGGCACAATTCTCCTAGTTCTAGAATCCCAGAACAGTGAAAATAGTTTACCTACTCTTGTCTGTTCCTGTTAACATCTTGAAGATTCCAATTAGATCTCTCTTCCAAATTCTCAAGAAAACAAGCCTAATTTGTATAACCTCTCCACATTACCCTAAAGTCCAGGTATCATTCTTGTAAACCTGCATTGCATACCCTCCGAGGTCAAAGTGAGGACTGCAGATGCTGGAGATCAGAGTGAGAGTGTGGTGCTAGAAAAGCACAGCAGGTCAGGCAGCATCCGAGGAGAAGGGTCGATGTTTTGGACATAAGCCCTTCATCAGGCTTATGCCTGAAATGTTGACTCTCCTGCTCCTCAGATGCTGCCTGACCAGCTGTGTTTTTCCAGCACCGCACTGTTCGACTCCCCATGAGGTCAGTCAATCCTTCCTTATGTGTGGTGTGCAGATTTCTGACAGTACTCCAAGTGGGGTCTAACCATTCTTTTTAAAAGGAATTCAAACCTAAACCACCTGCCACTGTGGGATTTGAACCCATGTGCCCCAAACATTAATCTGGGGTTTAGGTTACTAGGTCAGTGACATATGGAGCTATATCAATGTTCATTCACTGCCACTGGATCACTAACAGTAAGGTCTACCTACAACATGCATGACAGTGATTCAAGCAGGAAGCTCACCACCACCTTCACCAGGGCAACTGTGGATAGTCAATAAATATTGGCCCAGCCCACATCCTACAAATGACTTTTTTTAAAAATCCCTCATACGACTGACAGGTGCAGGAACAGATCATTTCTTCTCAGTGTAGACTGAGAGATGAAAATTGTCCAGAACCACCAGTAAGAACTGCTCTCCCCTTCAAGTAATACTGTGGGAAATTTTACAGCCACATGAGAGGGGCAATGAAGATTTAGCATCTAATCTGAAAGGCAGATGTTGACGCTACCTTGCACTGGTGGGAACGAAGGCTGAGAACTATTGTGTCCTTTCCCACTAATTCCTAGCGATTCCATGGGGAATGTGTGGAAATCATGGCAAGAACAAGATGCTCGAGAGGCTGAATTTACAGATAAAGCACAACAGCCTGATTGATGTTACAGATGTTTCCAACGTCAGCCTAATGTGAGTCTGAAGCGGAGAACCAGTACTGTGATGATCTTAACTGCCACCGGGAGGTGCTGTGACAGAAGAGGTAAGAGTTGGTATGGGTCATATTCCAATCAAGCTCTGCAATTGATTACGATCGCTGCTAATCTTTCACATCAAGTCTACTGTTCCACTCTGCCCCCATAACGTTCCTGATCCCTCAGCACGACCCAACAGTTAATCCCCGAAGCTCCCCACTTGTTTCTGTTGCTGCTCCTGGCCCTAATAAACGGCAGCCAATATCATTCCAATTTAGATAACCGATGGGGATGTTTATTTATGTTGATGGTGCCATATGAATGCAAGTAGCTATTGTAGGGCAAATCCCACCCTACGCACTTGGATGGTGAAAATATGAAAAAGACTGCAAAGGAAAACAGACTACAAATTTAGCCAGGAAAGGCTCTCAGTAAAAATAAACTGTGCTTTCCATATTGACACCAATTGATGCAACTATTTAAGGACAGTCATTTCCTGCTCAGGAACAACTAATGATATGGGACAGTTCAGCATTGAAGTTTACCACATTTTATTTCTCTATTTTCTAATTCATTCTTACAATCTGTAATGCTGGACTTTTAGGCCGTAAGCCCATAAGACATAGGAGCAGAAATTAGACCATTCAGCCCATCAAGTCTGCTCTGCCATTCAGTCATGGCTGATAAGTTTCTCAACCCCATTCTCCTGCTTCCCTCCCCATAACCCTTGATCCCCTTGACAACCAAGAACCTATCTATCTCCATTTTAAATATACTCAATTTCTTTATTTTTCTCTTTTTTTTCCCTAAGAACCTTTACTGAAGAATCTACCTCTGCTTTGTACCTATAATGGCTCCGTACATGGTGACTTGTAAACTTTTCACTGCACTCATTTGAGTACATGTGACAATAAAGCTAATTCATTTCAATTCAAAAGCTTTCCAGCAGAAAAAAATACCAAAGAGATTGAAAAAGCCAAGACTGACGGGTGAACTGATAGAAATGGGTTCAGTCATTTAGCTGTAGAAAATCTGTCCCCTTTGTGAGGGAGATTAAAACTAGGTAGCATTAAAATAAGACAGTCACCAAAAAATCCAACAAGGGATTCAGGATGGCTTCATGCTGCTGAAAGTGGTTAGAATGTGAAACTTAGACCCAGAAATCTAAGTTACATTGGACAGCGTAGATATATTTAAGAGGAATCTAAGTGAATGCATGAGAGAGAATGGAACAGACTGCTATGCTTTTGGGGTTGGATGAAATAAGTGGTTTTGTAAAAGGTAACGATTCTGAAGGGGTTTTTAGATTAGATTAGATTACATTAGAAGGGGTTAATGTTCATTTTGCATTCACTCCCCCACATTCTACTGAAGTTATGCACAGTCTGTGGGTGGAGGTGAGGATTTTTACTCTAGATTTCGGGAGAGAGCCTATCTATTTGTACCAGCTCCCTAAGGTTCTCTTCATTACGTAGTTGCACCTACTGCTAAAATGCAATAAACCTTATATGTAAGAGCAGTATCTCTTCTGTACATACTCGATGATGGCATATACTCTAACACTAATCACTAGACCCAGGCAAAGTAAAGACAAAGGAGGATTGAAGGTAACAAGCAACCCTTACCCAGGACCATGTACTGGCAGAGATGGCAACTCCCATACAGTACCAGTGATGGTCGCCTGGGGAAGACAGCACAAAGGATTCATGTAGGGTTCAAACAATGGTGTGGATCAATTGCACCAAATGGCTTGTTCCTGTGCTGATCTTTGTTGTTGGAGGACAAGAATGATTCAAATGACAAAAGGTTTTATTGTGCAAGACCAAACAGGGTAGTCAAGGTTTGGTAGAAAGTTGGTCACATATATGGAGGAAAATGGAAAAGCATGAAGTTGGACAGGTTTGAAGAAAAGGTAGATGGTTGCTGGGATCAAAGATTATTCCTTCGAATATGGAAATGCCAGTGCAAGGAAGAGTGGCACTTAGGACATAAGAAATAGGAGCAGGAGTACTCCATCTGGCTTGTCAAGCCCGCTCCGCCATTTAATAAGATCGTGGCTGATCTTTTCATGGACTCAGTTCCACTTGCCTGCCTGCTCACCCTAACCCTTAATACCCTTAGTGCTCAAAAATCCATCTATCTTTGCCTTAAAAACATACAACAGCAAACATTCATTTCCTCAAGTCAATGCTGGAAAAACTTGACAGTGAACAAAGCAGCACACCAAAAGCAATGAACTCGGACTGCTGGAAATCTCAAATCAATTTTACTTCAGCTGCAGTTTCTTACTTTTATAATTCCGAAGTAATTTAAGTACATTTAGTCTTTTTTTTTTGAAAAAAGTGGAGTTGAATAAAAACTCAGACGATTCAGAGAACTGACCGTCTGTGCCTTGTTTGTTTTTTGGTATGTTGATGGTTTTATTGGCTCTCAGTAAAATATAGAGAAGGATATGAATTTCCAAGGTCTGCTGAGCTCAGGCAGAGGAAGGGTTGAAATATACAGCCCCTCATCATTTATAAATCGCATCAAATCACATAAAACGTCATCTGGTCTCACTTGGCTTCTGAATACAGCTAATGTTTAAAGGTCAGTTCACTTTTCCATTGTGGGAGAATACAGCTCAGCCTCCAGTGTTCACATCACAGAACAGCACTTGGAAATAATCTCTCCAAAGAAGGTCACCAGTGAAAACAGAGAAAGAGCAAAACAATTTCAACAACACTTTGTGAGGTACTTAAGTTTTTTTCCTTTTATTTCTAAGAAAACTCTGGTAGTTTCAAGAATGGAAATGAATCAGTTGCAACTGGAAATTGAGACCTTTATATGTTGTTCTACAAGTCAATGTTATCCTCAGCATATTTTCTGCTCTGAAGAGCGTTGTTGTATGTTCAGTCTTTTCAGTTGCAGCTTGATCAGTACAAAGCGGTTAGCCCACGCCACGTGCCCCTTTATTCCCACTTAGCTGTAAACTTGCATTTGTTTCATCTTCGAGTTCCAGTTCATCAAAAGGTTCAACAGAAACTTTCAGAATATTGTGTTACAATGGTACAGGGAATTTCCATGAAACTTCCATTGCTGAATATTTAGCTCTGAGTGAACGTGACAAAATGGATTTATATCGGGGTTTTTGCTCAGCTGCTGTGAACGTTTAGGATCAGCTTCTGTTTCTGTTATGCAAAAGAATTCTGCAGCTCTCTCTTTAATATTGTCAACTCTTACAACAGGTGAAATAATGCTAGGTAACAGCACAAGACTTTAAACCAGTATTTTCTCTGGACGGTCAGCTGGACATGAAATATTCAGTAGTGCTTTATTTTTGGAAGAAGCTATGTGCTGGCTATCTCAGTGTCTGTTCAGCAAAATGCTGAAAGCACGTTTATCTGGTCACTAATCATCCTTGCTGTTTTTGGGTTCTTTCCATGTGCAAATTGGCTGCTGTCACATTAGTGTCAAAAGTGTGGTGCTGGAAAAGCATAGCTGGTCAGGAAGCATCTGAGGAGCAGGAAAATCGATGTTTCAAACAGAAATCCTTCATCAGGAATGAGGCTGGGGTGGAGAGATAAATGAGAGGGGGTGGGGTTGGGGGGGAAGGTAGCTGAGAGTGCAATAGGTGGATGGAGGTGGGGGTAAAGGTAATAGATCGGAGGGCGAGGTGGTGCAGATAGATGGGAAGGAAGATGGACCGATGGGAGTCTAGATTAGAATGGTGCTGGAAAAGCACAGCAGGTCAGGCAGCATCCGAGGAGCAGGAAAATCGACATTTCGGGCGAAAGCTCTTCATATCATCTGCAGTCCTTGTTTTTACCCTGATAGACCGATGGGACGGGTCTTGAGGACGGTGCTGAGCTGGAAGGTTGGAACTGGGGTAAGGAGGGGAAATTAGGAAACTGGTGAAATCTACATTGATGCCACGGGGTTGGAAGATCCTGAAGCAGAAGATGAGGCGTTCTTCCTCCAGGCATCGGGTGGTAAGGGAGTGGCGATGGAGGAGGTCCAGGTCCTCGGCAGAGTGGGAGGGAGAGTTGAAGTGTTCGGCCACAGGGCGGTGGGGTTGATTGGTGCGGGTGTCCCTAAAGCATTCTGCGAGTAGGCATCCTGTCTCCCCAGTGTAGAGGAGACCGCATCAGGAGCAACGGATACTGTAAATGACATGTGTGGAAGTACATGTGAAACTTTGATGGATGTGGAAGGCTCCTTTAGGGCCTTGGATAGAGATAAGGGAGGAGGTGTGGGCACAGGTTTTGCAATTCCTGCTGGCAGGGGAAGGTGCCGGAAGGGGAGGGTGGGTTGTTGGGGCGAATGGACCTGACCAGGTAGTCATGGAGGGAACTGTCTTTATGGAAAGCGGATCGGGGTGGGGAGGGAAATAAACCTCTGGTGGTGGGGTCTGTTTGTAGGTGACAGAAATGGCGGAGAATGATGCGATATGTGCGGAAGTTGGTGGGGTGGAAGGTGAGGACCACGGGAGCTCTTGTTGCAGTTGGATGGTTGGAGTTCAAGGGTGGAGGTGTGGGAAGTAGATGAGATGTGCTGGAGTGCATCATTTACCACGTGGGAGGGGAAATTGCAGTCTTTAAAGAAGGATGCTTTCTGGTGTGTTCTGTGGTGGAACTGGTCCTCCTGGGAGCAGAAGCGGCAGAGGCGGACGAATTGGGAATACGGGATGGCATTTTTGCAGGGGGCAGGGTGGGAGGAAGTGTAATCCAGGTAGCTGTGGGAGCCGGTGGGTTTGTAAAAAATGTCAGTGTTGAGTCAGTCACCATTGATGGAGTTGGAGAGGTCCAGTGGCTGCTATTCGGAAAGTCTATACAAGCACTTTGGGATCTCCTGAGTGTTGTGCAAGGCCCTACATAAATGCACATCTTTCTTTATATACATTGGGAACTACACATTCATTTAAAACCTCTGAATGTTCTGTCTCCCATACTTTCAATACCTGGACCTTAAAGATTGACTAACTCTTTATTAGGCTGTGTGTGCTGGAAATATACAGTTAACACCCACATCCCACAGTTCTTATTCCCTGCAAAACATTCTCTATAAAGGAAGGTAATGGCCTAATGGTATTGGTAATAAACTGATAACCCAAATACTCTGGTAATGTCCTGAGGGCCTAGGTTTAAATCCTGTTGTGACAAGAGGTGGAGTTTGAGTTCAACTTTCTTTAAAAAAAACTAGAGTTAAGAGTCTAATGATGACCATGAATCCATTGTTGATTGTCAGGGAAAACCCATCTGGTTCACTAATGCCTTTTATGGAAGGAAATTGCAATTCTAACCTGGTTTGGCTAGATGTGGTTGGCTCTTAACTGCCCCATAGACAATTAAGGAACAGGCAATAAATGCTGTCCTAGCCAGTGACACCCATATCTCACAAATGAATATAAAAAAAGTCATGTGGTTCCTTTCCTTCACACTGTGTCCTCACTATGTTGCAATCAGAACGTAGCCTGAATCTTCCTTGATCTATTTGTTTCCCCTGTGAATTCAAATGCGTTTACGTCCTTATCTTCTTGTTTCTGACCTTCCGCTAGGAATCTCTTGGCTTTTAAAATGCACGGTAGATGTCTCCAGTTTCCTGATTTATAACATTTCTCTGTTTCTCCCACCCACTCCCTCTCCAGCCTTGGTGCCTGACCCTTTCACCTTGGCATCTCAGTTACATTCAGAAAGAAAAACTGCTGCTGTTATCTGGGGCTCTGTCGCAAGAGGTTTGCTGAAAGTCAACAATTGCAAATCCCTATTACCACGCTCCTCAGGGAGGTTTTCTGCACTGCGTGATTTGTCAATGAACATATTCGGCTGCATGATTGGATTATGCCCCAGCACTAAGCCTGATCAAATATAGTATCCTCATCAATGCACCCTCTAACCAGGTGTGTATAGCTTTCCCTCTATCACACCAACTGCAATTGTGCTTCACATACAACTGCCCAGAGCATATATTTCAGAAATAGGCCATTCGGCCCATCTCTCTTCATTTTGTATCAGAGTCGTACAGTCATACAGCATGGAAGTAGACCCTTCGGTCCAACCAGTCCATGCCGACCATAATCCCAAATTAAACTCATCTCACCTTCCTGTGCTTGGCCCATAATCCTCCAGACATTTCTTCTTCATGAACTTATCTAAATGTCTCTTAAATGTTGTAACTGTACCTGCATCCACCAATTCCTCTGGAAGTTTATTCTGCAGACGAGCTGCTGCCTGTGCCCCTCATTTCTTTTTTAAATCCTTCTCCTTTATGCCCTCCCCAGTGTTAAACTCCCCCACCTACCATTCACCTTATCTATACCCCTCATGATTTTGTAAACCGCTATAAAGGTGACCCCTCAACTTACTACACTTTACTGAAAACAGTCCCAGATGAGAGTGGTGCTGGAAAAGCACAGCAGGTCAGGCAGCATCCGAGGAGCAGGAAAACTGATGTTTCGGGGTAAGAGCCGTTCATCAGGAATGAGGCTGGAAGCCTCGGGGGTGGAGAGATAAATGGGAAAGGGGTGGGGCTGGGTAGAAGGTAGTTGAGAGTGCAATAGTTGGATGGAGGAAGGGGTAAAGGTGATAGGTCGGAGAGGGTGAAGCGGATAGGTAGGAAGGAAGATTGGCAGGTGTGACAGGTCATGAGGATGGTGCTGAGCTGGAAATTTGGAACTGGGGTAAGGTGGGGGGAGGGGAAATGATGAAACTGGTGAAGTCCACATTGATGCCCTGGGGTTGAAGGGTTCCGAGGCAGACGATAAGGCGTTCTTCCTCCAGGAGTCGGGTGCTGAGGGAGTGGCGATGGAGGAGGTCCAGGACCTGCATGTCCTCAGCAGAGTGGGAGGGGGAGTTGAAATGTTCGGCCACAGATCCAGCATCTGCAGTCCTCACTTTTGCCTGAAAACAGTCCCAGTCTATCCAGCCTCTCCTCCTAACTCAAAGTATCATTTCATTCCTCATGTCTTTTAAAGTAGTTTTCCTGAAGTATCCGTATGTTATTCACCTGAATTGCTCCAACTGATGTCAAGTTCCGCACTCCAACCACACTCTGCTGAAGAAATTTCTCTGAATTCTCGATTTATTTGTGACCCTCTCATATTTATGGATTCCAAATTGGACATTTCTCTCCTTGAAACTGTGACGTAGGCAACTGGATCTTCGGACATAAAATTGCTGCAAGATCATTGTTCTCGCTCTGTTTGAAGCTCTTAAAATGATGTACAAAAGAGGTTATTGTTCCACACCTTGATCTCGCAATCAAGCTCAGTTCTCAAATCTCCAAAGTGGTAAATCAAGCTGTGTAAATTGTTATGAAGGTTCATAGGCTGAGATAAAGGATCAATTAGGATCATGTTGAACAGTGGAGCCAGAGATGTGTTGCTGGAAAAGCGCAGCAGGTCAGGCAGCATCAAAGGAGAAGGAGAATCGACGTTTCGGGCATAAGCCCTTCTTCAAACGTCGATTCTCCTTCTCCTTTGATGCTGCCTGACCTGCTGCGCTTTTCCAGCAACACATTTTTCAGCTCAGATCCCCAGCGTCTGCAGTCCTCACTTTCTCCCAGTGGAGCTAGCTCAATGGGCTGAATAGCCTACTCCTGTTTTTATTTCCATGATTCTATAATATGCACTTGAGTTCTAAAATGAAGGAAAACTTGATTTTTTTTTTTGTTTTCAGTTTTGTGAAGGCCTGACTTTTTTCAAAAGCTCAGAAAGTAATTTGGAGCACTGATGTCACAGTACTTCACTTAAATGACCAAATTCCATCCGGGGAACTAATTGTTGGCCAATTTCAGTTTTGAACAACTCAGAGAGCACCAGCTGCAGAATCAGGTTCATTTCAGAGGGACAGAGAGATCCAGAACAGCAGAGGTGCCGTTATGAGCAATCTCCAGGCAGTCAGGGCTGGGAAGAAATCCTGAACTGCTTAGAAAAACTCCAAAGGGAGAAGGTGGTGTCAGAGATAAAGACAACTTACAGGACGGTTGAAGACAGGAATCTAAGGAACCCATGTTGAGTAATAATGAGCAAGATTAGCAGCTTCTTTTAAGGATCTTGGGGAGAGATATGAACTGAAGAAATTCGTATTTCATGAATGTGCAGAAATTTGCTGAAAGCTGACTAAGTATTACCATAGCAACTGAGCAAGATTTATTACAGAGATAGAAGTTAAAAACCTCTTCACTAAATATCTGTAAGGGTATTTACAGATACCCTTCTGCTGGGGTAAAGAAGATAAATCTTTCTTTCTGATATGAAGAGATTGTTCCAACACAGGCCGTTCTGCTTAACCAGGAGAAAGTGAGGACTGCAGATGCTGGAGATCAGAGTCAAGAGTGTGGTGCTGGAGAGGCACAGAAGGTCAGGCAGCATCCGAGGAGCGGGAGAATTGATGTTTTGAGCTCAAGCTCTTCATTTCTGC
This sequence comes from Chiloscyllium plagiosum, assembly GCF_037043375.1. Lineage (NCBI taxonomy): Eukaryota > Metazoa > Chordata > Chondrichthyes > Orectolobiformes > Hemiscylliidae > Chiloscyllium > Chiloscyllium plagiosum. The sequence goes on along the minus strand of NW_028270142.1, from coordinate 135,754,270 downwards.
TATAATGCGCATTTTGTCAGCACAAGTTGGCTCTAACGTGATTGCCAAATTGTGGACCTTGTTTGGATAATGCAAACTTTCTACTGAGCGGGAAGAGCGATTTTCTATAGTGATCTTCTACAGCGTGACTTTCTATAGCAGTTTTCCGTAGCGCAATTTTCTGGAGTGTGAAGTTGCAGGGGATCACAACAGTCACTTTATAGCAGAACGACCTGTAGTTTGTGTTTAGTGTAATAGAGATTGTGTTATCTCTGTGGTGCATTAAACTTTTATTTTTGCTTGCTGAAAGTACATTGGCAGCCGGATGTGTTTAAGGTTATAAGAATGATCTTCAAGATGAACAGGACAATTCCAGAAGATGCCAGCTTCTGTGGCAAACACTTTCATCACCACTGACCACCAAATAGCATAAGCATGGCACCGGGAGGTAGGATTCATAATTAATGATGGGAGCAGTGGAAGGGTGTGTGAGGAAAGTGGCCATGACTGGCACAGGGAAACCCTCAATGAAACTTCCTGAAACAGACACAGCCAAAATATGGGCAGTTTCAAGCTTTTGCCTCTTTTCTTTCACACAGCGTGTAGTTCAGGTTTGGAATGTAATGTCTGGAAGCAGGTTCAATTGAGACATTCAAGAGGGGCATTGAATGGTTAATTAGAGAGAAATAGAGTGCGAGGTAAGGGGGGGGGGAAGCAAGAAATTGATACCAGGTAATGGTGCTCAGTTATAGAATCTTACAGCATGGAAATAGACCCTTCAGTGCACACTAACCATGTTCCCAAACTAAACAAGTCTGACCTGCCTGTGCTTGGCCCATATCCCTGAAGAAGGGCTGATGCCCGAAACGTCGATTCTCCTGTTCCCTAGATGCTGCCTGACCTGCTGCGCTTTTCCAGCAACACATTTCCATCCTTGGCCCATATCCCTCCTACTCATGAACTCATCCAAATGTCTTTTAAATGTTGCAACTGTGTCTGCATCCATCACTTCCTCTGGCAGTTCATTCCACTCTGTGTGTAAAAAACCTTGCCCCTCATGTCCTGAAAGATGCACATTTATACGGGGCCTAGCACAACTTCAGGAGATCCCAAAGTGCTTTTATGGACTTTCTGACCAGCAGTCACTGGACCTCTTCTCAACTTAAAAATAAACTCTCTAGTTTTGAACTCCCCCACTCTAGGAAAAAGACCATTGCTATCATCTTATCTATGCCCCTCATGATCTTATAAACCACAATAATGTCACCCTCTCAAACTCCTACGCTCCAGTGAAAGAAGTCCCAGTCATTTCAATCTATTTTTTATATCTCAAACCCTCCATTCCCAGCAACATTCTGGTAATTTTTTTGCTGGAGCATCTCCAGTTTAATAGTATTCTTCCTATGACAGGCCAACCAGAATGATACACCAGAAGAGTCCACACAAACGTCCTGTCCAATCTCAACATAACTATACTCAAAAGATCTGCGCACATCACTAAAAGCGTTTGATCTGGTCATTATCACATTGTGGCTTTAGATCTTGCAGTACACAAGCTAGCCGTCACGTCTCCTGCATATCAGTGACAACTTTTCAAGAAGTATTGTGATTTTGAAAGATCAGTGCAACTCTTGATTGTTCTTATTAAAACAAAAGCAAAATATTGATGATGATGGAACTCTCAAATGAATAAACTATCAGTGCTTGATGCTACAGGTCTGACAGTGTCTGTGGAGAGTGGAAACGTTGAGTCCAATATGATTCTTCTTCAGGACTGAAGACAGAGGTGAAAAAATGATGGGTTTTACACTATGAAAACCAACACTTCCTAGTTTTATTTCTTTATTGTTCTTTCTATTCCTGTACACAACACAGACCTCTAACATCCCTAACATGGTTCATTTCACTGTAATCCCAGCTGATGGGTAGAATTCAGATCCCAGAGTGAAACGTGGCTTGATAGATCAATGTTTTGTTCTTGTAATTTGGTTACCATGGAGGTCGCTCACTGAATGTATTCACAAGAAGCTACCAATATAATCTTAGTTTATTAATTCATTAAACAAACGAATAGTAAAAAAAACAAAACTATCTATGCAACAACTATTACCACTGAGACCTGGAGGAAGAATGCCTCATATTCTGCCATGGGACCCTGCAACCACACGAGATAAATGTGGATTTCAACAGCTTCCTCATTTCCCCTCCCTCCACATTATCCCAGTCCCAAGCCTCCAACTCGGCACTGCCCTCCTGACCTGTCCATCACTCCCCTTTCTGACCTATCACTTTCTCTCTCACCTTCATCCACCTATCGCTTTCTCAGCTACCTTCCCCCCAAACCCCACCTTCTCCCATTTATCTCTCAGCCTCTGGCACACAAGCCTCAATCCTGATGAAGGGCTTATGCCCAAAACGTCAATTCTCCTGCTCCTCAGATGCTACCTGACCTGCTGTGCTTTTCCAGCACCACAGTCTCAACTCTGATCTCCAGCATCTGCCGTCTTCACGTTCTCCTATGTAACAACTTGTAAAGTTCTTACCAACAAACAGTGGAAAGAAAGATTCAATTGTTTTTCTAGGCAACATCCTTTAGAGATACTCAGCCCCCATGTTTCCAGACATCCACAACAGCTAAAAATGTGCACTGATGCAGACTCGCATGTTCATGAATCCAGACCCACCATCGTCACATACATGTGTCTTCACATGCAAGTATCACACTGTACACGTGCATTAAAGTGTATGTGCTTTTGAAACAGGGTACAGTGGCGGAGAATCGGGACGTGGGAAGAGAGAAATGGGGGGTAGGTTGGACAATGACAGTTGCGGGGAGAGACCCTCCTCCTGAAATCCTTCCTCCTCTAAATTCCCTCCATGCCCGTTCACCCCTCTCCCGAAACAAACACCCCGCCTTTCCCACTCACCCCTCCTTGCCCCACGGTTCTCCCATACCTTCTCCTGCCCCCCCCATTCAGGGTTCTGATTCCTCCCTTCCCCCAGATCCCAATTCCCCTTTCCTCCCAGGTTCCAATACGCCATTCCCCTCCTCCTAGGTTCCAACCATCCCCTCTTCCCAGGCCGACCGAAACTGATTTAAATGCACATCCACAGCTTGAAATGTCACATAGCATGCATTTGCTGGTGCCAATAATCACAGCCAATGATGGGGCGCTGCTAATCCTCTCTGTAAAATTTCTGAACTCAACTGTCAAGGCTGCAAGAGGTGTCCTTTTGACAAATTGCTGTACATTTACCAGATGTGACTCACTTCATTAATGTCTCATCCTTATGACACACAAACTAACTCACTGACGTTTTTCACTGAATTCTAAGAAAAGCTCAGGGTCAACCCTTCAGCCATTATTTTCCAAGGTAGCTTGTATTGTAATTTAGCTTAAGTTGCGTGATCTCTTGCATGTGCTGTTTTGACGTAACGCTAAAAAGAATGTTTATGACCTTAAATAAACAAATTCACTGTCACAAAACTAAAAAAAACTCTGCTTAAAACCCAAAACAACTATAATAACATCTCAACTTTCATCAGACTTGTTTAAGCTTGGCAATGTATTCAATTATCACCAAGGTAGTTACTCAAGACACACTCTATTAAAAAGACCTTTAATATACCCTGCTCAAACTACATTGAAGTTGTTTCTCACAAATCAGAAAGAGCAAACATTAATATGTTGCATGTTATCTTCCAATTAGAATTAACAAAGATTCAAAAGGGGTAAGGTAGGAAAATTCAACTCCTTAATTTGCAAACTTGAATGAGATTTAGAGTGAGGGAGGATGTCCAGAGAAAACTAGCCCACGCCAACAGTTTGGTAATATAGAGAAAAGCCACAGCAAGTATCTTACCACCAACACACATCACCAAATTACACAACTCAAATTAACCCTGTTAAGTACTAAATTTTGGATTGCCCCTTAATTTTTTTTTGTTAAATAAGAAACTAAGGGTTGCAGAGACCTGGAGATTGAATAAAAGCACCTTTCATTAGAGATAATGCCATCCAATAATAGTGTGGCAATGTAAGATCAAAAATACAATTATTATCGGGGATGAAAATTACCACTGATACACTTGAGCTCCATTTGCTGCATATGGGAACCAAGGCTGATAGCAGTGTTTAATTCAATGTTATTAAAATAGTGTTTGTAGCTGAGCAAAATGTAGACACTACACGGGAACATAATCAGGCAAATCCAAGCCAAAGGAGACAAACTTTGGATAGTTGACTAAATCCTTGTTCAAAGGAGCATTTTACTGCCGGAGAGAATTGTGGACAGGTTTCCGTCATGAAATGTAGTCCCAGGTAGATGAAGGCATCAGTACACTGAAGGGAGGCAGGAAATGGGAGTATGCCACTCGCCAGAGATCTTGGAGGGCTGGGGGTGACTAGATAGAGATCAGGAGGGAAGCTATAAAGAGCTTTAAACACAAAGTTGGGAATTTTTTAAATTTTAGGTTAAGGAACAGAATTTCAAACACGCTCTGGCTTTTGGGGAGGTGGAAGATGGAAGGCTGACCAGGAGAGTGTTGGAATAATCAAGTCTGAATGTAACCTAAGGAAGGGATGGCTATTTGGTCCCTTGAGCCTACTCAATACTACCATACCCAATTCACTCAGCACCACATTCCCATGTTATTCCCATATCCCTTGATCCTACATATCTAACAATCTCTATCCTGACTACACTCAATGACTGATAGTTCACAATCCTTCAGGATTGAGAATTCTAAAGATTTATCACCCTCTGAGTGAATAAATTCCTCCCCATCTCAGTCCAAAATGACCTACCCATTATTCCGAGACTCGTCCAAGAACCACCCTACCTCATTTCCCCCACAACCAAGGAAACCTCCTTCTTGCATCTGCACTGTTGAACCCTGTAAAAAGCACATACGAGGGTGACAGAGCAGATGCAGGAGCAGAAATGGATAACCTTACAGAAATAAGTCTAAACAGGGGTGAAGAAGTGAGAGATCTTGATGGGTGAGTACATTAGTCACTAAAGGTAGCAGTACAAGTAGATAAGGTTGTAAAGAAGGCACATATAATGCTCTCCTTCATTGGGAGAGGCAAAGGCCCCAAAGAATCCTTCCCCTGCAGAGATTTTCCTGCACATCCACCCACCTCATCTACTGTTTCCATTGCTCTCGATGTGGTCTACTGTACATCGGGGAGACAGGACACCAACCTGCGAAGCATTTCAGGGAACATCTCTGAGACACACGTACTAAACAATCCCACCGCCCAGTGGCCAATCACTTCAACTCCCCTTCCCACTCTGCCAAGGACATGCGAGCCCTGGGCCTCCTCCACCGCCAATTCCTAGCCACCCAACGCCTGGAGGAAGAACACCTCATCTTCCACCTTGGGGTCCTTCAACCACACGACATCAACATCACCTTCACCAGTTTCCTTATCTCCCCTCCCCCTACCTCATCCCAGACCCACTCCTCCAACTTGGCACCACCCTCTTGACCTGCCCCATGTGTCCATCTTCCTTACCCCTATCTGCATCATCCTCCCCTCCGACCTATCACAATCACCCTCACCTGCAGCTCCTATTGCCTTCCCAACCTCCTTCCCCCCAGCCCCAGCCCCACACCCCTACCTCCTATTTATCTCTGACCCCCCTTCTCCTCCCCCCCATCCCCACATTCCTGATGAAGGGCTTATGCCAGAAATGTCAAAACTCCTGCTCCTCGGATGCTGCCTGCCTGGCTGTGCTTTTCCGGTGCCACACTTTTCGACTCTGACTCTCCAGCATCTACAGTCCTCACTTTCTCTCAGAGGCATAGTATACAAAAGTAGGGACGTAATGATAAAACTGGGTAAAGCACTAGTGAGGCCACAACTGGAGTATAGTGTGAGTTCTGGTCACCACATTACAGGAAGGAAGTAATTGCTCAGGAGGCAGTACAGAGAAGATTTACTAGAATGGAGCCAGGGCTGGAGAATTGTAGCTACGAGGAGAGATTGGAGAGGTTGGAGTTGTTTTCCTTGGAACAGAGAAGGCTGAGGGATGACATGACTGAGGTATGCAAAACTGTGAGGGGTAGAGACAGGCAGAAGGAACCTGTTTCCTTTGGCAGAGAGTTCAAAAACCTCATAGATTAAAGGTAAGCGGCAAAAGGATTAATGAGGAAAAACATCTGGTGGGTGTCAGGAATACGCTGCCTGAATTTGTGGTGAAGGCAGAGACCACAACCCTTTTAAAAAGTACCTGCATCTGTATCTTAAGTGCTGTAAGCTGCAAGGCAGTGGGCTTAGTGCAGGAAGATAGGATTGGAAAGGATATCTGGGTGTCTCGGTGTCAAAATGGACAAGATGGGCCAAATAGCCCCCTTCTGTTTATCCTTTCTATGGTTCTATGGTTTTGTGTGCTTGTAAAGAAGTACATTTGAGGGTTTAAAACAGCACTGAGACAGTGATACATCTGGTTCATATCAACTAGGTAAGAACAAGGACTGCAGATGCTGGAAACCAGAGTCTAGATTAGAGTGGTGCTGGAAGAGCACAGCAATTCAGGCAGCACCCGAGGAGCAGTAAAATCAACGTTCCTGATGAAGGGCTTTTGCCCGAAACGTCGATTTTACTGCTCCTCGGATGCTGCCTGAACTGCTGTGCTCTTCCAGCACCACTAATCCTACATCTGGTTCATCTATAGACTTTGGAACCATCATTTGGGATACAGAATATGGCAAAGAAAACCAGCAGAAAAGGAGGGAGGAGTTACAGGCAGGTGACAAGAAACAAAAAGCATGGGACAGGTTACCAAGAAGGCACATTGAGACCAGAGTACTGTGTTCTTTTACTAAACAGCTTACATTCTCTAAAAGGAATATGATAGACAAGATACTCTGAAAGATGGGACACAGACTCCTTCATCATAGAATCCCCACAGTGAGGAAGCAGGCAATGCAGTCCATTAACTACACTAGCATTCCACCCAGGGCTGCCATATCCCTGCATTTCCCATGGCTAATCCACCCAGCCTGCACATCCCTGGACACAATGGGCAATTTAGCATGGCCAATCCAGCTAACCTGCACATCTTTGGACTGTGGGAGGAAAATCAACGAGGTAAAAACAATGACTGCAGATGCTGGAAACCAGATTCTGGATTAGTGGTGCTGGAAGAGCACAGCAGTTCAGGCAGCATCCAAGGAGCTTCGAAATCGACGTTTCTGGCAAAAGCCCTTCATCAGAAATAAAGGCAGTGAGCCTGGAGCGTGGAGAGATAAGCTAGAGGAGGGTGGGGGTGGGGAGAAAGTAGCATAGAGTACAATGGGTGAGTGGGGGAGGGGATGAAGGTGATAGGTCAGGGAGGAGAGGGTGGAGTGGATAGGTGGAAAATGAGATAGGCAGGTAGGACAAGTCCGGACAAGTCATGGGGACAGTGCTAGGCTGGAAATTTAGAACTAGGGTGAGGTGGGGGAAGGGGAAATGAGGAAACTGTTGAAGTCCACATTGATGCCCTGGGGTTGAAGTGGTCCGAGGCGGAAGATGAGGCATTCTTCCTCCAAGCGTCTGGTGGTGAGGGAGCGGCGGTGAAGGAGGCCCAGGACCTCCATGTCCTCGGGAGAGTGGGAGGGGGAGTTGAAATGTTGGGCCACAGGGCGGTGTGGTTGATTGGTGCGGGTGTCCCAGCGATGTTCCCTAAAGCGCTCTGCTAGGAGGCGTCCAGTCTCCCCAATGTAGAGGAGACCGCATCGGGAGCAACGGATACAATAAATGATATTAGTGGATGTGCAGGTAAAACTTTGATGGATGTGGAAGGCTCCTTTAGGGCCTTGGATAGAGGTGAGGGAGGAGGTGTGGGCGCAGGTTTTACAGTTCCTGTGGTGGCAGGGGAAAGTACCAGGATGGGAGGGTGGGTTGTAGGGGGGGCGTGGACCTGACCAGATAGTCACGGAGGGAATGGTCTTTGCGGAAGGCGGAAAGGGGTGGGGAGGGAAATATATCCCTGGTGGTGGGGTCTTTTTGGAGGTGGCGGAAATGTCGGCGGATGATTTGGTTCATGCGAAGGTTGGTAGGGTGGAAGGTGAGCACCAGGGGCATTCTGTCCTTGTTACGGTTGGAGGAGTGGAGTCTGAGGGCGGAGGTGCGGGATGTAGACGAGATGCATTGGAGGGCATCTTTAACCATGTGGGAAGGGAAACTGCGGTCTCTAAAGAAGGAGGCCATCTGGTGTGTTCTGTGGTGGAACTGGTCCTCCTGGGAGCAGATCCGGTGGAAGCAGAGGAATTGGGAATACGGGATGGTATTTTTGCAAGAGGTAGGGTGGGAAGAGGTGTAATCCAGGTAGCTGTGGGAGTCGGTGGGTTTGTAAAAAATGTCAGTGTCAAGTCGGTCGTCATTAATGGAGATGGAGAGGTCCAGGAAGGGGAGGGAGGTGTCAGAGATGGTCCAGGTAAATTTAAGGGTGCTTGTGGGTGGAAACCCAAGCACCCAGAGGGGGCCCACACAGACACAGAGAGTGTGCAAATTCCACACAGACAGTCACTTGTGGCTAACCACTGAGCCACCATGCTGCCCATCATCATGATGGATGCAAATTTTATTCTGCATCTTACTCCCTCAACTTCTTCAGCAGATCTGAGATTCGGGAGTAAATAGCCTGAGCTAATGTGCAGCCTTTTAGACTTTGGTCTCACGTAATCCCTGTAATAAACTGCTGAAATCAGAGGAAAAATTATTTTTACAATCTGTGTTTATATTATACTAACAACTTTTCCAGACAAATTCCCCATACATTTCCCAGACATCTGGATTCAACTGAGGCTTTTTATTTCCAGAAACCACAGCTCTTCAGAACCAACGGGAAAGGAGATTATTGATGCACTCCTGCATGTTTAAAGTTCAAATTCAATATTTATGATAACTGCAGACCTTTCTGTGGTATTTAAAGGAGTATTGTTAGAATCAGTTTAGAAAACACAGAAAGAAACCTTAGAATCTATGCTGACTCTTCCAGCGAACATCAATATTTTACCATATCCCTGTAATTTTAACTCCATTAAATAATTAACTAATTCCCTTTTGAAAGTTACTAGTGAATCTATCACTGTCACCCGATCAGGCAACTCAGTCTAAATTTTAACCACTCATTGTGTAAAATGGGTTTTTTTTCTCATGTGGCCACTAAATCTTTAGATAATCATGTCCCCCTAACCCCAGTCATTCACTCTTTAGCTATCAGAAATAGTTTATCTTTATCTGCTCCACCTTGCAGGATTTAAACTCTCCTCAAAACCTTTTCAGCAGAAAGGAGTTATTGGATTCTACGGTCTATTTTCTATTCACAAACATTGATTTTCCTGAGAGGATTCAGCTTATTTCACATCCACCGACAACAGAATAAGAACCGACTGGCTGTCAGTCTGGGGGCGAAGTCAGCAAGAGGCAGAGGAAAATGACCTGACCCAGAAAGACCCTAACAACACATCCCATGCAGGGCAGGATCAGCTTTAGGAGTTATCATAGAATCCCTACTGTGTGGAAACAGGCCATTTGGCACAACAACCCTCCGAAGAGTATCCAACCCTATTGCCTCTACATTTACCCCTGTCTAATGCACCGAGCCTGCACATCCCTGGACACTATGGGTGATTCAGCACAGCCAATTCACCCTAACCTGCATATCCTTGGACTGTGGGAGGAAACCCATGCAGACACGGGGAGAATGCGAAAAACTCCATACAGACAGTGGCCCAAGGCTGGGATCGAACCCGGTTCCCTGGCACTGTGAGGTAGTGGTGCTAACCACTGAGCCATCATGCTGTTTTGCAGGTACCTGTATTCAGAGAGCTGAGACAATGTGGGGGTATTGATGTTGGCAGGGGGTGTGAATCTACAGCAGAAATGGCCTTTTCTTCTTTGGTCCTATTGAATGACTCATAATCCTAACAGCACTAAGAAAGCAAATAAAAGCATGAATTTGGGCCTGAATCTGGGCTATCCCTTTGTCTTCACCTGACAGTAACCCATGGCAACTTCCCACTAAGACCATGCAATTTAAATTTCAATTTCAGGTCCTGATGGTGCCTGGTCAGTGTAACAGCTTACACTTCTGACCACTTCATGAATGTTACATATTCACCAGTTTGCTGTATACCTGATTTATACAGTTACAATCGTACACTTGGAGTATTGTGTTCAATTCTGGCCGCCAAATTACAGGAAGGATGTAGAGGCTTTGGAGATGGTGCGGAAGAGGTTTACCAGGATGCTGCGTGGATTAGAGGGCATCAGTTATAAAGATAGGCTGGACAAACTGGAACTGTTTTCTCTGGAGCAGCAAGGGCTGAGAGGAGACTTGTTATAAGATTATGAGAGGTATAGTTGGGGTTGACAGTCAGAATCTTTTTCCCAGAGTTGAAATGTCTAATACTAGGGGCATGCATTTCAGGTGAGAGGGGAAAGTTCAAAGGGAATGTGAGGGGCAAGGTTTTTACACAGAAGTTGTAGGAGTCTGGAACACACTGGTGGGGTGGTGGTGGAGACAGATACGATAGGGATGTTTACGGGGTTTTTAGATAAGCACATGGATAAGCAAGGAATGGAGGGATATGGGCCATGGGCAGGCAGAAGATATTAGTTTAACTTGGCGTCACATTCAGCACAATATCATGGGCCGAAGGGCCTATTCCTGTGCTGTACTGTTCTGTGTTCTATGTTTTATCTCAGAGCAGTGATAATATTATGGCTAAATCCAAACAGATTTATTGATCATAGATTATGAGAACAAACTAAACATTGGCCATTACTTGAGAAAGGATTTACTGACACTAGAAGGAGTGCAGAGGAAGTTCATAGAACATAAAACATAGAACATTACAGCTCAGTACAGACCCTTCGGCCCTCGATGTTGCGCCGACCTGTGAAGCCAATCTGAAGCCTATCTATCATACACTATTCCATTATCATTATTATCCAATGACCATTTGAATGCCCTTAAAGTTGGCAAGTCTACTACTGTTGCAGGAAGGGCATTCCACATCCTTACTACTCTCTGAGTAAAGAACCTACTTCTGGCATCTGTCCTATATCTATCACCCCTCAATTTAAAGCCATGTCCCCTAATGCTAGCCATCACCATCCGAGGAAAAAGACTCTCACTGTCCGCCCTATCTAATCCTCTGATCATCTTGTATGTCTCAATTAAGTCACCTCTCAACCTTCTTCCCTCAAACAAAAGCAGCCTCAAGTTCTTCAACCTTTCCTCATAAGACCTTCCCGCCATACCAGGCAACATCCTGGTAAAACACCTCTGTACCCTTTCCAAAGCTTCCACATCCTTCCTCATGGCTCCAAAACTCAATCCCTCCACCAATAAACGCTAACACACCATACGCTTTCTTAACAACCCTATCAACCTGGATGGAAACTTTGCACATTGATGCTGACATTTCTCTGCTCTTCCAACCTGACAAGACTCTTATCATTAGACCAGTACTCTGTATTCCTGTTGCTCCTTCCAAAGTGAATCACCTCACACTTTTCCACATTAAATTCCATTTGCCACCTCTCAACCCAACTCTGCAGCTTATCTGTGTTCCTCTCTAACCTGCAACATCCTTGGTCACTATCCACAACTCTACCGACTTTAGTGTCATCTGCACATTTACTAACCCATTCTTCTATGCCCTCATCCAGGTCATTTATAAAAATGACAACAGCAGTGGCCCCAAGACAGATCCTTGCAGTACACCACTAGTAACTGAACTCCAGGATGAAGATTTCCCATCAACCACCACCCTCTGTCTTCTTACAACTAGCCAATTTCTGATCCAAACCATTAAATCATCTTCAATCCCATGCCTCTGTATTTTCTGCAATAGTCTTTCATGGGGAACCTTTTCAAATGCTTTACTGAAATCCATATATACCACAACAACTGCTTTACTCTCATCCACCTATTTGGTCACCTTCTCAAAGAACTCTATAAGGTTTGTGAGGCATGCCCTGCCCTTCACAAAACCATGTTGACTATCGCTAATTAATTTTTTTTCGAGATGATAATCATTTCCAACACTTTGCCCACAACCAAAGTAAGGCTCACTGGTTTATAATTACCACAGTTGTCTCTACTCTTCTTCCTGAATAAGGGGACAACATTTGCAATCGTCCAGTCTTCTGGTACTATTCCTGTAGACAATGATGACATAAAGATCAAAGCCAAAGGCTCTGCAATCTCCTCCCTAGCTTCCCAGAGAATCCTAGGAAAAATCCCATCTGGCCCAGGAGACTTATCTATTTTCACACTTTCCACAATTACTAACATTTCCTCCTTATGAACCTCAATCCTGTCTAGTATAATAGCCTATATCTTAGTATTCTCATCAACAACATTGTCTTTTTCCTGTGTGAATACTGACAAAAAATATTCATCTAGCACATCTCCCATCTCCTCTGACTCTGTGCACAACTTCCCACTACTGTCCTTGACTGGCCCTAATCTTACTCTAGACATTCTTTTATTCCTGATATACCTATAGAAAGTTTTATGGTTTTATAGAACATAGAACATAGAACATAAAAATATACAGCGCAATACAGGCCCTTTGGCCCTCGATGTTGCGCTGATCCAAGCCCACCTAACCTACACTAGCCCACTATCCTCCATATGCCTATCCAATATCCGTTTAAATGCCCATAAAGAGGGAGAGTCCACCACTGCTAATGGCAGGGCATTCCATAAACTCACGACTCGCTGAGTAAAGAATCTACCCCTAACATCTGTCCTATACCTACCACCCCTTAATTTAAAGCTATGCCCCCTCGTAATAGCTGACTCCATACGCGGGAAAAGGTTCTCATGGTCAAGCCTATCTAAACCCCTAATCATCTTGTACACCTCTATCAAGTCACCCCTAAACCTTCTTTTCTCCAATGAAAACAGCCCCAAGTGCCTCAGCCTTTCCTCATACGATCTTCCTACCATACCAGGCAACATCCTCGTAAACCTCCTCTGCACCCGTTCCAGTGCCTCCACATCCTTCCTATAGTATGGCGACCAAAACTGCACACAATACTCCAGATGCAGCCATACCAGAGTCTTATACAACTGCAACATGACCTCAGGACTCCGGAACTCAATTCCTCTACCAATAAAAGCCAGTACGCCATATGCCTTCTTCACCACACTATTTACCTGGGTGGCAACTTTCAGGGATCTGTGTACATGGACACCAAGATCCCTCTGCTCATACACACTACCAAGTATCCGACCATTAGCCCAGTACCCCATCTTTTTGTTACTCCTACCAAAGTGAATCACCTCACACTTAGCTACATTGAACTCCATTTGCCACCTTTCTGCCCAGCTCTGCAGCTTATCTATATCCCGCTATAAACTGACACATCCTCCCTCACTGTCAACAACTCCACCGACTTTCGTATCATCTGCAAACTTGCTCACCCAACCTTCTAGCCCCTCCTCCAGGTCATTTATAAAAATGACAAACAGCAATGGTCCCAAAACAGATCCTTGCGCAACACCGCTAGTAACGGCACTCCAAGATGAACCTTTACCATCAACTACTACCCTCTGTCTTCTTCCAGCCAGCCAATTCCTAATCCAAACCTCCAACTCACCCTCAATGCCATACCTCCGTATTTTTTGCAGTAGCCTACCATGGGGAACCTTATCAAATGCCTTACTAAGATCCATATACACCACATCTACTGCTTTACCCTTGTCTACCTCCTTAGTCACCTTCTCAAAGAATTCAATAAGGTTTGTGAGGCACGACCTGCCCTTCACAAAACCATGCTGACTATCCTTGATCACATTATTCCTATCCAGATGTTCATAAATCCTATCCCTTACAATTCTCTCTAAGACTTTGCCCACAACAGAAGTGAGACTCACCGGCCTATAGTTACTAGGGTTATCCCTACTCCCCTTCTTGAACAAGGGAACCACATTTGCTATCCTCCAGTCTTCTGGCACTATTCCTGTAGACAGCGAGGACATAAAAATTAAGGCCAATGGCTCTGAAATCTCCTCCCTTGCTTCCCAGAGAATCCTAGGATAAATGCCATCAAGCCCAGGGGACTTATCTATTTTCACCCTTTCCAGAATTTCCAACATCTCTTCCCTACATACCTCAAAGCCGTCCATTCTAATTAATTGTGACTCAGTATTCACATCAGCAACAATGTCCTGTTCCTGAGTGAATACTGATGAAAAGTATTCATTCAGTGTCTCCCCAATCTCCTCAGCCTCCACACGCAACTTCCCACTACTATCCTTGACTGGACCTATTCCTACCCTAGTCTTTCTTTTATTCCTGACATACCTATAGAAAGCCTTTGGGTTTTCCCTAATCCTACCAACTAAGGACCTTTCATGTCCCCTCCTTGCTGCTCTTAGCTCTCTCTTCAGATCCTTCCTGGCTACCTTATAACTCTCAATCGCCCCAATTGAACCTTCACGCCTCATCTTTACATAGGCCGCCCTCTTCCCTTTAACAAGGAATTCCAATTCCTTATTAAACCATGGGTCCCTCACACGACCCTTTCCTCCCTGCCTGACAGATATATACTTATCAAGGACACTCAATAGTTGCTCCTTGAACAAGCTCCACATATCAATTGCGCCCTTCCCTTGAAGCCTACTTTTCCCTGCCCCTAGCTATAACTCTTGCCCTGCAGTGCACACTTATCCCTCTCCATCACTTGAGTACAAGTCACCGAATTATGATTACTGTCCCCAAAATGCTCACCTACCTCCAATTCTAACACCTGGCCTGGTTCATTACCCAGAATCAAATCCAGTATGGCCTCACCTCTTGTTGGCCTGTCTACATATTGTGTCAGGAAACCCTCCTGCACACATTGGACAAACACCAACCCATCTGACGAACTCGAGCTATAGTTTTCCCAGTCAATATCTGGAAAGGTAAAGTCCCCCATATCAACCACTCTATTACTTTCACTCTTCTCCTGAATCATCCTCGCAATCCTTTCTTCTACGTCTCTAGGACTATTAGGAGGCCTGTAGAAAACTTCTAACAGGGTGACCTCACCTTTCCTATTCCTAACCTCAGCCCAAACTACCTCAGATGGCGAGTCTTCATCCATCGTCCTTTCCACCGCTGTAATACTATCTTTGACAAGCAATGCCACACCTCCCCTTCTTTTACCCCCACCTCTGACCCTACTAAAACATTTAAACCCTGGAACCTGCAACAGCCAATCCTGTCCCTGTTCTACCCATGAGTCCGTAATAGCCACAACATCGAAATCCCAGGTACCAACCCACGCTGCAAGTTCACCTACCTTATTTCGTATACTTCTTGCATTGAAGTATACTCACTTCAAGCCACTTTCCTGTTTACAGGCACCCTCCTTTGAGATTGATGCCATGTTCCTAACCTCCCTACACTCCAGGTCCTGCACCCTAAAGCTACAGTCTAGGTTCCAATACCCTGCAGAGTTAGTTTAACCCCCCCCCAAGAGCACTAGCAAACCTCCCCCCAAGGATACTGGTGCCCCTCAGGTTCAGGTGTAGACCATCCTGTTTATAGAGGTCCCACCTTCCCCAGAAAGAACCCCAGTTATCCAAATACTGGAATCCCTCCCTCCTGCACCATCCCTGTAGCCACGCATTTAACTGTGCTCTCTCCCTATTCCTCGACTCTCTATCACGTGGCACGGGTAAGAAACCAGAGACAACAACTCTGTTTGTTCTAACTCTGAGCTTCCAACCTAGCTCCCTGAAAGTCTGTCTAACATCCTCAGCCCTCTTCCTACCTATGTCGTTGGTGCCAATGTGGACCACGACTTCGGGCTGCTCCCCCTCCCCCTTAAGGACCCAGAAAACACGATCAGAGATGTCACGTACCCTTGCACCTGGGAGGCAATATACCAAACGTGAGTCTCTCTCGCCCCCACAAAACCGCCTATCTGTGCCCCGAACTATTGAGTCCCCCATAACTATTGCTCTGCTCTTCTCCCCCATAACTATTCCCTTCTGACCAACGGGGACAGGCTCCGTGCCAGAGGCCTGAACCCCATTGCTTACCCCTGGTAAGTCGTTCCCCCCACAAGTATCCAAAACGGTATACTTGTTCTTGAGGGGAACGGCCGCAGGGGGTCCCTGCACTGGCTGCTTCCTCCCAGTCCCCCTCACTGTCACCCATCTGTCTGCAATCTTTGGAGTTACTACTTCCCTAAAGCTCCGATCTATGACCCCCTCTGCCTCCCGAATGATCCTAAGTTCATCCAACTCCAGCTCCAGTTCCCTAACACGATCTTGGAGGAGATGGCATCCCTCACCTCAAACCTTGATCCTACCTGCCAAAGACTTCTCATGTCACCTCCTGGCTCTTCTTAGCTCTCTCTTTAGGTCATTCCTAGCTAACTTGTACCTCTCAAGTGCCCTAACAGAGCCTTCACATCTCACCTTTACATAAGCCTCCTCCTTCCGCTTGACAAGGGATCCAACTTCTTTAGTAAACCACGGTCCCTCGCTCAACCACTTCCTCCCTGCCTGACAGGTACATACTGATCAAGGACATGCAGTAGCTGTTCCATGAATAAGCTCCACATTTCAATTGTGCCCATCCCTGCAGTTTCCTTCCCCACCTTATGCATCCTAAATTTTGTCTAATCGCATCATAATTGCCTTTCTCCCAGCTATAACTCTTGCCCTGCAGTATATACCTATCCCTTTCCATCGCGAAAATAAACTAAAGTCACTATCACCAAAGTGCTCAACAACCTCCAAATCTAACACCTGGCTGGGTTCATTACCCAGTACCAAATCCAGTGTAGCCTCGCCCTTTGTTGGCCTGTCTACATACTGTGTCAGGAAACCCTCCTGCACACATTGGACAAAAACTGATCCGTCTAAAGTTCACTAGGTTGATTCCGGAGTTGAGAGTGTTGATTTATGAGGAGAGACTGAGTAGACTGGGATTACAGAAGAATGAGAAGGCATCTTATAAAAACATATAAAATGAAGAAGGGAATAGACAACATCGAAGTAGAGAGAATGTTTCCACTGACAGGTGAAACTAGGACGAGAGGGCATAGCCTCAATATTAGAGGGAACAGATTTAGGACTGAATTAAGAGGGAACTTCTTCACCCAGAGGGTTGTGAATCTATGGAATTTCCTGCCCAGTGAAATAGTTGAGGCTTCCTCAGTAAACGTTCTTAAAGCTAAAATAGTTAATTTTTCGAACAGTAACGGAATTAAGGGTTACGGTGAGTGCAGGGGTAAGTGGAGCTGAGGCGACAAAAAGATCAGCCATGATCATATTGAATGGCGAAGCAGGCTCGAAGGGCCAGATGGCCTACTCCTGCTCCTCGTTCTTATGTTCTCCAACCAAGATTTTAGCTACTTCTCCCAAAATATACTTCAGTGCCAGATTTTGCATGGTATCGCTCTTCTGAAGTACCTGGGGATATTTTACAATTTTTAAGATTTTATTAAAGGGAATGGTTCTGAAAGGGTTAATGTATGGACTGCATTAAACTTCACCAAATCTGATTATGTCACACAGGTCTGGATGGTGATAAGGTAGAACAAATCAGGTCTGTATGAATAGTAGCAATATCTTTCTACTCATATATACCAATTAAGGTTCAACATAAATGCACAATTTGTTATTGTTGTTACCATGTACAATAGTCAGTATCTCTCTCCTGGAAGTGTGTGGAATGAGAAGTTAGTGTTACATATATGGGAAAGACAATGGCTCTGGTTTTGCTGCAACACATTAAAATTGGCCACATTTATAAGATATTCCATTTGTTTCGTAACATGCTCGGGTCATGAAAGGTGCAGTATGAATGTAATTATCTCTTCTTCATAGGTGCAGAAAATAATAATTGTTCTGCCATCATTGTTCTCCTACAATTTAGTACAAGATTTCATACCAAATTTAGCATATTGAATTTACAATCATTTTAATCCTAATTTCCGTGGTAAATTTAGAAGCAAAAATATTGGAAGAAGCTCAAGTGGAGCATAAACACTGGACATGGAGCTTGTGGGCTGAATGGCCTGTTTTCTAAAGTATGGCCTTTGCAATCCAATGTTCCTTTTCCATGACTGAATTGACTTGTCTGGAAGTAATGCCTGAGGTTGCTCCATTAACATTTATTTTATACATCTCAGTATGGCTTCACCGAATTGTCTTCCCTGAGACTACAGCCATCATTATTTTTTTCTTGACAACTCATTCCTTTCCATCATTCCTTAGAGTTTCTCTCCAGCCACCCAATGTAATTAGCATCAATAATGTATACTAACCTCATAAAAATAATAACATCCAATCCATCCTGTACACTGTACTCTTTTACTGAGCAAAGTCGGAAGTTACATGACACCAGATTATAGTCCAGCAGGTTTGAAATCGCAAGTTTTCTGAGTCATTTGCCTAGGGCCTAACCAAAGTAACAAGTAATCCAAAACTGTACAAATTAATTAAAGTAGAGTGATCATAACAAGTTATCAAGGTGATGGTGTCAAAACAGGAGAGTATGGAAGGTTTCAGAAATACAGAACAGTATGGTTGGGTTACACGTAACATGGCATATAGACTCTTGGCATGCGACTCTCATACATATCATGTTATTCCATCTATTTGGTTTGTCTCCAGCACCACCGTATTTTTAATTTTTTTGTTTTTATCTCTCGACCTCAATTAATCAGATTACAGGTCATCCCTTCACTTGCTATTCAGCTGTTAACACTTTACTCACACTGTCTGACACTCTTGATCACCTGCAGAGGCCTATTATTCAGCCTGTCGACACCCCACTCACACCATTTGTAAGATATTTTGATCTCTCTGCCTATAAATTCTATGCCTATGTCCTTCTCTTCACTTCACCTGACAAAGGAGCTGTGTTCCAAAAGCTTGTGTCTTCAAACAAACCTGTTAGACTATAACCTGGTGCCATGTGACTTCGGACCTTATATAAATGCAAGTTCTTGTCTCCTTATCCAAAAGGTGATAATTCTGCTATAGCTATGCATTCTCCACACTGCACCTCAGGGTAAACCCCATAACATTCTTGTACGGAAACAAAAGTATTACCCAGGGGTTTCAAGCTGTGATGTCCCCAACAGGGTGGCACGGTGGTTCAGTGATTAACACTGCTGCCTCACAGCACCAGGGATTCCAGTCTCGGAAGACTGCATATTCTCCCCGTGTCTGTGTGGGTTTCCTCCCAGATTCCAAAGAGATGCAGGTTAGGTGGATTGGCCATGCTAAATTATCCCATAGTCCAGAGATGTGTAGGCTGGGTGGAATAGCCATGGGAAATGTAGAGATAATTTCTGGGTGGAATGCTTTTCAGAGGGTCGGTGTGGACTCGATGGGCTGAATGGCCTGCTTCCACACTGTTGGGATTCAATGACTGTGATGAGATGGTGAGCTACCACATGTAATAGGCTGTGCCATGTTCCCAACCTCTGAAGGACCCTTTGTTAATCAGCTTGGAGGCAGTGTGCAGCACTCACCTCTCTGAGAAGCCATGGTAAAACATACGCTTTGTGCAATGCAGATAGAAAGATTTACAAAGAGCATCTCAGTTTGATATTTGACGAAGGGCTTTCAGGTGTCGGTCCCACTGTGTAAATTTGCAATTCAAACATCATTCATTGGCAGGGAGAGGATTGGTGATCTGACTCAAGTGTTGAAATTTGTCCAGTTAATTGAACTATCAGGAAGCAGGGCACAGGATATGGAAAATAAGCCAAATATTGCTGTCAAGGTTTAAAAATTAAGCAATGGAAAGTTAAATATTAAGCAACAGTGTATAAATCCTGTCATCTATGTCAATAACTTTGTTATGCAATATAAAGCTTAGCAGGAATATTGAATTTACTAAACTTGCTAAGATGTGCTGGATTTAACCTTTGTTTATTATGAATATTCCTCTAGGAGCTCACTATCCAAGCTCTATCAGGTTTAACTGATCCAAAATCACTTCTGAAGAGTTAGAAAATCAGCAGCAACTTAAACCCATATGAGGTACTGGTTCAGCCTAAGCTGCAGTCTTTTATATAGTACTGAAGATGGGTGACACATAAAACGTTGACTTTGCCACCTCCTGATGCTGCCTGCCTTGCTGTGTTCTTCCAGCCTCCTGCCTGTTTACCTTGGATTCCAGCATCTGCAGTTTTTTTTGTCTTTTCTATAGTCCCATCCTTTAGAAAGGATGTCAAGATCTACACATGTGCACTAAGGCTATTCACCAGGGATTAAGGACTGGAGTTACATGGACAGCCTGTGGAACCCAGGGTTGATCTCCTTAAAGGTGAAATGGTGCAGGCACCCTCACTAGGGGGTGTTCAGTGTTACGGAACAACATGCACTGGCAAGTTTAAGTAAACCGGGGAGCTACGCAGGATTTGGTTCGTAATGCAGCACACCATTAGGATTGGAAGGTAATACCTGAAAGGGCAGTGGAAGCAACAATAAAATTTAAAGAGTATGTAGTTGAAATGAAAGTCTTTGGATAACAGGGAAGAAGCAGGAGAGTATGACCGATGTACTGACAATGAGTCGATACAAGCAGAATAGGCCAAACTTCCCCTCTCTGTGCTATAATATTTTCTGATTTCTCTCTTTCCCACTTCCTCCCAATTTGAGTTTTATTGCAATGGGAAAAACAAGGTATATTTTGTGCTTGCACTGCGAATTAATGCCCTGGCATAATCTAGCACAGAAACAGGCTGTTCGGTCAATCAAGCTGGTGCTGATGTTTTCCCCTGAGGAGTTATCTCACTGCATTGTGCTCTCCTGCTGTCTTTAACCCCTGTCTTATCCAGCACCTCTCCAACTCCATTTAAAACAAATTGTAGCCAAAGTGGCTAGCAGACCATTCAATTTTCCACTCCTGTATGAAGTTTTTTTTTAGTTTACCTGAAGTCCTTTAACCATCCCTGGAATCACTTGGAAAGTTTCCCAAGTACATAAACCCTGGTGAGGTATTTTTAACTTTACCTTCTCCCCATGCCCACGATGATGGGCAGGAGGAGGCTGATGGAAGGGTTAAATCATTAGATTTGCAAAGCCCAAAGTGGTGAGATTGTGTCTCCTTCCAGTTTAACCCCAGCAGGTTTGGAGCGGTGAAGTGGTAGACTCTGGTGAGAAGTCCATTCACTAGAAAATTTACACTTTTGTTTGATCCTGAACTGTTGGCTGTAATTTAAATGCAATGCCAACCGCCCCAGGATTTGAGAAACCTGTATTCAAACCATAAGACCATAAGATATAGGAGCAAAAATTCAGCCATTCAGCCCATCAAGCCTGCTTCACCATTCAAACATGGCTGATAAGTTTCTCATTCCCATTCTCCCGCCATCTCCCCATGTCCTGAGGCAGGAATTGCCAGACCCAAATGCTTTGTTACAGCTTTCCGTGTAGGCCGAGATAAGCAGGAGTGCTTTCCCCAACTCCTCAAGCAAATCCTCCACCACCATTGGCCAACAAACTCTCACCACTGTATCTCTCCCTACCACCACACCCACCCCATTCCCACCCTTCCCCCCCCCCGCCCCGAAATTTGTGATTTCTCCTCATTGTTGGTCCAAGCTCCCACCCCGATGAACTCTGAAAATTTCCCAGTTTCCACCTCCCCCTTTCCTCCTGGTAATCAGTTTGATAGATCACCACAACTCTCTCAAACCGCCCGATGTGCAGGCTAACATTTCCCAATGCGCGAGGACTTTGCGGCCTTCTTCAGCAATCGAGAGTGTGTGCTAGAAAAGCACAGCAGGTCAGGCAGCATCCGAGGATCAGGAGAATCAATTTTTCAGGCGTAAGGCCTTCATCAGGAATGATATAGGGTCAATGCCTGAAACATCGATTCTCCTGCCCCTTGGATGCTGCCCAACCTGTTGTGCTTTTCCAGCAACACACTCTCGACTCTGATCTCCAGCATCTTCAGCCCTCACTTTCTCCTTCTTCTACAGTCCTTCCCATCTAAAAGTCAATTTTGATTGCTGCGAGACAGGATGTGGAGTAAGGAGAATGATAATACCAAATAGTTCAGCAGGACCCCAACAACACTTAATGGTAAGCTCTTGGGGAGTGTTGTTGAAAAAAGAGACCTTGGAGTGCAGGTTCATAATTCCTTGAAAGTGGAGTCGCAGGTAGACAGGATAGTGAAGAAGACATTTGGTACGCTTGCCTTTATTGGTCAGTGTATTGAGTATAGGTGTTGGGAGGTCATGTTGCAGCTGTACAGGGCATTGGTTAGGCCACTTTTGGAATATTGCATGCAATTCTGGTCTCCCTGGTATAGGAAGGATTCTGTGAAATTTGAAAGGGTTCAGAAACGATTTACAAGGTTGTTGCCAGAGTTGGAGGGTTTGAGCTATAGGGAGAGGCTAAACAGACTGGGGCTGTTTTCCCTGGAGCATCGGAGGCTGAGGAGTGACCTTAAAGACGTTTACACAATCATAAGGGGCATGGTTAGGGTAAATAAGCAAGGTCTTTTCCCTAGGTTGGGGGAGTCCAAAACTGGAGGGCATAGGTGTAAGGTGGGAGGGATTTGAAAAAGACCTGAGGGACAACATTTTCACACAGAGGGTGGCGCATGTATAGAATGAGCTGCCGGAGGAAGTGGTGGAGGCTGGTACAATTACAACATTTAAAAGGCATCTGGATGGGTATATGAACAGGAAGGATTTAGAGGGATACGAGCCAAATGTTGACAAATGGGAATTGGACCAAAGTGTATGTTTCCATGCTGTACATCTATGAATCTATTCCTGGGGTATTTAGGGGTGATGGGGGTGATGGTGGTGTAGTGGTGATGTCATTGGGCTAGCAATCTAGCCTAGTCTGCAGGCGCATGTTCAAATCCTACCATAGCAGGTGGTGAAAGTGAGAATAAAATACTAGTCTTGTGGCAACCACTGTCAATTGCTGAAAAAGCCATTTCGCTCACTAATGTCCTTAAGCAAAGGCAATCTGCTATCATTGATTCCTGAAGAAGGGCTAATGCCCAAAACGTCGATTCTCCTGTTCCCTAGATGCTGCCTGACCTGCTGCGCTTTTCCAGCAACACAATTCCAATCTGCTATCATTACCTGGTCTGGCCTAAATGTGACTCCATAGGGTTGTCATTTGACTTTTAACTACCCCTTGATTACAGTGAGCAACAAATGCTGACCCAGACCATGATACATCCATCCTAGAAACAAATAAAAAAACTTGTCCCTACACTCTCCCATCTGACATTCCCCTCATTCCCTCCCCTTTAATATATATTGTTGTAATCTGAAGTAAACATTCTGTAAAAATAAATTCAACATTGAGGCAAGACACTGTCCTGAGGAGTTCCTGCAGTGATGTCCAGAGGCAGAGTAATTGGCTTGTACAGGATTTATCTGTTGAAGGTAGTAAGCAGTCAAACATACATATTGTTTATACAAAAAAGTACAATGGAAATATTGAGTCATATCGTACTGTGACCTAAGTCACAGAATCATTAGATTGTCAGAATGAAGCTTTAAAACATGGAAAACAATAACTTGCACGCTGTTTTTTATTGTGTAGGTGAGTTATTGAGATAAAGGTTTTCTCAGGAGGAAATGAAAGAAATTGTCAAAATAAGTTTGAAAATATGAATGACACTGAGGCTGAAATAACAGGTGGAAAATAGAGCAGTATTTTGCAGAGCAGGGGCTATTCAAAGTAGCTACAGTATCTGTCTTTATCCCTGTTTATAAAAACCTCAACTGACAAGAGCAATTTGCACAGGGACTGTTGGACCAGCAAAAATGTTCAGAGATGACTGGTAATATCTGACATGTTGTGCCCTTTCTGTCGATTCCTTCATATTGCATAGTTATTAATGCTTGTGAGATTCCAATTCTCTTTTCAATACTTAGAACACATAGAACATAGAATGTTACAGCGCAGTACAGGCCCTTCAGCCCTTGATGTTGCAGCAAGCTGTGAAGTTAATCTGATGCCCATCTAACCAACACCGTTCCATGGATAATGATGTCCAATGTCCATTTAAATGCCCTTAACATCGGTGAGTCTACTACTGTTGCAGGCAGGCCGTTCCAAGCCCCTACTACTCTCTGAGTAAAGAAACGACCCCTAATATCTGTACTAAATCTATCACCCCTCAATTCAAAGCTATATCCCTTCATGTTAGCCTTCACCATCCAAGGAAAAAGGCTCTCACTGTCCACCCTATCTAACCCTCTGATTATCTTACAGGTCTCGATTAAGTCACCTCTCAATCTTCTTCTCTCCAATGAAAATAACCTCAGTTCCTTCAGCCTTTCCTCATAAGACCTTCCTTCTATATCAGACAACATCCTAGAAAATCTCTTCTGAACCATTTCCAAACCTTCCACATCCTTCCTATAATGCAGTGACCAGAACTGTTCGTAATACTCCAAGTGTAGCCACACCAGAGTTTTGTACAGCTGCAACATGACCTCATGGCTCCGAAATTCAATCTCTCTGCCAATAAACGTCAACACACCATAACTCTATCAACCTGGGTGGCAATGTTCGGGGATTTATGCACCAGGACACAGAGATCTCTCTGTTCATCCACACTGCCAAGAATTTAACCATTAGCCCAGTACTCTGCATTCCTGTTACTTCTTCTGAAGTGAACTACCTCACACATTTCTGCATCAAACTCCATTTGATGATAATAATTTCTATCACTTATAACCTTTTCCAATACCCACACCTGAAGTAAGGCTCACTGGCCTATAATTACCCGACTCCCCTTCTTAAACAGGGGATCAACATTTGCTATCCTCCAGTTTTCTGGCACTACTCCTCTCGACAACATTGACATAAAGATTGAAGCCAAAGGCTCTACAATCTCTTCCCTGGCTTCCCAGAGAATCCAACGATAAGTCCTATCTGGTCCAGGGCTCTTATCTATTTTCAGATCGTCCAAAATTGCTAATACCTCCTCTTTGTACATCTTCTGCATCAACCTCTGCCAGGCCTTGTCTGCATTAGATTAGTGACCGTGGAAGCACCGGATGAGATACGATTAGAAGGTACAGAACAACCATTAAGCAAATGTATCAAATTGATTGCGCAGTTGTCTATAATTACCTTTATCACCAACTTGCAATATTGCTTTGTTCTTTCTCTTCATCTTCTTACGTCTCTCCTCACCGACACCACCCCACCCTAGCTCCAAACTCCATGTGACTATTTAGTTTACTGCCCTAGTTATTGAATTTGCCAGGTCACTGGTCCAAGGTCAGATCAGTAGTGCATCTCCCTCTTTCCCCACTGCTGGTGCCAGTGCCTCATGAATTTAAACCCCTTTCTCCAACACCAATCATGCATGCATTCAACTCTCTGACCTAACTGATCCAATTGCTGAGTTAAAATACTTTACTAAGAATATCAGCCATGCTGGTGGATGATAAATCATAGATTTAATCCCTGGAAGGGAAGGCTTGTACCTGGACACGCTATGAACAATTTCCCACGAACCAACTACCCAACCAAATTAACAGCTGATGACTCACACTGTCGGTGTGGAGTTTGCACGTTCTCCCTGTGTCTGTGTGTGTTTCCTCAAGGTGCTCTGGTTTCCAACGATGTGCAGATTAGATGGATTGGCTAAATTGTCCATATTGCCAAGGGATGTGGGGAATGCAGGGATATAGTAGGGGGTGTGGTGTCTGGGTGGGATGCTCTTCAGAGGGTTAGTGTGAACTCGATTGGCCAAGTGGCCTGCTTCCACACTGTAGGGAGTCCAGGAATTTAAGACAGGAGGTGGTTTTTGAATTTAAATTGTCAAGCAGGAGACCAACAGAATTGGAATGAAATCCCAACAAGTTACTAATGAATAGGTTAAGATTAATCACCGAAGTGTTACAATGCAGGAGAAACCAGTTAGTCCCATTGTGCCAGCACTAGCTCTTCAAATAAGTGTTGTTACATAATGCCGATTTCCTGCTTTTCCCCATATCCGTTGCTATTCCAGTAATCATCCAATACCCTCTTAAATGCTAGAAATGAATCTGCCTCCACTTTATTTCCAGGCAATGCATTCTGGACCTAAGCCACTTGCTGAGTGATCAAGTTTTCTTTTCTCACATAAGAGCATAAGATCATTTGCCTACTCACTTAACCTGCCTATATCCCTCTGGAGACTCTTTGTGTCATCTTCACCATATGCCTTCCCAGCTTTTCTTTTTGTCATCTGGAAACTTGGCTATAGAAAATTCGCTTTCTTCATTGAAGTCAACATATATGTAAATAAACATTTCCGATTTTTTTTAAAATCCCACAGTGAGATTTGAACTCCAGAATGTTAACCTTGTGTTCTTGTTTCCACATCCAGTGATATCTCCCAATTTCATTAACCTCACCTGAAAAGAAAGCAGACTGTAAAACAGATTACAGCAACCCAGTCTCTACCTTTCTCACATCCTTTCTAGTGATAACCCAATAGTTAAAACAAAAACCCAAAAGTATTCATAGCAGCAAAGTATTGAAGTATAACGTGACTTCCCCGAAATCAGACCGATACTTCACACTCCTTTGAGATAAAGCGGAAGGGAGAGATTGATTTGTTTTTGTACAAAATGGACCAAGTGACTGCTGGAAATTAGAGGCACTAATCAAAAACATTCAGAAGACAAGGTGGAGACAAGGTGCAGATCAGGACAACAGGATCTCTTGTGGTTCATTAAACCATACATGTTGAAATGGTCTATGAATACACCAAGCTTAGTGCCAGATCAATGGCAATCATTCCTATCACCTAGGTGAGCAATGAATCTCATCTCACTTATTCGACAAGAAAACAGGAAAGCTTATGTCGCAGCTATTTCCATGACTGGAAAATAAGAAATCACAAAACTGAAGTTCCTAGTTACATAAATATCAGGCATTGTTAAAGGATCCAAAACCACAAATATGTGGAGTTGATTATTCACAGCAACCAAGAATAACTTAATGTGACCATAATAATATCACATTCGCAACTCATTCCGTATTTACGTACAGGAGGATGCATTGGACAAATTTGCACATTAATAAATAAAGTAACATTATTATAAGTAAATTGAAAGAAACAGTCCACAAAATCTATCAGAAATTGCTGGCAAAACTCAGCAGGGCTGGCAGCATCTGTGGGAAGAAAGCAGGGTTAGCATTTTGAGTCCAGTGACTCTTCATCACTCTTCACGGCTAGGAACATTTAACAGGTAGGAAAAAGTGGTTTTTATGTAGAAGACAGGGTGAGGGGGAGGGGGTGGTGGGAGATTAATAGATAGTTGAAGTTGGAGCCCACGGAGCGCGTACAAAGTTAAAAATCACACTACACCAGGGTATAGTCCCATAGGTTTAATTGGAAGCACTTGCTCCAAAAGTTAGTGCTTCCAACTAAACCTGTTGGACTATAACCCAGAGGAGAGAGAGAGAGAGAGAGATATGAAAGGGATAGGTAAAGGAGGGAATAATGAATGGCAGTCCAGGAAAACAAAGAGAGAAGCTGAATAAGTGATAAGGAGAGCTGAGGGGAGTAGAGAATGGGTAATCTTTGCTGAAAGCAAGCCATTTAATGTGATAATAGACCTGAGAGTGGGTGAGAATGGGTGACTGTGCTAAAAACAACCCATGTCATAACCCAGCCGGGTGTGGAGGTGCATTTAAAAAAACATAGAAGGATCGAATCAGGTTCTAAAATTATTGAAATTGATGTTGAGTCTTAGAGGCTGCAGTGTCCCCAAGCAGAAAATGAGATGATGTTCTTTGAGCATGCACTGAGTCTTACTGGAGCGCTGCTGCAGGCCCAAGACAGTAATGTCGCTGTGGGAACACAGCGGTGTGTTGAAGTGGACAGAATATAGATGTTCTGCAAAGCAGTCACACAGTCTGTGTTTCGTCTCCCCAGCGTAGAGGAGACCACACTGTGAGCAGCAAATGCAGGAGACTTAGATTGAGTGAAGTGCAGGTAAATCACTGCTTCACCTGGAAGGTGTGCTTGGGACCTTGGATACTGAGGAGGGAGGCAATAACTGGGCAGGTGTTGCAGGGGAAGGTGCTGTGGTGGGAGTGAAGGAGGAGGGGACCAAGGTATCCCAGAGGGAATGGTCCCTACGGAAGGCTGACGAGAAAGGAGAGGGTGTCCGGTGGTGGCATTCCACCAGAGGTGGTGGAAATGGCGGCTAATGACCCTTTGGCTAAGGATGCTGATGGGATGGAAAATGAGCACTGGGAGACCATATCGCCATTGTGGAAGGGAAGGGAAGGAGTGAGGGCCGAAATGTGGAAGATGACTAAGGGCTCTATCAAAGATGGTGGCAGTTGAGGAAAAAGGTGGACATTTCTGAAGCCCTCACTGGGGAACATGACATCATCAGAATAGATGTGACGAGACGGAGCAACTGGGTGAATGGGATGAAGTCCTTGCAAGAAGCAGGGTATTGAGATAAGTGTGGGAGTCAGTGGGTTGTAATGGAAGGATAGAATCAGGCTATATACTCAGACATCTCTTCTCTTAGCATAATATATAAATATATACAAATACAGCACCTGTATAAGACCATAAGACCATAAGACATAGGAACAGAAGTAAGGCCATTCAGCCCATCGAGTCCACTCTGCCATTCAATCATGGCTGATGGGCATTTCAACTCCACTTACATGCATTCTCCCCGTAGCCCTTAATTCCTTGTGACATCAAGAATTTATCAATTTCTGCCTTGAAGACATTTAGCGTCCCAGCCTCCACTGCACTCTACGGCAATGAATTCCACAGGCCCACCACTCTCTGGCTGAAGAAATGTCTCCGCATTTCTGTTCTGAATTTACCCCCTCTAATTCTAAGGCTGTGTCCACGGGTCCTAGTCTCCTCGCCTAACGGAAACAATTTCCTAGCGTCCACTCTCTCCAAGCCATGTATTATCTTGTAAGTTTCTATTAGATCTCCCCTTAATCTTCTAAACTCCAATGAATACAATCCCAGGATCCTCAGCCGTTCCTCATATGTTAGACCTACCGTTCCAGGGATCATCCGTGTGAATCTCCACTGGACACGCTCCAGTGTCAGTATGTCCTTCCTGAGGTGTGGGGACCAAAACTGGACACAGTACTCCAAATGGGGCCTAACCAGAGCTTTATAAAGTCTCAGTAGCACAACGGTGCTTTTATATTCCAATCCTCTTGAGATAATTGACAACATTGCATTCGCTTTCTTAATCATGGACTCAACGTGCATGTTTACCTTTAGAGAATTCTCAACTAGCACTCCCAGATCCCTCTGTACTTTGGCTTTACGAATTTTCTCACCGTTTAGAAAGTAGTCCATGCTTGTATTCTTTTTTCCAAAGTGAATAGGCCATTCAGTACTATTTGTCTATACTGATGTTTATGCTGCACACAAGCCTCAACCCACACTGTTCATTTATTCCATTAACATATCTTGCTATTTCTTTCTTCCTCATTTTTATATCCAGCTTCCACTAAAATGCCTCAATGTTATTCACGTCAGGTCTTTGTGTTAATGAGTTGCAAATTCTAACCATCTTCTGGATAAAGAGTTTTCCTGAATTTCTTGTGATTCATTCACAATTATTTAATTTTATGTATTATCCCTGATTCTGCTTTTAACCATAAATCATCTCCACATCTACGCCATCAAACGTTTTCATCATCTTAAAGTCCTTTATGCGGTCACCACTCTGCCTTCTCTTTTCTAGAGAAAAGAGCTCCAGCCTGTTCAATCTTCTTTGATCGATATAACCTATCAGTACCAGTATCATTCAGAAATGGCTCTGTTGTGATGCCACAACTGCAGAGAGCAAATCTATTTTTCTTCAATCTTCAATCATGTATCCCTTAATATTCAACCCAATTCTTGCAGCCTGAAGACATGTTTCCATAATGGCTTTGAAATCAGATTTATTTATTGCAATGTGTGCTATTGATTCACTTCCTTAGTTATGAATGCTATGCACATTCAGATGCGGCCTATTTGTTACCATTGTTAAATCTAATCTTGGTTTGTTGCTAGGTATTTTTGCTCTCCCTTACTTGCCAGCTGTGACCCTCATTTCCCATATGACTACTTTCCTTTCTACTTTCCTAGTTACGTAATTCTCAGGAATACTGGCCCCAGCACGGTTTGAGAATAGACCATCCTAAGAGTACAGCCCCATTTTCCCAGTACTATAAGAATATAAAGTACAGGTGCAGAATCTGACCATTCAGCCCAGTAAGTCTGTTCTGCTATTCAATGAGTTATGGCAGGTCTAATCACCTTCACTTCCATTTTCCTGCCTATCCCCATAACTCTTGGTCCAAGTTCTTGCAGTATGTGTCTGCCCCTCGGTCCTGCACACAGCAGTTGTATCCCCGTGTAGCAAGGGGTTCTCAATGGCAGGTCAAAGGCACATCATAGGGTGATCAGGTAGGTCACCACCACCTCCAGAGCAACCTGACTCGATTGGAAATGACCTTGAACATAATGTTGCAACCCATATTCAGCAGTGAGGTGGACCACCAATTCCTAATTTCCTCCTTCATCCACTTCCACCTATAGGTGAGGGTGATGATGCTTTTCCTTATGGATTCAGACACGGCACTGCCCAGAGGCATGCTATCATACACCTCCAACAGGTATTAGCTAACCAAGCCCCATAGAGATGATTACAACTTGGCCAGTACGCCGTCACTCCCTCGAGCTTTACTCTTCCCAAGGACTCAAGGGCCTTAGACAGTTCCTCCAGAATTAGTGGCTTATCCTGACTTGCCCGTGTACTAACATCTAAAAACTTCTTCCTGATAGAGGACAGGGATGACTGAGAGGCTGTGATGTCTTTGGGATTCACATCATACAGATCACTATAAGGGATGTATTAATCGTCAAGACAGTGATACCGTCATTGCGCTGTTTCTTCTCTCAGGGCATTGATCACAGAGCTCTCTCTCTCTCTCTCTCTCTCTTTCTGTGTCTCTGTCTCTCTCTCTGTCTCTCTCTCTGTCTCCCTCCCTCTCTCTGTCCGTCTCTCTCTCTCGTTCTCTCTTTCTCTCTCTCTCTCTCTGTTTCTGTGAACATTCTGGAAGAGAAAATGCAATTGCATCCTATCCTGCTCTACCCACTAGACTTGAGAGTGTAAGATGATCTTAGAGGATTGTTGGCTCTTCACTTGCTGGACACTAACCCCATTAACCACAGCAGGAGCAGGTTTTGCAGCGTTTCTGGAGTTGGAGCATTTCCCTCAGTTCCTGTCTCGTCTTCTCAAACCTTTGGCGATGAAGATCATCTTGATGTTTATTTTAATCATCTCTTGCCAGAGTTCTGGAGACTCAAAGAGGGAGTTGATGGTTTCCGTCCTTTGTCACCCCTTTGGAGTTCCTCGTTGTTTTCTGGGGCCCAGTTTGAAATGGTGTCAGGAGCCGTAGGAAATTGTGGTAAGTGCAAGGACATGTCCTCTGAGTATGGGCAAACCCTTTAGACCCCTTCACCATCAGCGATGGTGCTTGCGATATGGTTCAGAGTAGCCAAGGGCATACACCAAAAGCTGGAAGAAGTAAATCATTCTAAGAAAACAAAAATTGGAGAATGTGGGAGCAATGCTCCCTCTCCATAGCTGGTAGAGACTTGGTGATTGTGAAGCACTCTCGCTGTTAATGTACATGGTACAGGTTTAGCCCAACTGCACCAGGGCAATGACCCAAGCTGTCTTAGAGTCGCAGAGTTATAAGAGTTGTACAGAACGGACACAGATCCTTCAGGCTAACTTGCCCATGCCAACCAGATAGCCTAAATTAATCTAGTCCCATTTGCCAGCATTTGACACATAACTCTCTAAACCCTTCATATTCATGTACCCATCCAGATCCTTTTTAACTGTTGAAATGGAACCAGCCTCCGTCACTTTCCCTGGCAGACCACTCCTTACATTCACCAGCCTCTGCATCAAAAAGTTGCCCCTCATGTTCCCTTCAAGTCTTTCCCCTCTCAACCTAAACCTGGGCCCTCTATTTTTAGAGTACCCCATCCCAGGAAAAAGACTTTGGCCTTTACCCTATCCATGCCCCTCATGATTTTATAAACCTCTATAAGGTCACCCCCTCAGCCTCTGAGGCTCCAGAGAGAATAGCCTCAGTCTGTTCAACCCCTCCCTATAGCTGTAAACCTCCAGTCCCAGGAACATCCTTGTAAATCTTTACTGAACCTTTAAAGAAAGAACTGCAGATGCTGGAAATCAAAAACACAAGCAGAACCTCTGAGGAAAAGTCACTCAACCCCGAAACGTTAATTCTGATTTCTCTCCACAGATGCTGCCAGACCTGCTGAGCTTTTCCAGCAATTTCTGTTTTTGTTTTCTGAACCCTTTCAAGCTTAACAACATTTTTCCTACAGCAGGAAGACAGAACTGATCACAGAATTAAATCTCCAGACAAAAGGAGGATAGCATACTCAGGGTCATCCTTATTTTGATGGCCACAGATGTCTTACAGCACAGAAAGAGGCCACTCAGCCCTTACTCCCTGTACTGGTTCTCTGTGTGTGGCTGTACCAAGCAATGTGTATACACTCCATACATATCTGCTGAATGGCTTCCCTCTACACTGTATCCAGATATGGAAATCAATTCTACAGAGAGTTCTATCTGGCATGTTGAAAATTGTTTGTCAGAGTTATGGAGCAATAATCCACTAATTAGAAATCTGACCATATTGAGTTCAGTACTAATTTTATGCCCTAAGTAATTTCCCTCTCCATTGAAGTCAACAGAGAGATTTATTGGTACAGGGTATGCCAGTGTTACATATGATCCGATGGTCTTCTCACTCAACAACTCAGGTTAAATATCCCCCCGAACCAATAAGGAGAACATACTTTTACGTTACCTGAGAGAAAGTCAAAGAAGCTGCTGCTGGGTGGTACAGTAGTTCAGTGGTTAGCACCGCTGCCTCACATGGACCCAGGTTTGATTCCAGCCTCGGGTGACTATCTGTGTGGAGTTTGCACATTCCCCCTGTGTCTGTCTGTGTGTGTGCTCTGGTTTCCTCCCACAATCCAAAGGTGTGCAGGTTAGGTGAATTGGCCATGTCAAATTGCCCACAGTTATTCAAGGATGTGCAAACTAGGTGCAATAGTCATGGGTAAATATAGAATAATAGGGTAGGGAAATGGGTCTGGGTGGGTTATTCTCCGGAATGTGGTGTGAACTTGTTGGGCCGAAGTGTCTGTTTCCACATATAGGGGTTCTATGATTCTAAAGGGCAGCATTGCCCCTGCAGAGAATGATTCAAAAAGAGCTTACAGAAAAAAAGTTCATGGTTCAATACATGAATAATAAAGCTGTCAGAAGGTGCCAAATGAATCGAAGAGTACATTAACCTGTAAATTGTGACTGAGTGTGAAGAAGAAACATCTGTGTTTCAAGAGAGTCTTGGGAATATGACTAAGGTTAAAGGATAAGCTTAAATGATTTAAAAGCAGAAAGAACATGACCACTGTTAAAGGGAAAATGGGAAGATTATCGAGCAAAGGAGAAAACAATTGTTTCATAAGGTAAAGGCAGAAACTCAGAGCATTATGCTTCAAATTGATTGTGAGGTAGCATTTAAATGAATGCAACATAACACGCAGGGACACTTTGACCTTGCGATGAAAACAAATGGGTTGATAATGGGAGTGAGGTACTCTGAGGAAAAAAATATGGTTGCAGGGAATGTTTGGATAGCTTGAGAACTGACTTTTTGGTAACTTTCAGTAAGCTTTCTGACTTGGATTTATCACTATATATCTGCCAACACCACAGGCAAGAGAGAGACTCAAGCATTTAATCACAGAAGATGCTGTTAACAGTCAACTATTAATCAACTTCCTTCTTTTATTAGGTCACAATGTCAGGCTTTAAGGAAGTGTGGTGCACTTGATGCAGGGGTGATGCAGAAGTGATGTGTTAATGTCTAATATAAGTGTTTGAGATTAGTTTTCAGATTCGGAGGTTGATCCTTCAAGCCTTTAAAAAAACTATTGAAAATCATACTCCTATATATTATTAATGTTAACAACCTGTCACAGATTATACTTTATTACACAACCGTTCTTGAATCTTCTGAACCTACCCACCAGAACTATTATAGCTGTATGCCTCAACAATATCTCTACTTCAGTAAATCATCCTGAGCTGATTGTTCTTGAATCCTTTGAGAAGTAGCGTGATGAACCATTATCTGTCTACTTTCATTAAATTGAAATTTAAAGAAGCCAGACAGCCCCTGGTGGGGCACAATAACAAAATCAATGGAAAGTTACTGAATTGCAATGGAAATTTGGCCACATTTATTCAGATAATACATCCCAGCTCCCTGCAGTGAGCACTGGTTTCAAAAAGCCAGTATTGTATAAATGCATAAAATATATTGTATACATAAATACTGTGGCAACAAGAACAGGCCAGAGGCTACAAATTCTGTGGCAGGTAACTCGCCCCCTGCTTGCCCAAAAGCTGCCACCATCTATAAGTCTACAGACAGGAGGTGGAAGAACACAACAAGACAGGCAACATCAGGAGGTGCAGAAGTCAACGTTTCAGGTGTAACCCTTCTTCAGGACTGGGGGCTGGGAGTGGGGGGAGCTGCAGATAAAGGGGGAGGCAGGGGCAGGGTGGTGAAATGGGGATAGGTGAAGACAGGTAGAGGGTATGACCTGATTGGTCAGTGGGAGGTAAGAATCCAGTTGGTGGCAGGGAGCAGTGGAAGGGTGTGGGAGGAGCTGGGAAGGGAGTCAGGGGATGGGAAGGGAGGTTATTTGACATTGGAGAAGTCACTGTTGAGTCCTCTGGGCTGTAGGGTGCCCAGGCCAAAGATAAGGTATTGTTCCTCCAATAGGAGCTGTGGTTTGTTTTGGCCATGGAGGAGGCCAAGGATGGTCATGTCAGAAAGGGAGTGGTTGGGGCGATTGAAGTGATGGTGACAGGGAGGCCCAGTCAGCCCCTGTGGACCCGGCTGCGATGCTAGATGAGCTGTTCCATGAGTTTACGTCCGGTCTCCCCGATGTAGAGAAGACCACATCAGGTTGGAAGAGAGGCAGGTGAACCTCTATGTCACCTGGAAGGACTGTTTGGGGCCCTGGATGGAGGTGAGGGGTGGTGTACTGGCAGGTTTTGTCTCTAAACATCTACAAGTCAGCAGTGTGATGGAGTATCCCCCATTTTCCTGGATGAGTGCAGCTCCAGCAACACTCAAGAAGCTTGACACCATCCCAGAGTACTGTGTGCATGACTGGTCCCATACTTATGGAAGAATGTTAATGTGTTGAAAGCAGTTTAGAGAAGGTTGACGAGACTAAAGCCTGGAATCTGAATATTGCCTTATGAGTAGAGGCTAGACAGACTAGACCTGCAACCTCTGGAGTTTAGAAAAGTCAGAGTGTCTTAGTTGAAACATATAAGTTCCCGAGGGGAATTCACCAGGTGGATCTAGCAAGGATGCTTCCTCTTGTGGGAGAGGCTAGAATTTCAGGTCATAGGTGTCGCCCATTTAAGACAGGAAAAGATACTTCTCTCGGAAGATTGAGAGTCTTCGGAGTTTCCTTTCTCAAGAGGCAGAGGATGCAGAATCTACTACAAATGTTGTTGTAGTAGAGGTAGATGGATTCTGATCACCAAGGGGATGAAAAACTATTGGGAATATATAGGAACGTCGTATTGAGGCTAAAATCAGATCTGCCATCATCTGATTGAATGGCAGGCCAGGCTCAAAGGGTCAAGCGTTCATATGTTCATATGTTTTTCTTTGGAAAGGTATCCGATTTGATTGGTGCCCCATTACCCCACCTTCAACATTCACGTCCTTCAAGGCATAGTTCATTATTACTACCCATTTCCACCTCAGTTTGCAATAGTGCTAACTGTGTGTGTTTGAAGAAAGATACAAAGTGGGAATAATTCAAAACACAACAAGATGCTAATGATGCATATGAGAGAGAGCAGTTTGACCCCTGAACTATTCAGTAATAACGACACAAATTGAAAACTAAAGCTAGCATGTGATGCTTCAAACTGTGGAGTTTTATTAAAATCATTCACAGGATGTGGGTGTTGGTGTCTGAGCCATCATTTTATTGCCCATCCCTAGCTGTCCTTTAGATAAACTGCCTTCTTGAACCGTTGAAGTCCATTTGGAGTAGGTAAACACAAAAAGCCATTAGTGAGAGAGTTCCAGGATTTTGACCCACTGACATTGAAGGAACAGCGATATATTTCCGGGTTGGGATGGTGAGTGGCTTGGAAGGGAACTTGCAGATGATGGTGTTCCCATTGTATCTGCTTGTCCTTCTAGATGGAAGTGGTCATGTGTTTGTAAGGTGCTATCTAAGGATCTGTGGTGAATTTCTGCCATTCAGCTTGTGGATATTATTCACTGCTTATACTGAGTGTCGGGGGCAGAGGAATTGGATGTTTGTGGATGTGATGCCAATCAAGCTGGCTGTTTTATCCTGGGTGGTATTGAACTTCTTGAGTGTTGTTGGAGCTGCACCAATCCAAGTAAGTGGGGACTATTCCTTCACACTGCTGACTTGTGCCTCCTTGTAGATTGTGGACAAGCTTTGGACAATCATGAAGTGAGTTACTCATCTGCAGAATTCCTGGCCTCTTAGCTACTCTGATATCTACAGTACTTATGTGCGAGTGCAGTTGAGTTTCTGGTCAATGGTGAAGCTCAGGCTATTGACATTGGTGGATTCAATGATGGTAATGGCATGGAATGTCGGGGATAGATGTTTAGATTCTCTCTAGATTGCAATAAGTACACGTAAAATGCTGCTTCACCAGGAAGGTGTGTTTGGATCCTTGGACAGTGAGCAGTGAAGCCAGTGTTACAATCCTCTGCAAATGTATGGAAAGGTGCCATTGGAGGCTGAGGATCCTCAGTTGAGGAAAAATAATTGTGTAGGGGGCATCCCAGTGGAAGGTGACATCATCTAAACAGGTGCGATGGAGACAGCGAATCTGAGAGAATGGATAACATCCTTGAAGGAGGAAGATTGTGAGGAAGTGTAGTCAAGCTAACTGTGGGAGTTGGTGGGTTTGGAATGGATATTGGTGCACAGCCTATCCTCAGGAATGGAAACAGTAAAGTCAAGGAAGGGAAGAGAAGAGTCAGAGATATATCAGGTGAAAGTGAGAAAAGGATAGAGTTAGAAGCAAAACTGATTAATCTTTCCAATTCTGGATGAGAGCAGGAAGCAGCACCAATGGTGTAATCAATGTACCAGAGAAAGAGTTGTGGAAGGGACTTCAAGATCCATTGATGATTTCATTGGCAGGTGGGAATCCGAAATTTGAAACACAAACAGATCTACCATGATCTTATCGAACGGTGGTGCAGGCTTAAGGGACCAAATGGTGTGACCCTGCCCCTAAATCATATGTTGGAAACAGAAAGGCCCCCATTGTAACACATTGACAAAATGCATCTCTGCCTGATATTCAGGTCTATTCAATTTCTGATTGCTGGTTTTGATTCTCTGTGCAGTTCATGGGAACACAGTTCCCAATACATCAGTGAGCATAACTTGTTGATGGACTTTTTTCTTACTGGGAACATCTTCGATGAAATTAAGTGACACGTGGATTTAAAGCACCTAGCGATGATTTACTTCTTTGCAATGATCTCTGGCAGTGAGGCTGAAATAAACATATTCCCTGTGGACCAGGGCAGCATTAACTGCTGCACTAGGCCTCATGTATGTCGAATTAGTTATTGTCTGCTCTCTAAAATGCCATCTGCAATCTACACAGCACTGTTCGTGACTCTCCAAGCAGTATAAATGTTAACTGGAAGGTGCTAGCAGTCCACAGCTACATAAAGCACTCGATAACGAAAGAGATTTCCTTAACAACTGGTGCTATTGGCAAATTTCTGATGAAGTAGCCTATTAATTTACACATGATTCCTAAAGAACTGGCACAGGCACATATTAATTTTCTAAGATTGCCTTGTTTTATTGCCATAGAAATTGGAGAAGTGAATGCTCTTATCCAACCACTCTACGCAGCACAAGATAGAAGTACTTTTTCCAGTTACAGAGATAGATGGTTAGTTAGTTTAGATGTCTGGTTGATACCAGAGTGATACCAACAGATTGGGTTCAATTTCTGCACCAGTGAAGATTAACATGGAAGAATCTCCTCTCACCCTTTTCTCTTGTCTGAGGCATGGTGACCTTCAGGTTAAAACACCACCAGTTGTCTCTCTCTAATGAGAAAATGGTGATGTTTACCTATACTTGACCTTTACCAAGGTGACCAACTGAATTCTTTACCTAGATCAAGTTTGAAGCAATGAGATTCAACAACCAGGTTACTTAATAAAGAAATCATTGATTTATTCTCAAAACAAAATGTATACCATAAAGATGCAAAAACTGGTTAACATACACTAAGCTTTCTCTTTAGTACTGAGTGGGTGTTCAGAGAAGTGGGGTATGGATGCTAGGGCAACTTCTTGCTCTTCCTGCAGAATGTGGGAGACATGGCACACGTCTCCGCTGGCTACATCTGCGGGAAGTGCATCCAACTCCAGCTCCTTGAAAACCGTGTTAGGGAATTGGAGCTGGAGCTGGATGAACGGCGGATCATTTGGGGGGCTGAGGGGGTAATTGAGAGGAGTTACCGGGAGTTGGTCACTCCTAAGGCTCAGGACAAGGATAGATGGGTTACAGTCAGGGGGAGGAAAGGGGACAGTCAGACAGTGCAGAGATCCCCTGTGGACATTCCCCTCAGCAATATGTATACCATTTTGGATACTGCTGGGGGGGATGACCTACCAGAGGAAAGCCATAGCAGTCAGTTCTCTGGCACTGAGCCTGACACTGTGGCAAAGAAGGGAAGGGGGCAGAATAGAAAAGTACTCGTGGTAGGGGACGCAATAGTTAGGGGAATCGACAGGAGATTTTGTGGTCAGGATCGGGATTCCCGGAAGGCATGTTGCCTCCCTGGTGCTAGGGTCTGGGACGTCTCCGATCGGGTGTATAAGGTTCTAAAAGGGGAGGGCGAACAGCCAGAAATCGTGTTACATATTGGCACTAATGACATAGCCAGAAAAAGGATTGAGGATATAAAAAGTGATTTCAGTGAGTTAGGATGGAAGCTGTAAAGCAGGACGAACTGCGTAGTGTTTACTACCAGTGCCACAAGATAGCGAGGCAAGGAACAGGGAGCAGGCGCAGCTTAACACGTGGCTGCGCAGCTGGTGTAGGAGGGAGGGCTTCAGATATGTAGATAATTGGGATGCCTTCTGGGGAAGGCGGGGCCTGTACATGAAGGACGGATTGCATCAGAACTGGAAGGGGACCAATATCCTGGGTGGAAGGTTTGCTCGAGTAGTTTGAGAGGGTTTAAACTAGTATGGCAGGGGGGTGGGAACCTGAGCTATATACCGGAGGTGAGAGTTGATGCAGATGAGGCAATAGCAAGAGGTAGACCAGCTAGTGCGAAGGACTTTCCTGGGAAGGAACCAAGGGATCAGTTAAAGTGTGTTTGCTTTAACTCAAGGAGTATCAGGAATAAAAGTGATGAACTTAGAGCATGGATCAGTACCTGGTGCTATGATGTTGTGGCCATAAAAGAGACATGGGTTTCTCAGGGGCAGGAATGGGTGCTGGATGTTCCAGGGTTTAGAGCATTTAAAAAGAATAGGGAGGGGTAAAAAGAGGAGGGGGTGTAGCACTACTAATCAGAGAGGGTATCACAGCTACAGAAGCTTCCATTGTCGAGGAAGATCTGCCTACCAAGACAGTATGGGTGGAAATTAGGAACAGCAAGGGAGCAGTCACCTCGTTAGGGGTTTACTATAGATCAGTGCTGGAAAAACGCAGCTGGTCAGGCAGCATCCAAGGAGCAGGTGAATCGACGTTTTGGCCATTAGCCCTTCATCATTGTATGGTGTGACCATTGAACATTTGGAGATGTCCCAACAGCAAATGGACGAAAGCAGTTCAAGAAGGCAGCTCACCGTTACCTCCTCCAGGGTGATTAGGGAAGGATAATAAATGCCACACCAGCCAATGATGCCCACATTCTTTGAATAAATAATATTAAATGGGTGACCTGGCCATTTGGTGTCTGTCTTTTTTGAGTCAGGTCTTTTATCAAACAACAGGAAGTGACTGGTGGATTACCATGGGTATCGGTGCTTGGAAGCCAGCTATTCTCAATATATTTAATGATTTGGATGAGGGAACTAAATACAATATCTCCAGGTTTGCAGACATGGGTGGGAGGGTGAGCTGTGAGGAGGTTGCAGAGATGTTGCAGTGCGATTGGGACAAGTTGAGTGAGTGGGTAAATGCATGGGTGATGCAGAATAGTGTGGATAAATGTGACGCTAAGGAAAATATGAGGTTAAAACAGGAAAGCAGCTTATCATCAGAGTGGGAAAGAGGAACGTGCAACAAGACCTGGGTGTCCTTGTACACCAGTTGCTGAAAATAAGCATGTAGCTGCAACAGGCAGTGAAGAAGGCAAATATTATGTTGGCCTTCATAGCGAGAAGATTCGAGTACAGGAGCAGGGATGCCTTGCTGCAAAAATATAGGGTCTTGGTGAGACCATACCCGGTGTATTGTGGACAGGTGTGGCCTCCTTTGTCTGAGGATGTTCTGGCTCTGGACAAAAGTTTATCAGACTGATTCCTGAGACAATAGGACTGATGTAACAGGATTGTTTGGGACAATATTCACTGGAGTTTAGCAGAATGAGGAAGGATCTCATCGAAACCTATCGAATTCTAA
Source organism: Chiloscyllium plagiosum (assembly GCF_037043375.1). NCBI lineage: Eukaryota > Metazoa > Chordata > Chondrichthyes > Orectolobiformes > Hemiscylliidae > Chiloscyllium > Chiloscyllium plagiosum. The sequence goes on along the minus strand of NW_028270142.1, from coordinate 135,713,526 downwards.
CAGGTCTGCACCGGTTAGGTGCAGGAAGGATGATCCCAAAGGCAGTAGAGTCCAGAACCAGGCGTTGCAGTCTAAGGATATGGGCAAAACCATTTGGACTGAGTTGAGGAGAATTGCCTTCACCCAGAGCTGGTGAGTCTGTGGAATTCATTGCCACAGAAAGTGGTTCAGGCCAAAACATTGAATGATTTCAAGAATGAGTTGGATATTGTCCTTAGAGCAAAAGGGATCAAAGGGTATGTATGGGGCGAAAGCAGGAACAGGGGAGTGAGTTGGGTGATCAGCCATGATCATATTGAATGGTGTATCAGGCTCAGAGGGCTGAATGGCCTACTCCTCCTCCGAGTGTCTGGGTTTCTCTGTGAAAGTTCCACCTGATGTGTAACAGATGGTGACGATGAAATTGGATAAAAATGCAAATAATTTATCTGCACTCAGCAGCTGAGACTGAGAAGAACAAAATACCTTTGTTACCTGCTGGGATTATGAAGATTTTCAACTAGTTCATGTTAATCTTAGTGTTTCTAAACACAGTGGCTGCACTTACAGGGTCCTAGTGTCCATCTGATTCATGTACAGTCTACACTGGTTTTGATGATTGAACTTCAATATTGGTTTCAATACCAGTGTTGCAGCCATTGGGTCAATGTGAAATGTTAAAAAGGCTGGATTCGCATCATGATTTTCTATAGTTCATGTTTCGAGTTTAATTAGTTATGTTATTATTTTAATACAATCCAAGTATCTCCACAGTACCAGCTTAAACTATTGTTCCAGTTTTGAGACTGGGTCACATAAGTGACAGACAATGACTACCGGGAGAGGGGGTGGTGACGGTGGGGGTGGTGGTGGGGCAGTTTCAAGCTGAGATGGGGAATGTTTAAGGGAGATGTGAGAGGGGCATTTTTCACAGAGAGGGTGGTAGGAGCCAAGAACACACTGCTAGATGAGGTGGTGGAAGCCGGCACACTGGTGGCATTTGAGAGGCATCTGGATGGTTACATGAATAGGGAGGGAATAGAGGGAATCAGACCGAATCAGGGCAGAAGATATGTCTATTAGTTTAGTTAGAGCATGATGGTCGTCACAAGATTGGAGGGCCAAAGGGCCTGTTCTTCTGTTGTACTTCTCTTTTGTTCTTTTGTATCTCTAACAGAAGTGAATCTAATCATTGTCCCTGACATTCAATGGCATTACCACCTGTCCACAATACACCCGGTATGGTCTCACCAAGACCCTGTATTTTTGCAGCAAGGCATCCCTTACTATCAGCATCCTAGGAGTTATCACTGGCCAGAAACTAAATTTGACTAACCCCATAAATATGGTGACCATAAAAGAAAGTCAGGAGGCTAGGAATTCTGCAGCAAGTAACTCATTGTCTGCCTCCCCAGATCCTGTCCACTACCTACAGGACACAAGTCAGAAGTGTAATGGAGTTCTCTCCATTTGTCACAATGAGTGCAGATCCAATAAAACTCAAGACGCTCAACACCATCCAGGATAAAGCTTAACTGACATCCCTTCCACCATTTTCAGCATTCACTATCATCAGCAGGGTTTTCCCTTCAACAAGATGCACTGCAGTAACTCACCAGGACACCTTAGACAGCATCTTTTAAACTTGCGACCTTAATCATCCAGAAGTATAATGACAGTGGATACATGGGAGAAAGTGAGGACTGCAGATGCTGGAGATCAGAGCTGAAAATTTGTTGCTGGAAAAGTGCAGCAGGTCAGGCAGCATCCAAGGAACAGGAGAATCGACGTTTCGGACATTCCTGAAGAAGGGCTCATGCCCGAAAGGTCGATTCCCCTGCTCCTTGGATGCTGCCTGACCTGCTGCGCTTTTCCAGCAACACATTTTCAGTGGATACATGGGACCAACACAAGCTGCAAGTTCGGTTCTAAGCCGCTCAGCATCATGACAAGGAAATATATCGCTCACTGTTAACTGATGCCAGATTAAAATCCCGGAACTCCCTCCCCAAAGCACTGGGGGTTTCTCTGCAACCAAACCAGTTCAAGGAGGCAGCTCACTAGAAGCGTCCCGAGGGCAATTAGGGCTGGGCAATAAATGCTGACTGACCCAGCAATACCCATGTCCCATGAATGAATAAGACAAATGTGAAGTTTGAAAAACGGATAAGTGTCTTTGTCCAATTTGAGGTAGTATGCTGTGGCCTGAAAAATCAATGGAACAGATGTACAACCAGTAAAAGAGAGTCTCGAGGTTATAGTTAATGCCTCAAAGCCAAATAATATGTTTGTGTTTAGGCATTTTATCAACATGGTTCAATATTAGTAATCATTTCTGCCTGAGTTCACATTAGGCCTACTTCTACATGTTGCTGAAGAAAGATGCAAATGAGAATGATTCAAAGCCTAACAAGATGCTTATGATGCATATGAGAGAAGCTTGAGCTATTAACTATTCATTCATTCCGAAACAAATTGCAACCTGAAGCTAGAATCTGATACATTAAGCTGTAGAGTTGGGACAGTGATTAGTCAATAATTAGTTAAGAGTGATTAGTTAACTAAAATAATTTCCAAAGAGGAAGACAAATTGTAAACAGAAGACAAAGCATACATGCCTAAGCAAGGAAGTTACATGTAACATAAGGAGAAACTTCTTCACCCAGGGAGTGGTGGCTGTGTGGAATGCTCTGCCCCAGAGGGCAGTGGAGGCCCAGTCTCTGGATTAATTTAAGAAAGAGTTGGATAGAGCTCTCAAGGATAGTGGAATCAAGGGTTATGGAGATAGGGCAGGAACAGGATACTGATTAAGGATGATCAGCCATGATCATATTGAATGGTGGTGCAGGCTCGAAGGGTAGAATGGCCTACTCCTGCACCTATTATCTATTGTCTATAAGGCCAAAAACTAATAATTTTCAAAGGTCAGTAGCAGGCTGAGGTATTGGGAAACTTTAAAGACCACCAAAGGATTACTAAAAAGAGTAACAAGAAGAGCGAAGGTCAATTATGAACGAAGACTAGCACAAAATATAAAGACATATCAAAAGCTTGTATAAATATATAGAAATGATGAGAATAGCTAATGTTGGTCACTTAAAGGAAAGGGAGGAATACAGAAATGACAGAGGCACTAAATCAATATTTTGCCTCAATTTTCACAATGGAAGATGTGAAATCATATCAATAGAAACAGGTAATGGAGGACAATTAAAACAATTGCTATCAGTAGGAAAAACGTACTGAGGAAACTATTGGGCCTAAAAACAGACAGTTTCCCCAGAGCCTGATGGCCTACATACTAAGGTCTTAAAGAAAGTGGCAACAGAGGTAGTGGATGTATTGGTTATAATATTTCAAAATTCCCTATATCCTGGAACATCCCAGGGCACTGTAAAATGGTCAATTATTTAAAAGGGGGTGGGAGGCAGTAAAATGAAACTAGCTTAACCTTAGCTTAACATCTACCAATGGGAAATTGGACCATAAAAACCCATAGATTTAGGAGCAGAATTAGGCCCTCCGGCCCACCAAACAATGATGGCTGATCTGATTTCAACCGCATTCTCCTGCTCTCTGCCCATAACCTTTGATTCCCTTACTAGTCAAGAATCTATCTATCTATGTCTTAAATACAATCAATGACTTGGTTTCCACTGCATTTTATGGAAACGAATTCCACAGAGTCACCACCCTCTGGCTGAAAAAATCTCAACTCATGCAAATTGTGTTCCTGTGATCTTATTTCATAGATGATGGTCAAGAGGATACAGCAATTGTGTCATGTACTCTAACCAAGAGTGAGCATATCTATGCACAGATAGGAAAGAAAGTGTTGATAAGTAATATTAGAATCAAAGGTTTCACCAGTTTTTGTTGAGTAGAATCTTCACAATTGCATCCGATCATAATTTCCCGGGGTATATACTGAGTCCAAGTCTGTAAAAGTTTCAAGGATGCAGTGACGGACTGTACTTCTCTCACAGTATCATTGCAACACCAAATAGCATGGTTCAAAGAAGAATACTGCATCCATTTGTGTTTGTCACATGAAGAGTCAAACCGTGGCTGTGAAGGTGCAATCTTTATAATGGGAGCTGTGGCTGAGGTCTTTCCTGTTACTAAAATGAAAATTGCAGCTGAATTTCAGAATAGCCTCATTTTAGAAAGAGTTTCAGAAGAAACTTTGAAAAGTTGGACAGAGTTTGACTGAAGCGCAGACGATGTACTGAAATTGTTCCACAACCATCGCAATGTGTGAATGGGGATGTGTTAGGAGGAGAAAGTGAGGGCTGCAGATGCTGGAGATCAGAGCTGAAAATGTGTTGCTGGAAAAGCGCAGCAGGTCAGGCAGCATCCAAGCAACAGGAGAATCGACGTTTCGGGCATAGGCCCTTCTTCAGGGATGTGTTAGGAGAGTTCACACAGAGGCCATTCCTAGCTCTTTAAGAGACAAGATTCTGGCAATATGTCATTCTGAAAATACAGAAATAGGCAGCCAGAAGCTGCCCGGTCTCTGTATTATCTATTGCATCATTTGACCACAATCAGAGGTAAACCCCCAAAAACTCCCTTTCAATCATGGTCACGGATGAGTTGATCATTTCCAACAGGGCAAACATGGCAGTTAAGAAGACCTTTAGCACGCTTACCTTCATTGCTCAGACTATTGAGTGTAGGAGTTGGGACATAATGTTGAGATTGTGCAAGACGATGGTGAGGCCTCTTCTGGAGTACTGTGTCCAATTCTGATCATCTTGTTATAGGAAGGATATTATTGAGCTGGAGAAGGTTCAGAAAAGATTTACTAGGATGTTGCTGGGTATGGAAGGTTTGAGTTATAAGGAAAGGCTGGATAGAGTCATAGAGTCATAGAGATGTACAGCATGGAATCAGACCCTTCAGTCCAACCCATCCATGCCAACCAGATATCCCAATCCAATCTAGTCCCACCTGCCAGCACCCGGACCATATCCCTCCAAACCTTTCCTATTCATATACCCATCCAAATGCCTCTTAAATGTTGCTTTTGTACCAGCCTCTACCACATCCTCTGGCAGCTCATTCCATACATGTACCACCCTCTGCATGGAAAAGTTGCCCCTTAGGTCTCTTTTATATCTTTCCCCTCTCACCCTAAACCTATGTCCTCTAGTTCTGGACTCCCTGACCCCACGAAAAGACTTTGTCTATTTATCCTATCCATGCCCCTCATAATTTTGTAAACCTCTATAAGGTCACCCCTCAGCCTCCGACGCTCCAGGGAAAACAGGCTGGGATTTTTTTCACTGGAGCGTAGGAAGTTGAGGGTGACCTTATAGAGATTTGTACATTCATGTGGGGCATAGATAAGATGAATGAGGTAAAAACAATGACTGCAGATGCTGGAAACCAGATTCTGGATGAGTGGAATTCCTGATGAAGGGCTTTTGCACGAAACGTCGATTTTACTGCTCCTCGGATGCTGCCTGTACTGCTGTCTCTTCCAGCACCACTAATCCAGAATAGATAAGATGAATGGTAAGGGGTCTTTTCCATAGCGTGGGGGGGATTTCAAGATGAGAGAGCATATTTTTTAAGGTGAGAGGAGTAAGATTTTAAAAAGGCATGAGCAGCAACATTTTCACAGAGTGTGGTTCGTGTGTGTGACGTGGTCGATCCAACATTTAAAAAGTATTTGGATAAGTACATGAATAAGAAATGATTTGGAGATGCCTGTGTTGGACTGGGGTGTACAAAGTTAAAAATCACACAACACCAGGTTATAGTCCAACAGGTTTAATTGGAAGCACACTAGCTTTCGGAGCGATGCTCCTTCATCAGGTGGCAGTGGAGGAGCGTCGCTCCGAAAGCTAGTGTGCTTCCAATTAAACCTGTTGGACTATAACCTGGTGTTGTGTGATTTTTAACAATGAATAAGAAATGTTTGGAGGGATGCGGGCCAAGCACCTGCAGATGGGACTAGTTTAGCTTGGGATTATGGTCGGCATCGACTGAAGGATCTGTTTCCGTGCTGTATGACTCTATGATTATTTGGCTAGATGTGGCATTTGCGGCAAGGCAAATGACAATTTTTTTGTGCACATTGACACTCATTCTAAACGTACTGAAGTGAAACATATGGAACAAAATATCAGTGCTGAAAGGACAACAGACAAGTTCCAACTGATTTTTGTCAAAGGTGGATTACCAGGTCTCACATAACGGCCCTCATTTGGTACTGATGACTTCCAGAATCTCACAAAGTGAAACGGAACCATGCATACCCTCCCTCTTCCAAATTAACTGGCATTAACTATAACAGCAGGAAGATCCATGAGAACAGTCAAGGAAGCACTCAAGAGCCAAGTGCAAAATGGATATTCAAGTTTCAGCATGAAATGGAGATTAGCTAATTGTCTGCTGAAGTACATAACAACTCCACACTGCACTATAGGGTATTCACCCACTGAGTTCTTAATGATGGGAAGATTGCTACATTTTTCGGTTTAATTTGACCAAATATAATTCTTAAAGTTGAACAATAACCGGTTAGTCAGAAATGTCTCTAAAAAATGAAGAAAAGAGAATCGCAGTGAGCATTGTTTCTGTAGAAAAGAACATGTTTGTGTTCTGAGCCTCCGTCATATGTCACAGTCAGGATGTGATGAATGTCCTACAGGTTCATGTTGCTAAAAGATAGTTAACTGAGATTGGTGAGAGAGTGAGAAATTATCCCAACAAGGAATAGTTTGAGTATTATCCACTTGAGACTGAGTTTAAGGCTGAGTGTGAATCAGTTCAGAATTCAGAGTCTGAAGTTAAAAGGATGATTCGACAGAGTCCAGGCACATACTTTTCTCATCTGATTTCACCTGTCATATCTTCAAAGTTCAAACATATTTGTATGGAATGAGCTGCCAGAGGATGTGGTGGAGGCTGGTACAATTGCAACATTTAAGAGGCATTTGGATGGGTATATGAATAGGAAGGGTTTGGAGGGATATGGGCCGGGTGCTGGCAGGTGGGACTAGATTGGATTGGGATATCTGGTCGGCATGGACGGGTTGGACTGAAGGGTCTGCTTCCATGCTGTACATCTATATGACTCTATGACTTATTCTCCCTATAGACACACAGTTCTCACCTAACTATTCTTCCACATCTGGAAGTGTTATCACAGAGACCTTTGTTTCACAATCGAAACATCCCATTGAGAATGTGTACAGGGTATAAGCAATTTTGAGTTTTGCAAAACAAAAGTCATGGAGTCATAGAGATGTACAGCACAGAAACTGACCCTTCGGTCCAACCTGTCCATGCCGACCAGATATCCCAACCCAATCTAGTCCCACCTGCAGCACCCGGCCCATGTCTCTGCAAACTCTTCCTATTCATATACCCATCCAAATGCCTCTTAAATGTTGCAATTGTATTAGCCACCACCACTTCCTCTGGTAGCTCATTCCATACACGTACTGCCCTCTGCGCGAAAAAGTTGCCCCTTAAGTCTCTTTTATATCTTTCCCCTCTCACCCTAAACCTATACCCTCTATTTTTGGATACCCCCACCCCAGGGAAAAGACTTTGTCTATTTATTCTATCCAGGCCCCTCATAATTTTGTAAACCTCTAAGAGGTCACCCCTCAGGCTCCAACGCTCCAGGAAAAACAGCCCAGCCTGTTCAACCTCTCCCCATAGTTCAAATCCTAGGTTCAGCTGAGTGTGACTCAGATCAGAAACGAACTTGCAGTTAACAATGGGGTGCTGGAGGCAAGAGTGATGGGTTAACAAGGTGAAAAAACATTCATTATATAGAGCTAGTTAACATTCAGTATGTAAGATCAGTTTAACACAAAGGTAAAAAATATTCATTATCTGAAGCCAGTTAAGTTTAAGAACATTCATTGTGTAACAGCAGATGGCTTAATCTTTACTACTGACACTCGCTGATTGTAATGGTCACCCAATCAATATGTATGTTGCCTTATCTGGATGCTCCTCCCTGTAAAATGACTATATAATTCATTAAGAAACTGCTATTCTAGAGAAGACCGAAAACCCGTGTCTCTGTGCACTCTGTTCTCTCCCCCGGCAGGGCCAGGAATGAAGGTGGTAAAATTACACTGAGTGTTTTGCTGCGACTGAAGGGGGAAACGTGATGCCACCTACCATCCGCCACCACTAAATCACCCATGTTTCCAATTAATGAAATTACATAAAATTCCCAGCAATGTCAATGCTGACCACCAAAGGTGAGGGCAAGGTAGGGAGGGGACTAAATCAATGCTCACCCAAAGATCTCTTAATTAGCATGTAAACATCAGCAGTGCCCTTTATAGGTGGTGTATAAAAATTAATCAATGGTAAAATATGGGTTGTTCACTGGTGGTGTTATTAGATGAAAAATACAATGGGTGATTTGTTGATTTTTAAAAAAATTTTAGTTGTGTACAAGAGGACTTCTTGATATAAAGCATGCAAAGGGGTGGCACAGTGGCTCACAGCACCAGGGTCCCAGGTTCGATTCCAGCCTCAGGTGACTGGCTGCGTGGAGTTTGCACATTCTCCCTGTGTCTGCGTGGGTTTCCTCTGGTTTCCTCCCAAAGACGTGCAGGTCAGGTGAATCGGCCATGCTAAATTGCCCATAGTATTAGGTGCATTAGTCAGAGGGGAAATGGGTCTGGGTAGGTTACTCTTCGGAAGGTCGGTGTGGACTGGTCGGGCCTGTTTCCACACTGTAGGGAATCTAATCTAAGAAAGCAAATGCTCCCTTTTCTTAGTTTGGTCTTAAGCATTCATGCCAGATGTTACAAGATGACAACATGTAGTATCCACTTTAGAAAAATAAACCGAATCTTCCATGAGTCCTGAACTGAGATGAAATAGGCCAAAACTTGACTATATAGCTGTGGGAACATCACAGAGACTCCATAAACTAATTGTTAGACTTGATTTATTGATATTGTTCATAAAAGAAAAAGTCAGTTATTATTTTGCCAAGTTTCTCAAAGATATATTTGTTTATGAAGTTGTGCAAATGTAATTGGAAATAATTTATTTTAAAAATCTGCCTTTTTTAAAAGCAGACGCAGAGTAATGTATTTATGAGCATGCCCGGTTTGAGATAGTGCCATGAAACATGTGACCTGACCATTTTGATAGCTGTCATAAGAACATAAGAACTGGGAACAGGAGTAGGCCGCTTGGCCTCTTGAGCCTTTTCTGCCATTCAATAAGATCATAGCTGATCTTTTCATGGACTCAGCGCCACTTATCTTAATTCCTTTATTGTTCAAAAAACATCTATCTTAGCTTTAAAAACGTTTACTGAAGTAACGTCAACTACTTCACTGGGCAAGGAATTCCAGAGATTCACAACTCTCTGGGTGAAGAAGTCCCTTCTTAATTCAGTCCTAAATCTGCTCCCCCTAATCTTGAGACTATGCCCTCCTTTCCGAGTTTCACCTGCCAGTGGAAATATCCTCTCTACTTCTATCTTATCTATTCCCTACACAATGTTATATGTTTCTATAAGATCCCCCCATCAATTTTCTGAATTCCAATTAATATAATGCCAAACTACTCATAAGCCAACCCCCTCAACTCTGGAATCAACCTAGTGAACCTCCTCTGCATCCCCTCTACTGCCAGTACATCCTTTCTCAAGTAAGGAGACCAAAACTGTACATAGTACTCCAGCACTCTATACAGCTGCAACATAACCTCTCTGCTTTTAAACTCCAGCCCTTTAACAATAAAGGACAAAATTCCATTTGCCTTCCTAATTACTTGTTGTACCTGCAGACCAACCTTCTGTGATTCATGGACAAGGGCATCCAGGTCCCTCTGCATAGCAGCATGCTGCAACCTTTTACCATTCAAGTAGTAATCCTTTTTATTGTTACTCCTACCAAAATGGGTGACTTCACATTTATTAGCGTTGCATTCCATCTGCCAGACCTTTGCCCACTCACTTAAAGTATCTATGTTCCTCTGCAAAGTTTCACAGTCCTCTGCAGACTTTGCTCTACCACTCATCTTAGTGTCATCTTTGACACACTACACATGGTCTCCAACTCCAAATCATCTATATAAATTGTGAATAATTGAGGTCACAACATTGATCCCTGAGGCACACCACTAGTTACTGATTGCCAACCAGAATAGCACTCATTTATCCCTACTCTTTGCTTCCTATTAGTCAACCAATCCTCTGTCCATGCTAATACTTTACAGGTAACACCATGCACCTTTATCCTATGCAGCAGCCTCTTGTACAGCACCTTGTCGAAGGTATCTCTCCTTATAAGGGCATCAGTATGCATTGAGCATGCTCAGAATGTATGAATCCAATCACATTGCTTCCAGTTTTCAAATAATGTTAGATGTTTTCTCTACAGCACTAGATCACGTAGGTGCTGTAGATCCCAACCAGGAAAGGGTGGGAGAAGCAAATGACAAGGAAGTTCACAATGAGCAACAGGACACTAGGAAGCTCCAAGGATCGGAGGAACCTTGGTTTATAAGTCCACCAGTCCCTTAATATAGAAGGCAGGTAGATAAAGTGGCTAAGAAGACAAATGAGATACTTGCGTTTAAAAGCTGAGGCATAGAGTTTAAGAGCAGGGAGGTTATATTGGAACCGTATAAAATGTTGGTTTGGCCACAGTTTAGACTGTTGTTCAGGAATCTACAATATAGGAGAGATGTGATTGTATAGCGAGGGCATAGAGGAGATTTACCAGGATGTTGCCTGGGCTGGAGACTTTCAATTTTGAGCAGAGATTGAACAGATTAGATTTCTGTCTCAGGCTTGCTGCAGTGCTCCAGTGAAACTCGGGACGGCTGGAAATACAAACATCGCATGTTCCACTTGGAGATCCTGCAGCCTTCAGGAGTCAATATTAAGTTCAAATAGGTTTAGGGCCTGAAACCTTCTTTTATATCCTTGACCCACCCCCACATCCCAGGCTTTGTCATCATATGGACTGCTTTAGGACAGCCAAATCATTTTCAACCACTTATGGTCCCAATTATCAGCTTTTCTCCTTCCCTGGTTTACAATTATCTATCCCTTTCTCTCCTTCTGGGCTCCACCTTCACCTATCATTTAACTCCTTTAGCCCCTCTCCAAACCCATTGAGCACACGGACCATCTTTTCTCAGCTATTACTTATCCTGGCAAAGGGTTACTGGATCTGAAACGTTTACAGTGCTTTGTCTCCATAGTTGCCTGTGGAGTTTCTGCAGCAATTTCTGTTTTTGTTTCTTATTTACAACGTCCGCAGTTTGAGAATGGATAGTCTGGAGTTGTTTCCCTTGGAGCAGAGAAGACTGATGGGGTAATGATTGAGATGTATAAAATTATGAGGGACGTGGGCAGAGTAGATAAGAAGGAATTATATCCTTTGCTGGAGGAATCAATGACCAGGAATCAATCAATCACCAGTTTGAAGTTAAGGAGCAAATGGCTTAAAGGGTGCCGCGATTCTGGAACTCATTGCCTGGAGGAGATATAGAGATATGGGCCAAATAGAGTCATACAGCACGGAAACAGATCCTTTGGTCCAACTCATCCATGTTGACCAAATTTTTCAAACTTGGCCCAGATCACTCTAACCTTTCCTATTCATGTACCTGTCCAAATGTCTTTTAAATGTTGTAACTGTTCATGCATCTACCACTTCCTCTGGCAGTTCATTCCTCACACGAACCACTCTCTGTGTGAAAAGGTTGCTCCTCAGGTTCATATTGAATCTGTCTCCTCTCACCTTAAAGGTATGCCCTCAAATTTTGGACTCCTCCACCCCAGGGGAAAGACCTTTGTTATTCACCTTATCTATGCCTTTCACAATTCTATAAACCGCAGTAAGGTCACTCCTCAACCTCCCCTGCTTCAGTTTAAAACAAGTTCCAACCTATTCAGCTTCAGCTGGATAACTCAATGCCTCCAGTCCACCATGCCCATATAGCATCAGCATCATGGGTGGTACAGAGGTCACTATGCAGTCAATGGGTCAGACAGAGGCTGACAACGTTGAAGTCACCGATTGTTTGCAAACAATGGAGTGTGAAGTAGACTGAGGCTGGCAGCCTCCAAGTAAGACCAAAGCAAGTTTGGAGCCTAAGATGCATCTTGTGCAAATGCATGCAATATATGTGGGTCCCTGTGTGCAAACTGACGTCGTAGGTGCATGCAAATCTAAGGTGGCCATCAGCTCCATAGTAAAGTGCTGAAGGGGTCAACGTGATTAGATTAGATTACATTATAATGTGGAAACAGGGCCTTCGGCCCAACAAGTCCACACCGACCCGCCGAAGCGCAACCCACCCAAACCCCTACATTTACCCCTTACCTCACACTACGGGAAATTTAGCATGGCCAATTCACCTAACCTGCACATCTTTGGACTGTGGGATGAAACCGGAGCACCCGGAGGAAACCCACGCAGACACGGGGAGAACGTGCAAACTCCACACAGTCAGTCGCCTGAGGTGGGAATTGAACCCAGGTCTCTGGCGCTGTGAGGCAACAGTGCTAACCACTGTGCCACCGTGCCGCCTTGATGTGACAGCTGATCCAAGTGTAGGCCTACCTTGTATCCTTAGGCAGTGAGCCCTGGTTCTGGACTTCATGGTAATTGGGAACATCCTTCCTGACAAAAGGAGAAATGTCTTCAGCCAGAGAGTGGTGACCCTGTGGAAGTCTCTTCCACAGAAAGTGCTGAGACAAAACATTGAATGTTTCCGAGAAGCAGTTACATATAGATCTTGGGGCTAATGGATCAACAGGTTTGGAGAGAAATTGTGAACAGGGTACAGAGGTGGATGATCAGCTATGATTACTGAATGGTGGAGCAGGCTCAAAGGGCTGAATGACCCACACTTGCTGTCTATTTTCTATGTTTTTTTGACCTTCATAAATGTCAGAGCAAACGCAAAGATGCAAAGAGCATTCTGCTGCTCCTGTTTCCAAGGCTCCTCTGAGAAGGAGTAGCACAACAGCGGTCTCTTAGCAACCAGTGAACAAGATGCTTATGTTATGCTGTTACCTTCAGAAGGTAAAGAGAATAATGAAACCCTGAGCTAATAAAACAAACTGAATGCATATTTCACGTGGCATTTCAAAGCTGTAAATAATAGCAATTATGTAGACTGTTAATTTTAAATATGACATTTTAAACAATACGAAATGAATACAATGTCATGGTGCGCAGACAAATATTTACTTGAACTCTGCAGTATGTTGATGAGAGGGTTTTCAAACTTTGCTGTTACCAAATCTGTTAGCACAGGGAAAGGATTCAGCTTTCCACTCACGTTCTTCCTTAATTATTATCTAGGGCTTTCTGCTTGTGAATATGGATAACTGACGGTGAGTGAAAAAGGTGTCAACATTTCTCTCTGAACTCAAATGAATATTCAGCCTCTTGTCCAAGGTTCCTGTTTTTACACCTGGATTACTGTTGAATGAGAACAGCTATTTGTTCTGGGATTTCGGAGGCTGAGGTTTATAAAATCATGAGGGGTATGGATAGGTTGAATGACCAAGGTGTTTTCCCCAGGTTACGGAAGTACAAAACTAGAGGGCACAGGCTTAAGGTGAGAGGGAAGGATTTAAAAGGGACCTAAAGGGCAACTTTTTCACATATGGAATATGTGTATGTATGGAATGAGCTGCCAGAAGAAGTGATAGAGACAAATAAAACTGCAGGTGCTGGAATGCTGGAAGAACACAGCAAGCCAGGCAGCCTCAGGAGGTGAAGAAGTCAATGTTTTGTGTGTAACCCTTCTTGAAGAAGTGGTGGAGGCTGGTACAATTGCAACATTTAAAAGACATCTGGATGGGTATATGAATTGGAAGGGTTTGGAGGGATATGGGCAAAGTGCTGGCAAATGGGACAAGATTTCGGTGTGGGCGAATTGGATCAAAGGGTCTTTCTCTGTGCTGTATGTCTCTATGAGTTGATGACCTTATAATTTCTGTATAAATTACAATTTCCCCTATTTTAACCTAAACAACACCTTTTTTTTTAATCCTTTCCTAGGATCTAGGCATTGCTGGTAAGGTCCTGAGGAGTGTTGCTGAACAAAGAGACCTTGGAGTGCAGGTTCATAGCTCCTTGAAAGTGGAGTCGTAGGTAGATAGGATAGTGCAGAAGGTGTTTGGTATGCTTTCCTTTATTGGTCAGAGTACTGGGTACAGGAGTTGGGAGGTCATGTTGCGGCTGTACAGGACATTGCTTAGGCCACTTTTGGAATATTGCATGCAATTCTGGTCTCCTTTCTATCGGAAAGGTGTTGTGAAACTTAAAAGGGTTCAGAAAAGATTTACAAGGATGTTGCCAGAGTTGGAGGATTTCAACTACAGGAAGAGATTGAATAGGCTGGGGCACCCACACCAATCAACCACACCGCCCTGTGGCCCAACATTTCAACGCCCCTTCCCACTCAGCCAAGGACATGGAGGTCCTGGGCCTCCTTCACCGCCACTCCCTCACCACCAGACGCCTGGAGGAAGAACGCCTCATCCTCCGCCTCGGAACACTTCAACCCCGGGGCATCAATGTGGACTTCAACAGCTTCCTCATTTCCCCTTCCCCAACCTCACCCCAGTTCCAAACTTCCAGCTCAGCACCGACCCCATGACCTGTCCTACCTGCCTATCTTCCTTTCCACCTATCCACTCCACCCTCCTCTCTGACCTATCACGTTCATCCCCACCCCCACTCACCTATTGTACTCTATGCTACTTTCTCCCCACCCCCACCCTCCTCTCATTTATCTCTCCACCCTTCGGGCACTCTGCCTGTATTCCTGATGAAGGGCTTTTCCCCGAAACGTCAATTTTCCTGCTCCTCGGATGCTGCCTGAACTGCTGTGCTTTTCCAGCACCACTCTATCCAGAAAGTATTTTCCCTGGGATGGGGGAGTCCAGAACTAGAGGGCATAGGTTTAGGGTGAGAGGGGAAAGATATAAAAGAGACATAAGGGGCAACCTTTTCACACAGAGGGTGGTACATGTATGGAATGAGCTGCCAGAGGAAGTGGTGGAGGCTGGTACAATTACAACATTTAAAAGGCATCTGGATGGGTATATGAATAGGAAGGGTTTGGAGGGATATGGGCTGGGTGCTGGCAGGTGGGACTAGATTGGGTTGGGATATCTGGTCAACATGGACGGGTTGGACCGAAGGGTCTGTTTCCTTTCTGTACATCTGTATGACTCTATGACCCTATGATTGGCCAGTATTTGCTGCCCATCCCTACTTGCCTTGACAAAGGTGGCATTGAGCTACCTTCTTGAACTGCAGCAGTCCTTAGGGTGTAGGTGCACCCACAATACTGTTAAGCAGAACCCAGATCAGAAACAACAGGATCTTGTCTGGTCCTTTCCTTTGCCTCTGATTCAGCAGTCCCAGCCTTGGCCCAAAGAACAGGTCTGTTGAGCTCTTAAAGCCTCTATGATTGGCCCTCGATGTTAGGTAGGCAGTTCTGGGATTTTGACCCGGGGCAGTGAAAGAACAAGGATAATTCCAAGCCAGGATGGAGTGTAGCTTGGAGGAGAGCTTGAAGATAGTAGTGCAGCCCTCGTTCTACTGAGAGGAAGAGGTCGAGGGCTTGGAAGATGCTGTCTAAGCAGCTTTGGTGAATGGCTGCAGTGCTTCATTGCCACTACTGTGCATGAAGAGAGTTAATCTTGAAAGTAGTGGACATGGTGCCAATCAAGTGGGCTGCTTTGTCCGTGCTGGTATTGAGGTGTATGAGAGTTGTTGAAACTGCACTCATCCAGGCAAGTGAAGAGTATTCCACCACACTTCAAACAAATGCCCTGGAGGTAGTGGATAGGCTTTGGGAAAGCAGAAGGTGAGCTCTGAGCTCTGACCTGCTGACATTACCGTAGTATTTATGCAGCCAGTCCAGTTCAGTTTCTAGCTGAAAATGTGTTGCTGGAAAAGCGCAGCAGGTCAGGCAGCATCCAAGGAACAGGAGAATCGACGTTTCGGGCATAAGCCCTTCTTCAGGAATGAGGAAAGTGTGTCCAGCAGGCTAAGATAAAAGGTAGGGAGGAGGGACTTGGGGGAGGGCGTTGGAATTACGATAGGTGGAGGGAGATCAAGGTGAGGGTGATAGGCCGGAGTGGGGTGGGGGCGGAGAGGTCAGGAAGAAGATTGCAGGTTAGGAAGGCGGTGCTGAGTTTGAGGGATTTGACTGAGACAAGGTGGGGGGAGGGGAAATGAGGAAACTGGAGAAATCTGAGTTCATCCAGTTCAGTTTCTAGTCAATAATAATGATAGTGGCAATGATAATGCCATTGAATATCGAAGGCGGACAAGCAGGAGGCTGGAAGAACACAGCAAGCCAGGCAGCATCGGGAGGTAGAGAGGTCAACATTTCGGGTATAACCCTTCTTTGGAGCAATCATTAGATTCTCTCTTGTTGGCAATGGCTGTTGCATTTGTTTGACAGGCCCAAGCCAGGTCTTGTTTCATCTGGACATGAACTGCTTCAGTATCTTGAGGAGTCGTGAATGGGGCTGAATATTCTGCATTCACCCGAAAACATTCCCTTATGATGGAAGGAAGGTTATTGATGAAGTAGCTGAAGTTGGTTGGGCTAGGACTATACTGAGGATCTGAGGGATCTTGTGGTAGTGCCCCTACTTTTGGACAGAAGGCCTGGATTCAAATCCCACCTACTCCAGAGCTATGTAGTAGTAACTCTGAACTGACTGATCAGAAAATATTTATCCTGAAGCGATGGTGCATAAATGTGTATGGACTCTGTCTGAATAGAAGTGGGGGTGGAGGAGGCTTAAATTGAAAGCAGGTCTTTTACCTTTTCATACAATCCTTGTTGTTCGACACTTTTATATGCATCAAATTATGAGTCATACAGCACAGCAGGTGACCATTGAGCTGGTGCTGACATATTTTGGAGTGAAATTATCTTCTCACATTGTCATTGTCATGCAGCATTGTGTGTATGAGTCTGTTTATGTGAGAATCAAAATAACAACCACCACACCTCATGTACAATCCAATTTTGGCTAATTCTACCCAATGATGCTAGATTTGAATGGAGTGCTGGAGTGTGCAGAGAAGCAGATGTAAGAATTAGTAAATATTCAGAAAGCAGCAGGTCAGCCAATAATCAACTACTAACATTCTTGGTAATTGATTATGAACATTTAGAGATGTTTACTTAAGTACCAATTAAAAGCTTCAGTCAAGTACTCAGCTGTAACCAGGCAAAAACAGTCAGTCTGCAAAAGGAGATTTTCAGGTTGGTGTTGGGTTTCTGAATATAAAATCATAACATTTGTTCCAGTTTACTTTCATTGATAGACAGTCAGAGAGTCATTACGGGATAGAAGGAGGTCATTCAACTCATGGAGTCAACTTGCTGTAGAGCAATCTGCTCAGTCCCATTGCCCCACTCCATTCCTACACCTCCATCCCATTTCCACCAAATTTTGTTTTGATATAATTTCTTGTCTCCACTTCCACTACCCTGATAGGCAGAGAATTGTGGGTCATTACCACTAGATTCTTCTTCATCACCCTGTATCTCCCTGCCTAAAACCTTAAATCTATGTCCCCTCATCCCTGTATCTTTAGTTAATAGGACCAACATTTCTTTAACCTTTTTACCTAAACCTGTCATAACCAGGAAGGCCTCGGTCAGATCTCCTTTGCGCAAAGGGAAACAATCCCAACTTCTCCAGCCTTACCTTGTAGTTAAAATCCCTCACAACTGGAACAGTTCTTGAAAATCTCCTCTGAACTTCTCAGTGATCACTTTCTAACATCCTTTCTGTTGTTGTGACTCAATCAGGGGAGTACAGGTTCAATAGAACTTACCCACTACTAGTAAGTAGAGAAAAGAGTTTTCTTTTAGATAAAAGTTCTGTCTGTCAGCAACTTAAGATCTGCTTTTGAGAATGACCTTGAACTCTCTGAAGCCAAGTCACAAAAACTGAAATCTATAATATCAGATTTTCAGGACACAATGACTCAAGCTGTTTATAATTTATAAGAACATCTTAGATGACTTGTTTATATATTGTCACATATATCTAGAAAGATACATTAAAAATGTTTTGTCACGACAATGTGATGCAATTTTGAATGGCTGGGGAATTGAGATATGATAGCTACGTGTGCAGATGATACAAAGAGAGGTGGAAAAATAGGCTGTGAAGATGATGTAGCAAGGCTGCTGGTGGAATGTGGACAGGTAAACAGTATGGGAAAAAGACTGGCAGGTGGAGCACATTGTGGGAAAGTGTGATGGCATTCATTTGGCAGAAAGGATAAAATATGCAGAGTATTATTTAAATAGGAAACAACCGTCGGATTCCAGAGTGCAGAAGGCTTTAGGTGTTCTAGTGTATGAGTCCCAAAAAGTTAATATGGTGGTACCACAAGTGATTAAGAAGGCATATGAAATGCTATCTTTTATTAACATGAATATTAAAAGTAAGAATAGGACCAAATTACTGCAGATACTGGATCCTGTACTGAAAGCAACAAGTATTGGAGATCACAGCGGGTCAGGCAGGATCTGTGGAGAGAGAGTAAGCTAACATTTGGAGTTCAGATGACCCTTCATCACAGTCCCTCCCACCCCAACCCACCCCCCAATCCATTAACTAACCTCTCTGCCAGGGGGAGACTAGTCTCCTCTATGCACTCCATTCAAGCCCCTCACTATTTTTTATCTGCATTAAGTCACTCCTTCTCAGCCTCCATTGTTCTAAGGAAAACAACTTATCCTGATCTTATCCTGATAGCAGTATCTTTACCCGGCAACATTCTTGTCAATGTCCTCTGAACAGCCTCTAGTTTATCGAGAGGACAGGAGCAGAGGCCAAAACAGTCAGATGGGGATTAAATCGGAAAAGCTGAAGTACAATGGGGCTTCAGGTGAGAGATGACAGCATTATCAAGTGGAATGTGTATACCCATTCAGCACAGGCATACGGATAGGTAGAAACAACATGAAGATAAAGGACTAGCTGCTAAATCTGCATCAGCATGTACGCCCACTGCACAGTGACATTTTTAATTTCCATTACCAACCCTCATCTCTGACTTAGGCTGTCTATTAGTGAAGCATTATACAAAGCACTGAGTGGCAATCTAGCCCTTATCTCAAAGTGGGTTGAAACAATGCTGACTCACTTCACTCAAGGTCTTTATAACCAGCAAGGATTCTGCAATCAAAGCTGAACTCAAACTCAGAAGTGAGGAGAGCACTCATTATTCCAATTCCCAGTCATATGGTGGATCATTCAGTAACACTCTTGTCTCGGCTCACCCCACAAATAAAATCGCAGCTGACACTTTATTGCAAGCTTTCAGATGAGATGCTGATCTGAACTAGAAGGATCACAGAGCACTATTTCAGGGAAGGACAGTCAGGGCACAGTTCATCCCAGGCCTGTCCTGATTAATATTTGTCAAGGGGAGAAGTTTACAAGAATTGCTGGACTAGTCCAAAAATTTCCACCAACTGTGCTCTTGGTGCATATGTGTTTACAGCTTGTGCGACTGTTGCTGAGACACTAGAAAAGGTCCAAAACATTACAAAAGATTTCCACTGGCTATAGTATGGATTGGGGAATTCAAAGCCAGGGGCCACCTTTTTAAAGTAAGAGGGATGTCATGCAGATCTGAGATCAAGGCAACTTACTTTGCACAGAGGTTTATAAATCTTTGGAATTCTTGATCACAGAGGACAACAAAAAAATGCTGGAGAAACTCAGCAGATCTGGCAGCATCTGTGGAGAGAAAGCAGAGTTAACATTTTGGATAGTGACCCATCCTCAGTTGCCCATTTGAGTGTGGAACTTATTGGGTACTCAGATGTCCACTGGAATATTGGAGCTTTATTCTCCAGAATGGTCTGTAGCAGATACTCCAGCGGTAGTACTACAATCCCAATTTTATCTAACTTTATAAAAAATGTTCCGCAAACTCCAGTTCTATCATTGTCAATAAAAAATAGGGTGCATTGGTTTATAACCAGTGAATGGAAGTGTTGATAAAAGTAAAAAGGGACAGCATTTTCTGACAGCCTCCTAACCTTTCTTCTACATTAACTGCAGAAAGTCCTGGAGATTAATCTTTAATTCGTTGAGAATATCTTCTGAAGGCAATCCTTGGGTAGACCCAGAGGTCATTAGTCAAGATTTGAGTGGTGCTGGAAAAGCACACGACAAAAACAACAGCATTAATGTGTGTCACAGTGGTGACCAGTGGTTGGCAACTGGTGCCAACGCTGAAGCCAATTCACCGCAATGGCACCAAGTCAGCTTCAGTTGTATGAAACTGTCTCTTGTATTGCTGCACTGTATGGAGCCACCTTTACATCCCATTCACTACATGTCCTTCACCTCCTACAGAGGGAATGATGAAGGGCTCCTGCCTGAAATATCGATTTTCCTGCTCCTCGGATGCTGCCTGACCTGCCGTGCTTTGCCAGCACCACTCTAATCGTGACTCTGATCTCTAGCCCTCACTTTCGCCAGAGGTCATAGGTCATTAGAACGCATACTTGTCATCTACAAGGTAAGAACGGCTGGTAGTGTCATCACTTTTCTCTCTGTAGGAGGTGAAGGACATGTAGTGAATGGGATGGAGAGGCGGCTCCATACAGTGCAGTGACACCAATGACTGTGGACAGCAATCCACGAGAGGCAGTTTCACACAACTGAAGCTGACTAGGTGCCATTGTGGTAAGTTGACTTTGGCTTTGGCACCAGTTGCCAAGCCACTGGTCACCACGGTGACACAAATTAATGCTGTTGTTTTGGTCATTGGCTCGCATCTCCCAGGAACAGCAATCAACGTTTAGGGCCTTTGTGTCACATCAGCAAACATCCATGTACCTGGTGGGCATACTATTGGCCCTAGCTACCTCATCATGGAGATCTTGGTATTTGCCCATCCTCCAATCCTGTGAACATGTTTGAGGCAGTTGCCTCTATTTGATGATTACTGGCCCATATGGGAAATTTGCCTTGGAGAAGATTGATTGATTTTCTCCTTTATGTGTGATGACGAGGTAATCAAAATGATGTTGACATACTCACGGGTTGGAGCCCTTCATAATAGGTATATTGTTATAGAGCCCTTGTGTTAGAGGCCATTCAGCCCACTATGCCTGAACAGACCCACCCACCCATACCCCTATGGCTAATCCACCTAACTTGCATTCCCCTTGGTACTATGGGGCAATTTAGCATGATCAATCCACCTAACCTGCACATTTTTGGACTGTGGGAGGAAACCCACGCAGGCACAGGGAGAATGTGCAACCACACAGAGAGTTGCCTAAGGGTGGGATTGAACCCAGGTCCTTGGCACAGTGAGGTAGCAATACAAACCACTGGGCTACCGTACCCACACTGCTTACCCAAGCCCTGTTTCCAGACAAACAAGGTGACAACTATCAATTGTTGTGATCCCAGCTGAAGGCTCGACGGGTGAAGTCAATCACAGAGTGATCCCTCTCCCTACCGCTCCCTCAGCTTTGCCTTTAGCAAACTTTACACAGAAGTTAATTGTTTGGAAAATATGGATGATTTACTGGTGATTTAGTGGTGCTGGAAGAGCACAGCAGTTCAGGCAGCATCCTAGGAGCAGTAAAATCCTTGAACTGTTGCAGTCCACCTGCTGTGGGTTGTCCCACAATGCCCTTAGGGAGGGAATTCCAGGATTTTGATTCAGAGACAGTGAAGCGATATATTTCCAAGTCAGGATGGTGAGTGGCTTGGAGGGGAACTTGTAGGTGATGGTGTTCCCATGTATCTGATTTACTGGTGGTGATTAATAATAGAAATATAATACCAGAGCTGATTTGGTGGGAAAAAAACATGTTCAATTGCACGTAACAACACATCTGAGTAGAAAAAAACAGAAAATTTATACAGCTTTGCAGTTGGGTTATTACAATGGTCAGTCACTGAATACTTTCATAAGAGGCTGTCAATATGTTTTTAACACAAGGACATCAAAGTCTAATACATACAAAAGAAAAACAAAGCTACTTCATATCATACATGATCCAAATGAAACAAATATCTGAAATAAACATATAACCCTCAAAAACAACCTTACAGATACTCAAACCTCAACAATATTGAAAGTCTTGATTCAGGTGGCACTGCCATATTCTCGCATCCACTCCCTCCTCCACCAAAGCTCAGTAGCGGCAGTGTGTACTATCTACAAGATGTACTGCAGAAACTCACCAAAGATCCTCAGACAGCACCTTCTAAACCCATGGCCACTTCCGGGAAGGACAAGGGCATCAGATACATGGGAACACCACCACCTGCAAGTTCCCCTCCAAGCCACTCACCATCCCGACTTGGAAATATATCGCTTCACTGTCTCTGAATCAAAATCCTGGAATTCCCTCCCTAAGGGCATTGTGGGACAGCCCACAGCAGGTGGACTGCAACAGTTCAAGGATTTTACTGCTCCTCGGATGCTGCCTGAACTGCTGTGCTCTTCCAGCACCACTAATCCAGAATCTGGTTTCCAGCATCTGCAGTCATTGTTTTTACCTAGTTCAAGAAGGCAGCTCACCACCGCCATCTCAAGGGCAAATAGGGGCGGGCTATGGGATGCTATCCCAGTCAGTGACATCCACATCCCACAAATGAATAAAAACAATTGGTTGTTTTCTGGCAAACATCTGTAGTCCCTCAGTGCTAGCTTCTTCAGGTAATCTTTGTGAGACCACTAAACAAAGTGCAAAACTAGCTTTGTTCACTTTTTTCCTTAACATGGATTCCCTGAAGTTTCACTTCCACAGCTTTCTGTTTCTGGATATCTCACTTAGTGACCTTGAGCCAGTCATGCCTACTGTTATCCTGCCCTGACGGCTCTGGAGACTGCTAAACTGTACTACTAGGTTTACAGACTTTTCTCTCTGAATGATCTTCTTCTATCTGAAAGAAGCGTGCACATTCTCCCTTTCTAAAGGGAAACTGTTTCGTCCGTATGTCATAGGACACTTTGTTGCTAGGCAATGGCCCAATTTATTTCTTTTCTTCTGCCCTTATTTCTCTAAAGCACTAAATTGTTCACCTCCAAGGTATTTTTCTTTTTAAATATATTTTTATTAAAGAAAAAAGAAAGAGTTTTTTGAATATCACAACAAACACAAAACACAAACATCAAAGTTTAATACATACAAAAGGAAAACAAAGCCACTATGATCTGGATGAAATATCACCACAAAACAAAACAGTTCAAAACAATGCAAAGAAACCCATAAATAAATAAGTAATAACTAGTAACTAACTAAAAAATGACAGTAATAATATTAATAATAATAACAGTACAGCTCAACGAAACAAAGTAACAGCCCTCGAGCATTGAGAGTATAAATTTCTATGTATTCATGTGTTTGTAGTTCCTCCTCCCTGGACACCAGACTCATAAATAGAATCA
Organism: Chiloscyllium plagiosum; assembly: GCF_037043375.1. Lineage (NCBI taxonomy): Eukaryota > Metazoa > Chordata > Chondrichthyes > Orectolobiformes > Hemiscylliidae > Chiloscyllium > Chiloscyllium plagiosum. Next base: position 135,690,094 of record NW_028270142.1, on the reverse strand, counting down.
TCATGGCTTTATAAAGGCCCTTATTAGTATAGCAGACAAATCTATACCCAAGTAATCCACAAAGGGCCGCCATGTCCTATAAAAGTTCTCAGTTTTATGGTGCACCATATTTGTTAGAAAGTCCAAGGGGATGTGTTCCATGACCAGCTTACGCAAAATGTGAGGATACTGAAAAGCTTTTTTTTGTGCACATCTAATGGAAGTGGGTTAATATATAGATCCCTACAGTGTGGGGACAGGCCCTTTGGCCCAACAAGTCCACACCGACCGTCCGAAGACTATCTCACCCGGACACATTCCCCTATCCTACTACTCTATATTTACTGAGCTGAAAATGTGTTGCTGGAACAGCGCAGCAGGTCAGGCAGCATCCAGGGAACAGGAGAATCGATGTTTCGGGCATAAGCCCTTCTTCAGGAATGGGAGGAAGAGAGCTTCTTCAAGGAAGGCATCCTTGTAAGAGGATTCGCAGTAGGTTAAAATCTTCGAGGAGAAAGTGAGGGCTGCAGATGCTGGAGATCAGAGCTGAAAATGTGTTGCTGGAAAAGTGTAGCAGGTCAGGCAGCATCAAAGGAACAGGAGAATCGGCGTTTCGGGCATAAGCCCTTCTTCAGGAAACGTCGATTCTCCAGCTCCTTGGATGCTGCCTGACCTGCTGCGCTTTTCCAGCAACACATTTTCAGCTCTGATCTCCAGCATCTGCAGCCCTCACTTTCTCCTCGAGAATTTTCAGTTGCAAGGCATGGGTCCTGTTGCAAATCGAGATCCTTCTTGCATTTTCCCAGATGTCCTCCCATACACCAGAAGAGATCTCAATGTCCAGCTCGCTGTCCCACACCTTACAGAGCCATTCAGACTCATTTGAGGGACCCTCTCCCAATAGATGTAGACATTTCTGACAGAAATTGTGTTCTCAGCACTCAGCAAGTTCCCTCCGTGACTACCTGGTCAGGTCCACGCCCCCCAACAACCCACCCTCCCTTCCTGGCACCCTCCCCTGCCACCGTAGGAATTGCATAACTTCTGCCCACACCTCCTCCCTCACCTCCATCCAAGGCCCCCAAAGGAGCCTTCCACATCCATCAAAGTTTTACCTGCACATCCACCAATATCATTTATTGTATCTGTTGCTCCTGATGCGGTCTCCTCTACATTGGGGAGACTGGGCGCCTCCTAGCAGAGCGCTTTAGGGAACATCTCCGGGACACCTGCACCAATCAACCACACCGCCCCGTGGCCCAACATTTCAACTCCCCACCCACTCTGCCGAGGACATGCAGGTCCTGGGCCTTCTCCACCGCCGGTCCATCACCACCTGATGCCTGGTAGAAGAACACCTCATCTTCCGCCTCAGAACACTTCAACCCCAGGGCATCAATGTAGATTTCACCAGTTTCCTCATTTCTCCTTCCCCCACCTCACCCCAGCTCCAACCTTCCAGCTCAGCACCGTCCCCATGACCTGTCCTACCTGCCAATCTCCCTTCCCACCTATTCACTCCACCCTCCTCTCTGACCTATCACCTTCATCCCCACCCCCATTCACCTATTGTACTCTTTGCTACCTTCCCCCACCCTCCTCCCTGACCTATCGACTCCATCCCCACCCCCATTCATCTATTGTACTCTGTGCTACTTTCTCCCCACCCCCACCCCCCTCTCATTTATCTCTCCACTCTGCAGGCACCCTGCGTCTATTCCTGATGAAGGGCTTTTGCCCGAAACGTCGATTTTCTTGCTCCTCGAATGCTGCCTGACCTGCTGTGCTTTTCCAGCACCACTCTAATCTAGACTCTGGTTTCCAGCATCTGCAGTCCTTGTTTTTACCTAATTGATTTTAACTTTCTTCTCCTTGTCAAATCTATAAGAATCAGTTAGAAATGTGGTCTTTTTTTGTATGAAATTTCTAATTTGAAAGAAACGGAAGAGGTCCCCTACTGGGAAACTCGCATTTCCCAGCCAACTGGTCAAAAGACATCAGTATGTCCCCTTCGAATAAGTCACCCAGGCAAGACAAGTCCCTAGCTGCCCATAGTTTACATCCCGAGTCCATCATCCCTGGCTGAAAACCCAGTATACCAACTATGGGTGTAAAAAATGATGTTTGCAATATTGTCCTCATTCTGACTCATTGTCCTCCACGCTTTAACAGTATTAAATCTAAATCTAAATCTAAATCTAATAACTATTGAGCTATGGCAATGTTACTTTACTGTCCTCATTTTGTTCAAGAACAGCAGGCCGGTAAGGAGGCATCTTGTCTGAGATGCTTTGAAGTCCAACCAAAATGAGTGAGGGTCCCCCCGGGCCCAGTCATTCACGTAAGATCGCAACGAGCTTACTTGATAGTTTCTAATATCTGATATCCCAGTCTGTGAGGTAGCTGTAGTTTAGTCAGTTGAATAAGGGGTCACTTGCGATACCAATTAAAGGAACTGAACCAGCCGTTCAGTCTTTTAAATGTTTGCTTGGAAAAAAAGCAGAGGAAGCATTGACATCGGATACAGCAGGCGGGACTGATGTTCATTTTAATGAGGGCTATCCAACCTACCAAGAGATCGTAAACGTCTTCCATCTTCGAAGGCTTAAAGCCTCACTTAAACACATGCAAACAAATTTTCAAAAAAACATCCTTGCATTGCTCACAAAACTCAAAAATGAAACCAAGTCCCTCACCTCTTAACGCACACAATGTATAAACACAAATTAAACTTAAAGCTGTAAATGTTTCTGTTTACTTTACACCACAATTTTCAAATGATAATAATAAATTATGAGCCTGCATCATGGAATCGTCAACATATAGAAATCATCAGAAATCACTTCCAACAAGCTCAACATTTGATTGTTTTTATACTTTGAATGCAACACTTTGGGGCAGATATGGGACCCAGGTTCAATGCCACTCTTGTGCAACCACCTGTGTGGAGAGTTAGGGTGAAACACTCTTCAGAGGGTCAGTGTTGACTCAAAGGGCTAAATGGCCTGCTTCCACACTGCAGGGATTCTATGCCATAGGACTTGCAACCACTCCCAGATGAATGAAAACAATTTCCAATTATACAAATGGGATAAAATTGTTCACGTTCCATTAATATGTTTGAAGAATTGAAGATTTAAAGAAAACAGCCTCACTTTTAAAAAGACAGTTTTAAAAATCAATTATATGATTACAAATTAGATGAAACTCAGTTGTGTCACAGTATTTTCAATTTTTTTATTCCTTCCTTCCAGGCACGCTATGATTAAATATAAAGATAGACTAAAAAAACTGCCTTTGAAATGCTGGCACTTTTAATGAACTTCAAAATGAAATCACACTCAGCTAAATGATTTTAGAACAGTGAAACATAATCTAAAAATAATCTAAAAATCTAATGTAAAAATGTCTCCATCAATCTGTACTGCTCTAGACAATTTTTTAAATCTTCACTGAATTCTGACCTTTACACCTTTTCTCAAAAACCAATATTTACCATTTTCCACATGGCAGCTAATATTGAGGAAGTTATTATAAAAATAGCAAGGGCTGAGCTTGTGCAGAGAAAGCAAACATTGACAGTAGATGATCAAATTGGACATGAATACACCTGCTGAATTTACTGTAAACTTCAATAACATTAATTGAATGCAGACGCAACAGATGTTTTGTTAATAATTAAATTCTGACAGACAACAGCAGAACAACAACAGGAGATAAATTCCTAAAACAGAACAAGTGCATGATGTATTCTCATATCCATTTTCTACTGTTGTTCTCAGGTCATCAACCAGAAAAGTATTGAGGGTGAAGCTTGATGAACACACTGGGGAGAAAGGAACAGAAAGATAGGTAGGTGAAGTGAAATGAAGTGTCAGGAGGACCTTTGTGTGCAATATCAACACTGGCATAATTCAATAGGTCAAAGAGCCTGTTACTGTGCTGTTTGCTAAAATCAAAAGCAAGAAACAGCCTTGCAACTGATTCCACCAATTTGTTTGTTGGAAAATGTGCCCATGATTTCCTATGGCAGACGAGCAATATTGAAATCTATTTCCCTGCCTCCACTAAAATGACAGCTCACCAGAATTCCCAATTTTCAAACAAATACTCATCTGTTTCCAGTTTTGCGGATGTATCTTTGCTGGAACTGAAGCATAACCAGGACGGTTGGAGGAAGAACGCCTCATCTTCCGGCTAGGAACCCTCCAACCACAAGGGATGAACTCAGATTTCACCAGTTTCCTCATTTCCCCTCCCCCCAGCCTGTCTCAGTCAAATCCATCAAATTCAGCACCGCCTTCCTAACCTGCAATCTTCTTCCCGACCTCTCCGCCCCCACCCCAGTCTGACCTAACACCCTCACCTTGACCTCTTTCCACCTATCACATTTCCGACACCCCTCCCCCAAGTCCCTCCTCCCTATCTTTTATCTTAGCCTGCTGGACCAACTTTCCTCATTCCTGAAGAAGGGCTAATGCCCGAAACGTCGATTCTCCTCTTCCCTAGATGCTGCCTGACCTGCTGCGCTTTTCCAGCAACACATTTCCATCTCTGATCTCCAGCATCTGCAGACCTCACTTTCTCCTGCAGTAAGTTAGGTCCCTGCGAAAGTTCTAAGAAAGGCAGAGGTGAAGGTAACGAAAGGAAATGGTGAAAAACTAAATGCTTGCGACATCAATGCACAAAGTTACATTCTGAACACAATTTTTTACTACTCTTTGCAAAGACTTGAATTCATTTTGATTCATTCTCAGGATGTGGGCGTCACTGACAATTTATTACCCATTCTTGTTTATCTCTTCCGAAAGCATCAGTTGGGAGTCCTTCTTGAACTGCTAGCTAGCAGATTAGATTCAACTCGGAGTCTGACTTGACCCATTTTAGAATCAACTACATTGGTTGGGGACTGATTTCACATCCATTGCCTCAAGCTCATTGATTTTCAAATCAAAACCTTTTCAGACCTTTCACAAATATGTGAATTTAAAGAACACATTTGTCAATGAATTTTTATCTCACAATTATCAAGACAATTTGCAAAAAAAAACAAAGTAAAGGGTAAACAATAATTATGCAGTATGATAGTGCTGATTGATGAGGAATTAGATTCGGAAGTATAGTCGTGGAGAATACATGGGCTGATGATGACTGACAGTTAACTGTTTAAGTGTTGATTTAAAATTGTACGATTTGACAAAATGTTAACTTCGATTCTGCTAATAAAACTCCCTGAACAAACTGGAAGGCAGTCTTAAAGGGTCCATGCAATGAGATGTGCAGAGCAAACAAAAGTTAGAGAGCACATTTGTGTCCACGTATATGGTTCATACTGCTCCATGAGGCAAGTTTGATTACTTACGGGAGGCTAGTCCCATGTCCTGTGAATGCTAACAATTGCAGTTCTTCAGCCCATTGGAGAAAGTTCATGAAGATAATTTAAAACATGTTGAACTGGAGCGTTCTGTGAGCGTTCCACCATCACAAAAGCTCTCACTGTCCCTCAGAAAGCTGCATTACACTTATGTTTATTTTGTGTCCAACTTGCATTAAATTGTCCATGCGTTTTCTTTCCAGTTGTTTTAGCTCCTAAATTGTGGTGCCACCCAGTTTGATTCGGTCACTGAATCATTCTGTTGGTGAGGACCTGGTGCTGTATGTGAATTGTATGTGAACACTGTGCATTCTGCATTACAGCAAAATTTGAATTGATTTGACTCATTGTAGTCACATGTACCTAAATACAGTGAAAAGCTTTGTTTTGCGAACAGTACATGCAGATAATATGACAAACAGGGATGTACAGATCATAAAATGCTTAGATAAAGCGCGGCACACGAGATTACAGCTGCACAGGAGATGTGCAAAGCAAGATAAGCATGAGCAAGAACAGTATTATTTAAAGTTAGAGAGGTCCATTCAGCAGTCCAATAACAGCCAGGAAGAAGCAGTAGTTGAACCTGTTAGTGCATATGTTCTAGTTTCTGTATCTTCTGCCTGATGGAAGAGTAATTAAACTTAAGCAGATTTGCTGCAAAGTGCTTTGGAACATCCTATGGTCATCCAAATATGGAATAAATATAACTCGTTCTTTCAATTCCATTGTCACTAAGTAGGAATGTTGCATGCAACTTATAAGATCTTAGCCAATAGATATGTCAAGCTTTGTCAAGCATTAAATCTACTGGCTGGATTTGGCAAGTTTCCCATTTCAAGTCTCCAGTTGGTGATTTCAAATCAATGCCCATATATGTGAATTGACAAGAGAAATCCTGAACAAGATTTACAATAATACAACCTGAGCAATTTGTTTTGAGTCTAAATCCATCAGAATTATTTCAAAGCTCAGAAGGAGCCTTGTACAGCTTTGCCTGAGGAGAATAAAATGGAGCTGAAAGCAAATTAGATTTACAGGATTTGTGATGCTTGCAAACAATCATGCAGTTTCACCCATTTTAAATGGATCTTACTGGCAAAACTGACAATCCCATTCCAGGGTTAGGATTATGGCTAGAAATAACATAATACGCAGTTCTCTCTGGGCGTATTACAATTGACTTTGTCAGTTGTGAGCTAACTGGAAAACAATCTATATACCTTAAGACTAATCAATGGAAAACAAACCAGAAACCTATCAAATAAAAATAAGTTGAGTGTTAAAGACAGCTAATCACAGAGACAAAAACTGAAATTGCTGGAAAAGGTCAACAGGTCTGGTGCTCAGTGGCTCAGTAGTTAGTGCTGCTGCCTCACAGCACCAGGGACCTGGGTTAGATTCCAGCCTTGGGTGACTGTCTGTGTGGAGTTTGCACATTCTCCCTGTGTCTATGTGACTTCCATCTGGGTGCTTCAGTTTCCTCCCACTGTCCAAACCTGTGCAGGTTAGGTGGATCAGCCAGGTTCAGTTGTTCAAGGATGTGCAGGCTAAGTGGATTAGCCATGGGAAATGCAGGGTTATAGAGTGGAGAGGGTCAGTCTGGGTGGGATGCTCTTCAGAGGGTCAGTGCAGACCTGATGGGCTGCTTTCACACCTTAGGGATTCTATGAGGCCATATCTGTGAAGCAAAGACAAGAGTTAACCTTTTGGGTCAAGCGACCTTCAGTAACCACAGAGACATCATAATGCCTCTACTGCTACAACCTTGCAATAGTATTTGCTAACTAGATATCATACAGGTGCTGAATGCAAGAAGTTGTAGCCCATCAGTCACTAATTTTTGGTTGAGAGGCAAAGTCATTGTGCAGCGAGAGGTAATGACTTGGAGCTCACTACCAGGGGAGGCAATGGAAGAAGAGATATGAATGACTTCAAAAGGAAATTGGATGGTCACTTGAGAGAAGTAAGTTTGTAGAATTACAGGGAGAGAGCTGGAGAATGGGCCAATTACACTCATCTACAGAGAGCTAACATGGTTTCCATAGGCTGAATGGCCTCCTTTGGTACAGTTATGCCTCAACATCTGATTGGAAATTGTCCTAGGCCTGATAAAGTAGGGGTGAGTCTAAGATGAGATCAACCATGATTATATGAAATGGTGGAGGAGACTCGAGGGTCTGAATGACCTACTCCTGCACCTAATCCTTATGTCCTAAAGGTAATCATCTACAGGTCCAGGCTGGGGATTGATCTGGCCGTTTGCCTATATTCTGCCTTCTTGTCCATGCCCAGGTAGACATCGAGAAGGAGCATCGAGTGTCACCAATAAGTTTCCCTTTCTTCAGCTCAAGAGATGAGTAGAAAGCTTTGTGACTACAGTTTCTCTCATTATGTTCCAGTTTCTCTCATCCATAAGAAACTGAGAACAATAAGGGAAGGAAGAGGAATTCACGTGTGTGTATGTGTGTGTCAACGTGTGTCTATATCTGTGTCGGTGCAACTGTGTGTGTCTATGTCTGTGCCTGCACATACATATCTATGTGTGTCTCTGTGTTTCACCATGTGTTCGTGTACGTGTGTGTGTGCGTGTGTGTGTGTGTGTGTGTGTGTTTTAATGCTTTTTTTCATCTCACTAGGATTAAAAATTTAACAAAATTCTTATGTCTCAAAAAAATTTCTCTGCCTTATAAACTGAAAAAAATTCCACCTGAAAATGTTCCTCCTCCCTCTTTCCATGCTGAAAGGATTTCTGACTTGCACTCGATGAACAAAAGGCTCTTCCACCCAGAGATATGTGAGTAAGTGATTGAGTAGAATGTATTCGCTGTATGAGATAAGAGGATGCAACAGAAGGCTAGAAATTAGTGAATTATTTCAACAAAGAATTGCACACACTGATAGCAATCTCATCCCAAGACTCCAATAGACTTGTTAAAATGTTCTTCCTACTTTTAAAATAATGAACAGAGATGTGCCTTTAAAATGTCCTTGCCTACTATTAGCAATGATTTCCTATGAATGTACTTAGTGGATAAGATGTTAGGTAATGTACTCTGTTCTCTCCTTTCTATTGTCATAAATGATACTCATCAAATGTGACCTTTCTTACATTGGGGAATGCCTACATCTGCTTCTATGACTTAACTAGTCTTCCTTCTGTCAGTCTCTCAATGCCTTTTCTGTTGGTCTGCTATCTCTCCCTGAGACACTTGAAAAAATAACTGCAACTGAAACTCAATATTAAATTTTAGCCTCGGAACAAGCGCGTGAGCTTCCAAACTCAGTTTCCAGAGTGCATGATCCACAGAACAGTGACTTTTAATATTCTGTTTCTCTGTCGGTTGTCACTAGACAACAGCACAGCGCTTATGATCCTCCTTTTCTACCTTTTATCAGTAATGCAATGATCTTATAACGCCCTCTTTGTTCCAACTCTTCAAATAAAGGCAAAATAGTCTCATTATAAAGCATATAAATAAAACATACGTCTATGTTTTTTTGGTATCATGTCTCCAGCACCTAAACAAAACTCTAAAAATGGCTAACCACTGCCTTCACCTTCTTAGCAAATCAAGTATAGATTAAACTTCAAGTTACATATTGTTCTTAACATTTTCAATTTTAGTTTTTAACAATTCAATTGTTATCAAGTATGTATTAAACTCATTTGGATGCAAATACTCAAGTAACATCCAGAACTCAAGTAACTCACAACTATTCATTTATTCCAAATGCAATCATTGTCTACTCCAGATGACGAAGCACCAGATCATTTTAGGGATCACACAGTGGAAATCTCAATTGGTTTTTGGATTAGTGGTGCTGGATGCTCCTCGGATGCTGCCTGAACTGCTGTGCTCTTCCAGCATCACCAATCCAAAATCTGGTTTCCAGCATCTGCAGTCATTGTTTTTACCGAGGAAATCTCAATTGGCTCAGAGTCACTCTTCAGTAACATTGGTACTGTCATATCTTAGAAAATGACAATTAACCTGTTTGGATGTGTGAAGACACGCCTCATAATCATAACTTGCTGGGGTAGAACTTAAACCCTGACCTTATGGCCACGAGTTAGTGTCACTGTTGCTGCACCACATGACTCTTATCAGTAAAGTACCAATACTGAGCAACAAGCTCAACCAGAGGAGGTCAAGATAATCGAGAACTCACGGTCATGATCTAAAAACAAGGAGTTGCCTGTTTTGGTCATAGATGAGAAGAAATTTCTTCTTACAGAGAGTATTGAGTCTTTAGAACTCTCAAAAGGCAGTGGAAGCAGGGTCTTTGATTATATTTAAGGCAGCAGTAGATAGGTTCTTCGTAAGTAAAAGTGGAGTGCAGATGGGAATGTAGAATAGTCAGATGAGCCGTGATCTTATTGAATGTGGAGCAGGCTCGAGGGCAGAGTGGCTTACTGCTGCTCCAAGTTCCTATGTTCCCATGTCCGTATCTTCATTTTAATGTGTTAAGTGCTATTTGCAGTGCAATGATCCATGCCCGTGATGCATCTTTGTGTAGCATCTTACAAACAGGCTCAGCAATCTCTCCATACTGAGAAGAGTCAAGTATGCAGCAGTCGAAGGTGTTTTGGTGCTAGAGTGGAGGGGGTGGAAGTGTCATGTCTTGGGGTTGTCAGGTGCCTGGAGGGAGGTACAGTTGGGGCCTTTTGAGGTAAATGTAGGGTCTTTTCGATAGTTACTCAGGAGTCAGACTGTGTATTTAATAATCTAACTTTTCCTGAGTAAAGTTAAAAATCACACAACACGAGGTTTTAGTCCAATTGGTTTATTTGGAAGCACTAGCTTTCAAAGCACTGCTTCCTCAACCACCTGATGAAGGAGCAGCACTCCGAAAGCTAGTGCTTCCAAACACACCTGTTGGGACTCTATCCTGGTGTTGTGTGATTTTTAACTTTGTCACCCCAGTCCAACACCGGCATCTCCAAATCATTTTCCTGAGTAACTATTTTCCTTAATTTCATCAGAACCCTCCAATCAAAATGGAGACTTTCAGGGGTTTCCAGCTGCAGAGGAATTGCCCAGTTAAAAATTCAACTTCCCAGCAATTCCTTCTCTGCATCAGAATTCCACGGGGTCTCCGTGAATATCTCCTATCTATATTGGAATAGTGACTCTCTGACCATCAGAAAATCTGGGACACAGTTTTCATTATACGTCTTCAGTCTATGTAACAAAATAGCTGGAAATCCTTCAAACCAATTCCACAGGCATCACATCAGTCATTGACATTCTTGTCAAGTTGTTCACAAAGTGGAGATTACTAGAGACTAAGACAACAAACAATGAACCACAGTTTGTTTTCAGTCAGTTCTAGCAAGTTATTGGGTTTCACCACAATCTCACTTGTCATACAGTCTGCAATAGAACGATAACATTTACCAATTCAGCAGGCTGAAAAAGGACATTCTTAGAGCTGGTTACATCTTACTTAGGGTCTAGATTAGAGTGGTGCTGGAAAAGCACAGGAGGTCAGGCAGCATCTGAGGAGCAGGAAAATCAACGTTTCGGGCAAAAGCCCTTCATCAGGAATAGAGGCAGGATGCCTGCAGGGTGGAGAGATAAATGAGAGGGGAGTGGGGGTGGGGAGAAAGTAGTATAGAGTGCAATAGATGAATGGGGTGGGGATGAAGATGATAGGTAGGGAAGAGGGTGGGGGAAGGTAGCAAAGAGTACAATGGGTGAATGGGGGTGGGGATGGAGGCCCCACATCTTACATCCCACACTCTCTGATAGGAGCGACACTGACCAAGTTTAGGGTTAGTCATAAATTTCATGAGCCATTGACCATTCTTCAGCCATCACCACAATTCAATGTGAATCTCGGAGTGAAAGCAGAAGGAATCACTCGGCAAGAAGGAAAACAAAAGTGAACATGTGCAAGGAAACCAGGATTAGAAGTTGGAGCTTGGGTTTTCATAAAGGATGTAGATCATGGCCACAAATTGAGATCATCCCTATCAGGCCCAAAGCACTGATCAAGTAATTGTTGAACAACAACACAGTGTTACTCTTGATTGTGAGCAGACCAGGATACTTCAGGTGCAGTGATTGTGGGGAAGTATTCCCTCCCCTGATGATCATCTTTTTCACTGAGGTTAGGGAACACAGATCCATGTCCATCCCATCCACTTGTGAGACATCTCTAGTTGCCCTTGAGAAGACAGAGGCGAGTTGTCTTTCTGAACCACAGCAGTCCATGTGCTGTAGGTAGAGCTCAAATGCATTATGAGTGAGTTCATAAATCTCAGCACCATCACCTTCAAATCTCAAAGTCTACATATTTCAGTACTTAGAGGAAATGCTGAAGCTCTGAGTAATGTCTCAATGTGCATACAATTCTAGGTTATGGTCCAAAAGATTTATTTGGAAGCACTAGCTTTCAGAGTGCTGCACCTCCATCAGATGATTGTAGAGTATTAGACTGCAAGACACAGAATTTATAGCAAATGTTTACAGTGTCATGTAACTGAAATTATACATTGAAAAAGACCTGGATTGTTTGTTAAATCAATGGCCATGTTGGTTTCAGTTCTTTCATATGTACATCCCAGAACATTGTTAAAGTTACACTCCCAAGTGAACTTTAACAATAGGTGCCATGCCAGCCCAGATAATGCATTGAAGATGTGAGGTGCCCTGTGTGAGGCTGTCTGTGGCCCAATGATCAGACTGATTCTAATCTAAGAATGGGATTATCGGAAGTTTACATGAATTTATGCAGTTTTGAGCAAAACAAAATGTAATTTGGCAAATACAAGTTCACCCCACAAACCTATATACGTGTGTGTGTGTGTGTCTGCAGGGGTGTATGAGTGTCTGTGAGAGAGTGTGTGTACATGTGTATGTGTACGAGTGTGAGTGTAAAAGGGTATACGTCTGTGAGAGAGTGCGTGTGTGGGTGTGAGTGTGGGAGTGTGTGTGTGTGCATATGAGACAGAGCTTTTGCATGAGAGAGGATCTGCGTGAGTGTATAGGTCTGTATGTGTGTGTGTGTGTTTAGTGCAGTGGGGTCACCAGTAGTGTGACATGAACCCAAGGTCCCAGTTGAAGCCATCCCCCATGGGTACTGAACTTGGCTATCAGCCTCTGTGCAGCCACTTTGTGTTGTTGCCTGTCCCAAACTCCACCTTGGAGGATGGTCACCTGAAGTTCCAAGGGTGAATGTCGCAGACCGCTGAAATGTTCTCCGACTAGGAGGGAACAATCCTGGCTGGTGTTTGTTGTGTGGTGTCCATTCATTCATTGCCCAGCCTCTGCTCGGTCTTGTACATGCCTCAGGGCATCCTTGCCTGCAGCATATGAGACAAATGTTAAAAATCACACAACACCACAACAGGTTTAATTGGAAGCTCTAGCTTTGGAGCGTCGCTCCTTCATCAGGTAGTTGTGGAGGACACAATTGTATGAGATAGACAACGTTGGCTGAGTCACATGAGTACCTGCCGTGTATATGGTGGGTGGTGTCCCCATGTGTAATGGTGGTATCCATGTTGACACTCTGATATATCTTGCAGCGTCTGCCGTGACAGAGTTGTATGGTGTTGTCCTGAAATCCGGGAAGTTTACGACAAACAGTGATCTATTTGAGGTTTGGTGGCTATTTAAAGGCAAGAAGTGGAGGTGTGGGGAAGGTCTTGGCGAGGTACTCATCCTTGTTGATAATGTGTTGCAGGCTTCGAAGAACATGCTGTGGTTTTTCAGCTCCTGGGAAGTACTGGACAATGAAGAGTACCTTGTCGGTTTCAGCTCGTGTCTGAGTCCTGAGGAGGTCATTATGGTATCTCGCTGTGGCACATTGGAGCTGGCGGTCGATGGCTGAACGGGGTGTGATGCTCAACTCATCGACCACCAGTTCTGACGCGCCACAGCGAGAAACTATAATGACCTCCACAGGAGACAGACAGTGACTTATACATGAAAGAACTGAAACCAACATGCCCATTCTAAAAGATGAGAGACTTAATAAACAATCAGGTCTTTTTCAATATGTAATTTCAGTTACATCACACAGTAAGCTTTTGCTATAAATTCTGTGTCTTATGATCTTATATTCCACAATCACCTGATGAAAGTGCAGCGCTCTGAAAGCTAGTGCTTTCAAATAAATCTGTTGAACTACAACCTGGTGTTGTGTGATTTTTAACTTTGTCTACCCCTGTCCAGTACCAGCACCTCCAAATCATACATACAGTTTGTTCCTCACGATGGTTAATTTCAAAATAAGGTCTTTATATTTATGAAAGGAAGGAATGTCACAGTGAACCGTTTGACTGTCTAGTGTGTGATTGCATGCCATTGTGTTCTGTGCTGTGTGCTGTAAGCCAGTCCTAAAAAAACTGAAACCCAATGTGTGGTTGAAGACATTTTCAAAAATCTTTGGCCTAAAGTTCTGTGCACACAAGTGTGGAACAAAGAGACCTTGGAGTGCAGGTTCATATTTCCTTGAAAGTGGACGCACAGGTAGATAGGATAATGAAGAAGGTATTTGGTATGCTTGCTGGTCAGAGCATTGGGTGTAGGAGTTGGGTGGTCATGTTGTGGCTGTACAGGGCATTGGTTAGGCCTCTTTTGGAATATTGTGTGCAATTCTGGTCTCCCTGTTATAGGAAATATGTGAAACTTGAAAGGGTTCAGAAAAGATTTACAAGGATGTTGCCAGGGTTGGAGGGTTTGAACTATAGGAGGGGCTCAATATGTTGGGGCTATTTTCCTGGAGCATCAGAGGCTGAGGGATGACCTTATTGAGGTTTATAAAATCATGAGGGGCATGGACAGGGTATATAGACAAGGTCTTTTCCCCAGGACAGAGAACTAAAGAGCAGTGAGAGGGGAAGGATTTAAAGGGACCTAAGGGGCAACCTTTTCACACAGAGGGTGGTACGCATATGGAATGAGCTGCCAGAGGAAGTGATGGAGGCTGGTACAATTACAATATTTAAAAGGCATCTGGATGGGTATATAAATAGGAAGGGTTTAGAGGGATATGAGCCAAGTGCTGGCAAATGGGACTAGATTAATTTAGGATATCTGGTCGGCATGGATGAGTTGGACCAAAGGGTCTGTTTCCGTGCTGTGCAGGGTGATAGGGTTGTTAAGATGGCGTACAGCGTGTTGGCGTTTATTGGTAGGGGGATTGAGTTTCTGAGCTTCAGCTGTACAAGACACTAGTAAGGCCACACCTGGAGTATTGTGTACAGTTCTGGTCACCGCATTATAGGAAGGATGCGGAAGCTTTGGAAAAGGTTCAGAGGAGATTTACTAGAATGTTGCCTGATATGGAAGGAAGGTCTTATGAGAAAAGGCTGATGGAACTGCGGCTGTTTCCGCTGGAGAGAAGAAGGTTGAGAGATGACTTAATCGAGAATATAAGATAATCAGAGGGTTAGATAGGGTGGACAGTGAGAGCCTTTTTCCTTGGATGGTGATGGCGAAAGTGAGGTAACATAGCTTTAAATTGAGGTGTGATAGATTTAGGACAGATATCAAGGGTAGTTTCTTCACTTAGAGAGTAGTAGGGGCTTGGAATGGCCTGCCTGCAACAGTAGTAGACTCATCAATGTTAAGGGCATTTAAATGGGCATTGGGCATACAGATGGATAATGATGGAACGGTGTAGGTTAGATGGGGCATCAGATTAATTTCACAGGTCGGCGCAACATCGAGGGCCAAAGGACCTGTACTGCGCTGTAATGTTCTATATTCTATGTGTGAAATCTTCCCTGGTACAGGGAAGTGGAACAAGTGTAGATTCAGTCTATTTTTTGTAGTGTAGACTCAATGGGCTGTAGAGCCTCTTTTGTACTGTCTGATGCTGTGATTCTGAGTCATGGCGATGTCTTTGTTGGGAGCTCAGCCTTTTACAATTTATAACAATGACTTCGATGAAGAGAATGAAAACATGGTTGCTAAATTTGCAGGTGATTCAAATGTAAGATGGTAGGCTGTGAAGACGACATGAGGAGATTGCAGAAGGATATAGATAGGTTGACTGACGAGGGAAGAATCTTGCAGATGGCATGTAACATGGAAAAAGATGAAATTTTTCACCATGGCAGAAAAAAATAAAATAATTTGAATGATGGCTAAGTGACGTCTGACTGCAGAATTCCAAGGTGAGGCAAGCAATGCTCCTGCTAAACCATACATCCTCCCTGCAGCTCTGATGTTCAGTGCATGGCGATCGGTTTCAACATTGTATTTGCGGCATTGATTTCCAGCTCTGATATCACTGCCGCACGCACACAACCATTGAAATATTTGCAGGGAACACTGATAAAGAGATTTAGTCATTCTTGCATGAGTCACGTACAGGTAGTGCACAAGTCCAACGAGTTATTAAGAAAGCTAATGGATGCACCTTTCACTACAACAAGAATTGAACATAAAAGGATGGTATGCATCAGTTATACAGGGCATTAGTGTTATCTCAAATAGAGTTTGATCTCTTTATTTAAGCATAGATATGAATTCAGAGGAAGGTTACCAGATTGGTACCTAGAATGAGTGGGTTAAATTGTAAGGAAAGGTTGGACAGACTGGGCTTGTTTCTGCTGTCATAACCCAATTGGGAAGACGCTTGATAATCAAGCCCCCACTGTGTTCACAACCTTCTGTAGTTTCTTACAATCCTGGGCAGAGCAGTTGTACCAAGCCGTGATGCATTCAGATAGAAAGCTTTCTAAAGGGCATCTATAAATGTTAGTGAGAGTCCTATGGATATGCTGAATTTCCTTAGCCTCCTGCGGAAGAAGAAGCATTGTTGTGCATTCTACCGAGTGTGACATCAAGGATCCCGCAAAAAACTAGAATCAATGGGAAACAGAGGACAACCTCCCCACTGATTGAAGTCATTGGAAGGTGACTGTAGTAGTTCGAGATCAGTCATTTCAGCTCCAGGACATCTCTGCAGGAGTTCCTCAGGGTAGTGTCCAATCATGTTCAGCTGCTTCATCAATGACCTTCCTTCCATCATAAGGTCAGAAGTGGGAATGTTCACTGATGATTGCACAATTTTCAGCCCCTTTCATGACTCCTCAGATACTGAAGTAGTCCATATTCAAATGCAATAAGATCTGGTCAATGTCTGACCAGTACCAAGCAACACTTACACCACACAAATGCCAAGCAATGACCATCACCATTAGGAGACAATCTAACTACTACCCTTGTTATTCAGTGGTATTACCATCCCCCACTAGCAACAGCCTTAGAGTTACCATTGACCAGAAACTCAAATGGACTTGCCACATAAACACAATGGCTACAAGAAACTTGACACCACCCAGGACAAAGCAGTCCATTTGTTTGGCACCACATCCACCATTTTCAACATTCACTCCCTCCACTGGCAGCAATGTGTAGAGCGTACCAGCTGCAAAATGCACAGCATGGATCTCTGACATTTCATTGGCAGCACCTTCTAACCTGTGACATCGACCACTTAGAAGACAAGGTCGGTATATACATGTGATGCACATAAGAAGACAACTCAACACAGCTAACTACAAGGCAATTAGGAATGGGCAATAAATTCTACCCTTGCCTTCAGCAAAAAGTAAAAAGACTATATTATAGGAAACTGAAGAGGAGGCAGGAAGAGATAGAGAGCAGAGAAGTAGAGACGGTGAAAAATTGAGTAATTAGATTAGATTACAGTGTGGAAACAGGCCCTTCGGCCCAACAAGTCCACACTGACCCGCCGAAGCGAAACCCACCCATACCCCTACATTTACCCCTTACCTAACACTACGGGCAATTTAGTATGGCCAATTCACCTGACCCCGCACATCTTTGTGATGGTGAGAGGAAACCGGAGCACCTTGAGGAAACCGACGCAGACACGGGGAGAACGTGCAAACTCCACACAATCAGTCGCCTGAGGTGGGAATTGAACCCGGGTCTCTGGTGCTGTGAAGCAGCAGTGCTAACCACTGTGCCGCCCACAAATTCTTGAAGAGATTGTGGAGGTCATGAGCTGTTGAAGGAGGTAGTTCTTTATTTCATTCTCCTCGGTTTTAATGGAGTTAGTTAACCTACTATCCTACAATTACATTCTGTTTCTACAATTAATCATGCAGACTTTGCTAGGATCTTAAAGCTAGCTCACTATTTTAAAATAATTATGAGGTGGCTGGGCTTAACATCAAAGTTTTCACAGGTTACATAACAGCCTTAAGAAGGTAATGGCAAACAAACCCCTGTCCTTATTGGGCAATTGTGTTTGCTGTTACAACAAATGTAGCAAATAAAATGTTGAAACCTCATTATATTCCCATAAATAAGAAATGAACTTCCATTTCTAAATTCTTGCTGCACTCTTGTTGTTTACAAAGGCTTAATTTAAAAGATGAGTTGTGATTTATACATAGAGCTTCTGCTTGTTCAGTTGTACATGTTTCACTAATGTTACAGAATGTTTATCAGGATGAATATGTCTGCCAGGAGGGACTAACGATTTTGTTGGTAATTTATTTAATAATACCACACTGGGGAACAATTGGTATTTGCCATTGACTGTCTGACAGTAAAGCAGTTATTGACCAGATTTGATCTTACAAATTGAATACCACAATAATTTATATTTCTATAGAGCTGTTAATATAAGAAAATATTCCAATCTACTATCTAGGAAGATTGTAAAAGAAAAATGCAAGACTAATTCCTGAAGAAAGAGGTTCATCATGTTGTGCTGTAAGGTGTGTAATTTATACATAATTCAATGCTAATATTTAAGCATTTAGATAATGAAATCGTCTATGAAAGAATTCAATAATCAACTTACATATACGTAGCTTGGTGACCTCTTTTAAAACACACTGTGAAAGAAAGACATCCAGAATAATAATGAGGTATCACGTTGAGTGAGTTTTATAAATAAACAGAGTAAACATTTGTACGTTAGGCTACTGTTGGAGAAATTGAGTCCACAAAAGAGGATTGCGGTGAAATTAACAAGCAATTTAATTAAACAAAGCGATATCACGGAAGTGAAATTGACCAGACTGACACAGAACTGATTCTCTGCACAGATGGCTAGAATGCTCTTCCCAAAACAGAAAATGCAGGCATGCTTCATAGGGGTACAACACCAAAGGTGATAATTGTAAAGCAGTTACAGCACAATGATGAAATTGTAAAGAGATTAAAATAAGAATAAACTGAATGGAAGTTAATCAAGCGTCCAACAGGACCAATTCATTTGTAATTGACACAAGAGAGTCCAGCCCTCTCCGTGAGTGGGTGAGAATGTTTTCTAGAAGATTCTTCATTGTATTTCCCGTCCGTGCGATTATGTGTAAATGTCCCTTCACCCGACATTCAGATGTGTCCATTGTGTTCCTCCTGCCAGCAAAGTCTTCCAGGCTCGCTTCGTCTACCTCTTTGTTTATGTGGTATCGGTTTCAATGGGAAAGGAGCCTGCCCTTAGGGTATTGGGAGCACAGGGTAAAACCAAGGACTGCAGATGCTGGAAACCAGAGTCTAGATTAGAGTGGTGCTGGAAAAGCACAGCAGGTGCTTCATCATCCCAGGAGCAGGAAAATCAACGTTTCGGGCAAAAGCCCTTCGTCAGGAATAACTCTATTCTGCTCCTCGGATGCTGCCTGACCAGCTGTGCTTTTCCAGCACCACTCTATTGGGAGCACAGCGCTAATCGGGGCTGGGAGCTGATTACAAAAGCTGTTTAAGAAGTGTATTCTGTGGTCTGGGGATAGCTTGGCAATGTCTGGTTTCTATGTTAGCCTGTTTGGCCAAGACTAGGGCACTCTGGGTGCTTTCGGCATGTGTTGGCAGGCTTGATTTCTGTGTTTTGCAGGCCAGCATCTGTGTGTTTTATGTGGCCATGCTGTGGGTGAGCGGGGTGGAAGATATTTTTCCCACAGTTACCGACAGAAGGATCTGGAATTTTTGATGTATATTCTTAATGCTTCTGAAGAAAGGGGATAGGTTTGAACCGCTAGAAATAGATTCAGAGGAAATAGTTCAGTCTGACAGTTCCAGACCAGAAGTGTTAAGTCAAAGCCCTGAAGGGATTTTGAAGCTGAGGAAATATAAGGTCCGTTACATGAAAACTCACGGAAGAGGCTATCAGATCCTCAAGACTGAGAAATGCAGCCACAGTTAAATTAAGTACTAGAGATGTGGTGGAGATGGGAGACAAAAATAGACATTGCTGAAGAATCTCAGCAGTTCTGGCAACATCTCTGAAGAAAACAGAGTTAATGTTTTGGGTTGAGTGACCCCTCCTCCGAATTCAGAAGGGAATTCTTTCTGATGTGAGTTCTTTAAAGGAATTCTATTGGAATTAGTAGGGTTGTATTTTACTGTGTGTTTTGAAATCTTCAAACACAAGTTATATGTAAATAATTTAGTTTATTCTATTTCATCTTCATTTCTGTGACATGATGAATTTCTCTTTTATTATTGTAACAGATTTTGCAGTATTGCATGCTGTGTTTCAGTGAAAGACAATCTCATTAAACCAGAATTTTAAAAAGATCTACCAAGCCAGATTTCAGTATGGGACTTGACTTAGAGTCATAAAGTCATAGAAATGTAGAGCATGGAAACAGTTGGTCCAACTTCGGTCCAACTTGTCCATGCTGACCAAATATCCTAACCTAATCTAGTTCCATTTTCCAGCACTTGGCCCATACCCCTCCAAACCCTTCCTATTCATATATCTATCCAGATGCCTTTTCAATGTTGTAATTTTAGCAGCCTCCACCACTTCCTCTGGCAGCTCATCCATATACACACCAACCTCTGTGTGAAAAAGTTGCCCTGTCGGTCTCTTTCATATCTTTCCCCTCCCACCCTAAACCCATGCTGTCTAGTTTTGATCTCCCCCACCCCAGGGAGAAGATTTTGTCTATTTATCCTATCCATGCCCCTCATGATTTCATAAACCTAACATCAGATGGGAACATAACACCCTGAGCAGATACTGAGTAGAATTGGATCTATTACATTCTCTAGAGTTTGAAAGAATGAAAGACAGAAATATCTCTGCGAACTTGACAGAATAGATATCGAAAGGGCTTTTCCCAAGCTTGAGTGCCGGGAACACACAGTGTCAGGGTAAAGGGTTAGCCATTTAAGACTGAGGTGGAGAGAAGTTTTTTTCACTCAAATGCTTACAAGTTTTTGGAAATGGTTACCCCATAGAGTACATTCAAAGTTCAAATCAATAGAGGTTTGGATACTAAGGAAATCAAAGCTTAGAGTGGGCAGGTCAAAGAGTGGAGATGAGTTTGAAGGTCAATAATAATCTTTTTAAAGAGTGAGGCAGTCTCAATTGGCCTTAGATGGCCTACTCGGGCTCCCAATGTTGTGTTTGGGTTTAAAGCAATAGCTGGTTTTGTTTAACTGTTCATTTGGAATGGTTGAATCTGTTTTAACAGCTGTGGGTTAAAGTCAGCAGGCAAATTTCACTTAGGCAGGTCCAATTTGTTTCTGGTTATTTTCAACACATTGTTATTAAACTAAACTATTGACTCTTTTGCATGCATGTTTAGTTAAAACAATGCTTTCTGGAGCAAGGTTGCAAATAAATTCTACCACTTTGAGATAATATGATTTTAAATCCTGCTAGATACTTACTTCACTTGACATCAACATCATAAATAAGCAACTTTGATATTACTCCTACAAGACCCATAGACTAACGTTATCATATAAATTCATTCTATATAATGGAATAGGTAAACAGCTTGCATGAATACCTTGTATTAGTTCATTATGGTTTTGTAAGCTCTTTCGAGATAAGTTCATGTTTATACTAGCATAAGCTTTGAGCCTGACTTGTATCTTGAAGGATAGCAATGTTTTTGGCTCATTCATCAGACAGAAACAGAGTTACTCCACCCTGAAATATAACCCTTTCACAAGCTTTTATGTTCCAAATTACACCCACAGTAAATGCATTAGATAATCTCAGTTTGTCAGAAGCTTTGCCAAACGGTACAACATTTTCGGGAGAATCTCTCCACCCGCATACAAAGGAAACCAGATGTTTCCCAGTTGCAGCTGTCTACTGTCCCACACTGTCACACACTAATGGCAAAACCAGTACTGTTCTAGCTTTGAACCTTCCACTCTCCAAATCTGAGTTATATTGGGACTTTTAGGAGGGTTTGGCATTGCAGGCCTCATGAAATCTCTTGCTGCATCTTACCAAATTTGCTTCATTAATTACTTCCCCTGCGCCTATAGCATCTCTCACATCTGATTTCCACTCCATCTTACCCCACACTGTTCACAGAGCAACTCGCCACTCAGCAGATATCTGCTGAAAGTTCAGCCCTCCTTGTGACTGTGCCATTTTTGACTGTGTACCTGGGTAAGCAACAGCAATCTGGCATGACCCCTCAATCTGGCAATACCCCTCAACCTAAAATTGCCCCTCAATCTGGCATTGCTTCTCAATCCAATGTTGCCCCTCAACCTGGCATGGTCCCTCAATCTGGTTATACCTCTCAATCTAACATTGCCCCTTAATCTTGCTCCTCGATCTGGAGTTGCTCCTCAATCTGACATTCCCTCTCAATCTCACATTGCTTCTCAATCTGGTATGGCCCCTCAAGCTAGTATTGAGCCTCAGTATAATAGCACGGCAGCCACAGAGCCGCTTTGCTTGCGACACTTTGTTGTCATGGCTAACACTCTCTCAAATCATGGACAGCAAGCACTCAGACAAAGGTAAAGACTTTCATTTCTAGAAAGCAAAAGCAACAGAGGTTGATATTGGCCCCCAACAAAGCCAACGAGATCACGACCAAAGATTACAGTCACCGATCATGTACTACAACCTCACCATTCTTCTGTTGAAACTGAGTGTCAGTCAGATTCTGTCTGGTTGGTAGCACCCAACACATGGACAATATCGCCTTCTTCCTCCTCCTCAATGTCCTCTCCTCCTGAGAAAACTACCCATTCCTGCCCTTCCTCAGCATCTAGCATATCACCTCATTGCCCGCACCAAATATGCAGAGCATAGCACGCCAGAATGATGTCTGCACTAACCGGAAACCCCACAATTATCCACACCCACACTCCCACACCACCCACACCTCCACACTACCCAGATCCTTTCCATTCCCCCATGGAAGGTGCAGTGTTGGTCACAGTCAATACCCTCCTCCTGTGGCCTATCATGCCCTCTGATGCCATTCCACATTCCCCTATTTGACATGGGAATCCCACACCACCTCTCTGAAAAATCTTTCTCCAGTACTGTGAAGCTCTCCTTAATCAAAACCATCACTACTCCAGTTCTGAAGAGAAGTCATATTGGACTTGAAACATCAACTCTGCTTCTCCCTACACAGATGCTGAGTTTCTGCAACATTTCCTGCATTTGTTTTCGCACTGTTCCCCCTTGCTTCCTTTCCCCCTTTCCAGGACATCTTCATACCTTAAAGATGTTAATGAGGTCACCCTTCAGCCAGATAAACGAACCCATCCAATTTAGCCTTTTCTGAAACCTACTAGAACTTCGTTCTAGAGTCATTCTTTGATTTTTTTTCATCTGTTCCACTGTTGCAAACTTTTTCTTCAACTATTGAAACCAGACAGTTTAGAGGGTGTATTCCAACAGAAGTTGAACTTATGTTATACATAACTTGTATATAAACTTAAATTTGGTCTTATATGTTTAACAAAGTTTAACTTTGATTTTTTTTTAATTTTAATGACCTTTTTCAGATACCACTTCCAGCTCCTGGGGTAGTGAACCTTCGTGGCACAATGCAAAGCCATGACAAGAACAGGCCAATTCCGCATTAAGGATTTGCTTGCCACGCCACTTAGTGAAGATTTACTCTCCTCGAATTTTGCTTCGGACTCTGAGTGCCAGAAATGGCAGGTCTCAATATCTCACTCAGCACAGGGGCAACCATCTCCCCAAATCATACAGATGTCACCTACCCTTCTTGGTTGCTGAGCAGAACAATACCTAAAAGAAACGGCAGCATCCAGGTGAATGGGAGTACTGTGGAAGGGTGCACTGAAATCTTGATTCCTATGGAGGTCTACCTCATCCTTGCAGGTGTCAGTTTGCTGGAAAATCTGCTGGTGATCGTTGCAGTGATCAAAAACAGGAATCTACATTCCCCGATGTACTTCTTCATCTGCAGTCTAGCCGTTTCAGACATTCTGCTGAGCTTGACCAAGGCATGGGAAGCAATTACAATAAATGTAACATCTGGAAAGGAGCATCAGTTCACTCCTACCCTGATAAAGAGATTGGATGATATGTATGACTCATTGTTGTGCATTTCTTTCACAGCTTCCATCTTCAACTTGGCAGCAATCACAACTGACAGATACATCACTATTTTCCATGCTTTGCGCTACTACAACATTATGACAAGAAAGCGAGTAGCAGTCATCATTGCAGCAATATGGATCTTTTGTACTTTTACAGGTATCATCATGATCTCTTTCGCTAAGTATGAAGGCATTGTTAGCTTCTTTTTTATATTGTTCTTCATAACACTGGTTCTCATCATATCCCTTTATATATTCATATTCCTATTGGCTCAAATGCACGCCAAACAGATTCGATCACTTCCAGGTTACGGAGCCCATCAACGAACCAATTTTAAAGGAGCTCTCACACTAACGATCCTCCTCGGGATATTCATTGCCTGTTGGGCCCCATTTTCCCTCCACCTCACCCTCTACTTGTTCTGCCCTTCAAACCCGTACTGTGCATGTTTCATATGCCTCTTTCAGGTGGATCTCGTCTTCATCATGTGCCACTCAATTATTGACCCTCTTATTTATGCATTCCGAAACCCTGAATTATGCAATGCTTTCAAGAAAATGTTGTATTGTTTTAAAAGGCAGACCTAACTGCATAGTTCAGCCGCTTGCTATAATGGATAGTTGAGTATAACAGACCAACAAAGCCCAGGTTTGGTCTCCTGTCTGTGCTGAGTTTTCTAATAATGATGCTGTAATTGGCATCACTTTCATCCTTGAGTTAGAAGGTTGTGAGTTCGCATTCCATTCTAGAAACTTGAAGGCCGATCCTAGACTATCACTTTGATATATTAGTGAGGATGCGCTACACTGAATTTCAGACAGACATTAAAGCAGAGCCTAGTCTTCTATGTCAAAGGGCTATAGCCCTATTCGAAGAAGAGGAGGGAACTTTTCTTGACCAATATTTACCCCTCAATTCACAACATTAAAGATGTCTTGCAGATTTGATGGGCTGAAGGGCCTTTTCTTTGCTGCAGCTCTCTGTGACTAAAGACAGACAATCTGCTCAGTATCACATATGACTTTGTGTGCTAATTAGCTATATTTCCAACATCATAATAGTGACTACATTGCAATAAGTATTTTATAGACTCTGAAGTGCATTGGAACATTCTGAGTTGATGAAGAACTCTATATGAATGAAAGTGCATTCCTTCTTTATCACAATCCTGGGCTGCTCCTTGGAAAGAAGGATTTCCATTGGGGTTTTTGCTCTTTAGCATTATGTAGCAATGACACTGGAAGTATAACGTAGATGTACAACAGACGAGGACTGAATTCCATTGATGTCAGCTATAAAGGCCTCCCATACTCAGTGTCAAGTTCCATGTTGCCAGCATTACAAGGTTTCAAGTTTATCAGCGATATTTTTTAGGAATGAATATTGACAGGGTGGTCCATTAACCCTACATATGCTAAAATGCCTGGGACATCATGACTAAGCATGTCATTAACCACAGCATACCCGAGAGAACATTAGAAATGCTATGTTGATAAATTATATCAACAATATTAATATTGCTTTAGATGGAAAGTTTCCCTCACCTGGAAAAAGAAATGTTATATTCAGGATGATTGATAGATGCAAAATCAACATTTAATAGTAAATTTAGAATCAGTTTGAATCTGCACTCTGAGGGGTCTATGCTCTACTAATGGTTTCTAACATAACTGCAAACATTATTGCTATTATGGTCATTATTGTGCATACATTCTTTTCTAAGGAACTGTTCATTATTATTATGATTGCTTTTACCTTCCACAACTGCATGTGAAGCATTTCCCTGTTCGCCTGTGTGAAGTTCCTTAAGGGTGTTTCTGTTTCAACCTGATTTACCTCTCCACGTGTCAACACTAACCGTTTTATTGTATCTTCAGTTTTTTCATCTGGAAACAGAACTGATTTGTATCAGTGACTGATTGTCGGTCCTTGATAGAGAGGGAATAAGGCGAACAGGCCAAAAAGAAACAGCCATGTTGACACTTGCATCATGACTTTAAAAATTGATCATTCAGTTTTACACAAAGTTGCAGGAATGCCTTATGCACCGTGATTATATTAAAGCCAACTGCTCCAGATAAACAAGCTGCATGTTTGAGATCATCCAGTTTGGACCAAAAACAAAGATAAAATAAGTTATTTCCTCTATGGTACAAATCTACAGATGCTGGATGTCCTGGAGATTCCAGGTACTGGAATGATTAAAATGCTATAAACCTACTGCAAAAAATAAAGGCTATTAGAATGTTGACCTTTATATCTAAAGGATTAGAACACAAGGAGCTGAAATAGTCCTTCAGTTACAGCGGGGGAAGCAAATATTTTTAACCTGAAGATGTTAATTTTGTTTTGAAAAGAATTGTCTGAAATAAAAACTATTAGAAGTTGCAAGAAGGAAAACACGTCAAAGAATGAACTTGTGGCAGGAGCATGACTTCAGAGGAACAAGTTCTTCAACAAGACTTCAATAAATAGTATGGGATTATTTGCTGCTGTAGAAGTCATTTACTTTAACTCTTCTCTGATGATTATAAGAATGAGCACAGTCACAACTGAATTTCACTTTGTGTCTAGCTCGGGCAACAAGCCAGTTTCTATACCCATGGAGCAGATAAATGCTGCAATATTTTGTTTACAGAGTTGCACCTTTGATGTTACCCAGATAGAAAATAGAACATAGAACATAGAACATTACAGCGTAGTACAGGCTCTTCAACCCTCGATGTTGCGCCAACCTGTGAAATTAATTTGATGCCCACCTAACCTACACTGTTCCATTATTATCCATATGTATGTCCATTTAAATGCCCTTAACATCGGTGAGTCTACTACTGTTAAAGGCAGGCCGTTCCATGCCCCTACTCCTCTCTGAGTAAAGAAACTACCCTTGATATATGTCCTAAATCTATCACACCTCAATTTAAAGCTATGCCCCCTCGTGTTAGCCTTCACTATCCAAGGAAGTAGGTTCTCACTGTCCACCCTATCTAACCCTCTGATTATCTTATATGTCTCGATTGTCACCTCTCAACCTTCTCCTCTCCAACGAAAGCAGCATCAGGTCCCTCAGCCTTCCCTCCATACCAGGCAACATCCTTGTAAATCTCCTCTGAACCCTTTCCAAAGCTCCCACATCCTTCCTATAATGCGGTGACCAGAACTGTACACAATACTCCAGTTGCAGCCACACCAGTGTCTTATACAGCTGAAACTCAGAAACTCAATCCCCCTACCAGTAAAAGCTAACACACCGTACACCTTCTTAACAACCTGGGTGGCAACTTTCAGGGATTTATGCACCTGGACACCGAGATCTCTCTGTTCATCCAAACGGCCAAGAATTTTACCATTAACCCAGTACTCTGCATTCCTGTTACTTCTTCCGAGGTGAACTACCTCACACTTTTCCGCATTAAACTCCATTTGCCACATCTCAGCCCAGCTCGGCATCTTATCTATGTCCTTCTGTAACCCACAACGTCCTTCGGCACTATTCACAACTCTGCCTACCTTAGTGTCATCTGCAAATTTACTAACCCATCCTTCTATGCCCACCTCCAGATATTTACAAAAATGACAAACAGCAGTGGCCCTAAAACAGAACCTTGTGGCACACCACTGGTAACTGAGCTCCAGGATGAACATTTCCCATCAACCACCATCCTCTGTCTTCTTCCGGCTACCCAATGTCTGCTCCAAACCACTAAACCATCTTCAACCCTGAAACTCCGTATTTTAAACTTGCCCTCAGCTTTACCTCATATTGACAACTGGGTAGAATTTGGTCTTTTATTAAGACAAGCCATTTCCCCCATCATATACATACTGAGATCTTGTTTGGTTATACATTTTTGAATTGAATGATTTGTCACTAACTAAGATATCATGCTGTTCGTAATGATTTAAAGACTGGGATATTTTGAGAGAGGTGA
Source organism: Chiloscyllium plagiosum (assembly GCF_037043375.1). Classification (NCBI taxonomy): domain Eukaryota; kingdom Metazoa; phylum Chordata; class Chondrichthyes; order Orectolobiformes; family Hemiscylliidae; genus Chiloscyllium; species Chiloscyllium plagiosum. Next base: position 135,662,518 of record NW_028270142.1, on the reverse strand, counting down.
CATTGAGACCAGTATAGGTAATTCTGGATGATTGTGCCCTTCATTATCCATAGAGTCATAGAGATGTACAGCATGGAAACAGACCCTTCGGTCCAACCCGTCCATGCCGACCAGATATCCCAACCCAATCAAGTCCCACCTGCCAGCACCTGGCCCATATCCCTCCAAACCCTTCCTATTCATATATCCATCCAAATGCCTTTTAAATGTTGCAATTGTACCAGCCTCCACCACATCCTCTGACAGCTCATTCCATACACGTACCTAATAACAATTTGTATCAACACACTGTGGTCATATTAAAAAAAAATTACAAAACTAAATATGATACTGAGCCATGTATTCGGTCAGGTGACCAAAAACCTGTAAACACAGGCAAATTTTAAAGTGATTTTAAGCAGAAAGTGAAGTTGAGAAGTGGAGAGAGGTGAACAGAGAATAACGCAGAGACTGGAGCCTAACCAAAAAGGGGCAAAGCTACCAATGATGGGTCGATTGTCACTGTGAAGGCACAAGAGGGCAGAACTAGATACCTCAGAGGATTATGGGTCTGGACGAGATTACAGATGTAAGGGTGGGTGATGAGGCCATGGAGGGATTTGAAAACAAGGAAGAGAATCTTCAAATCAAAATGTTCCTTGACAGACAGAAAATGTAGATCACAGTGTACAGGGGGGTGAGATGGGAAAGAGATTTGCTGCAAGTGAAGACACAGATGGTGAAATTTTGCTTCACTCAATTTTAAGGAAGGTAGACTATGGCAGATAAGAAAGAAGTACTTTGGTAGAGTTAGGTATAGAGGGGAAAAAAGGCACAAATGAGAGTTTCAGCAGCAGATGAGCTTAAACAGAGTTTAAAGCCAAGCAATGTTATAGAGATGGAGATAGGAGGTCTTAGTGACAGTGCAAAATGAGGTCAGAAGCCAGTTGGACGGCACGGTGGCTCAGTGGTTAGCATTCCGGCCTCACAACGCCAAGGACCTGGTTTCAGTTCCACCCTTGGGTGACTGCAATGTGGAGTTTGTACATTCTCCCCATGTCTGTGTGGATTTCCTCGCACAGTTGAAAAATGTGCAGGTTAGGCGGATTGGCCATCCTAAATTGCCCATAGCGTCCAGGGATGTGCAGACTAGAGTGGGTTATCCTTGGGAAATGCAGGGTTACAGGAATAGAGTGGGAAGTTGGGCTTGGATGGGATGCTCTTCTGAGGATCAGTATGGGCTAAATAGACTGCTTCCAAGCTGTGGGGTTTCTATGAAAAGCCTATGTTGGCAATAAGTGTGAACTAATCCACACAACTGCCATTGAAATTGCAAAATTCAGCACAGACACAGTCTGTTTAGTTTGGCTCAAAGATACCAGGTCATGAAGAAACAATTTTTTTTCTAAGCAAGATTGACAAATGAGTCATAGAAGATGCCTTCAGCCTATTGAATCTGCTCCAGCACTCAGTCTCATAGCCTGGGAATGTTATGACATTTCAAATGTTCATCCATGTCTTTTTTTTTAAAGTTGTGAGGTTATAACTATCCTCTCACGTAGTATATTCCCACCATCATCTGGGTGAAAAAGTATTTCCTCAAAACCCCTCTAAACTTCTTACCTTTCCCATTAAAATTATTGTGAGAGAATGCGATGCAACTCTCATTCTACGTATAAATTTGAAGGGGGAATAATTGCATGGATATGGGGAATGAACAGAAGAGTGGGATTAATTGCAAAGCTGTCAACAAAGTGCCAGTAGGGGTAATGATGGGCCAAATGGTTCTTTTTGTGCTGTACCTTTCTATTGTATTATTGGTCAGATGGGATCGCTTGGATTGGAAGCTGATTTCATCAAATGCAGCATGTTTTATGGCAAAATAAAGCATTAGAGATTGATTTTTCAAATTTGATGAATCACATTCTAAACTTGCTGTCGTCAAACCAATGATTTGCTGCCGTTTGTATTATTTTTAATTTATGTAAAGTCAACGACATGCTGTTAATACCTCCACAGATGGCATAATTAAAATCCATCAATGTGCTTGAAAATAACTTGTTCATATTCTGCTCGTCTATTTCACAATGAGTTTTAATTTAACAATTAGACAGATGCAACAGCCCAGTGTATGAAGCAAGCTCATCATTCTTCGCTTGTACTCATCTGCAAAGCAGATCAATGAATATTCCGTACTATTTATATTTCATGTAAATTTGCATGCTGGTAATCTTAGTTACAATTTCAAGAATGTGATTTAATAAAGGCGCCTTAAAAGTGTATTAACACCATTTTTCTTATGCTTATAACTTCATTAACTTCAAATCTTGACGCTTCTCAAGTTTTAGACACAGTATCTGTTTGGACTCATTTAACAGATAACTACAGCTCAGTGAGCCTAACGGTAGAGAGAGCTACTGGAACCAATAATCTAGGACAAGATGAATTTTTACTTAGAAGAATGATGGTTAACAAATGACAGTCACTTTGGATTTATTAAAGATACATCATGCCAGATAAACCTGATAAGGTTGTTCATGAGGTTGAGTGAAGGCACTGTAATCGATATTACCGATATGGTTTTTCAGAAGATGGTTAACAAAGTGCCATGTAATTGACTCATTAATGAAATTGAAGGATTAAAGAGGCAATTTTGTGGACACAGAATTAACTATGAAATAGAAGCCAATAGCAATGGTGTTCAGTTGTTTAGCAGACCAAACAGAAAGACACAACAGAGTTCTAAAGTGGTTGGTTTTTGGGCGCTCTTCCTTACATGTTAATGACCTGGAACGCCATATTCAAATCATAATTTCAAAGTTTACAGATAGATTGTAAATGAATGACACAGCTAACAGGCAGAATTCAGAGTGTCATGGACACTGTTGTGAAATGGGTAGACCCGTGGCAAATAAAATTTAATGCATAGAAGTGTGAAGTGATGTACTTTGAAAGTAAAGTTGAGGTGAGGCAATATAAACTAAATGGCACAATTTTAAAAAGTTAGAGAGAGAGAGAGAGAGAGCTGAAATGTGCACAGGCACAAAATCTTTGAAGATCCGAGGATTTTTAAAATTTGTTCAATGTGAATTTAACAGGCAAGGCAAAGACTCTTTACCTGAACCATGTAGAAAGGTTAAGACTATATTTTCCAGTCCCAAATGGACAGGAACAGGGAATGGATGGCAGAGAAACAGCTGCTGAGCAGTCTGCTAGAAATTCTGCCTCAGTTTCTGCCCACTGTCAATTTCGTAAGAATGGGAGGCAGATCAGGTCTGAGCAGACCCACTTTGTTGGGAGTTAGCTTACATTAGTTATTAGGAAGTTCTGGATTTTGTGCAAGGCATTTACACACACTACATGAAAATTGAAGAGTTTCAAAAGGAACTTGTTCTTGTACACTCCTGATTTCTTTCAAGTTTATAGTTTACACAGTTCTGGGGTCAAATTGTTGTTTTGAGAGGTTTTGTGGGCTCTTGGAAGCTTTTTATATGAATTTAAATGTATGACAGCATCTGCACCAACATTATCAACACATTAAAAAGCTGTGTTCAAGAGCTTATAAGCATCCCAAGTAGATGCTTGACGGTTCAAAGCAAAGCAAATATTGACAAGTACTTATAAACACATTAAAAACCTTGATTACTTAAATCTCCCAAATAAACATTTTCACTCCCGACAAGGTTCACAAGCTGCCATGAAAAGCCATGCTGTTTAATTTAGAGGATTCATGAGCCCTTGGAAACAATCCAAATTTTAGTGGGAGTTGTGGTCCCATGTAATAAAGTGGATAACGGGTGGGGGGAATGGCGGGAGGAAATAAGTGCAGGATGGGGAGGCATTGAGTGAGTAAGGGGTTGGGAGGTGAGCACAGAATGCATTTGAGGGGACTGGGACTAGGTGGAAATATGGTGTGGGTTGGGGGCCAGTAACAAGGGAACAGAGTTGGAGGAATATGTTTAAATCTTTGCAAAGTTTTTAGGCATTTTTGAAACCTTCTCAATCGTTTTTTTGTGAAATGGTGAGCATGGAGGTGGGCCTTTTAAATTACCTGCTCCAGACAGAGACTTCTTCCACTCTTCCAGCGGGTCTTCTGTCATGGGCAGCAGATTCATCTCGTGGAAAATGAAGCCCCGGAACTGTAAAACCATGGACACAGCCTGAAGCAGAAATGCAATTCAGTGCTGACTCCTGGTTTCTATTTGCTACAGGAAAATCCCAGGCTAAAAAAAGCCAGCGGTGTTTTCTTCAGTATGGGGAAGATTAGGAATGATTTAAAAACGCTGCTCAACATCAAGAGTGGATAAAGAAAAAATGGTTACACTAGAAGGAGGACATTGATAAGCAAAGGAAAAAAAAAACAGGGAAAAAAATAAATTCTTTTACTGAGCAAATTGTTATGGTGAGGAGTGCACTATTCAGAATTGCAGTGTAAGCAGATACAGTTGAACTTGCGAAAGAGAACGGCAGTAGTGTGGACCTTCAAACATGTCTGTGCAAGCACAGTGGGCTGAATGGTCAACTTTCATGCTGCATCATATTGTGATTAGCCCTTTCCATCTGATCAAGATTTCTTAAAATGAAAGACAATTTTCTCAGGCACTTATTGATAAGCCATTCACACCTGACCCAGGTTGCAGTTAAGAGGACAAATGTTGTGTTGGCTGCCAAGGGATGGAAGCATAAAAGTAAGGCAGCAGATGAGTGGCAACATTGCTTTATGTTGCATTATCATGGCCTTCATACTAAAACAAAAGTGTGGAAGTTCTCAGGCTATCTTAGGCCCATGTTCATGTTCAGAACTGCTCTGAAGAAGGATCACTGGACCTGAAATTTTACCTCTGCTTTCTCTCCACAGTTGCTGCCAGAACTGTTAAGTTTCACCAGCAATTTCTGTTTTTGTTTCAGATTTCCAACATCTGCAGTTGCTTGTTTTATTTTAATGCCCATGAAACTGCTTTCTCCTTGTCTCTCAGTCAGCCTTTTCAACTCAATATAAAACACTCCATTACAACATCCATACATAGAGGGTGATCAAATACCGCTCTCCAGTGCAGTGCCTAAAGATTTTCAGTTCATATGTTCATTCTAGACTGAATGAACATATCTTGCTGATGTAAGTCATGTGAACGATTCCATCATCATGATTTACATGAATCTCATTACGACACAAACATCACCACCTCAAAGTTCCCCTCTTAGCCACTCAACATCCTGACTTGAAAAAATGCCTTTGTTCTTTCAGTTTTGCTGGGTTAAAATCCTGGACCTCCTTCCTTAACAGTCCAGTGGCTGTCCCTACACTACATGGAGTGCAGCCATTAAAGAAAACAGCTTAACACTACCTCCTCGAAGGCGAGGCAAAAGGGAACAAATCCTGACCTTGCCACATCCAGTGGCAAATTAATTTAAAAACACTATAAAAATTATAATGGGCTTTGGTTGGACCATACCTGAGTACTGTGGAATGTTTTGCTCTCCCATCTAAAGAAGGGTAGTCTGTACTCACCTTAAAGAGTCTGCAGCTGCTGAAAATGTGTTGCTGGAAAAGCGCAGCAGGTCAGGCAGCATCCAGGGAGCAGGAGAAATGACGTTTTGGGCATGAGCCCTTCTTGAAGGCTCATGCCCGAAACGTCGATTCTCCTGCTCCCTGAATGCTGCCAGACCTGCTGCGCTTTTCCAGCAATACATTTTCAGCTCTGATCTCCAGCACCTGCAGTCCTCACTTTCTCCTTAAAGAGTCTGCAACAAAGATTCATTTGTTGGATTCCTGACAGTTTTAATATAAAAAGAGATTGAGTAGAATGGTTTGATGTTTGACGTTTAAAACAATGAGAGCTGGTCCAATTGAAAGTATAAGACTATGAGGGAGCTAGTCAGTGTAGATGCTGACAGATTGATTTCCCCTGGCAGGAGAGCTCATAATTATCCCTATAATAAGCCATTTGAGACCGAGATGAGGAGATCAAAGTTGGGAATTAAATATTCAGGAGTATGTGACTTTTTGAAAGGACAAGCAGGAAGGAAAGGACAGTGGTGGGCTTTTGCCCGAAACGTCAATTTCGCTGCTCCTTGGATGCTGCCTGAACTGCTGTGCTCTTCCAGCGCCACTAATCCAGGAAAGGACAGTGGGTGACTTATTATAGGATGAAATAAGCATGCTATAAGAAATTGTCTTGAACTGGATGATGTAGAATTCAAAGAGGTGGAGATAAGAAATAGCAAGGGGAAGAAGACATTGGGTAAGAGTAATTTATTGGTCCCCTAACAGCAGCTGTAATTTAGAACAAATCAAGAGATAATGAGTATATGTAAAAAGGCAGTACATTAATGCTGGGGGATTTTAATTTTGATCAGATTCCCTACAGTGTGGAAACAGGCCCTTCAGCCCAACAAGTCCACACCGACCCTCCAAACATTAACCCACCCAGACCCATTCCTCTCTGACTAATGCACCTAACACTATGGGCAATTTAGCATGGCCAATTCACTTGGCCTGTACATCTTTGGACTGAGGGAGGAAACCGGAGGAAACCCACGCAGACAGAGGGAGAATGTACAGGCTCCATACAGCCAGTCGCCCAAGGCTGGAATCGAACCCACACCCGCTGGCGCTGTGAGGCAGCAGTGCTAACCACTGAGCCAAAATGCTGCCCCAGTAGATTGGGAAATCAAATTGGCGGGGATGGGAATGAGGACGAACTTATGGAGGATATTTGGGACAGTTTCGTGGAAAAATATGTTCTGGATCCGATTCGACAATTTTGGATCTGATGATAAGTAATATAACAGGTTTCATAGCATCCCTACTGTATGGAAACAAGCCATTTGGCCCAACAAGTCCACAGCAACCTGCCAAAGAGTAACCCACCCAGACCCATTCCCCCTACCATATTACTCTACATTAACCCACAACTAATGCAACTAACCTACACATCCCTGAACACTATGGGCAATTCAGCATGGCCAATTCACCTAAGCTGCACATCTTTGGACTCTGGGAGGAAACCAGCGCATCTGGAGGAAACCCACACAGACACTGCGAGAACGTGCAAAAGCCACACAGATAGTCATCCAAGGCTGGAATTGAACCCACATTCCTGGCACTGTGAGGTAGTAGTGCTAACCACTGAGCCACCATGCTGTCCCTTAATAAATAATCTTAAAGAAAAGGATTCCCTAGAAAATAGTGACCAATAATCTCTACTTTTGAAGTTATATCAGATTGAAAGATTAACTTACTCCTCTCTCCACAGATACTGCCAGACCTGCTGAATTTACACAGTATGTTCTCTTTTTATTTCACATTTCCGGCATCCACAGTATTTTGGTTCAATTTGATTGTGAGAAATCTGAGTATGAAACAACTGTTGGAAACTTAAGGAAGGGTTATTACAAAACACTAAGAATAGAGCTAGCAGGAGTGGACTGGGAAAGGGATTTAGCTGAAAAAACAGATGAGGAACAATGGCAGACATTTAAGAAATTGTTTATGGCTCACAACAATATATTCCAGCAAGAGAGAGAAGAGTTCGTGGAAGCTTTTAAGCTAACCATGGTTAAGCAGGGAAGTTAAGGACAGCATCAAATTGAAAGAAAACTTGCTAACAATTTGTGATAATTCAGAGGATTGGGAAGGTTTTAAAAAACCAATATAAAATAATAAAGAGAGAGAAGATAACTCTGAGGGTAAACTTACAAGTAACATCAAATCTGGATTACTGACACCTGAATGAATCATTATGCTGTCACCCCCATAGAGAATGCTTTATGAAGCCTGAAATGAATGCACATCTTGCCCTCAGGAATACATTCCATTTTTAACTCCTGGTCCTGATTCAACTCAACATGTTGCTATGCTACTTAATCGAAAAACTGAAAGATTCAGATAATGAGTACATTTTAAAATGTAAAAAAGAGGCAAGTAAGCTTCCATTATCTACCTGTTATTATCCAGCTGTTCTAGTCATCAGGGAAATGTGATGGCGTAGATCAAAAGAAGGGTGAGAAAAACAAGTTAAAAGCAAGGCTATGAACAGAAGGAGCATTCTGCATCTTAAATTAAGCACAAAGTATATCGTACCTAACACACCTTGGGTGGGAAACATCACAAAGAGAGGAGAACACACTGAAAATGAAAAGAATCAGTCAGTCTTCAGGATGTACGGGCTAATTAATTGGCATCACACTAGCACTGACATATTCATCACTTGATGGAAAAGTAGAACTCCTTTTTTGGTTTGTAAGCAGCATTTTGTTAGTGAGCAACACTCCTCATATCGTCACTTCACAGCAGCAATGTGAAACAACTCACTTCACTTTGGCTGAAGCATTTGAGAAGGGTAGTCAAGATAAACTGGGCACCTTTCCAAACCGAGAGTACATCATTTCTTGATGGGCGGTGAGGAATGACCCGATGGAGGGAGCTTATATCCTATAGGATGTCTATGAACAAGTTTCAGGGTGAAGGAATGGCTCAGGTCTTACTTATTAAGCTACCAATGAATCAATCTAATAGTGCAGGTGGAATCCCAGGAAGGACACTGGGTTTGCAGTAGAACAACCTTTTGGCTGATTCCTCAACTAGGACATTGAGGATAGGGGAGGTCATTTGGCTGATCCATTTTGAAGCTGAATTTGAATACAGGATACAGCCCATTAAGACATGTAAGGAAATGTTTACTTGCAGCTGCAGTTTCATGTATAGCTCCATCTATACACAATTAACACCTGAGGGGTAGGAGATTAAGTGTCAATCCATCAGGAAACCACGATTCGCACAGAATCCAACAGAGAAGGTCAAGAGAGATGAGCCTAAGCGCCATTCATTTGGCCATACATGATGCCATTAAAATTGAAATCTATTACATAGCCCTCCTCTCCATTATCTTGTCCACTAACCTCTCCAGGTTCTCACAGGGAGATCAAGAGTTAACCTGCCTCTCTGGGTCGTTTCATTTAGGCTAAAGGTGTAGGACCACAATGTGCAGGGCACTGCTGGGCTGATGTTTTGCAGAGCTGGTGTTTGGTGCTGACAGTGTCAGTGTTGTAAAGTCCCAGCAGTGTTGTAAAGTCCCAGAGTGCTTCCACCTCTCTCTCTGCATGATCCCACAGTGGAGAGACTGGTTAAGTAATCACTGAGCTGAGAAACTGCAGATTGGGTCAGAAGTGACAGCATGGACCTCAGTGCAGCTGTTCTGACAATAAACTGAAAAACATTTGGCCAAAACAAAATAGATAGTTCAACGCACTTTCTCTATCTTTTAATATCCTGATGTTAGAGTCTGAAGAATTCATCAGGCAGTGTTCAGGAATTTTGACATTTCTGCTTCAGAAATCAAGTTTAATTTCGGACGTAGCCAACTGCCTATTGTAGCTTATTCAACTCAGGGACTTAAGGCTGAGAAATGTCTTCTTCCAAGTGTGTGTGTATCACCAAAATAACTATTGAGCGTGGAATGCTTATAATCCAGCCCATTGATCTCATGACCCCTCCTGGGGAACTCAACATGGATCAGAAGGATATTAAAGGGAAATAATACCCATGCATACTCTCAGAAGCAGGTGTGTGATGCTGAGATGGGAGGGTGGGGTCATAGAATCAAGAAGGAAAGTGGGGTGTTGGTGAGGCAGGGAGGTCATTGACAGAGAGTTCCCATTACTTTTCCATTAAGCCTGGGGCTTTTGCTAAGTGACCCAAGTATCACCAAGCTAGTCCCTTTTTGTTTCTAAAAGCTTTTCCTTGACCCTGTCCTTGATTTGTTTCAGAAGGGCAACAAACCGGGCTGGGGTCTGATCAGTCTGATTTGGTACAGAGATGAAAAGGAAACAATTCACAACCCTCCATGTCCATCAAACCGCTTTGAGTCCAAACACCTTTCTGATGTGGTAGAATAGTGCAGAAATAGAAATGAATCCTGACCTTCATTTCTCACTAGCTGGTGGGATGATCCCGCTCCATGTGTCCAAAGTCCCTTGACACAAGAATCGACCTATTCAGTATGAAGACCAATGGCAGACACCTGTGACTTTGAGTGGACACCATCTTTGTATTGAAGGATGATCAATAGCGAATGGGTCCTACAGGCTACCAGTCCTCCAACTGACCAGCAGACATTACAGGTAGGATCTCCTTTCATAAAGGCCATGGCACCACTCAGTTAGTTATCCAAAGGTTGCTGGCTCCCAAATATGGTGAGAAAGAGTTGCCCCCGGCTTCCCAGACCACTGTTGGGGCCACTGCCAATCCAAAAACACTTCCTCCATTATTCACAGCAAGAGAATTTGAGTATTGGAGTAGGGACGACTTGCTCCAGTTGCACAGAGCCTTGGTGAGGCCACACCTTGAGTATTGTATGCAGTTTTGGTTTCCCAGTCTGAGGGAGGACATTCTTGATATTGAGGGAGTCCAGTGAAGATTCACCAGACCGATTCTGGGTAGAAAGACTGAATCAACTGGGTTTATATTCACTGAAACTTAGAAGAATGGGGGGAAACTCACAGAAGTATATAAAATTCTGATGGGACTGATTAGGATGGAAGTGGGAAGAATGTTCCCAATGTTGGGCAAGTCCAGAACTAGGGGTCACAGTCTAAGAATAAGGGGCAAGCCAATCAGGACTGAGATGAGGAAGAATGTCTTCACTCAGAGAGTAATGAACCTGTGGAATTTTTTCCCATAGGAAGCTCTTGGGGCCTGTTCATTAGATATATTCAAGGGGAGCTAGATGTGGCCCTTGTGACTAAAGGGATCAAGGGGTCTGGGGAGAGGGAGGGAATGGGAATGGGAAATTGCATGATCAATGATGATCATATTGAATATTGGTGCAGGCTTGAAGGACCAAATGGCCTATTTTGCACCTATAATTCGATGTTACTATGTCAGGTCTCCACCCTAATCGTACTGTCCCTAGTTTCCCAAGTGGGCACACAATGCAAACTCCAAACTAACAGGGCAGCCTTCACCAGCTCTTGCTTCACTTTCCTGAATTTCCATCCATGAGGTGTCTTAAATGTAAGGCCATTTACTTTGTTACCTTGTTAGAAATTTTGAATTATGTTATTGTCACCAATCTTCACCATAACGTCCCTTAAGATCAGGAGTTTGTTTTTACTCCCTGATATCCAATTCTACAACAGCAGCATAATGATTAATCCTTTTGTCAGTAGAGTGGACCGACCTTTTGTCAGTAGAGTGGACCGATGCCGTAATGGATAACACATCTGACTTCGGATCAGGAGATTGCAAGTTCGAGTCCTACCTGGCTTGACTGCAAGGCTTGACCTTGTTCCAAACCTATATACGGTGGCTCAGTGGTTAGCACTGCTGCCTCACAGCACCAGGGACCCAGGTTTGATTCCAGCTTCATGCAACTGTCTGTGTGGAGTTTGCACATTTTCCCTGTGTCTGCGTGGGTTTCCTCCCACAATCCAAAGATGTGCAGGTCAGGTGAATTGGTCATGCTAAATTGCCCATAATGTTAGGTGCATCAGTCAGGGGCACGTTTGGGTGGGTTACTCTTCAGAGCGTCGGTTTGGACCTGTTGGACCAGAGGGCCTGTTTCCATACTGTAGGTAATCTGTCTATACTTATACTGCTGCCTCACAGCACCAAGGTCCCAGGTTTGATTCTAGCCTCAGGCGACTGTCTATGTGGAGTTTGAACATTCTCCCTGTGTCTGCGTGGGTTTCCTCCTGGTACTTTGGTTTTTTCCCACAGACCAAAGATGTGCAGGCCAGGTGAATTGGTGAATTAGTCAGAGAGAAATGGGTCTGAGTGGGTTACTCTTCGGAGGGTCGGTATGGACTTGTTGGACTGAAGGGCCTGTTTCCACACTGCAGGGAATTTAATCTAATCATATGGAGCACGTATTGTAATTAGACCCATCCTCTAATCTAAAGAAAGGCCGTTTTATGTGCATTTTAATGAGACCAAATATAAAATCAACAGCTGGATTTGTTTTGCAACCAGTAAGTTAATTAACAGAGCAAATAAACATTTATCACATAGCAGTCATCGAACTTTGAAAATCACTGACATTGCATTGAATTTACAACTTAAAAACCTGATCCAAGTCAATTTTTAACCTTAATGCACACTTCCTCTTACCTTATTACATGTAACTTGATTGCATGACTATCAATTGCTTTGTTGTTCATGATTTTATCATGTTTTCTTTTGTAACAATTGCAACCCCTCCTTGCGGTATTGTATATTCCATATTGTAACCACTCTTTTGCTAAAACAATTTCTCCTGCATTTCCTGTCAGTTCTATTATTGATTATTGTAGTCCTATGGCCCTGAGGTTTTCAGTCTCCCCTGTGGGGCCTCTATCTGTGAATGGGCTAAGCACAATAGTTGTGTAGTATAATTCCTCCAAACCTCATGGACACTCTGCTAAAGAGACCAACCCAGCTGCCTACGTCTGTCTCCCTCACTAGATCCTCTACATTGAGTCCCATCGTATATTTGTTTGTCCGGTCCATGCACAGCCAGGGACCTGTTTTCAAAGAATCAACCAAGCTGAGCAGTCAATTATCCTCGTGGCTAAGACATCCCAGTGAGAATTAACCTGCATTTCTTTACTCTTTGACAGGACGTTGGCTGCCTGTTCCTAGTTGTGCTAGAGTCAAGAGGCCAGTTAAGTATCAACCACATTGCTATCGGCCTGAAGTCACATGCAGGCCAGACCAGAGCAAGACTTCTCCAAAGGACAACAATCCGTGATAGTTGCCAGGATCACTAATATTGAAACTGGTTTTATATTTTCAATTTATTTATTACTTTTAAATGATATGTTGGGATCTGGACCCATGACCAAAGAGCATTGAACTTGGCCTCTGCGATACTAGTCCACTGAGATTACTACTACATCACTATCTCCCCATTTTAAGATAAAAGTACTGACTCCTTCAATAAGAAAATAATCAGAAACCTTAAAGTAGGACACTCCTGATATAAAATCTACCCGCCACTACAAATGGCAAGTTCCATCTTGGTTTCAGGCTCATTACTCAAGTACTTAAACTGTCAACGCCTGAATTGAGTCAGATTGTTGAGAACAATACCTTTTAATTTCTTTTGAATCAACTAGTTTACTGTAATTCAGGACATTATATTTCCCTAGGCAGTAGGATTTCCACAACTATGTACAGAAAAAGCCTTCATTCAGCAGGAGACTGCAGCAATATTCATATGGGGGATGAATAGGATTGATCTTTTAGAGACAGAATCATTAACTCTGATTTCTGTCCACAAATGCTGCCAGACCTGCTGAGCTTTTCCAACAATTTCTGTTTTTGATTTTTATCTTTCAGAGAGCTGATTCAGTCTGGATAGGAATACACATGGTGACTCTTTGTCCCATTAGTTATAGAGTCATAGAACCATAGAGTCATACAGCAAGGAAATAGACCCTTTGATCCAACCAGTCCATGCCGACCATCTACCCAAACTAAACTCGTTCCACCAGCCTGTGTTTGACCTCCAAACCTTTTCTATTCTTCATTAACTTATCAAAATATTTTTTAAACGTATCTGCATCCTCCACATTCTCTGGCAGCCACCATTCACAACTAGATGTGGTAGAATCTGATCTCTTGGCTCTGGTATCATTTCTACCTGTCTAATGGTTGTTGCTTCTTCTGTTAGATTCACTAGCTTGACACTTCACTTTTCAGTATGCGGAGTGTAACTCTGGACATGCCCGTCCACAAACTTCTTTAAACCAGGGTTGATCCCTTGATCTGATGGTAATAGTAGAGTGGTGGATATGTAGGGCCATTGGGTTGTTGATTGGTGTTCACCATGACTCTATTGCTGCTACAAGCTCATAACACTACACAGATGTCAAATTCTGAACTGTTAGATCTGTTGTGTATCTATTTTCTACAGTAATATGACCATCCAACACGCTGGAGAATGTCCTCAGTGTAACGTAAGGATTTGGACTCAAAAGGACTGTGTGGTAGTTACTCCTACCACCACTGTCATGGACAGATGCATCTGCATAATGTAAATTAATGAGGATAGAGTCAAGTAAATTTCTCCCTTGTTTTTGTTCTCTCAGTACCTGCCACAGGCTGAGTCTAATACTTATGTCCTTCAGAATTTGGTTAGCTCAGCCAGCAGTGCTGACCCATTCTTGGTGATGGACATTGAATTCCCCCATTCAGAGTGCATTCCCACCTTCTCTGTGCTCCTCAGTTAACACTGAGGAGTATTGATTCCTCAGCCAAGAAGGGCCATATATTCACTGGAAACATATCTAAGAGGGGGTTGGATATGGCCCTTGTGGCTAACGGGATCAAGGGGTATAGAGAGAAAGCAGGAATGGGATACTGAAATTGCATCATCAGCTATGATCATATTGATCATAGGTACAGGCTTGAAGGGCTGAATGGCCTACTTGTGCACCTATTGTCGATGCTCCTATATTCCCAAGGTGATAAACAGCAGGAGGTTTCCTTGTCCGTACTTGACCTAACTCCATGAAGCATCATGGGGTTGAACATCAATGTTGAGTGGTCCAGGAGCCATTCCATCGCAATGGAACTCCAATGTTTTGGAATAGTTACAGAAGATTTCCAATTCTCCACAAAATGCAATTTCCTATCTCCTCCATCTCCATGCCCTCACACCAACTACTTTCCTAATTTCTGCCTCTCATCCCATTCCCTCCAACCTCCCCCCCCCCCCCCCCCCCCCCCTTTAATGAGCTGTGGCTCATTGGACAACATAAGGAAATGGAAGATTTAAAAAGTGCAGCAAGTGCAAGGGTGCTCCGTCTGATAAAATGCTTTCTTTCGAAAACTATTGAGGTTGTGAGGACATTAGGACTAAAACATAATGTTTCAAAGGGGATTTGGGTGAATTATTTAGTGAGTGTTACAATTATTGGAAAGGTTTTAAAGTTTTTCTGTTTATTCCTGTTCTTCTAGGTCCATCTAGATTGCATGCTGGCAAAACTGGTGCATAAAAGATAGGGTCTTATTGTTCAAAAATTGAATTGATTCACTGGAGTTCAATGATGCAAGATTAGCAGCATGCAATCATGACAATAGCCTGCATTCAAGTTCCCAAACAAAACCCATTCTTGTTTCAATCTCACTGAGCATTTTGTTTGACAGAAAGCACATATATCCACAGGAGTTAAGGCAGAATAATTTATGAGTGGTGTAACAGCATGGTTCATCAATTTTCAATATAATAAGACATGATTCATCAGCCATTTGTTTTGCTTCCTACTTCATATCTTTTCTGCATCACTGACTGAGGTCGAACACTAAAGCATTCTTCAAATGGCATATAAAAGCAAATTACTTTGACATAAGTAAATACAATTATGATGGCAAACTAATGAGCCATTGCACCATTGTCTTGGGCTACCTCAGCCTTAAGCTCACCACTGGTGGTGGTAATGTCACTGAATTAGTCATTCAGAGACTGCTGGAGATCTTTTGGTATCTTTGGGGTAATGCAGAGAAAGTGAGGGCTGCAGATGCTGGAGATCAGAGTTGAGAGTGTGGTGCTGGAAAAGCACAGCAGGTCAGGCAGCATCCAAGGAGCAGGAGAATCGACGTTTCAGGCATAATGCCTGATGAAGAGCTTATGCCTGAAACGTTGACTCTCCTGCTCCTCGGATGCTGCCTGACCTGCTGTGCTTTTCCAGCTCCACACTCTCCACACATTTGGGTAATGCCCTTATCTCTGAGCCAGGCTCTCCATGTTTGAGTCTGAATCCACGTCTGAGAGCCAAGATAGTAAAACCTAATGAAATAAAATATAACATAATGTAATCCTTCCATAATGGTAGACGGTTAGAGCAGGGGAGAGTCTCCTGGTCAGCTAGAATGCTACAGCCTTCCCTCATTTAAAGAACTTAAAGATACCACTGGCTGCACTCTGTGGCAAGAATTCCTTGCAGAGTCTACCAGAACAAGAGCCTAGAGGCCAAGGCTAATGCTCTCGGGACATCGATTCAAATTCCACCATAGCAATAGAATTTAAAGTCAACTAATAAAGTCTGGAGTAATAAAACATGTAACCATGATAACTATTTACAATTGTCATTCGACTATGTCTGATTCATTAATGTCCTTTGGTGAAGAAATTTGCCATCCTTACTTGATCTGGCCTACATGTGACTCCAGACCCAGAGCAATCTGGTTAACTCTCAAACTCTTTTGTGAAATGACTCAGAAAAGCAGTAGATTTATTATTAATTCACTTGTGGGATGTGGGTGTCACTGGGTAGACCAGCATTTATTGCCCATGACCAGTTGCCCTTGAGAGGTTGGTGGTGACCTGCCTTCCTGAACTCCTGCAGTCCATGTGCTGTAGGTAGACCCACAATACTGTTAGGAAAGGAATTATAGATGTTTGACCCAGTGACAGTGAAGCAACGGCGATATATTTCCATGTCAGGATAGTGAATGGTTTGGAGGGTAACATGGAAGGTGGTGTTACCATATTTTTGCTGCCATTGTCCTTCCAGATGGAAATGGTCACGGGTTTGGAAGGTGATGTTTAAGGACCTTTGGACCAAGAATTATAACAGATGGGTAATAAATGGTGGTGATGATTGTGATAGTGGTGATTCAGTAATGATGAAGCCATAAAATATCAAAGGGAGGTGACTACATTCTTTCATGTTGGTGACATTCATTGCCTGCTGCTAGGGTGATTTTAATTGCTGAATTATATGTCATGCCAGAGCCAATACATTCTCCCAGCAAAGGGATTTGTTGAAATTACTGAAAGATCGGATAATGAGAGAAACATTACAGTAGATGGTTCCAACGTGTTTACATGGATCTTTATTCAGTTTACAATTCAGAGTGAGAATTCTGATGTATCACACTCTCAATTCCTCATGAACATTCATGTACAGTGATTCACTTTCAATTCTTATACTAATTCTACTTACATTCCATGTATATGACCACAAACTCACATTCCATCGAAGATACATAAATGTGACAGCAGTATAACAACACAGAGTCAACACAGTGCATTTATCTTGTCTCAATCTCTCCTAATCACACTACTACTTCATTTTATTAGTATAAGCACAGTGATCACGGCAACATCTCACAGACCTTGAAGATATGGTTGCATCATATTGACAGATTCCATCAGTCCTTATTCTGGCTTTTGGCTGAATTTTAGAATGTAGTGCAGTTCTGGTTTCCAAATTTGAGAAAAGACATTCTGGCTATTGAGGGAGTGCAGCGTAGGTTCACGAGGTCAATTCCTGGAATGGCAGGATTACCGTACACTGAAAGACTGAAGCGACTGGGCTTGTATACCCTTGAGTTTCGAAGATTGAGAGGGGATCTGATTGAGACGTATAAGATTATGAAAGGATTGGACACTCTGGCAGTAGGAAACATATTTCCACTGATGGGTGAGTGCCGAACCAGAGGACACAGCTTAAAAATACCATTTAGGACAGAGCTCAGGAGAAACTTCTTCACCCAGAGAGTGGTGGCTGTGTGGAATGCTCTGCCACAGGGGGCAGTGGAGGCCCACTCTCTGGATTCATTTAAGAAGGAGTTGGATAGAGCTCTCAAAGATAGTGGAATCAAGGGTTATGGAGATAAGACAGGAACAGAATACTGATTAGGAATGATCAGCCATGATTATATTGAATGGCGGTGCAGGCTCGAAAGGCTGAATGGCCTACTCCTGCACCTATTGTCTATTGTCTATTGTCTATTGTATTTCATTTTCAGCAGAAAAGTTGTATTTTTCAATTTAGGCTGATGCCACACCAGCCAGGACAACACGGTACACAGGTAGTGTGAACCCTTCATGTGCACACCAACGTCTTGGGTAGCCCATGTGTAATGTATTAACCCAGCTCTGAATGCTGTCCAGCTCCAGCTGTACTTGAACAATGATTATTTGTTCAAGTACAGCTTGAATGGGACCAAGCTCAGCAAATAATAACAGAAAATCCTGGAGATGCTCAGTATTGCACCCTGTTACCACAAGCTACTGTTGACACACGTTTTCATAACAACGTTTTGAAAAGAAGTTGAACAAACTGTTTGAAGAGCAACAGAGAAAAAGCTCAAAAACCTGGTTGGAGTAAGCTGCTGAAATCTTGCAGAGGGCAATAGATCCATTGGCTTCTGTGCTGTAATTTCCATTACAATCATTATGGGTTCAATCATTATAAATTAGATTAGAAGATGCACTTAAATAAGAATCTCCATTGTACTTCAAGTGTGTTTCATTTTGTGCAAAAAAACAAGATTTTGTTAATTATTTACTCTGTGTACGTTTGAGGATCTTCCAGCACTGAAAGATTCAGTGCAACACACAGTATAATTTAATTCCATGCAATTAATCATATTTAAGACATTGCCTTCATCACTGCTATATAGGCATAATTTGAATCTCATCAGATTTCTCTTTGAGAGTCATAAAACAAAGAAGTAAAAGTAAAGCATCTCATGGTAAAGTGCCACATAACAGGATTGTCAGCAAAGTTAAAGCCGTGAAATAAAAGGGATGTTAGCAATATGGAAACAAAATCTCCGTTTCCATCAACAGTGACCAACTCAACACTGACGTTTTCTACAAACCCACTGACTTCCACAGCTACCTGGATTACACTTCCTCCCACCCTGCCTCCTGCAAAAACGCTATCCCGTATTCCCAATTCCTCCGCCTCCACCGCATCTGTTCCCAGGAGGACCAGTTCCACCACAGAACACACCAGACAGCCTCCTTCTTTAAAGACTGCAATTTCTCTTCCCACATGGTTGATGATGCCTTCCAGCGCATCTCATCCACATCCTGCACCTCTGCCCTCGAACTCCACCCTCCAACCGCAACAAGGACAGAACCTCCCTGCTCCTCACCTTCCACCCCACCAACCTCCGTTTACGTCACAACATCCTCCACTATTTCCACCACCAGAGATATATTTCCGTCCCCACCCCTATCCACTTTCCATAAAGACCATTTCCTCCGCGACTACCTCGTCAGGTCCACGCCTCCTAACAACCCCCACCCTCCCATCCTGGCACCTTCCCCTGCCACTGCAGGAATTGCAAAACCTGCGCCCACACCTCCTCCCTCACCTCTGTCCAAGGCCCCAAAAGAGCCTTCCAAATCCATTCAAGTTTCACCTGCACTTCCACACATGTCATTTACTGTACCCATTGCTCCTGATGATGTCTCCTCTACATTGGGGAGACAGGAGGCCTACTCACAGAGCGCTTCAGAGAACATCTCCAGGACACCTGCACCAATCAATCCCACCGCCCCGTGGCTGAACACTTCAACTGCTCCTCCCACTCTGCTGAGGACAAGCAGGTCCTGGGCTCCTCCACCGCCGCTCCCTTACCCCCCGACGTTTGGAGGAAGAACGCCTCATTTCCGCCTCAGAACCCTCCAACCTCAGGGCATCAAAGTGGATTTCACCAGTTTCTTCATTTCCCCTCCACCCACCTTACCCCAGTTCCAACCTTCCAGCTCAGCACCGTCCTCATGACCTCTCCCATCTATCCATCTTCCTTCCCATCTATCTGCACCACCCTCCCCTACAACCTATCACCTTTACTCCCACCTCCAACCACCTATTGCACTCTCAGCTACCTTCCCCCACAGCCCAACTCCCCCCCTCCCATTTATCTCTCTACCCCTGAGGTTCCCAGCCTTATTCCTGAGACAGGCTTTTGCCCGAAATGTTGATTTTCATGCTCTTCGGATGTCTGCTCTACTGTGCTTTTCCAGCACCACTCTAATCTTGACTTTAAACAGTTCTTGGTCAAACTGGAGGAATTTAGCTCCACCCCTCCCCCACCCTCACCAGTGCTAGAACCATTGCTTTTCTTGGTCTATTTCAGTGACTTAAATTTGGGTGCACAGGACACAATTTCAAAATGTGTGATTGACACAAAACTTGGAATGAATTCTGAACTGTCAGCACTTCAGGAGGGTGTTGAGAAGTCGGTCGAATGGACGACGCATAGAGGATGAAATGTAACGTAGAGTAGTGTGAAATGGGCCATTTTGACAGAAAGAACAATGAGAGATATTATCAATGAAAGGGGAGAGAGGAGCAGACAGACCTGGGGATACAGCTGCATCCGTCATTGAAAGTGGTAGGTGAGTTGAGAAAGTAGTCATTAAGGACATGAGCTCATCACTTTTAGAAATAAATACATGAAGTTCAAAAGCAAGGAAGCTATGGTGAAAGTTCAGAAAATACTGACTTGGCCGCAGCTAGCGTATTGTACCCAGCTCAGAGCACCACTCCTTACCAAGGACATGAAGAATGTTTATCTTGTTTCAAACATAAATGACAAGATGAGTTGATAGTTTTTGTTTTAGTCTCAACTGGTCAAAGAACGATGTCAACTTTGATGCAACCATATTTATATTCTAAATCTTTAAGACTATTTGAAATACATATTATATATAAATACATAAATGAACATCTTTCTTTAGGAAATTGTAACCACCTATTTTAACAAAGTGAAAGTAAAGTCTGATTTTCGAAAGCTTTCACTTATAAAGTACTTTTACAACTTCTTTCCCTGTACATACAAGAGATATCATTAAACTGAATATGTTGATCATTTTTTTCTCTCCTCCTGATTTTTTTTTCTTTCATTTTCCCCTTCGGCTTTTAAAGTGACCAACCTACAGCATTATACCTGCCTCTGCCAATATAATGGATGTCATTTGTTTCTTTAAATATGGATAATCAATTGAGCCAGGTTCTACAGCTGTCCTCTCCCCATTCCCATTCATACAGACTTCCAACTGTTTGTCTGAAGCTCTCTGGAGGAGAAAGTGAGGTCTGCAGATGCTGGAGATCAAAGTTGAAACTTTATTGCTGGAACAGCACAGCAGGTCAGGCAGCATCCAGGGAACAGGAGATTCGACGTTTCGGGCACAGGCCCTTCTTCAGGAATTCCTGAAGAAGGGCCTGTGCCCGAAACGTCGAATCTCCTGTTCCCTGGATGCTGCCTGGCCTGCTGTGCTGTTCCAGCAATAAAGTTTCAACTTTGAAGCTCTCTGGAACTGTGCAACTCTAACCCTAGCCCAGAGTTGAACAGAACATTTGTAGCTCTCTCAGTGGTAAGCTTATTGCAGCCAGTTACATTATTAAGCACTGGGGCTAACACCTCCTGACACCTCCTTGGCATTAATGCCCAGTGCTACACCAAGCAATGTATACACAAAGCAGGGGATTGAAAGCTTCAATAAAAAGCAGGAGAAAAAAATTGGAAATACTTATTAATGACTTTTCATCTGAAATGCTGAAAAGGTTTCTGATGACAGATCATCAACTTGAAAGGTTTGATCTACAAGGGACTTGAAGTTGTGGAATCAAGCAGGAAAATGGGACTTAAGGTCACAAGCAGATCAACTTTGATCTCCTTGAATGGTTGGGCAGATCTGAGGGGCTGAATGGCCTAGTTATGCCCTCAGCAAAATTGATTTTATTTGTAAAAGATATTTAAGTGTGTATGAAATCAAAACAGAAAATACTGGTGGTTCTGAAACTAGGTCACAAGCTGAAACATTAACTCTCTCTTTCTCCACAAATGCTGAGTATCTGAAGCACTTCCAGGTTTAATTTTAGATTTCCAGTATCCACAATATTCTGTTTTATGGCTACTGATAACTGTAGCTTGAAGCAATTAGATAAAAATGCTTTACTCATCTCAAATTTCCACTGATTCAGCCACATTATGTGAGGGTTAGGTCACACTCCAGCACTCAAGCACAAATGTAAGGCTGGCACTCCAACGTAGTAGTACTGAGAGAGTGCTGCATTACTATAGGTGCTGGTTTTCAGATGAGATGTTAAATCAAGATCGCATATAAATAATCTAATGCTTTTATTTCAAAGAAGAGTGATACCTGGTTAACTAATTTATTGGAGTTCTTTGTCAAAGTAACTGATGCGGTTGATAAAGGGGAACCAGTGGTGGTATTGTACTTAGATTTACAGAATGGATTTGATAAAGCTACTAAGGAAAATAAAAACACATGGTCGTCGGGGTAACACATTGGCATGGATAGAGGATTGGCAGGCTAACAGGAAGCAGAGAGTCAGAATAAATGCGTCTTTTTCAGGTTGGCCAGATGTCACCGGTTGTGTGCCACAGGAGTCAGTACTTGAACCTTAACTCTTAGCAATTTTTATAAATGATTTGGCCTGAAGGGACTGAAGCTAAATTTGCTGGTGACAGAAACACAGGTAGGGACGTGAGTTGTGGAAAGGATGTAAGGAGCCTACAAAGGTATTTGGCTGGGCTACGTGAGTGAACAAATGGAACGTGATGTGTGAAAGTGTGAAATTGTCCAGTTTTGGCAGAAAGAATAAAAAATAAACACATCACCTGAATGTTGAGATGTTTTAGAGCTCTGAGATGCAGATTTGAAAGTTCCAGTGCATTAATTGTAGGTTAATATGCAAATACTGCAAGTAAACAGGAAAAGCTTTGTTATGTTTTATTGTGAGGTTAACTGATTAGTAGCAAGGGTTAGGGAGGTTTTACTTTAGTTACACAAGGTATTGGTGAGATTGAATTTTGAATACTGTGTACAATATTGGTCACTGTGCTTCTGGAAGGATGTGAATACATTGAAAACAGTTCAGAGAAGCTTTACTAGAATAATATTTGGAATAAGCAGATTTCTTCATTAGGAGAGGCTAGACAGGCCTGTATCCTCTCCTGTATCCTCTCCTGTATCCTCTGGAGTTTAGAAGAATCAGAGGTGACTTAGTTGAAACATGTAAGGTCATGAGAGGATTGACCAGGTGGATGTGGAAAGGATAAAGTGAGGACTGCAGATGCTGGAGATCAGAACTGAAAAATGTGTTGCTGGAAAAGTGCAGCAGGTCAGGCAGCATCCAAGGAGCAGGAGAATCGACGTTTTGGGCATAAGCCCTTCTTCAGGAATGAGGAGGGTGTGCCAAGCAGCATAAGATAAAAGGTAAGGAGAAGGGACTTGGGGGAGGGGCGTTGGGAATGCGATAGGGGAAGGAGGTTAAGGTGAGGATGATAGGCCGGAGAGGGGGTGGGGGCAGAGAGGTTGGGAAGAAGATTGCAGGTCAAGAAGGCGGTGCTAAGTCCGAGGGTTGGGACTGAGATAAGGTGGGGGGAAGGGGAAATGAGGAAGCTGGAGAAATCTGCATTCATCCCTTGTGGTTGGAGGGTTCCTAGGTGGAAGATGAGGCATTCTTTCTCCAGGTGTCGTGTTGCCATGGTCTGGGGATGGAGGAGGCCAAGGACCTGCATGTCCTTGGCGGAGTGGGAGGGGGAGTTAAAGTGTTCAGCCACATGGCGGTTGGGTTGATTGGTGCGGTCTGAAACATTCCGCAAGTAGGCGGCCTGTCTCCCCAATGTAGATGAGGCCACATCGGGTGCAGCAGATGTAGTAAATGATGTGTGTGGAGGTGAAGGTGAATTTGTGATGGGTATGGAAGGATCCCTTGGGGCCTTGGAGGGAAGTGAGGGGGGAGATGTGGGTGCAAGTTTTGCATTTCTTGCGGTTGTAGGGGAAGGTGCCAGGAGTGGAGACTGGGTTGGTGGGGGGTGTGGACCTGACGAAGGAATCGCGGAGGGAGTGGTCTTTCAGGAATGCTGATAGGGGAGGGGAGGGAAATATATCCTTGGTGGTGGGGTCTGTTTGGAGGTGGCTGAAATTACGAAGGATGATACGATGTATCTGGAGGTTGGTGGGGTGGTGGATGAGGACCAGTGGGGTTCTGTCCTGGTGGCGATTGGAGGGGCGGGGTTCAAGGGCGGAGGAGCAGGAAGTGGAGGAGATGCGGTGGAGAGCATCGCCAACCACGTCTGAGGGGAAAGTGTGGTCTTTGAAGAAGGAGGCCATCTGGGTTGTTCGGTATTGGAATTGGTCCTCCTGAGAGCAGATCCCGCTCCTCTCCCCTCTCCGGCCTATCATCCTCACCTTAACCTCCTTCCACCTATCGCATTCCCAATGCCCCTCCCCCAAGTCCCTCCTCCCTACCTTTTATCTTAGCCTGCTTGGCACACCTTCCTCATTCCTGAAGAAGGGCTTATGCCCGAAACATCGATTCTCTTGCTCCTTGGATGCTGCCTGACCTGCTGCGCTTTTCCAGCAACACATTTTTCAGCTCGGATGTGGAAAGGATGTTTCTTCTTGTGGGAAAACCTAGAACGAAGGATCATAGTTTAAAAAAATAAGGGTCATCCATTTAAGATAAAGGTGAGGAAAATAATAGTTCTCAGAGTGGATTGTGAGTCTTTGGAATTCCCTTCCTGAAAAGGCAGTGCATACAAAATCTTTAACTATTTTTAAGGCAGAAGTAGATAGATTCTTGATTATCAAGGGCTTGAAAGATTATTGTGGAAATGCAGGAATGCAGAGTTGTGGTTAAAATCAGATCAGACATGATCTTATTGAATGGTGGAACAGGTTGAAGGACCAAATGGCCTACTCTTTTCCTTGTTTATATATTGATATGGTGTACTAACAAATACCTTTCCTTCAATCAGTATCACTACAATATATTAGCCATTATCAGCCAATACTGTCATCTGCTTCTGGTGATCTTAATCCTCGGGTCTTAAAAGAAGCAACTTATAAGATGCAGAGCATTAATTTTCCAAAATTTGTTATGGGAAAGCAGTGGTGTAGTGGTAAGCTCACTAGACTAGCAGCCCAGAATCCCAAGCTAATGTTCTGGGGATGTCAATTCGAACCCTTTACTTCAGATGATGAAATTGGAATTCAACAAAAAAATGGTGATGAGTATGTAAGGATTAATGATAGTTGTAAAAGCCCATCTAGTTCACTAAGGTCCTCTAGGGAAGTAGATTGGCCGCTCCTACCTGATCTAGTCTCCATGTGATACTGAATCCACCGACAATGTGGATGAACTCTTAAAATAGGAATGGGCAATAAAAGCTGGCCTTGCCAGTGATACCAGATCCCACGACTGATCTAAAAAAAATTGATAGTTTTTTTTAGATTAGATTCCCTACAGCGTGGAAACAGGCCCTTTGGCCCAACAAGTCCACACCAATCCTCCAAAGAGCAACCCACCCAGACCCTCTGACTAATGCACCTAACACTATGGGTAACTTAACATGGCCTATTCACCTGACCTGCACATCTTTGGACTGTGGGAGGAAACCAGAGAACTTGGAGGAAACCCACACAGACACGGGGAGAATGTGCAAACACCACACAGACAGTTGCCTAAGGCTGGAATTGAACCTGGGACCCTGGCGCTGTGAGGCAGCAGTGCTAACCACTAAGCCACCGTGCCGCCCTCAAAAAGGTACCATTAAATTTGGTAGTAATTAATAATCTCTCTATTCAAAAAAGTAGGAAGTTGAAAACATGAATCCATAGGCCAGTTAGCTTGATGTCTGTCATGAGGAAGGTGTAAAAATCAATTCTTATTAAGGTTGTTGCTTGGGACTTGGAAAACCCAAGGTAATTAGGAAAAGACAACATTGTTTTGGGAAAAGAAAATCTTATTTAACTGATATATTAGAATTCTTTTAAGGAGTAATGTGCACTATGGATAAACAGAAACCCGTTGATGTGCTGTATTTGGGTTTTCAGTAGGCATTGGACAAGGTTCTACATAGAAGGTTCTTGCGCACAGTAGGATTTCATAGAGTAGTGGGCAACATACCAGCATGGACAGAATATTGGCTGGCTGGCAGAAAACAGAAAGTACAGATAAATCAGTCTTTGTTCAGATTGGTAGCATGTGATGGATGCAATCCCACAGGGATCTGTGCTGGACTTCCAACATTTTAAAATTTATATTAATGATTTCGAAGAGGAATTGAAAGCATAACGGCTAAGTTTGCAGACTACAGGAAGATAGATGGAAAAGTGTGTTGTGAAGGTGACACAACAAGGATGCAGAATAATATGTAATTGAGGGAGTGGGCAGGTGGAATATCATGGGGGAAAATGCAAGTTGTTTTGGCAAGAAGAATAAAAAGTAGATATTACTGCAATGGAAAACAACTGTAGAATTCTGAGGTGTGACAGGATCTAGGTGTTCTAGTTCATGTCAGAAAAAATGAATACACAGGTACAGCATGTAATCAGAAGGCAAAGGGGATGTAAATCTTTCTCATAAGAGAAATTGAACATAAAAGTAAAGATGTCATGTTTCAGTTACACAGGGCATCGGTGTGACCATATCTTGAATACAGTGCATAATTTTTGTCCCCTTATTTAAGGAAGAATATAAAAGCATTGGAGGCAGTGCAGAGAAACTTTACAACATTGATACCTGGACTGAACAGATTGTCTTATAAGGAAATATTGGACAGACTGGGCTTATTTACACTGGAGTTTAGGGAGTGAGGGATGATTTGATTGAAGTTCATAAGGTTGTGAAAGGTGGCTGTGGAAAGGAAGTTTACTTTTGTGGGTGAGTCCAAAACGAGGGGACACTGTCTGAAAATTAGGAACAGCTCTTTAAGGACAGAGATGAGCTTCTTTTTTCCCTTTCAGACAGCTATGCAACTTTGGAACTGTCCTTCTCAGAAGGTAATGAAGATGGAGTCACAAAACATCTTGAAAGTGAAGGGAGTTTGATTCTTGTTGGACAAGGGAATTAAAGGTTAAAGGGGATAAATGGGAATGTGGTACTTGGATCACAGATAATTCCGTTGAGATCTTATTGATTGGCAGAGCAGGCTTGCGGGACTGAGTTACCTTCCTTCTCAACCTTTTTTGATCATGTGATTTAATTAATATTGCCTCCTCTTTTTGACTTGAATAAACCACCATTTTATCGACTGACCCAACTGGAATTTCTTCAGCCTAAATTGAAGCCTGTAATAATTCTGTTCCTGCAGCCTGTATGTTAAAATCAGTCATTCAGCCTCATATGCTCATGCTAGCCCTTGGAAAGAGCTCTCAAATTAAGCCCACTGCTCTGTGGTTTCCCATAGCCCTGGCTACAAAGTATTTATCCAATTGAATTTGAAAGTTACTACGTCTTAGCACAACCTTTTAGATATTGCATTCCTGATTTTTACAAATCATTGCATCAAAAATATTTCTTTGCATCTCTCTCTGATCCTTTTGTTAACTCTTAAATTTGTTTCCTCTGTGCCTTGTTATGAAATTGAAGATGTGTACTGTGCTTTTAAGAGAGAGGAAATGCTGTTTTGCACCCAGAGCTTCCAAGCACTTGTCATATGACTAACTAGCAGTCTGGAAAATTGAAAATATGTAACATTCGGCTGTGAAATAGATACCTGAGTTGATTGCTGTTTTGACAACAATTCAAATTTAATCAATAAGTTTAAATTATGCCCCAGGATACTAGCAGTAAAAGAAAGAAGATGACACAGAGAGATATTCAGCCAGAAGATGACAGACACTGACGATAACAGCTGCTGTATGGTTTTGAAATTAAATTAATGTAATTTTAATAAGTATTTATTGGAACAGCATATTGGAGGCAGATAATAAGCAGTTAAGAGAAAGAGGGGCTTAGAGTTGTGAATAGTTGTTATTTAATATTCACTGTTAAAGTTAAGGAATAAATTAATACTATTTTCTTTAAATAGTGGGATTTGGGAGTTCTCTGTAACTTGTACTTTAACAGATTACAAGGTGAGGTGAGCTTTTCTGGGTGTTTGGTTAAATTAACAGAAGGGTTCACTGCTGTGTTGTAACAGCCTTAACTGTTCAGCCTTTTTCTCTCCACCAAGTCTATTAAAACTCCTTCCTAATTCAGAACAACTTTATTCATTTTCCTTTTCTCTATTTTAAGGAGATTATACTTCTTCTTCCTTTTATTCATAGGTTGCTCCAACATCAAGGAAAACCATTCCTTAAATAACGAGAAAGAAATCTGGGAGCTGCCATTGACCTGTGAAAGAATTTTGTTTGATGTTACTCTGAAATGACTAACTGGTGACCAGATTTTAATCATTCACGTTTCACAAAGTGGGGAGGTTTGAAAGGGAGCTGTCTTCACTTGCTGCAGGCTTATTTGTCAGAAAGTCCAACACAAGCCGCCCTCAAATTGTAGCAACAAATTATCTCCATGAACGTCTTCCGCATTTCCTGGCTACGGAAGGCATAGATTAGAGGGTCAATGATTGAGTTACACATGATGAGGATCAAATACAAATTGAAGTGTGACATGAAACACACACAGTACAGATTTCTGGGACAAGAGATCATGAGGATGAGGTGCAGGAAGAATGGAGCCCAGCAAATGATAAAAATACCAAGCAGGATTGTTAACGTGATAGCCCCCTTCATACTTGCTCTCTGGTGGATTGAGTTGTAGCCGGTCAAAGCAGCAATTCGCTTTGCATGCGAGCGAGCCAAGAGAAACATGTGGCTGTATAGGGAGGCCATGAGGACCAACATAATGAAGAACATGGTGACCAGACATATGACGACGGGTGGGCTCTCAGAGTAGATGATGAAGATAATACCACAGCCAGTACAGAACAACCAGATACCTGCAATAATAAAAGCAGCTCGTTTTACTGTCATGATGTGATGGTAACGCAAAGCGTAGAATATGGTGACGTACCTATCAACAGCTATGGCCACGAGGCTACACATGGATGCCACAACAGAAATGCAGATCAGCGAATCAAAGACATTGTCCACCTGTTTGGCCAAGTTATCTTCAACAATCAAATGCCTGTTGTTAACTAAGGTGATTACAATGGTCTCCCATGCATTGGACACACTTACCAGCATGTCAGCAACAGCCAGGCTGCAGATAAACAAATACATTGGAGAATGGAGGTTCTTATTCTTAATAATTGCAGCAATGACCAAAATATTTTCCAGTAGACTCATAATGCCTAGGGTTAGAAATATCTCAATGGCTACACTGACTTGTTCACATAAAGCAGATGTTCTTTTCATCTTATGCATTGTATCATCAGCAGGAGTGAGGTTCTGCAGCCATCGCACATGTGAGTGTAGCTCTGTTACATTCATGTTTCACATACACGCTGAATCGTCCTTTGTTTGTTTCAGTATAAGATGCTCATTGAGAAAGGTGCAAACTCCATGTCTAGTCTTCCCTAAGTGAGAAAAAACAAAGGTAAGTTGAGAACTATGAGGTTCTGGTTGAAATTTTACTTTGCTGTAACTGATAAGTCTCCATCTGCCCAGAGCAAGTATAGAATGAAATGTATTGCATCAACAGAGCACCTTTCTGATCTCCAGGTATCTCAAAGTACTTTACATAAAATCAAGTATTTTTGAGAAGTGTAATGACTATTGTGATGTAGAAAATGTACATGGCACACACAAAAGTGACCACAACCAGTTCAGTTGTTTCTGGTGATGTTGGCTAAAGGATATGCATTAACTAGGACACCAGTGATAATCACTGCTCTTCTTCACATTAGTATATTTTGCCTATCCATCTGAAAGGGCAGGCAGTGCCTGATGTAATATCTCACTCAAAGCAAAGACAAAAAGAACAATCCCCACCATTAATCCGGCTTTTATGTACAAAATAAACTTGGAAGTGGGGTTGTGCAACAAATTACTGATGGGCAATGCAATGCATTCAGAACCAGTAGTTAGTCAAATATAGCCAACTATCATCCTTTATTAACTATGTGCTTGAATTGAGTTCTCTGTGTGGTCAGGGTATGATCTCACCCTCCATCAAGCTGGTTCCTGAACCAACGTACCTCTCTGCCTTACTCCTGGATACTTGGGCTTCATGCATTTACAAGACCACCTCTATCTGAGCCTCTGAGATACACAGACTGCCAATTTCTGAGCTGGTATCTGGCGAGTGCTAATGGATGTCCTCCTCCACTTTTTCTGCTACTGTCAGGTTTCTGACTTGTGACAGACCTGGAAAAATAGAGAGTGGGGCAAGAGTTAGCACTCAATGATCAGAGGAAGAAGAGGGACAGAGCAGTTGCAAAAAAACTCATTGCTTCACAAAGACTGAACGATGGCATTGTGC
The DNA here is from genome assembly GCF_037043375.1 of Chiloscyllium plagiosum. Classification (NCBI taxonomy): domain Eukaryota; kingdom Metazoa; phylum Chordata; class Chondrichthyes; order Orectolobiformes; family Hemiscylliidae; genus Chiloscyllium; species Chiloscyllium plagiosum. Next base: position 135,632,569 of record NW_028270142.1, on the reverse strand, counting down.
TAATGTGTTAAATGAAACAAGTAAGGACCATCATACCAATGTGAGAGATTAAATTCTTTTGGTTTCACCTAACCTGCACATCTTTGGATTGTAGGAAGAAACCAGAGCGCCTGGAGGAAGACCCATGCAGACACAGAAGAATGTGCAAACTTCACACAGAGTCACCCAAGGCTGGAATGAGACCCAGGTCCCTGGTGCTGTGCAGTAATAGTGTTGACTGCTGAGCCACTGTGCTGACCAAATGACTTAAATAGCTTCCTTCACTATGGTGCCATGATGAGTTCATTCATCCATTTTGCAGGCCCTAACCCTCATTCAAACAAGCTGAGAAACCTCTCACCTTTTGGATAACTGCAGAAGTTGAGACTCCTGCATTCCTGGCCTTTGAGTCCCTGACCCTGTTTCAGTAACAGTCATATACACAGGTCCGATACCGCAGGCCAAATCAATGACCATATCCTAAGAGGTGTGACCACTTCCTGGAACAAAATGGCCTCGTAACATCCCCCCTTACCGATGACATAAGCGCATATAAGATTTTTAGGGGCCTTCATAGGGTGACTACAGAGGGGTAGTTTCCCATGAGAGAGAGTAGGAAAATCTGGGGCCAGAGGGCATACTCTCAAAGTAAGAGGTTAACTATTTAAGACAGAGGTGATGAGGAACGTCTTCTCTCAGAGGCTAGTGAATTTGTGGAATTCTTGACCACAGAGTAATGTAGGGACCAAGTCATTAAGAATGTTCAAGGTTAAGGTAGTCAAATCTTTAACCCAGTGACAGAGTCAAGGGTTATGGGGAAAAGAAGGGAAGATGGAGTTGGGGGTTATCAGATCAGCCATGATATAATTGAATGGCAGAGTTGACTCAATGGGCCAAATGGCCTGTGTCTGCTCCAACATCTGCTGGCCTTATGGTGCTGCAGCGTTTATGTCTTGGCCTCCAGCCCATTGACTCTGGAAGGCGTGTGCCCAGGATGACATTAGCATCCAGAATCTCCCACTTCCGGCAATCGCAGCAAATCATCTAGCACTCTGAAAGCTAGTGCTTCCAAATAAACCTGTTGGACTATAAGACCTGGTGTTGTGTGATTTTTAACTTTATCATCTAAACTGCCATCATTATTTTTGTGTGTTAACAAATTAATAATTTTAACCAGATAATAATGAAAAAATGCTACACTTCCCATAAAGATTAGAACCAACAGTAATCTTTATCAATACTAATAAAGTGCTCACAATTTTGAACAGCTATGCACAGTTAAAAGCTTAAAGATTTCCCTTTTTTAATATCAGTAATACAGTATACACAAAGTGCCTAACAGCATTTAATCACGAATCATTGGGTTCATGAACTACTACCTTGTGATGTCACTATGAATGTTTTTCACAATCAGACACTCTCCAGATTTCAGAGGATATTTCCTCATGTGAGGCAATCCAGAGGTCCTAGTTTTAGGATGAAGGGTAATGGATTTAAAACAGGGATGAGGAGAAATTACTTCTCTCAAAGAAGTTGTCAATCTGTGGAATTCATTACCCCAGGGTAAGATGGATGCTGGAACATTGAATAAATTTAAGAAGGCGATACAAAGATTTTCAATTCGCAATGGCGTAAAGAATAATGGGGTAAACAGGCAGGAAAATGGAGTTCAAGCTGAGATGAAATCAGCCATGATCGTGTGAAATAGCAGAGGGTCTAAACTGCCTACTCCTGCTCCTAGTTCTTATGCTCGTGAGAGATATAGGGGGGCAGCCTCGTGCATAAATTACCAAAGGTTAGTGCGCACGTACAGCAAGTAATCAGAAAGATAATAGAATGTTATGTTTTATTGTGAGAGGAAATAACTGCAAGATTAGAGAGGTTATGGTTCAGGTAGATAGGGCTTTGATAAAACCACATCTGGTGGACTGTGTACAGTACTGGCCACCGTATCTATTGGATTTCTTTCTCCATTGGAAGCTGTTCAGAGAAGATTGACTAGACTAACATGCAGATTGTCTTATGGGAAAAAGCTGGACAGGCTAGATCCGTAGCCTCTGGAATTTAAAAGAGTTAGAGGTGACTTAAATGAAACATATAAAATCAAAAATGGACTTGACCTGGTGGATATCAAAAATATAGTTCCTCATGTGAGAAAATTCAGAACTGGGTGTCAGAGTTTAATAATAAGAGGTCACCCACTTAAGTTGTTGTTGTTGTGTCACCATAGTCTTACCAGACAATAGGGGCTGCTCTCTCATTAGAGAGAAGCAACTGGTGGTGATTTAACCTGAGGGCCTCCAGACCGCAGGCGAGGGAAGAGGTTGAAAAGGAAAGTGCTCTTTTAAGACAGAGAGCATGAAACAACTATTTTCTCTCAGATGGTTCTGAGTCTTCGGAATTCCATTCCCTAAAAGGCAGTGGGTGCAGAATCTTTGAATATTGTTAAGGTTGAAATCGATTGACTCTTGATTGCCAAGGGGATAACAGGTAACTGGGCTATGCAGGAATGTAGAGTTGAGGTTAAAATCAGGTCAGCCGTCATCTTATTGAATGGGGGAGCAGGCCTGAAGCGCAGAGTGACCTACTCTAGCTCCTTGTTTGCATGTATTCCTCTGTCTCCTCAATAATTGTTGTCCTGTAACATGAGAACGATGAAATGATCTCTACTTGTCCAGATGGGTACAATATCAACAATACTCAAACCTAATTAGGGCAAAGCACTAGGACACTGACCCCGGCACAATCAGCAATCAGTCCACCTGCATCAATATTCATTCCCTTCACCATCGCAGTACTGTCGAAGACGTCTTTATTAAGCCTCCTTCAACAACACCTTCCAAACACATAAGAGCAAGGACATGGGAATACCACCAGCTGAAAGTTCCCCTTCAAGCCATTCACCATCCTAACTTGGAAATATATTGCTATTCCTTCACTGTCACTAGATCAAAATCCTGGAATTCCATGACCAGCAGCACCGTGCTCAAGATGAAGCAGAAGCTCAAGATGACAGCTCACCACCAACCTGAGCTACAAATCTTCTCAAAACTTAAGTTCACCACCACTCCTGAAGGGCAGCTAGCGATGAGCAATAATCGCTGGCTGAGCCAGAGACAACCACATCCCATGAATTTTTTTTTCAAAGAGGAACACTGGGAGAGGGTTTCCTCGCAATGCCCCTGTTTGTTCAACTGCTCAGCTTTAATTTGGATGGCAAAATTCATTTCCCCTTAAGAGGTGGTGGCTGCCTTTAAATAGCACCAGTGGATGGTAGGCTGGCAGAAGAGAAATAGTAAGCCCCACAGCTGACACATCAAGCTGGACTGGATCAGGCATCGCACCAGTTTCATTCTTGCTGTTCTCTCATACAAACAGTCATGAGTTTGACCTGTTGAATTTCTCCCCACTCAGAGAATAAATCTTCTCTCTTGGTATAGTGCTTGCCTGTGGAAATTCAGACCTAAAGTTCCCAAATGCATTTCACCAACAGGTAATGCCTAACACCATGGATGAGAGTGCACAGAATCATCCCCACTTGCAAAGATAGAAGTGAATAGGAGAGCTGCAGATTTTGCAGCAATCCACCTGAACAGCATCAGCAAGTTTAAGCCTTTGAAAAGCTAGCTTTCGGGTATTGCATCTATTTGCTGCTTTTGGAAGTTATTATTTCATGTCAGTTCTGTCAAGCTTTTCTCTCCTGTTACCATTTGCTGCTTATAAAATAAATACTTTTAAGTTCTGATCCTGTGGCCCACTCACATTATCTTTTCTGTCTGACCTGTTGCAATTTTGCATTATTTCTGCATTTTAATTATCATCAACATTTGATTAAAGCATTCGAATTTCAAGGCTTTAGCCTGTGCATCTTTTTTTCTGTCACAGCAACGATGTAGATGCATATTAAAAAAAAAGTTGGTGAGCACTCAAAGCAATTCTAAAAGTTACTTACTGATTGGTGATTTTTTTTTTGCTATCAGTTGCCGTTGCCTCTCTGTATTGTTTTCCTCTTCATTGCCTAGTTTACAGTTTGCAGGCTGTTGGGTTGTGGCGAAGCAAATTCCTCCAGGTGCAGTTAGACACAAGCGGTGTTGAAGCTGCAACTTGCTTTTCTGCAGGCTTTCAGACTACAATAATTTACATCCCCTCTCTGTCAGCATAAGCCAGCATCTGAACAGCAGGACACTTGTTCAGCCTCAGATACTTACCCGTTGACAATACTCACATCTTTTGGTAACTGCAGGGCCATCTTCTGGCATTAGAAATACTCGAAGCTGCGATAATTAGCTCAGACAAGAATTGACTCGTCAGCCATATACCCATCTTAAAATATGCAATAAAAATTAATCATTTTCTTTCAAAACATTAGTTTTATTCTGTGAAAGAAATTCAGAGGAAGCAACCAAATAAATCTAATCTGAGAGCATTTAAAAAATTTTCTTTATTCATTCACAGGATGAGGGTGTTGCTGACTAAGCCAGTATTTATTGCCTTTCCTTATTTGCCCAGAAGGCAGCTAAGAGTCAACCACATTGCTGTGGCTCTGGAGTCACATGTAGGCCAGGCCAGCTAAGGATGGCAGCTTTGTTCCCTAAAGGACATTAGTGAACCAGATGGGTTTTTCCTGACAATCAGCAATGGACTCATGGTCATCATTAGACCCTTAATTTCAAATATTTATTGAATTCAAATTCCACCATCTGCTGTGGCAGGATTCAAACCGGGCTCCCTGGAACATTATCTGGGTGCCTGAGTTAACAGACCAGTGGTAATACCAATAGACCAATCCTTCCCCAAAATAACATGAAGTCTTTTAACTGAAATGTCCTTAGTGTTCACTGATTTAGAACACTTGTTGTCATTGGTTTCAACAAACCCTTTAAAACTGTGATTCCCCCTTCGCCCCCATTTTAATTATTGAAACGCTTGCCATATCAAATTTTAAATTGTAATCTCATCGGTTGTTTTCATACTTTAAACTTTCCAAAAGGTAGAGCATTGAGGATTGCTGACAAAAAAAGACATGCTATTAAAGTTATTTTTATCCAACACTCATCAGGACAGAATGCAAGAATACCAAATATCAAAGCACGGAACAACCTATAATGCAGGAAAAGATTGCTGATTCATTGGATTGTGATTGATAATGGTGTTGCCATGGGGAACGCACTGGGAAAATTCCACCCCTGAGCTACTTTTTAATTGAAAATACTACATGATGTGAATGTGGTCTTCCCGTCTGCAAAGGTGAGTGTGAATTCAGAATGTGTGTGAATAAAAGTGACATCCAGCACTTGGATGGTTTGACAAATCAGAGCCATGGAATCATAGTGTCAAATAGCATGGAAACAGAACCTTTGGTCTAACTAGTCTTTGCCAACGATAAACCCAAACTAAGCAAGTCCCAATTGCCTGCACTCGGCCTACATTACTCCAAACATTTCTTATTTGAGTACTTATATAAACGCCTTTTAAACATTGTACTTACACCCGCATCTATCACTTCCTTTGGAAGTCCGTTCCATGCATGAACCATTCCCTGTGTAAAAAGGTTGTCCCTCATGTGTCTTCTAAACCTTTCTCCTCTCACCTTAAAAAATGCCCCCAGTCTTAAAACCCCCACCTAGGGAAAAGACATCTGCCATTCACCTTATTTATACCCCTCATGATTTTATAAATCTGTACAAGGTCACCTCTCAACCTGCTACACTTAAGCAATTTGTCTGGTTCAAATTTAAACAAAGGCTTTGGCAGTTAACTGTTCCCCTGGTGCATATTTGTACATGTTTAATATTCTGAGGCATAAAATTATTCCCTTAATTATTTAATTCAGTCAAGTGCATTGCATTGGAAATTCAGTATCCTTCCAAAATTCAAAGCAATAGCTGCAATCAAACAAGGTAAAGAGAAAATCCATTCCATCCCTTCTGATCTGCTTGTAGCAGACTGACAAACAAAGTTGCATTCTCAGAACTTTCAAAAACTCCAAAATGTCACTATCACAATGCTTTGGTTAAATGAGGAATTTGTCTAAATTTCATTTGGAAATTTAAACACGTGCTGTCGTTATTCTTTAGTGAAATAATAGCATCATGCCATAGATTCAAATGACACAGATGGAGGCCATTTGGCCCATTATACAAATACTGGCTCTTGGATAGAGCATCTAATTAGTTCCGCTTAATGTCCAATTTCATTACAATCCTGCCATTTTCAATCTCGCTGTTACATTCACAGCTGGTGTTAAAACTGGACAAATCTGATCCCAGTATGGTACATGATTTGATCGGCCATAAGTTTTATTTTTCTTTTTGTTTGCCATAGTGGTCAGTCACTCAAAATAGTCACAAGAGGCTGCCAGTACACTTGTAACAAAAGAACACGCCGCACAATATAATGCACCAATCTTTGAGATGCATGGCCTATTTATTCTGACCTCAGACCAGCGCTGAAACTCATATATCACATTACTCATTCTTATGATAGTCAGGGAATCCTTTTGGCTTGACTGCAGCAATAATACTAAGAATTATTGTAAAAATATATTATAAATCTTCATAACACTAGGTACTTTGAGGTTTTATTTTCAATTACTCTACAGATTTCCATACCAATTTTACTTTCATACAATAAACAAAAGCAAATTACTGCAGATGCTGGCATCTGAAACCAGAAGAGAAAATGCTGGAAAATCTCAGCGGGTCTGGCAGCATCTGTAAGGAGAGAAAAGAGCTTTGACAAAGGGTCAGTTAGACTCTTTTCTCTCCTTACAGATGCTGCCAGACCTGCTGAGATTTTCCAGCATTTTCTCTTTTGGTTACTTTCATACAAGGCCAATTCTCTGTGTGAGAAAATGTTTCATTATTTCTCTGTTCAAAATGAGCAAATATTTATTTTTAAATTGAAACTCCTATTTCTAAATTTTCCCAGAAAGGACACATTTTTTTCCACGTCCACTCTGTAAAGACTTTTCAAGATCTTATATGTTTCAATAAAGTCATGTCTTACTCTTCTGAACTTCAAGCGGATTCAAGCATCAGTCTGTTTAACCTCTCCTCATAAGACAATCTGCCCATTAGTCTGGTATTAGTCTGGTTAACCTTCACTGCCTACGACATATTCACATCCTTCTTTATACATTTCATGGATTTGGGAGATCCCAAGTTATTGAAATATAGACATTGAGGGAGCACAGCAAGATCCCACAGACCGGAATATGGTAATAGACAGAAAATCTGATTTTATGAAGGTGTTGATTGGATAATAAATGCCTGGGAGAACCCATCTCTTTTTCTTCAAAATATCACATTGGGATTTTTGTACGTTCACCTGAGAAAGCAGTTGGGATCTTAGCTTTATCCATCATCAGAAAGAAAGTTTCCTTGATAGTTCCACTGGAGTGTCAGTCTAGGATTTTGTGACAAAAATCCCTGGAATGGAATTTGACTGTATCTACATCTACCACACTCTCAGATACAAATACCCATTTGGTCCCTAGCTGATTGCAATCTTCTTTTTACCACCTCTTTGCTATGATATAATGCACTGGTTGGGCCTCAGCTGGAGTACTGAGTACAGTTTTAGTCATCACATTATGGAAAGAATGTGATGCATTGTCGACAGTGCAGAAGAGGTTGACAAGAATGGTTCCAGGAAAGGTTGCAAAAGTTCGAACTTTAGTCCTTGGAGAGGAGAAGGCTATGACGAGATTTGATAGAGGTTTTCAAAATCATGAGAGAGCTGGACAGAGTTCATCAAGGGAAACTGTTCCCACTCATAAATGGATTGAAAATCGAAAGGTACGCATGTACATGCACACTAAACCTAATTTAGAGTTTATTGCATGATAGCAGATAGTGAAAGGAACTGTCAAACAATGCAGCAGAATATAGATAGATTGGAGAGTTGGGCACATACATACACTCACACACGCGCACACACACACACACAAACACACGTGCACTCAAACATACATACATACATACACACAGACAAACAGACATACACATACACAGGCACATAGACACACATACATACATACACACACACATACACACATGCACACACACACGTATATACACATACATACATACATACATAAACGTGAATCTATAAGGTGAATTTGCCTTTGCGGATTTGTATTTGCAGATACATTCTATTTTGTTCAAAAAGCACACAATCTGTAGGCAGTCAGTCCATGTGGTATTTTATAAATTCCAACTTTGGAAGTAAGACCAGTCTGACTCCAATTTGATATACAAGCAGCCTTGAAACTTGGCCTCACACCTAAAATGCATTGTCTGACCTGCGGTGTCACCTTTATTCCGATAAAACCTGAAGTTATCTTGGGACTTGAAAGAAATTCTAGATTTATATATTAATCAATTGAAACTTGTACCTCCATTCTAATTGATTAAAGACTGAATAGCCATCTAGGTTTGTTCAATACATTAGCATAATTTGTATGACCCTTTGATCTTTTACTTATAAATTCTGTGTCCGATGTATTCTCTCTCACTAGCTGCCTGAGGAAGGAGTGGAGGCTCCAAAAGCTTGCAATTTCAAAGAAACCTGTTGGACTATAACCTGGTGTCATGTGATTTTTTACTTTGTCCACTTCAGTCCAACACTGGCTTCTCCACAAAATAAAATATGACCTTAAGTCAGGTAAGCAAAAAAGGGACTAGTTCAGGCAACTACAAGTGTTTGTAAAGAACAAAGTGAGGTAGACAGATGTAGGGGAGGTACTGCAGAGCTTTGAGCCTAGGTAATGTAAAGTTCAAAATGTGGAGCAATTAATATCAGCAATGTTTACGAGGCTAGAATTAGAGAGTGGAGTGATCTCAGCTGTATGCAGGTCTGAACGAAATTGCAGAGATAGGAAGGGGTGGAGTCATTTGAAAGCAAGTATGAAAGTTTTAAAATGAGATTTAGAAAATCTTAAAACTTGTTTAGAATCTAGAACAACAAGGGCAGCAGATGCATGGTAATACCACCCACTGCAATTCCTCCTCCAATTCACTCACTGGGAAATATATCGCTGTTCCTTCACTCCTGCTGGATGGAGATCCTATAACTCACTTTGTAAGAGCATTGCGAGTGCATTCACACGTGGTTCAAGAATGTAGCCTCAAAGGTGCTTCCCATGGGCAATTAGAGATTAATCAATAAATATGATAATTTCCAATGATCTCACATCCCATCCCAAAAATGAAGTAACTCCCTTTCACTGAGACACAGCCACGATGTCTATTCCCACAGCCACGGTCTGATGGAGTCAGTGTTCATGTTACATTGAGATCCATCTAATTTAGTGATGTCTGTCGGCACAGTCTTTGAGTGGAGACAATTCAGCTCTGCACGAGTATCTGAAGGGAACGGATGTATCCTGTACATCTCCGGAGAGTCCTCAGTAATTGTTCTTTACAAATCATGCAAGCTGTGCCTGTTGCTATCATACAATAAAATACCCTTTTAATATAAAACAAGTACCTGTTCTGCGTAGACTCACTAGTTGTCTATTCTTTACCACTGATAACTAGACAGGGCCCTAGACACAGCATAGAGTCTGGAGGGTTGGTAACAGTGAAGTCACCAAACTGTAGAAGTCGGTTAAAAATAGCTGCAAGAGCTAAAATCAACAATACTCAACAAAAAATTCAGCATAGTTTGTTCCAACAACAATTGGTCTTTATTGACTATAGAACTGCAAGCAGATGTCTAAACATGGAAGAGAGAGAGAATTGCTCCCAGCTCTCAGTTTCTCTCTCAAGTTTGTGCTTACAGAGAGAAAAGCAGGAATACTTATACTCAAAACTTACCAATAGCTGTCAATAACTATCATTAGAGGTTAGTCATCCATTAGACTGGTACATTGAATTATGATATGGTTATTACTTTAGAGGTTTATCATATTGATCTGCAAAACCTGATGCCACATCCCTTATTTCATCCTTGTAGGGGGGCTCAAAAGATTTTATGGACTGTCATTATTTGGGTTAAGTCAGTATTCCAAAATATATGTGGAGCCAAACTGGTCAAACTCTGACGAGGTCTATCAAGGTTAAAGATTTATGTGGACTCAGCCTACTTCAACGAGGAGAAAGTGAGGACTGCAAATGCTGGATATCAGAGTCGATGATGTAGTGCTGGAAAAGCACAGCAGGTCAGGCAGCATTCGAGGAGCAAAAGAATTGACATTTTGGGCATAAACCCTTCATCACAATTCTATTTCAAGTCCAGCTGAGGTTAGCAATGCTGTGACTTTTGTTATAGACTTAGCTTGTGTTACGTTAAGCAGCTCTGGAATCGTTCCTAGGACAGTCAAAGACTTCCGCCACCCCTACTGCCGTGTCTGCCACCACGTCCGACCCCACCAGCACCACTCACCTGCATTCTGCTGATACCCCCCTCCACAGACCCCACTGTCACTATCCCCATCCCCCAGAATCCCGAGGGGAACACTACCCCTGCTCATGCCTCCACCTCCATTCCCCCCACCATCACACCCATTCCAGGTACTGGCTCCGACCCCACTCCCAGCTCCACACCCACACCAGATCCCAGCTCCCAGCCCTGCCGAGTTTTCACCATCCCTCCAGACCTCCCACTCACTGAGGACGAACGATCAGTCCTCAGCAAAGGACTCACCTTCATCCCCCTCCGTCCACGCATCAATGAATTTAATACACGCCGTGACATCGAACACTTCTTCCGTCGCCTCCGCCTCCGAGCTTACTTTCACAATCAGGACTCCCGCCCACCTTCCGAGGACCCCTTCGCCCACCTCCAACACACTGCATCCACCTGGACACCCCGCGCTGGCCTATTACCTGCCCTCGACCTCTTCATTTCCAACTGCCACCGGGACATTAACCGCCTTAACCTGTCGACCCCCCTCTCCCACTCCAACCTCTCACCCTCACAACGCGCAGCCCTCCAATCCCTCTGCTCTAATCCCAACCTCACCATTAAGCCAGCGGATAATGGGGGCGCAGTGGTAGTCTGGCGGACTGACCTCTACACCGCTGAAGCCAAACGCCAACTCGAGGACACCTCTTCCTACCGCCCCCTCGACATGACCCCACCCCCCACACCAAACCATCATTTCCCAGACCATACAGCACCTCATCACCTCAGGAGATCTCCCACCCACAGCTTCCAACCTCATAGTCCGGGAACCCCGCACTGCCAGGTTCTACCTCCTTCCCAAGATCCACAAGCCTGACCACCCTGGTCGACCCGTTGTCTCAGCATGCTCATGTCCCACTGAACTCATCTCTACCTACCTCGACACTGTCCTATCCCCCCTAGTCCAGGAACTCCCCACGTACGTTCGAGACACCACCCACGCCCTCTACCTCCTCCAAGACTTCCGTTTCCCCGGCCCCCAATGCCTCATCTTCACCATGGATATCCAATCCCTCTACACCTCCATCCGCCATGACCAGGGCCTCCAAGCCCTCCGTTTTTTCCTCTCCAGACGTCCCCATCAGGCCGAACTGGTCCTCACCCTTAACAATTTCTCCTTCGAATCCTCCCACTTCCTCCAGACCAAAGGGGTAGCCATGGGCACACATATGGGCCCCAGCTATGCCTGTCTCTTTGTTGGCTACGTAGAACAGTTGATCTTCTGTAATTACACCGGCACCACTCCCCACCTCTTCCTCTGCTACATTGATGACTGCATTGGCGCCACCTCATGCTGCCGCGAGGAGGTTGAGCAATTCATCAACTTCACCAACACATTCCACCCTGACCTTAAATTTACCTGGACCATCTCTGACACCTCCCTCCCCTTCCTGGACCTCTCCACCTCCATTAGTGACGACCGACTTGACACTGACATTTTTTACAAACCCAACCACTCCCACAGCTACCTGGATTACACCTCTTCCCACCATACCTCTTGCAAAAATGCCATCCCGTATTCCCAATTCCTCCACCTCCGCCGTATCTGCTCCCAGGAGGACCAGTTCCACCATAGAACACACCAGATGGCCTCCTTCTTTAGAGACCGCAATTTCCCTTCCCACGTGGTTAAAAATGCTCTCCAATGCATCTCATCCACATCCCGCACCTTCGCCCTCAGACCCCACCCCTCCAACCGTAACAAGGACAGAACACCCCTGGTGCTCACCTTCCACCCTACAAACCTCCGCATAAACCAAATCATCCCCCGATATTTCCGCCACCTCCAAAAAGACCCCACCACCCGGGATATATTTCCCTCCCCACCCCTTTCCGCCATCCGCAAAGACCGTTCCTTCCGTGACTACCTGGTCAGGTCCACGCCCCCCTACGACCCACCCTCCCATCCTGGCACTTTCCCCTGCCACCGCAGGAACTGTAAAACCTGTGCCCACACCTCCTCCCTCACCTCCATCCAAGGCCCTAAAGGAGCCTTCCATATCCATCAAAGTTTTACCTGCACATCCACTAATATCATTTATTGTATCCGTTGCTCCCGATGTGGTCTCCTCTACATTGGGGAGACTGGGCGCCTCCTAGCAGAGCGCTTTAGGGAACATCTCTGGGGCACCCGCACCAATCAACCAAACCGCCCCGTGGCCCAACATTTCAACTCCCCCTCCCACTCTGCCGAGGACATGGAGGTCCTTGGCCTCCTTCACCGCCGCTCCCTCACCACCAGACGCCTGGAGGAAGAACGCCTCATCTTCCGCCTCAGAACACTTCAACCCCAGGGCATCAATGTGGACTTCAACAGCTTCCTCATTTCCCCTTCCCCCACCTCATCCAAGTTTCAAACTTCCAGCTCCACACTGTCCCCTTGACCTGTCCGGACTTGTCCGACCTGCCTAGCTCCTTTTCCACTCCACCCTCTCCTCCCTGACCTATCACCTTCATCTCCTCCCCCACTCACCTATTGCACTCTATGCTACTTTCTCCCCACCCCCACCCTCCTCTAGCTTATCTCTCCATGCTTCAGGCTCTCTGCCTTTATTCCTGATGAAGGGCTTTTGCCCGAAACGTCGATTTTGCTGCTCGTTGGATGCTGCCTGAACTGCTATGCTCTTCCAGCACCACTGATCCAGAGTCTGGTTTCCAGCATCTGCAGTCATTGTTTTTACCTAGTCAAAGACTAAGCTACAGCCAGGGGTTGGCCAGTTTTCCCATAATTCCACAAAACCAGATTACCAGATGATGGCAGTGATATCTGAAAGTATGTCACCAGCCCACTCCATGTGATTCAATTCAAACTAACTTCAGCTAGAGCTGTCAGAATTAACTGAATCCACTGTTCTCTTTGGAAATTCACAAAGCAATACAAATTTTCTCTGAAGTAGAAGGTAGGAAATCTTATGTCTCATTTGTCACTAAAAGACACCTCTCTCATTTACGATTTGGAGGTGCCAGTGTTGGACTGGGGTGTACAAAGTTAAAAATCACCAACAGGTTTATTTGGAAGCACTATCTTTCCTTCACCAGGTGGTTGTGGAGTATAAGATCGTAAGACACAGAATTTATAGCAAAAGTTTACAGTGTGACGTAACTGAAATTATATATTGAAAAGACCTGGATTGTTTGTTAAGTCTCTCAAATTTTAGATTGAACATGTTGGTTTCAGTTCTTTAATATGTAAATCCCAGAAATTTTTTAAAGTTACATTCTGAAGGATGTTGTGAAACTTGAAAGGGTTCAGAAAAGATTTACAAGGATGTTGCCAGGGTTGGAGGATTTGAGCTACAGGGAGAGGCTGAACAGGCTGGGGCTGTTTTCCCTGGAGCGTCAGAGGCTGAGGGGTGACCTTATAGTGGTTTATAAAATTATGAGGGGCATGGAAAGGATAAACAGACAAAGGTCTTTTCCCTGGGATAAGGGATTCCAGAACTAGAGGCCATAGGTTCAGGGTGAGAGGGGAAAGATATAAGAGAGACCTAAGGGGCAACATTTTCACGCAGAAGGTGATGTGTGTGTCTGGAATGGGCTGCCAGAGGGTGTGGTAGAGGCTAGTATGATTGCAACATTTAAAAAGCATCTAGATGGGCATATGAATAGGAAGGATTTGGAAGGATATGGCTGGGTGCTGGCAGATGGGACTAAGATTGGGTTGGGATATTTAGTCGGCATGAACGGGTTGGACCAATGGGTCTGTTTCCGTGTTGTAAATCTCTATGACTCTCTGACTTTAAGTGAACGTATATATGGGTGTGTGTGTGTGTGTGTGTGTGTTGGGGGGGGGGGGGTGATTATGAGAGAGTGTGTATATTCATATGAGTGTGAGTGTAAAGGGGTATAAGTCTGTGAGAGATTGCATGCGTGCGTGAGTGTGGGAGAGTATGTGTGAGTGTATTAGTGCTTTTATGACCTCTCAGGATCATCACATTCCCTCTCAGACTTCTCTCCAAAGAGAACAGTCCTAACCTCTATAATCTGTCCTCAATCCTGAAGTTTCTCATCCCTGGAACCAGTCTTGAAAATCTCATCTGTACCTTCTCTAAAGCATTCATGTCCTTCCCAAAAGATATTGCCCATTTGGAAGGAGGAGAAGGAAAGAAAGACGCAAAGTGTATTAAGGAGGGAATTTCAGAGCTTAGCCGCAAAGCAGTGACAGCATTGGATATCAGATATGTGCAAGTGTCAGAATTAGAGGGCACAGAGACCTTAGTGGGTTGTGGTGCTGGAAGAAGAGGACAAGGCCATGGAAAGATCTGAAAACAAGAGTGAGAATTTTTAAACTGAAGCATTGCTTGCTAGGGAGCCAATGTAGGGCTAATGGGGTGAATGGACTGAGTGTAAATTAAGATCCAGACAGTAGGGTTTTAGATGGCAGGCGAGGGGGTAGTTACCATTAACCAGAGATTTTCTTGAGTTAAACATGTAACTGTTGGGGATACAAAAGCTAGTTATGAGTAAAATAACTCCACAGAGGCCAGTACCCCACCACCAATTCCCCCTTTATTTATATGTGGAGAGTCCTTGACACTGATCCAGCTCCCTCAGAACCAGCTCTCAGAGTGAGCAGAACCTCTTATATATAAACTCCCATTTATATCTGTCAGCCAGGGCTCCCTGATTGGACCAGATTAACAGCCCCAATCAGGAAACTCATATTCTATGAGTTCCAGCTGGTTGACCTCATTCCAATCACTACAAGAGGGTGGGAAATTTGCAATGAGTAGTTGATCTCTCAACTCCTTTCCTCTATTTACAAGACACAAGCAGGAGTGTGATGGAATACGGTCCACTTGTCTAGAAGAGTGCAGCTCCACAAACACTCAAGAAGTTGGACACCATCCAGGACAAAGTAGCTGGCTTGATTGGCACTGTCCAATGAAACTATTCTTGTTCATTATATTCTTGTACTATTTAGCAGTTCATCACTATGAACTACTTGCTTCTTTAAGTTGATAAATCTTTACTCATGCTTACATCCAGAGGCTAGCAATTAACAGGCGTTAGTGGGAATAGTCAAAGGAAAAAGTAGCATGACATTCAGCAAGATCCTGAATTTACACTTAGAGCACTGCAACCTCTCTTAGTTTTTGTTTTCAGTCCATTAGTGGAGGAGAGGATTCAGAAAACCACTTAATATTTCTGAAGATGATAATTAATCTCAGACATTTAATCAGTTAAATTGCCTCACTGAATGTTGATTGTGAAAACAGCCTCTACCAACTGATGAAACAGGACAAAATCAGAACATTTAGTAAGTCTGAGGAATAATTTCTAAGTTTTTTTAGTCAATTAGACTTACATTCGAAATTTATAACAAATGCAAATTTATTTTACAATTTTACAGAAATTGTACAATGTAAAAATAAGCTTTCTAGAATTTTGCTTTTAGCTCTGGAAGTTATGGAAACACTTATGATTTCATTTTAATTTACATATTTCAGCATGGAAAAATATGGTGATTGTGCTTTTTAATTCATCTTACTTAAAGCCAGTGAGTCATTGCAAGTTGCCTAGCAACAGGATGATGGTGTGTATCTGCCAGTCAATGCATATCTGACATTTAGTTGAGATTCAATCTGTGTTCTTTTGTTAACTCCTCAGAAACATAATGGTGATCTACCTAAGACCTCCAGAAGAGCAAGCTAGTAACTAGTCTATCCATAAAAGATAAAATTAAAAGCAACCTGAACTACTCAGATAATCTTGAATGAGTGCAGCTCCAACAAAGCTCAAGGAGTTTGACACTACCCAGGACAAAGCAGCCCACTTGATTGGCACCACATCCACAATAACTCCACTGTCTTTACCATCAACACTCAGCAGCAGCAGTGTGCACCATCTACAAGATGCACTACAGAAATTCACTGAAGCTCCTTAGACAGCACCTTCCAAACCTACAACCACTACTGTTTAGAAGGACAATGGCAGGAGATACAGGGGAACATCTCCACCTGCAAGTTCCCATCCCATGCACTCACCATCCTGACTTGGAAATATATCACAATGCCTTCAGTGTTGCTGAGTTAAAATCATTGAACTCCCTCCCTAACAGCATTGCAGCTCTACCTACATCATATGCACTGCAGCGGTTCAAGAAAGCAGCTCACTACCATCTTCTCAAGGGCAACTTGCAGGAGAGGTGTTGAGCTAGTGGCATTATCACGAGACTATTAATCCAGGGATCCAAATAATGTTCTGGATTTAAAATATAGAATTAAGAGTCTAATGATGACTGTGAACAATTGTCAAAAGTTTTTATTTTCACAACATACAATAACATTTTAAAACTCTGTTTTCTGAACAAAACTCTGCACTGAGGGAATCTTTCCTCATCAACTCATCTTTTTGTTTGAATTGATCTGTTATAAAAACAAGTGGGCGGCACGGTGGCACAGTGGTTAGCACTGCTGCCTCACAGGTTCAATTCCCGCCTCAGGCGACTGACTGTGTGGAGTTTGCACGTTCTCCCCGTGTCTGCGTGGGTTTCCTCCGGGTGCTCCGGTTTCCTCCCACCATCCAAAGGTGTGCAGGGTCAGGTGAATTGGCCATACTAAATTGCCTGTAGTGTTAGGTAAGGGGTAAATGTAGGGGTATGGGTGGGTTTCGCTTCGGCGGGCCGGTGAGGACTTGTTGGGCCGAAGGGCCTGTTTCAACACTGTAATCTAATCTAAAGTGAACAAGTGCTTTATTTGTGGTGATAGTTTTGTGTAAGTGTATTCAGCGCTTCAAATTACTTAGAATTACGCAGATTAAACCTTTCAAGCCTTTTTCTATTCCCTTTTCTG
This sequence comes from Chiloscyllium plagiosum, assembly GCF_037043375.1. NCBI lineage: Eukaryota > Metazoa > Chordata > Chondrichthyes > Orectolobiformes > Hemiscylliidae > Chiloscyllium > Chiloscyllium plagiosum. Next base: position 135,615,386 of record NW_028270142.1, on the reverse strand, counting down.
TCTTGCCCTCATTTTTTGAAAACAACTCATCCATATTGGTGTGCAGTAAGTTATAGTGGCTCAGTGGCTAGCATTGCTGCCTCACAGCGCCAGGAACCTGGGTTCGATCCCAGCCTCGGGCAACTGCCTGTGTGGGGTTTGCACATTCTCCCTATGTCCGTGTGGATTTCCTCTGGGTGCTCCAGTTTCCTCTCACAATCCAAAGATGTGCAGATTAGGTGAATTGTCCATAGTGTTCCAGAATGTGTAGGTTGTGTGCATTAGTCAGGGGTAAAAGTGGAGTAATAGGGTAGGGGAATGGAAAGTCTTTGGAAAGTCTGTGTGGACTTGTTGGGCCGAAGGGCCTGTTTCTACACTGTAGGGATTCTATGATTTTAAGTTCCACATTCTAAAAGCTCTCTGAGTAAAATAAACTCTCATGACTTTTTTTTCTATTGGATTCATTCATAACTATTATATTTTTAAGACCATGAGAAAGAGGAAGAGGAGTAGGTTCCCAAGCCTACTCTGCTGTTCAATAGGATCATGGTTGATTCAAAAGTACTCATATCCACTTCCCTGCCCTTTCCCTATAACCCTTGATTCCTCTACTAATCAAGAATTGCATCTATTTCAGCTTTAAATATATACAAGGACCCTGCCCCCACATCCCTCTGTGTCAAGGAGTTCCAAAGATTCTAATTTAGATTCTCGGGGGTGGATAGCCAGTGTCTTTTTCCCACAGTGGAAGTGACAAATACCAGGGATTTATGGTGAGAGGGAAAAGTTTAAAGGAGCTGTGTGAGGCAAGATTTTTTATGCAGAGGTTGGAAGGTGCCTGGAACACATGGCCAGGGGAGTTAAGAGAAGCAGATACATTAACAAAGTTAAGAGGCATTTAGATAGACACATGAACAGGCAAGGAATTGAGGGATACGGACAACCTGCAGGCAGATGAGATTCATCTAGAATTGCATCATGGTTAGTACATACGTGGTGGGCCAAAGGGTCTGTTCCTGTGCTGTACAAATCGATGTGATATTAATAGGTTGATTAGAAAGTATCTACCCTGAGGTATTGTGATGGGGTGCTGATGTGGTACAGTGGTAATGTACCTACCACTGAGACAGGAAACCCAGGCTCAAGACCCATCTGCCTCAGATTTGTGACATGGCTTGTGTGAACAGACTGAGTAAAGAAAAGCTTACCCTGAGGTACTCCTTCAGAGTTGTCCTGGAACTGAGATGGCAGACCACAACCGTCTTCCTTGGTGTTAGATTCGACTGCAACCAATGGAGAGGTTTCCCCCAATTCACACTGATTTCCTAGAGCTTGACTCAACAATTGACCAGGTGATGACTGCAGCCAATTTTAAGTTTGTGTCTTCCCCCTTTTTAAAACAATTTCAACCCATTTCCAAGGTATGGAAATCAGATGGTGGATATTGAAAATTGATCATCCATATTTTACCAATATATGATAATTTGGTAGCGTGTTTGACAGAAACATTACTTCTTCGTGTTAGAATTCACAAAATAAGAAATCATTCTTAATCCCTGCCTCAAATCCTTTTCTTTTGTGGGGCCTAGGGAGGCCTGGGCAAACATGTTGAAAACAACTTTTTCATTTCAATTTGGGCTTATTGGCTGAAGCTGAATTTGTAAAGTAGGTATGCCTGAGCAAGAAAGAAGACAGCTTGGTGTTGTCAAAAAGAGGTTAGGTCAAAGTAAGGAGTTTAGTATATTTCTAAACCAGAGTGGTCAAAATTGGGAACAGGTTATTTGAAGCTGAGAAAGTTTAATCTCAGTTATATGATAAATCAATGAAGAGACGACCAGATTTTCATAAGCAGGAATGGAGGCTGCAGCTAAGTCTATTCTTATGTGAGACAGAGAAGGGCATTCTCTGTCATGTTGAGTACAATAAAAAGATTTTAAGTTTAATGGATTGTATTTTCACTCTGTGTTTCAAAATCTTTCAATACATGTCATATGGCTTATTCTGTTTTATCTTTTTTTACATAATAAACTTATTTTATTGTTAAAAACAAATCTGCAACAATATATTGTTTTGCCTCAGTTAGAGACCATGTTAAAACCAAATGAAATTAAAATGTAATCTATCAAAGCAGATTGCTGTCTGATTTGCCCAGTTCTAGTATCAGCTGAGATTTGGCAGAACACCTGAATTCACTGGGTTTAATAGGGAGTTGTGTCTTTCTTTTCATAATAAAGGGTACATTATGGTTCTGGGCATAAAACAGTTGTATCGTGGTAAAGGTTATTGCACAGGAATTTGAATGTTAAAAAGAGTTTTCTGAAAGTGGAAAATACCAAAGCAGATTATTTGAAACTTTGACTAAAGCTAAACTGAGAGAGTGATTTTTGAGAAGATTTGTAGCCCAGATTGATGATAAGTGTGTAAGTTAGCTCACTGAGCTTGCAGGTTCATTTTCAAATGTTTCGTCGCCATACTAGGTAACATCATCAGTGAGGGTCTCCGGTGAAGCGCTGGTGGTATGTCCTGCCTCTCTATTTATACGTCTTGGTTTCTTAAAGTAGGTGATGTCATTTCAGGTTCTTTCTAAATCAGTGTGTTTTTTTTTATAATATATTTTTATTAAGAAAAAATAGATTTTTAAATATTACAACAAATACAAAACAATGCAATTCAAAACAGTACAAAAATAGTACAAAACTAAACCCAAATAATAAAAACAAAATTACCCAACCCACCCTCCTATACGAATGTATAAACATATATAGAGAAGTATAAAATTTTTTTAAAACCCTAAACTAGCTATTTAACTAATTAAATAAATACCTAACAACAAACAAATAAATAGTAATAACTCAGCCCAGCCAAACAAAACACTCATACATTCACAATTCCTCCTCCCTGGATATTGGACACATGAAACACAATCATTACAGCTATATAAAAGCCCTTGTTAGTGTGGCAGATAAATCTGTGTCCAGGTATTTCAAAAAGGGTTGCCATGTCTTGTAAAAATTCTCAGTTTTGTGGTGTACCATATTTGTGAGAAAATCCAGGGGAATATGCTCCATAACAATCTTCCGCCAACCCAACAGGCCTGGGGGGTTTTCTGATATCCAACCTAGCAAGATATTCTTCCTTGCACAGAATGTAAGAATATTGAAAAGTTTTGCCTTATGTGAGTCTGCAGGAAATACAATGGGTAGGCCCAAAAGGAGCGAAATAGGGTCCTTCTCCACCCCTACACCTACAATCCTCTCCATTGCACCCACCACAGCGCTCCAATATGTTTGAAGCCTGTCACAAGACCAAAGACAATGGGTAAGAGTACCCGTACAGACCTTACACTTGGGGCATGCTGAAGATACCCCTGGTTTAAATTTTGACAAATGGTCTGGGGCTAAGTGGACCCTGTGGAGAATCTTCAACTGTAAAGCATGGGTCCTATTACAAATTGATATCTTCCTTGCATTCTCCCAAATATCCTCCCATGCCTCTGAAGAAACTTTAACACCCAGTTCTTTTTCCCACATCTTGCAGAGTCGATCAGACTCATCTGAGGTGGCACCCCCCAATTGGTAATATAGAGTACTGACAGAGAGTGTACTCTTCGCCCTTAGTACCCCTCTTTCTATGTCAGATTTGTAGGGATCAGTCAAAAGTGTGGTCCTTTTTTGGATAAAATCCCTAACTTGAGAAAAACGAAAGAGGTCTCTATTAGGTAACTCGTACTTCCGTACTAACTGATCGAAGGACATCATTACATCTCCCTCAAATAAATCACCCATGCAAGATATACCCTTAGGATAGATCCTCCTGAATCTATCATGCCTGGTTGAAAACTCGGCATACCCACTAAAGGTGTAAACAAAGATGTTTTGCCAATATTACCTTCCCTCTGCCGAATTGCCCTCCATGCTTTAACAGTATTGATGACTATTGGGTTATGGCAATATTCCCTAACTGTCCTCACCTTGTCCAAAAACAGCAAACTGGTAAGGGGGCACCTTGCCTGGGAGACTTCGATATCTAGCCATATTGAAAGAGGGTCCCCACAAACCCAATCACTTACGTAGGTCAAAAGCAAGCTTAATTGGTAATTTTTAATGTCCGGAAGGTCTACTCCCCCCAGTCTGTGACGCAACTGCAGTTTGGCTAATTTAATGAGGGGCCATTTACAGTGCCAGATAAAGGAGCTGAACCAACCGTTCAGTCTCCTGAGTGTTTGTTTATTGAAAATCAGGGGGAGCATCCGTATAGGGTATAGCAAACGAGGGAGAATATTCATCTTAATAAGCACTATCTGACCCAATCATGAGACTGGAAGTGCCTCCCATCTTTGGAGATTTTGTTGAATTTTTTCAAATAATTGAGTAAAATTGGCTTTGAACAGCCAATCCAGAACTGGAGTAATGAATATGCCCAAATACACAAAGCCCCCCTGTAACCACTTAAATGGGAATCTATAGTCATTCTCAAGACCATCTTTCGTAAGACCATCCATAGGCATAGCCTCTGATTTAGCAAAATTAATCTTATACCCTGAAAAAGCGCCAAACACGTGAATGCATTGTATCAGGCAAGGCACTGAAACTGCTGGATTTGCCAAGAAAATTAGAACATCATCTGCATACAGCGAGATCTTATGTAATTTTGACCCCACTTCTGGAGCTGATATATTGAGATCCCCACGAATGGCCTCTGCCAACGGTTCAATCACCAACATAAAAAGTAATGGTGAAAGGGGACAGCCCTGCCGGCTACCCCTAGAAATATTAAAATTGTTTGATCGTACCCCATTGGTAATGACCGCAGCGAGAGGTACACTTTAGAGAACCTTTATCCATCTTATGAAAACTTCGCCCAGACCAAACCGGTCTAGAGTATAGAAAAGGTACGGCCACTCAACTCGGTCAAATGCCTTCTCTGCATCTAAAGAAATCACCAATCCCTGCATTGACTGCTGTTGGCATGCTTGAATTACATTAAGCAGCCTCCTAACATTATTGGAGGATCTGCGACCCTTTATGAAGCTGTCTGATCCTCTTTAATAATAGAGGGTAACACAGTCTCCAGCCTTAAAGCAAGAGCCTTAGAAAGGATCGTAAAGTCCACATTTAAGAGCGAGGTGGGCCTGTATGAAGCACAGTCTTCCGGATCCTTCCCTTTTTTACGGATAAGTGAAATATTGGCCTCTCTCAGAGATGGTGGGAGACAAACATGACTGTATGAATCATTAAACATATTCAGCATTGGGCCTGACAGTATACTTATAAATTCCTTATAGAATTCACTGGGAGGTCCATCAGGACCGGGCACCTTTCCACTCTGAAGCTGCCTCACAGCTTCCTGCACTTCTTGCTCTGATAATGGGGCATTGAGAAAGGACTGTTGTTTGGGAGTCACACCCGGGAGCTTCAGATCTCTAAACAAGGATTCCATTTTGGCCTGCCCCTCCTCACAATTCTCAGATTGATATAATTTAGAGTAGAATCTCTGGAACACCACATTAATCTTTTTAGAATCACATGTTGGGTTCCCAGATCATTCCCTAATCGCTGTAATGGTTTGTGGGGCACTTCTCTTTCTGGCAAGGTATGCTAAGTATTTGCCTGGCTTGTCACCATGCTCGTATAACCTTTGCTTTGCAAAAGCCAGCTCCTTCTTTGCCATCTGCGTGAGCACGGAAATTAGTGCAGACCGCAGTGCTGTAATCCTCTGTAGTTTGACCAACGAGGGTCTGTCAAAATAGGCCTTCTCGGCTGCCTTCAACCATGCTTCAAGGAGATGTTGCTGCTCACTCTTCTGCCATTTCCTACTTGTGGAATATGAAATAACTAACCTTCGGCTTTGGCAGTTTCCCAGAGAACAGATGAGCTATCAACCGAGCCTATGTTGATGTCTAGGAATGCCTGAAATTCCCTAGAGAAATACTCCACAAACTTGCTGTCCATGAGAATAAAGGGGTCCATTCGCCATTACCTTGAATCCACTGTAACATCCTTAACTTTAACCATGAGGTACACTGGAGCATGATCAGAGATGGCAATATTACCAATCGTACAGGATGCCACCAGATCCAGGATTACCGCAGGGGTCAGAAAAAAATCAATCCTCGTGTGACATCTGTGCAGCTTGGAGAAAAACGTGAAATCCCTACCTGTAGGGTGGAGACACCTCCAGACGTCCACCAATCCTAATTCCCCACACAAACCCAATAACTGTTTAGTTTGTGCAGAGGGTATCGAGGGACCTTTAGGCAACCTGTCTACTGTGGGGTCCATGAGGCAGTTAAAATCTCCCCCTATAATGATATGCCGAGACTTGAGACTTATCAGTTTAGAAAATGCATCTACCAAGAATTTAAGAGGATGAGCTGGGGGACAATAAACATTTAAAATGCCATATTCTTCCCCATTTATCAAGGCTTTAAGAATTACACAATTTAAGAATGTCTTTAACACATTCCAACAATTTAAATGAGAGATTTTTCCTAACCAATATAGCCACTCCCCTACTTCTGGTATGAAATGATGAAAAATAAACTTGATCGAAGCCATTCTGATGTAATTTCAAATGCTCCTTGTCATCCAAATGTGTCTCCTGTAACAAAACAATATCCACCTTCTCCTTTCTAAGACTCAAGAGTACCTTCTTCCCCTTAATTGGTGAGTGACTTCCCTTGATATTCCAGGTACACCATTTAATCAAATCATTAACCATAATCTTCTGCAATTACATTGAAATTCCAGAGAGGAGGAACCTGAACCACAAATTGCTGAGCCTTAGTGTCGCATGATCCACCAAATATAAAAACTACATAAACTAAAACCACTACATTTAACAAACATACAAAATTATTAAAAATAAAAAACAACAAAAACCAGAAAACAAACCAACATATAAAGCGCCAATAGCGCTGAGTAGGGGAACTCACCCCCTGCCCAGAGGAGGCAACTACCCATCCCGAAGGTGTTTGAGATGGTTAGATGCCTATTTATAGGCATCTAACCATCTCAAACACCTTCACTTCTCCCAGCTAGAGCCAAGCACAAGCTAAAAAGAATAAACACCCCATAGAATATCAATATGAATTTAAAAAACATTCTTTTATTAAAAAAAGGGAATAAATACCCCACCCATCCTTTGGTATGTCCTAATTTAGAAATTTAAAATGTACATCTTAACCACCGCCAGACATAGTTTGAACCAAATTATTATCAATAGAGGTAAAAAAAGGGAAAAACAAAGCTCCAACTGGATTTCCTCCATTTCTTTTACAGAATGATAAACGCATACCCAAGCAACAATATTTATACATACTACAATTATTTAACTTAGATTAGTTTGTCCACAAAGTCTCTTGCCTTCTCCGATGTGTCAAAGAGATGCATGGATCCATCTAAGGTGATCCGAAGCACTGCCGGATATCTCAGGGAGTACTGAATCCCAAGCTCCTTCAATCTTCTCTTGACACCATCATACGATTTTAGTTTCTGGATCGCCGCCGCTGAAAAGTCCTGAAAAAACATGATCTTAGACCCCTCGTAAGTTAGGGCCTTTGGATCCTTCCCCTGGAGTCTGGAAGCCTCCATGACTCTCTCCTTATCCCGGTAATGATGGAACCGCACCAGGAAAGGATGAGGGCGTTGACCCAGACCCGATCTCCGTGCTGCGACCCAGTGAGCCCTCTCTATCTTCAATCCTCTCATGCCAGTCTCCAAGTCAAGGAATTTCGGAAGCCAATCTTCAATAAATTCAGCAGGCCGCTCACCTTCCTTACCCTCAGGCAGACCGATGATCCGAATGTTTTTTCTCCTGCCCCTGTTTTCAAGATCATCCACTTGGTCATGCAAATTATGAACCTGGGTCTTCAGGGCTTGGATCTCTTCCTTGAATGAACTGGCATCAGCTTCCACCGCGGTGACCCCGTACTCCACCTCATCCATCCTCTTCTCCAGGTCTCCCAGCTGCTGCTCATGCTTCTGCAGCATGAGAGAGACTGGAGCCAGCTTATCTTCAATCTGTTTCCCCAACATCTCGTGAGATTTCGAGAGCTGGTTCACCAGGTCCTGGTGAGTAATCTGCTCTGAGGCTGCTGCAGGCTGAGCTGCAGGCCTGGCCTCAGATGCTCCTCCTCCCTTTTTAGGCATTTCTGGACAGCTGAAAATACAGATGTCAATTTTTAAATGTTTCTTGGGGTTCCACAATCTTTCCAACACCCCAAAAAATCCTGATGACCTGGGTTGGGTGGGTTAAAGGACTGTCCTGCTCCTGCTGCGATGCGAAGCTCTGCAGTGTGATCTTCTCAGATCACCGCCATCTTAGATCCCCCTCAGTGTGTTTATCGATGGAGTTCTGGTTAGAATGCCATGTCTCTAAGAATTCTTCTCTGTGTCTTTGTTTTGCCTGTTCTAGGATGTGTGTGTTGTCCAAATCAAAGTCTTTGTCTATATGTATGGAAACTAGCGATAGTGGGTCATGTCTTTTGGTGGCCAGTTGGTGTTCATGTATCCTGGTGGCACGTTTCCTGTTAGTTTGTCTGATGTAGGTGTTTGCATGGTATCTTGTAAATGACGTTAGTTTTGCTGATGGTATGTATTGGATCCTTTAGGTTCATTAGTCGCTGCTTAAGTGTGTTGGTAGGTTTTTTTTAGATTAGATTACATTACAGTGTGGAAACAGGCCCTTCGGCCCAACAAGTCCACACCGACCCGCCGAAGCGAAACCCACCCATACCCCTACATTTACCCCTTACCTAACACTATGGGCAATTTAGTATGGCCAATTCACCTGACCCTGCACATCTTTGGATTGTGGGAGGAAACTGGAGCACCCAGAGGAAACCCACGCAGACACGGGGAGAACGTGCAAACTCCACACAGTCAGTCGCCTGAGGTGGGAATTGAACCCGGGTCTCTGGCGCTGCGAGGCAACAGTGCTAACCACTGTGCCACCGTGCCGCCCATGGTTTCTAGGCTACCATGATACCAGGGGGTCTGAGTAGTCTGGAAGTCATTTCTGATCTGCCTTTGTTGTAAGATCATGTGGCTATAGCTTTTGGTTGTGTTGTGTCTGCTTTTTCCAAGTTTGTTTCTGCAGAATTGGCAGATTGTTTATTAGGTACCAGTTTTTCTTGAAAACGTTGTATAGATATTTTTCTTCTGCTTTTTGTAGTTCTTGGGTGCTGCAGTGTGATGTAACTCATTGAAATGATGCAGCTGCATCAAGACATAGAGAGGTGGGACATACCACCAGCACATCACCAGAGACTCTCACTGATGATGTTACCTAGTACGGTGACAAAACATCTGAAAACAAACCTTCAAGCTCAGCAAGCTAACTTACATACCTGAACTGAGAGGATTAGCAATTAAGTTGAAAAGTAGGATTGCACAGGGAGACAAGGTAGCTCAAGTGACGATCCACAAAATTTAGAACCTGAAATTGGGGTATCACATTTAGAGTCATCTAAATACAGATAGAAATTAAAGATCTTGAGTTGGAATAGAAACAGAAAATGAGGGACAGGGAATGAAGAAAATTTGAAATGGAAAGGGAGAAAAAAAATAGAGGGAGATGGACTTTTTAAAAAAACTTGGCTCCAAAAGGCATAAGGAAATGAGGGAACATGAATTGGCCGTGGACCAGCTTACAGCAAAGGAAGAAAGAAAGAATCAGTAGCTCAGGAGGATATTTCTTTTTCTGATAAGGGATTTGATTTAATCAAAAATCTATGCTTCATGCCTAAATTTAATGAGGATGGAGTCAAATGGTATTTTATCTCCTTTGAGAATCCAATTGGATAGATGAAGAGGCCTAGAGATTGTTGAACCTTAATGGAAGAATGTTTTAATAGGTACAACTATGATTGTTATTTTATCAAACTGGGAAACACAATCTATGATTGTTATGAAACTGTCAAACCAGCAAACATCATTGCCTGTGAGCTCGTGCCTGAAGCTTATCAATAAAAATTTACAATGACAAAAAAGAAATTTAATTAATGTTGCAAGGGAAAAAAATTGATGGGATAAGTGGTTTAGATCACATAAATTAGAGGAAATCTTTTGAGTGTGTAGGAAAATTGTGACAATTGAAGAATTCAGAAATAGCACTGAACCCACTTCCCAGCAACATCAGTAATTTGCCCTCAATTCCATAGGCTTCCACCTTAGTTAACAGTCTCTTATGTGGGACTTTTATCAAATGCTTTCTGGAAGTCAATGTAAACGACATCAATAGGCTAACTTAGCCACCTCTTCAAAAACTTAAATGAGGTTTATCAGGCACGCCCAAATCTTCATGAATCCATGTTGGCTTTCCCTGATTAACTGAAAACTTTCAAGGTGTTCAGTTACCCCATGCTTGATTATAGGCTCCAATAATTTCCCATTATTAGGATAACTGGTCTGTAACTCCCTAGTTTTCTTCTTTTGTGAAGAAGAATGTTGTGAGCACATTTCTTCCAGGAGCATGCTTTACTCTCATCACCACTGAAAGAAACTCCATAGAGTCTGGTATCCCGTCACTGAGTCTCCATTTACTTACATGTGGAGAGTCCTTGACGTTGATCTAGCTTCCTCAGTGCCAACTCTGAGTGAGCAAAACCTCACCGGGACTATCTCAGACACCTCCTCGGATGCTGTCTGACCTGGAGCTTTCCCCGCACCACACTCAACTCTGATCTGCAGTCCTCGCTTTCTCCATAAGAAATAGGCCAGTCAGCCCATCGAGTCTGCTCATTCAATGAGACCACAGCTGATTTGATAATCCTCAATCCCACTTTCCTGCCTTTTCCCTATAACTCTATTCCCTTACAAATTTATCTTGAATATACTTAACAACCCAGCCTCAACAGCCATCTACAGTAAAGAATTCCACAGATTCACCAATTTCTGAGAGAAGAAATTCTTTCTCAAGTGTCTTAAATGTGTGGCCCTTTATTCTGAGATAGAATCGTAGAATCCCTAGTGTGGCAATAGGCCATTTGGCCCTAGTCTATACTGACCCGCTAAAGAGTAACTCACCCATACTCATTCCCCTATCCTACTGCTCTACATTTCCCCAGACTAATACACAAAACTACACATCCCTGAAACACTATGGGCAATTTAGCATGGCCAATTCATCTAAGCTGCACATCTTTGGAATGTGGGAGGAAACCCACACAGACACTGAGAGAACATGCAAACTTCACACAGACAGTAACTCAAGGCTGAATCAAACCCAGGTCCCTGGCGCGGAGAGACAACAGTGCCAACCACTGAGCCAAGGTGCTGCCTACAGAAAGATCATACCTTCTGGTCCTAGACTCTCTCACAAAGGGATGGGGGAGTAATTTTCCTGCATCTACCCTGTCAGGTTTCTGAACAATCCTGAATGCCTCAATTAATGTCACCTCTCATTCTAATGAATACAAACACCACCTCTCCTCATAAGACAGTCCCTCCATAATTGGTATCTGCCTAATGAACCTTCTCTGGAGTACCTCAGATACTAATCCTTCCCTCGATAAGGGGACCAAAACGGTGCACAGTATTCTAATTGGAATCCAACTAGTGCCTTGTAGTTTTAGCAAAACCTACCAACATATACATTCCATTCCGTTTGAAATTAAGGCTGACATTCCAGTTGCCTTCCCTGTTACCCACTGAACATGGATACTAGCTTTCTGAGATTCTTGCGTTCAAACACAAAAGACTAGACTGCAGGCTTTCTTTCCAAAAGAATGTCAGTGGATTTTTATATCTATGTATTAGCCTCATGCTCACCATTACTGATATTATCTTTTTATTCCAAATTATTCAATTAGCTGAAATCAATTCTCAAACCATGGCACAATATAGATTCGAGTCACAGACTGATAAACTACTTAACCACTATGCTACCAGAAGCTAGTGACTGAAGTACACTAGAGGACTGCCTTAGGACCATTTACTTTCGTGTATGCATCACAAACAAGATTTCCTAGGCAGTAGATAGTAAAATTGGAGTTGCTCAAATTCAGAAGTTGTCTCTAATGAAATTAGGCCAGTTAACAAGGTGATGCATTGAGAAATGGAACTTTGGTTTCAGTAGTTTGTGCATTACAGGATAAACACCTGGAAACTCCATAGTCTTCTGAAGGTACAGCGTACATTTTGAGGAAAGGGTTGGACTTGATAAGACAGAAGATGGCTCAAAATAAACTAAACTTGTGAAAGCAAGAGACTGATAAAGTTGGTCTAGAGAAATTCTCCACATGGAAAAAAAAATACAACCACAAAGAACATAACAAATAGAAGATTGAGGCTGCGCTAATTCAAAGAAAAACATATTAAATTGCTGCAAAAGATGGTTGAAGTAAACAGAAGATGGGTTCAAAGATGGCCAGATTGTGTTTTTCCAGAAAATGCATGAACACAGCTTTGGTGACTGTTCAACCCCAAATGTGTTCAGAAACTCAAATTACAAGCAGTAAGGCCAAAAATATTATTTTATGTATATTTTATTTTGTAATATGATTGACAAGTGTCAACTTTCTAACATCATTTTTTGAACTTGGTCATCCTAAAAGTAAAAAGTACAATATTCAAAAATGTTTTAAACAAAAATATATACTTATAAGTAAAACAAAAACAAGTATTGAATAAAGAATGTTAACAAAAAAGAACATTCCAGCAAGACTGCTTCTTGTAAATCCAACACTGGCCCACCAAGGACTGCAATTTGAATCCACTATCTCCGAGATATCTTCCTGATTTCACTGGTATAAACATCAATCTTAAAATACAGTACTTCAAAGCAGTTTCAAACAACTGCTATAATTAAGTCCACTCGAGCTTCTTTTCTTTAGGTACCAAAGAAGATTGCAGTGAGAAATGGAGGTTTGTTTGTCTTCTTATAGCAGCTTTTCAAATGCAAACACCAAGTAAATACCTGAGAAGAAAGCATGCAACAAAAATGGATTATTGTGACTCTAATGTCAACACATTTTCAGATTCAAATGAAACAGAAGGAAAATGGATGTCTATATTTTGAAAAATAGGTTACTCTATTACTGTTACACCATAATGGGACTATGAAACACGAATCCAAACATTGGAGGCAGGTTGGGATTGAGCATAAAAAGGAAAGCATTTGCATTTACATTGTACTTTTCACGTGTGGACTTCTCAAACTTTACAGCCAAGTAGGTGCTTATGAAGAAGAGTCATTGTTACAGTAGTTAAAAAGATGGCATAGTGGTAACGTCACAAAAACAGAAATTGTTGGAAAAGCTTAGCAGGTCTCGCAGCAACTGTGGACAGAAATCAGAGTTAACGTTTTGGATGAAGTGACCCTTTCTCAGAACGCCAATACCCCAGACAGACACTAGTTGGTGGAATTTAAATTCAAATTAATAAACAAATCTGGAATAATAAAGCGGTCTCAGTGTTGTCAATAAAAAAACTCCATCTCATTCACTAATAACCTTCCAGGAAGGAAATCTATCAACACATGATGCCAGAAGTAGGGCAATATAGTTAACACTTTAATATCTTCTAAAATGGCCAAGCAAGCCACTCCGTTCAACAAATGTCAGAGATGCCCACATCCTACCAAAGACTATTTAAAAAATTAAGATGTCAGATTAAGGAATAAGACATCGATGGTTATCGCTACCAAAAACATTTTATTCAACTACCTATTGATTTTCAACAAAAGAAAACCTACTGCCATTCACAGCCTCTCACTACTCAAACTTTTTTAAAGCCAATGAAGTACCCTATTAAGAATAGTCACTGTTGTGAGAAATATTTGAGCTAATTTGTACAAATCAACAAGCCACAAAAACCAACACGGTAATGATCATATGTTTTTCTTTGTGATGTTGGTAAAGGAATAAATATGGCCAGGACATCAGAGAAGTCCCATGCTCTTCTTGAAAACAAAATGTGCTATCCACCTTGGTGTAATATCTCACTCAAAAGATGACACTTCCTACACAGAAAACTCCCTCATAACAGTACTGCATCAGAATACCAAATTGATATTGGTGCTCATGTCTCTGAAGTGGGTTTTAAACACACACAGCCACAGCCAGCTGATGAACAACTTGTCACTTTCCTTAAAATACGTCAATGTAAAAATGAAAACAAAAAGTGAAGGAAACACAATTGGAATGAGCTGGTCAGTCAGATATCAAACTGGTCAAAGTGCACTTGTCAAATGTCTTCATAGAATCACAGAATAATTATGGTAGTCAAGGAGGGCATTCAGCCCATCACGTTCATTCGGGGTCTCTTTGACCTAATCACACTTCTTTCCAAAAGCCCTACAAATTTCTCTACTCTTCAGATAAATAATAAACTCCATTTCAAAAGCTAAGATATTATCTGCTTCCAATACACTCAGGCAGTGCATTCCAAATCCTAACATCCTGAGTGAGTTTCTTTCATGTCACCGTTGCTTCGCTTGCTAATTATCCTGCTGGTTTTCTGTCCTTTACCCAATAGAAACCAGTGGCTAGACACCTCAATTTTAAGCACATCTATTTTATCTCCTTTCAATTGTTTGTTCCCCAACAAGAATACCCCAGACAATCTAACCATGTACCTAAAGTCTCTCAGGCCTTGGATCATTTTAATAGATTTCCAGTTGAGGCTGACCTTTTATAAAGGTTCAGCATAGCTTCTTTGCTTTGGCACTCTGCCTCCACCTATTAAACCTAGGATTTCCTAAACCTTATTAACCACATTCTCAATCTGCCCTGCCACTTCTAACATTTATGCACACTTACCCACAAATCAAACAGCTCCTGCATTCTCGCAAGATTTGTATCCTTTACTTTATGTTGTGTTTTCACAATGTTAACAGCAAAACATCCTTCAACAGGACTGGGAGGAGAGTGCAGCAGGTCAGTATCACTGTGTAACAGACTGGGAGGGGTGTGCAGCAGGTCAGTGTCACTGTGTAACAGACTGGGAGGGGTGTGCAGCAGGTCAGTGTCACTGTGTAACAGACTGGGAGGGGTGTGCAGCAGGTCAGTGTCACTGTGTAACAGACTGGGAGGGGTGTGCAGCAGGTCAGTGTCACTGTGTAACAGACTGGGAGGGGTGTGCAGCAGGTGAGTGTCACTGTGAAGTGGTCTTCGGGAGCAGACCTGGTGAGGGGCCCAGGACATAAAGGATAAAGATTTATTTTCTTGTCTACGGACTCCTAACTTGACAAGAAGCCAGGTGGAGCAGCAGTACAGCAAATATGGGAATGAATAGCGACTGCAGTTTCCCACTAAAAGCCTGAGGGACATGGTCCAGATCGAGTTCAGTCAGGTCAGCAGCTACACCCCTAAAGTGACCCTGCCAGGATTTGGAAAGACTGACAACAGTGACATCAGCACAAAGCAGCGAACTGATTGGCAATTAGTGAGGAAGTTGTTTTCATCCACTTTAAGGAAAAGAGTTCAAGCTTCTTTCCAAAACAATTTTCTACTTGGCTTAAATTTAGGAAAGGAGTTTGTTTTAAACTGAAGGGGAGTTCAGTCCCATGTACTACACACCCTGCAGTATGTGGAAAATCTTAGATATTCCAGGTAGACTGGATGACGACATCACGCCACTGGTTTGATCGGCATGATCACTGGGTTTTGGAGCTGGAGGCACAGCAGTGCATCCATGAGGCTGAGAGTTACATGGATAGCATCTTAAGATGTAGTCACCCTTGCAGCTCAAGGGGGTGTAGTCAGGTTTGGAACAGATTCCCAATAGTCAGAATAGGCAGACAGTCAGGAAAGGCCTACACTGCAGCTCTAGTTTTACTCTGTCAGAAAATGGAGTGGGAGACAGTTCCTCTGAGTCAGAACCCAACTGCACAAAGGGTAAAGGAAGGAAAGATTGGGGCAAAGGAAGGACCGAAGTAGTAAATTGTGGGCGGTGACAGAAGATGTAGCTGATTTTAAGTAAATATTTCAATTCTGTATTCAAAATAGAGAAGAATGATGGAAGTCAGTAAAGTGTACTGTGATATTTCTAAACAAATTACAATTGACAGGGTAGTAGTAATAGTAGACTTAAAACTGGATAAGTCCCAGGCCGAGATGAGATGGATCACAGGTGCTTATGGAGGCAAAGGAGAAGATTAGTAGGATTAGACGATCTAATACCAGTGGTAGGGAAACTATTGAAAACAAAATTGATTGAGAGAATTAATCAATCTATATAGAAAGGCAAGGATTAATCAAGGATATTCAGAATTGCTCCGTCAGGGAGTTCATGTCGGATAGGTTTGAATGGCTTTTGAGAAGATGACTACAGGTGTTGATAAAAGCACAGTTGAGATAGGTCGGCTGGACTTCAGCAAGGCTTTTTGTTAGGTCTTGTATGAGAGACTGGTCAAGTAGATAAGAATGCACAGGACCCAGGGCAGTTTGGCAAACTGGATACAAAATTAGCTGACTGGCAGTGACAGAGATTGTTGTTGTTGTTGTGACTGGAAGTCGGTTTTCAGTGGTATGCCATAGGGTCTCGTGCTAAGTCCCTTGCTGTTAGTACTGTACATTATAATCTAGACATGAATCTAGGTGGATTGATCAGCAAGTTCACAAGTGACAAAAACTGGCAAAATACATAGTGAGGAGGAAAACCTTAGATTACAGGACAATGTAGAAGAGCTGGTCAGACAGGCAGAAGAAAGACAAATGGAACATAATCCTGAAAAAGTGAGAAGTGATGCATATTAGAAGGATAAACAAAGCAAGGGAGTACACATTGAACATTAGGACCTTAGGAAGTACAGGGTCAGAGGCATCTTAGTGTACATGTCTACAAATCTTTGAAGGCCATAAGGCAGCAGATGAGATATTTGCCTTTATTAGTCAAGGCATTGAATACTACAGCAAGGAGGTTATGACAGATCAGCACAAAATATCAGTGAGGTCACAGCTGGAGTACTGTGTACAACTTTTGGTCGCCACATTGTCAGGAGGATGTGATTATACTCAATAGTGTAAAGGAAATTCACCAGGATTCTGCCTGTTTTCAGCTGAGAGAGAGGGTTGTTTTCCTTAGAAATGAGAAGGCTAAGAGGGGGGAAAACTAATTGGGGTGCTCAAAAGTAATAAATTCATAAATAGAACAGACATTGAGGAACTTTTCCAGTGGAGGGATCACTAGCCAGAGGATCAAGATTTAAGGAAAAGAGCAGGAAGTGTACAAGGGATTTATGAAAGATTGTTTTCACCCAGAGGGAGTGGGTATCTGGAACTCGCTGTCTGAGAGGATGATTTCACTTCTGTAACTGGAAAACACAGCCTGTTCTGAAATAATGCTAAAAATCACAACACCAGGTTATAGCCCAGGTTTATTGGGAAGCACTAGCTTTTGGAGCTTTCCAAATAAACCTGTTGGACTATAACCTGGTGCTGTGTGACTTCTAACTTTGTACATCCCAATCCAAAACCGACGTCTCCAAATCATGACAGATATAATATTATTGTTCAATTCCAGTGCAATCCTGCATTATAAGAAAATCGCATAATAGCAGCACCATTTAAACTAATGGGTCTGGAATCACGTTATAGCCAATACTAGTAAGGAAGGTTCTCTTTCTACAAATGACGGTCTAAATTCTTCAATAATGCTATAGCCAATTCACATTGAAGAAACATGCATTATAGCAGAACTAACTATACGTGGGAAGAAAAATGGAGGAAAGACTAATTGAGTACATTTTATAAACAAAACTTTCAGAATATACTGAAAAGTCATGAGACCATATCATAGAATATAGGGAAATGCAAATGTGTTTCTTGTACAAGGCGCAGCTGTTTTCTAATTGTTTAAATGTATTATATGCACACCACCTATTGACATCAATACAATACTACAAGTGCTTTATTTCACATTCATTCACACTTGCAGATCAAATGCATGGAACTACAACAGCACACGGGGCTCCTAAAGTTAACAAATTGGTCCAGCTAGCGTTCACTTTTTTTGTGTTGCGGGTCTGGGAGGGATGCTCTTCGGATGGTCGGTGTGGACTTGATGGGCCGAATGGTCTGCTTCCACATTGAAGGGATTCTATGAAAAGTCTTCAACACAGATTAGCAACAATATTACTAGACCCTTCTCCTTGATGATTATTTGTTGGAGGAATTGATATCAATATTAATCACAGCTCATTTAACTCCATCATTCAAAGAAACACTTACAATTTGGGAATTCAAGTACCAAAATTCATAGCAGAAATTTTCTACAATAAGATGGAAGCCATGGTTTACAGGCCCCAATCCAAATTCCATTCCCTCTTTACTAATTCCATCCCTTTCCCTAGCAAATGTCCGAGACTAAACCAAACTGCTTACAACCTTAGTGTCACACTGGCCCCAAGATAAACCTCTGGCTACATATTCACATAATCACTAACACTGTCTGTTTAGATGTTTAAAAGGTGCTATTTAAATACAAGTTGCCACCTTATATTGATAACAGAAGAGGAGCATTCAACATGAGGACCCTGTAGCAGGCAAGTAGAGACAGAACTAGATTCATTACAGCAGATTGGAATTGGTTCTTGCGCTGCTCCAGAGAAAGGAGCAAGTGCTTGGTGAGTCATTTGGAAGTGATTAAAGTCATTTGTAATTTTAATAGAAGATACAAAATAGTGTTAAAGTTAATAAAATATTTCAAAGCCAATACAAGTGAATAATAATGAATTAAAACTCAAAGGCTAGTGGGATGTTATCCTTTTTTGAAGGGAATTGGACATTAAGGATTTCATTCTTCAGTTATACAGGGCATTGGAGAGACCATATCTAGAACACTGTACAGCTTTGTCTTATTTAAGGGAGGATGTTAAAGCACAGAGATAATGTACTAGATCAATACTTTGAACGAGTGGGTTGGCTTGTGAGGGTTGGTGGACAGGTTTCCATTGGTGTTTAAAAGAGTGACAGGTGACATGATTGAAGTGTACGACATCTGAAATGGTCTTGACAAGGTTGACATGGAAAGAATGATGCCTCCTGCAGGTCAGTTTAGAGCTAGTGGATACCTATTTTTTTAGAACAGAAATTGAGAGTTCTTTTTGTGAGGGTTGAGATACTTGGAACTCTGCATCTGAAGGCTGTGAAAGCAGGATTATTAAATATTGTTTCGGCAAAGCTACATAGATTTTTGTTAAACAATGGAATAGAGTGTTTCTGCGGGTAGAGGGGAATGTAGAATTCAAAACAAATGCAGCCACGATCTTACTAAACTGGCAGCACAGTCTACTTCGGCTCCTACTTACTTGTAGCCTCCCATTCAGATTTGCTTAACGTTCCCTGTAAAATAAAATGGAGATACTTTTGTCATGACCTGTGTGAAAAGATTCACAAAACAGCTTAATAAATCTTAAACCATTGTTCAACATTACAATATTCATTTGCACATTTTCAAAGAACACTACCTGTGTCCCCATGATTAAATTTCAAAGTGTCTTTCTTTGCAGATAATTTCAAAAACAATTTTCAAGACAAATTCCGATTTCTTTGGAGCAGAGAAGATTGAGACAGGAATCTGATAGTGAGGCACAAGATTTATGAGGGCCATGGACAGGGTGAACAGAAAACAGGTGTTCCCCTTAGTCAAACAGTCAAGAACAAGGGAATACACTTTTTAATGAAAAGCTGGCATTTTTGAGGGGTTTTGAGGCAAAACATGTTTTATCCAGAGGGTAGTCGAAGCTGGCAACCTCACAACCTTTAAAAAGGACAAGCACTTGTAGTGTCATAACATTCAAGGCCATGGGTCTAATGCAGGAATGTGGGAATAGTATTGGGTAGCAGTGTGTTTCTCAGCAGTGGCTGAAAGGTCTGTTCTATACTGTAAGATTCACCAATTCTAGAGCAACACACACAAAAACCACAGATGCAGCCAGATCAACATGGTTTCTCCAACAAATTTCATTTTTTGTTTCAGATTTCCACCATCTTTGCTTCATAACTAACTGGATTCATTTTGACTATTATGAACCACACAAGGCGAATAAACTTCAAAGTACTACCATCTCTCTTTAATACAGACAGCAGGCCACGTGATGTGCTGCAGAATTGGAAGCTACTGAACACCAATGTGATCCAGAGCAAACACATCTTACTAAGTGTTTTCGGCTTGAGGCACTTACAGATCCAAGTTCAGGAGCTGTTGCCAGAGCTGAAACATTGTGCCATATCATTGAACTGGCAAGTTACCTGGATATTTTGCCCCACCCCTCAAACTAGGTAATTTAAATTTGATCTATCAGGGACGGGAGGGTGTGATGACAGGTGAGGCAGATATAGGGACTCAAGGGATTTTATCTGAAAAGCTTCAATAGTTGCTCAAGAGCTCAGGGGTACTTGGATGTTGCACAGACTGGGATAGCAGTGGGATGAGAAAATTGACCATGGTACTGGAAGTCACTCAAGATGGGAGGAGGAGGCCTGGTGTAAGAAGGTTCACAAGGATGATCCCAGTATGCAGGGATTGTCTTGTGAGCAAAGAAACAGGTTAGGGCTCTACTCATTCAAGTTTAGAAGAATGAAATGTATAGGATTTTAAGGTGCATGTCAGGGTAAATGTCGAGAGGATGCTTCCTCAAATCAGAGAGTCTGGGACCAGATGGCATAGTGGCAGAATGAAGGACTGCCAATTTAAGTATTTTCTTCTCTCAGGATGTTGAAATATCTTTGGAACTCCTTGCCACAGACAGCTATGAGGGCAGACTCCTTCTGTACGCTTAAAGCCGAACAGATGATTGATCAGTCGGGGAAATCAAGGTGATCCTATTAAGGGGCAAATGGCCTACTCCTGTTCCTATTTGTGGACTTATGTCCTCGGGGCTGGAGAAGAATGATTGGAAAGGTGTTGAGTGATTTCACATAAATACTGGAATGTTCTTGCCCTAGTGCAGTCATAGATGGTCCAAGAAAGAACTGATTGGTAAGGAGTAGGTACAGTCAAGTAAATATTCACAACTTTTTTTTTGCTTATAGCTTGTAAGGAAATTTTGTGTTTTACAGATTAAGGGCTGCATTCTGCAATGACAAGGAACAGGAAAAGCAACCCTGGAGAACTGATTTTTTTCCCCAAATTAAGCATCTTCCGATCGGATTAATTTAAAAGGGCTAAGTCATGGCAAGAGAGCTCAAAGCCATGGTGTGCTCCTCGTGCTCTATGTGGGAAGCAAGGAATATTTCCAGGACCCAGGACCAGCACGTGGTGTCTCCAGCTGCAGTTCCTGGAAGCTGAGGTTTCAGAGCTGCAGTGGCAGCTGGGAACACTGTGGAGCATCCGTGAAGCTGACAGAATCATGCATAGCACCGGCAGAAATAGTCACACAACAGGCTTAGACTCCGCAGGCTGAAAGGGAATGAGTGACTACCACGGACAGGCAGAATAAGAGGACTGAGCAGGCAATGCAGGAATCCTGTGGCCAGACCCCTGCACTGCCTTAGAAACTGTTGAGGTGAATGGCCTCTCAGGGGAAAACAGCAACAGGCAAATTCATGGTGTTATACTTGGCTCTGTTGCACAGGGGAAGAGCAAGTAAGTGTAGAAATTCAACAGTCATAGGGGTTTAAATTGTAAGGCAAATTGATAGGCATTCACGTGGCCACAAATGAAACTCGAGGATGGTATGCTGTCTCCCTGGTGCGAAGGTCAAGGATGTCTCAGAGCATCTACAGGACATCCTGGAAAGGGAGGATGAACACCCAATGGTTGTAGTACAGATTGGTACCAACAACATATGTTTAAATAAAAAGGATGAGGTCCTAAAGCCAGAATATAGGGAGGTAGGAAGCAAGCTGAAAAGTAGGACTTCAAAAGATATTGATCTCAGGATTACTACTAGCAAATGTGCTATGCGGAGTAGAAGTAGTAGGATCTCTCAGAATGAGGACATGGCTAAAGAGATGGTGAGGGGGAAGGCTTTCAGATTCCTGGGGGCTCTGGAGGAGATGATACTAATACAAACTGGACAGATTATACCTGGATGTCCAGGGGGACTATTTGCAAGAATGGTTGGGGATGGTTTAAAAATAAATTGGCAGGGAAATGGAAACCTATGTAAGGAGTCAGACAAAGGGGAATCAGATCAATAACAAAAAACAAAGGGGAATAAGAGAAAAGTGACAGGCAGAGGAATCAAAGACAACAATCAACTAAGTCCACCGTAAAAAATAGTGGGAATGGGGCAAGGAATGTTAAAGACGCAAATCTCAAGCCTTTGTGTCTGAATAAACTAAGCATTTAAAATAAGGTGGATGGATTAATCACACAAATAGATAGAAACTGGTATGATATAGTTGGGATTACAAAGACATGGCTGCAGGGTCACCAGGGATGGGAGCTGAACATTCAGGGGTATTCAATATTTAGGAAGGACAGACAAGAAGATGGTGGAGTTACATTACTGTTTATGGGATATAAACACAATATGGAAGACAGGTATTAGCTCAGAAAATGTAGAAGCTGTGGGTAGAATTGAGAAACATGAAAGAGTAAAAATCATTAGTGGATGCAGCATATAAACCATAGACATGTTGGGAATGGCATGATGCAGTACAGGAACATTAGTAATTATGGATGACTTTAATTTGCACATAGGTTGGGTGAATCAAATTATTCACAATACAGGAACTCCTAGAGTACATACCGGCTGGTTTTCTGGACCAATACATTGTGGCGCCAACTAGAGAACAGGCCATCATGGACTGGGTATTATGCAACAATAAAGGAGTAATTGGTAATGTAGTGTGGGAGATCCCTTGGGGATGGTAGAATAAAATGAGAGAATTCTTTATTAAGATGGAGAGTGAGGTAGTTGATTCTGAGACTAGGGCCCTGAATCTTAATAAGGAAAATTACAATGGTAGGAGTCGCAAGCCAGCTGTGATGGACTAGAAAATGGCACTGAGAGGAATGACAGCGGATAGGCAATGGCAAACAGTCAAATTGCAAATGGGTGAAGTATAAAAAGATTTTATTTCTGTCTGATGCAACGGTGCAAAGACAGCAGTGGTCAAATCAATGGCTTACAAGTGAAGTCAAAGATAGTATTAGATGCAAGAAAAGAAGGCATTCAAATATCAAGACAAATAGTAGACTTGAGGATTGGGAACAGTTTAGAAATCAGCAAAGGAGCACCAATGATTGATTAAGAAAGGGAAAAATAGAGCATTGGGGGGGAACATAAGAACTGACTGTAAGTTTCTATAAGTATGTGAAAAGAAAGAGATCGGCAAAAATTGATGTAGATCCTTACAGTCAGAAACAGGTGAATTTATAATTGGGAACAGAGGTGGCCAACAAAATAAATTCATACTTTGCTTGCGACTTCACAAAGGAGTACATGAATAACCAGAAATGATGGGGTACACAGAGTTTAAATGAGAGCAGGAGAAACTGAAGTAAGCTCTGTACGAGTTGAGAAGTGGTATTGGAGAAATTGATGAGACAGAAGGCTGATAAATCCCCAGTGCCTGATAATCTACATCCAAGAGTACAGAGGAACCTTGATTAACCGAATTTCGGATGATCTGAACAAGATCACAAGGTCCCAATGTGTGGCTAACTATGTTATCCAGCATCGATTAACCAAACAAAATACACCCCGCCCGTGTCCTTCAGATAATCGAGATTCCTCTGTACTTACGTGGCCCTGAAAATTGGTTATCTTCCAAGATTCTTTAGACCTGCAACAGTTCCTAAAGTTTAGAGGGTAGCTAATGTGATCCATCTATTTAAAAAGTGAGTTAGAAAGAAAACAGGGAATTATAGATCAATCAGGCTGACAGCCATAATAGGAAAGATGCTGAAGTCCATTATCAAGGATTTTATAGCAGAGCACTTAGAAAACTGGGAAAATCTGACATAGTCAGTAAGGATTTACAAAAGGGAGATGATGCTTGACAAATCTACTTGGGTTCTTCAACGATGTAACTAGCTGAGTTGATCATGGAAACCAATGCATATGGTTAATTAAGACTGTCAGAAAAGTTCAACAAAGTTCCACACAAAAGATTAATGTGCAAAATTAAAATGGGATTAGGAGTAGTGTACTGAGATGAATAGAATATAGTTAGCAGACAAGGTGTTACAACACAGGATAAATCTTTTATGTAGTTGGTTTAAATTAATGGGGAGGTTTAATCCCGTGTCGTAACAATTTGGGGGCTTGTCATCAGGATTTGAACAGCTCAGGTCTCGGATTTGTGACTTGAACAAGTTTAGACAGATCCAGTCTGAGATTTGGAAAGATTTGAATAGATTTGGGGTATGAAAACACCCAGCAGAATTAAACAATTGCAGGTTAGTGTCCAAGATCTTTAAATACAATGTAAGTGATGCAATTTGGTTAATTTCAGTGATTTATGGTTAATTAAATTAAAAATAAAAGAAACGGCTCTTAAAATTGCTACAGATGTTCTGGGATTTGAAGACGTTTCTCAAATTTGCCAAGTTTGGAAGGAAAGTAAAAGGCCATACTTTTAGAATTAGCAAAGAAGTTGAATTTGTGTTTAACCAATGAAATTACTCAAACACAGAGGTGTGTCAAAGAAACAGACAAGTGTAGTAGAGGCAAAAAAGAATTTAAAATTGAGGAAAACTGAGTTAGGAGATAAAGAAAAGGAGAGGATGCAAAGAGAAAGGGAGATGGTTCTTAATTGAGCAAAAAGAGAGAATTTGAACTTGAAGCTGCGACTTAGTCAGCAAAGTCAAGTTAACTGGATAGAGATTTAAAAGAGAAGGTAGCGATATATACAAATATGTCAAAACTCTGTCACATTTTGATGAGAAAAATGCTGAAGCCTTGTTATGTCATTTGAAAATTGGCTCGGCAGATGGGGTGGTCTTAGGATTTATGGGTAATGTTAGTACAGACTAAACTGGTAGGTAGAGCTAGTGAGGTATTTGCCACGCTGTCAGATGAGGGGTCAAGAGATTATGAAGCGGTCAAACAGGCTACTTTAAGTGCTTGTGAATTGGTACTAGAAGTATATAGACAGCAGTTCAGAAACACAAAGGAACAAGGTCAGATTTACTTTATGTTGAGTTCGAAAGAATTAAATAGCCGTTTTGATCAATGGATGCGTGCTTTAAGAATAAATAGGGCCTTTAAGGCTCGAAAAGAGATTATTCTGCTGGAGGAGTTTAAAAACGCACTTCCAGAGATGGTAAGAATTCACGTGGAGGAACAGAAAGTTCAGAATGTGAGAAGGGCAGCAGAATTAGCAGATGAATACATGTTGGTGCACAAGACAAGCTTCCGGCCAGAATTTTGTTCTGTGAGGGATAGAAGTTGGGAGAAGGGGAGATCCTACACTACAAAACCAAGGGTAGAGAACACCAGTAAAAACTTACCACAGGTTAAAAAAGAAGCCCAAGTGGGTGGAAAGGAGGTGAAAGGCCTCTAATATTTTCACTGTAATCATGTGGGACACAGAAAATTACAGTGCCAGTGGTTTCAGAAGGACATTGGGGAAAAGGTGTTTTCACTGCTAGAAAGTGGGACACGTAAAGTCATAGTGCTAGTTGTTAAAGAAAGGCACTGTGGGAAAAGGCGTGGTAAAAGAAGCTAAGCCAGTGGCATTAGTGAAGGTAATAAAGGAAAACCCAAGAAGGGCCAAGGAGCTGCAGGTGAGCAGAGATCCTAGGCAGGGGCTGGGTATGGAGTTAGTACCTGATCTCTACAAAGAATTCGCCTCAGTGGGTAATGTTTACTCAAAGAACAGGGGGAGAAGGACAACAAGTTATAATTTTGAGAGATGTACGATCTAACCAGTTGCTGATAGTAAGAGATGAGCAAATATGCACTCTTTCTGATCTGTTACCAGAGAGTGTTGTAATTTGTCGGATAGATGGGCAGGTTAGTGGGAGTGATTGACAGAGTGTCAGTTCCAGGACTTCAGTTTGTTCTTGGTAATGATTTGGCAGGAACAAAGGTGAAAGTGACACCCCTTGTGGAGAAGCCCAAGGAAGACCAAGAAACAAAGTTAAAACTGAAATATCTTGGTATTTTCCCAGACTGTCCAGTAACCAAATCCCACTATTACAAGTGCAGCCAGCACAATGCAAAAACTAAGAGAGATGAAGGAGTTGAGGTTCAGTGAGGGCACACCCTGTATGATATAAGGTTGCAGTAGTCCTGAAAAGCCAAGGGACTTCCAACAGCAAGGCAAGGCAAGGGGGGGCATAGCTTTAAATTAAGGGGTGGTAGGTATAGGACAGATGTTAGGAGTAGATTCTTTACTCAGCGAGTCGTGAGTTCATGGAATGCCCTACCAGTAGCAGTGGTGGACTCTTCCTTTTTATGGGCATTTAAACGGGCATTGGATAGGCATATGGAGGATAGTGGGCTAGTGTAGGTTAGGTGGGCTTGGATCGGCGCAACATCGAGGGCCAAAAGGCCTGTACTGCGCTGTATTTTTCTATGTTCTATGTGGATGCATATTCCAAAAAGGAGGCAGAGAATATTCCTGAGGATTATTATTTGAAAGATGGAAATGGAGACCAGTGCAGAGGAGAAATGGACCAAAGTGCACCAGATTGTGTTGCCGGTAGCATACAGACAGGAAGTGTTATGGGTAACACATGAACTACCTGTAGGAAGTCACCTAGGGGTACGAAAGACTTGGGCTAAGGTACAAAAGCATTTTTACTAGCCTGGAATGCACAAAGATGTGGTTAGCTTGCCATATGTGTTATACATGTCAAATAGAAGGTAAGCCACAGGCAGTAATAAAGCCCGCACCTTTGTTGCCAATTCCCACATTTGAAGAACCTTTCACGCAGGTTATAACTGATTGTGAACTAGAAATGGGAACCAGTACTTGTTAACCATAGTGGATGTGTCTACCAGATTTCCAGAGGCAATTCCGGAATGGGTGGTAGAGGAGTTAGCAGTTTGCTTCACACAGTATGGGATACCCAGAGAGATCCAGTGAGACCAACGGTCAAATTTTACTGCAAGGCTGTTGGGGGTGGTTATGGATAGCTTAGGTATACAGCACTCATCCTGAATTCCAGGGAGCTTTAGAAAGATGGCATCAGACCTTGAAAACCATGTGGACAGCATACTATCAAGATTACCCAAGTGATCGTATTGTTTGCCATTACAGACGTCCCAAACAAATCTACACTGTTCACTCCCTTTCAGTTAATATTCAGACATGAAGTGAGAAGCCCCTTGAAATTATTTGAAGAAAAATTGACAAGACCAAAGTCGGGGATCTCACACTTAGATTATGTATCAGAGGTGAGGGAGGGATTAAATGGAGTAGGTGAGTTAGCTAAACAGCACGTAAAGAGGACACAGTATAGAATGACGCAGGTGGCAGATAAAAGCTCTGAGACTCGGACGTTTTCCTGAGGGGATGGCGTGTTAGCACTGCTACCAGTAATAGGAGACCACTTCAAATTGAGAAAAAGTTGAGTCAGGTGAACTATCTCGTGAAGATGCCAGTTAGAAAAAAGGTATCGGGTATGTCATGTGAACATGCTGAAACTGTATTATACGATAGAGAAAGAACTGGAGAAACAGGTGTTAGTTACAACTCTACAGAGTAAGGAATCAAATCCAGACAATGTGGATTTTGATGTGCCTCAAAATAGATTTAAAAAATGAAAAGTCCTTATGAGTGGGATAGGTTAAACTATCTGTCTCAGGAGCAAAGAACGCAATTGAAAGATTTGTTACTGCAGTATAAGGACATACATAAGAATCAGATGTGGAAGACTAATGCTATTGTACATGTAGTAGACATGGGGAATACAGTTCCGATAAAAGAACACCCCTATCGGCTTAATCCTTTCAAAGCCAGACAGGTCCAGAAGGAGATGGAGGTTATGCTTGAGAAGGATGTCATCAAACCAAGCCAGAGCGAGTGGAGTTCACCGATCATCTTACTTCCCAAACTGGATGGACTCAACGATTTTACGTGGATTATCGAAAGGTAAAAGCCGTTACAAAAATCAGACTTGCATCCAATTTTGAGATTGGAGGACTGAATTGAGAAAGTTGGACAAGCCAGTTACATCACCAAATTGGACTTACTGCGTGGTTGCTGGCAGGTACCTTTATCAAAGACGGCAAAAGAAATTTCTACGTTTGTAACCCCAAATGGGCTATATCAATTTAAAGTGATGCTCTTGCCACATTCCAAAGACTCATGAACAGAATTGTGGCTGGGTTAACAAACTGTGCAGTCTATTTGGATGATGTAGTGATCTTCACTAAGTCCTGGAAAGACAACATGGTAGAGTTGGCAGAGCTCTCTGAATGACTACGAGAAGCAAAACTGGAGATAAACTTCAACAAAACTGAATTCGCAAAAGCACAGGTGATATTCTTGGGACAAAACGTCGGTCATGGAAGGTTAACCCCACGGAATGCAAAGATGCAGGCCATCAAGGATTTTTGATGACCAACCTCTAAGAAAGAGGTGCTTTGATTCTTAGGACTCAGCGGATTCTATCCAAATTTGTTCCAAACTTCAGCAGTGTAATGGTACTATTTCAGTGGACAGAACAATACCAGGAGGCATTCGACCATTTCAAAGCAACATTAACCACTGCACCAGTTCGAGCTACTCAAAGCTTTTCAAATCCTTTTAAGTTGCCATCGACGGTAGTGACATAGGAGTTGGAGCTGTACTGCTACAGGACAATGATGATTGGATTTAACTGCCAGTTGGTTACTTTTTGAAGATACTCCACATCCAGCAGAGGAAATACTCCACGATCGAAATAGTAGTATTGAATTTGGTATGGGCCTTACAACATTTTAATGTGTATGTGATGAACAATGTGTCAAAGAATATTGTGCACACTGATCACAATCCCCTTCTATTGTTAGAACACAGTGGTTACCACTGCTGCCTCACAGCGCCAGAGACCCGGGTTCAATTCCCGCCTCAGGCGACTGACTGTGTGGAGTTTGCACATTCTCCCCGTGTCTGCGTGGGTTTCCTCCAGGTGCTCCGGTTTCCTCCCACAGTCCAAAGATGTGCAGGTCAGGTGAATTGGCCATGCTAAATTGCCCGTAGTGTTAGGTAAGGGGTAAATGTAGGGGTATGGGTGGGTTGTGCTTCGGCGGGGCGGTGTGGACTTGTTGGGCCGAAGGGCCTGTTTCCACACTGTAAGAAATCTAATCTAAAAGTGAAGGGTTCGAGGTTCAGAGAGGATTTAAAGATTACTTTAAAGACAAGAATATGAGATATTTCATTGGAGTCGTATGTTACAAACTTTTAATTTAAGAATATGTGCTGTAGGTTGGAAGAATGTAATCACAGATGCATTATCATGGACTTAACTGAAAGTTTATATGAGATTTGTCTTTATCCAACTTTTTTTTTACACATATATGGGAAATAGTTGAGGTGAACTTAGATTAAAAGTTATCTGTATGTTATGCCAATGTATTTAAAGAATAGAAAAAAAGCCATCTTTTCATTATGATGGTTCTTTATTTTCTTAAGGGGAAAGGTGTAATGAAGGTGTAAGGGGTACTGTACCTTTAAGAGAGTTGTGTTGCAGGTTTAAATTAGCGGAAGAGGGGGGTTTACCCCATATCGCAACACAGGAAACAAACAGTAGGCATATATGGGTGTTTTCCTGAATGCCAGGCAGTGACTAGTGGGGTGACTAGTGGGGTAATGACTAAATGAGGGAACTGTAATATCTCAAAATTTGCAGGTGACACAAAGCTGGGTAGAAAGGTGAGCTGTGAGGTGGATGCAGAGATATTGCAGTGTGATTTGGGTAGGCTGAAAGAGTGGAGAAATGCATGGCAGATGCAGTGTAATGTGGAAAAATGTAAGATTATCCACCTTGGTATCAAACAAAGAGAGGCAGATTATTTTTTGAATGACTTGAGGGAGGGGAATGTTCAAGAGCTGGGTGCCTTCATGTACTAATCGCTGAAAGTGTCGGTGCAGAAAGCAAGGAAGGCAAAATATATATTGGCCTTCATAGAAAGAGGATTAGTGTACAGGAGCACAAATGTCTTGCTGCATTGGTGAGCCACATCTGGAATACTCTGTGCAGTTTTGGTCTCTTTAATTGAGGAAGCATGTTCTTGCAATGGCTGAGTACAGCAAAGGGTTACCAAATTGATTCCGGGCAGTACTAGCATTTGAGGAGGAAGGACTGAGTCAGTTTCAGTTATATTCACTGGAGTTTAGAAGAATGAAAAGAATCTTACAGAAACTTATAAAATTCTAACAGACTTGGACAGATTAGATGTGGATGTTCCTGATGGTGGGGGAGTCCCAACCTGAGGTCATAGTTTAAAGATAAGTTTTAAGACTGAGATGAGGAGATATTTCTACACCCAGAGTGGTGAGCCTGTGGAATTCTCTGCAAGATTCCTTTTAGTGTTTCAAATTGCCAAATTATTTCCTCATTTAGAAAATAGTTTACACCTCTAGTCTTCTGCATAATCCCACATTTTCTCACAATGCATTCCATTTGATACTACTTTACCCATTCTCCTAGTCCTATTCAAAGTCCTTCTGCAGTCTCCATGCCTCAACATCACCTCTCCCTCCATCTATCTTTAACAACTGACGTAAGTTTGCAGATGAGACAATATTCATTTAGCTTCAAGATTGTTTAATATAATTAATTATCTAATTAATCTAAGGAACTATTCAAACCTACAAGTGGCAGTCTTGCTTGTGGGTTCTTCAGGTAATCTTCTGCATGCACATAATCCTGCTGGTTAAATGCTGGATTACCTTTATTCTCTGCACTAGGATATTGCTGAAAAATACAACCAAATATTGTATAAGTAATATGACAAAAAAAGTTTTAAAACACATTATCCATGTTGAAAACCTACCTTTTTTAAAAAAAAGATAATTAGAAAACCAGGCTCAAAACAGATTAATTAATAAAATGACTTTTCACTCCTCAGCACTGACGTTGGAAGAAAACCTTCTATCATAACAGAACTCAAACAAATCTTCTTCTGTTGCATTCAGTGTAGTAAGAGGTGTATATTATCATTTAAAATTTGTATTTTAGAGTCAAAAATAGACTTATGGTTTTAGTTCTGCAACGACAACTTTTTAACATTTGGAACCGTGCAACAATTTTGTAAATTTCAAGAAAACATGCAATTTAAGTTAAATGCCTCAGAAACCCAACAAGTTAATAAAGTATTTCCAAAAGTTGAACTTTTCCAATATAAAAAGAAAACAGATTAGGTGCCACTAGAAGTTTTAATTCAGTTCAGAAAGACAGCTTCATATCAACAAAGGGCAGGTTAATATGTGAAGTTTCCAAGGTGCGAGAAGTGGAAGGAAGTTTCTAGGTCATCAAAACCAGCAAGAATCAATTAAGAGAAAGTAGAGAGTTAAGAAAGAGTTGCACTTCACTGGGATTGACCATATATCAAGAATATTACTGGGAAAAAGACAAACTTTGTTTTCCTTAAGATCTTACAAAACTATTACATATGCAACTTTTTGTGTTATAGACTTGCGTTGTTTTGTTTAAAAAAAAGCACAGCCTAGTGTGATTATGTTCTGGAATTAACCATCAAGGTGATCAAATGCAATAAACAAATTTATGATTTATGGAACCAGGTTTCACTTGGAATCCGATTTGTGATTAGCATTGTGTGGATCGTAAAAGCAGGATGTAGGCATCACTAACTATGCTACAATTAACCATCCGTTCCTTAATTATCCTTGAAGTTGTTGTATAGTGAGCCTTTTTTTTTAAAACCACTGCAGTCTATTTGGGGTAGTTACACTCAAAAATGTTGCTAGGGAGAGAGGTTCCAGGATTTGACCCAATAATACTGAGTGGAAAGCAATATAACTCCAAGTCAGGATAGTGTGAATATTTTTTTTTGAGAGGTTGGGAGGGGAGACAGAGCCTGCTAGTGGTAGTCCGACACGTCTACAGCACCAACCTTTGATACAGTAAAGATCATGGCTTTGGAAGAAGCGTTCATAAGCTGCTGCAGTATATCTTGAACAAATTGCTGCCACTGAATGCCAGTGGAAGTTGGAGTGAACAGTTAAGCTAATACATGGGGTGAAAGTCAAACGGGCTGTGCGAACAACCTGACCTCTGACCTCACAATGGAAGACAGCCATTGCTGGAATGGCTAAAGATGGTTAGGCCTCTGACACTAACCTGAGGAACTTCTGCAGTGATGCCTCGAACCATCTTCCTTTAGATTAGATTAGATTAGATTAGGTTACTTACAGTGTGGAAACAGGCCCTTCGGCCCAACAAGTCCACACCGACCCTCCGAAGAGCAACCCACCCAGACCCATTCCCCTACATTTACCCCTTCACCAAACACCAAGGGCAATTTCACATGGCCAATTCACCTAACCAGCACATTTTTGGACTGTGGGAGGAAACCAGAGAACCTGGAGAAAACCCACGCAGACACGGGGAGAATGTGCAAACGCCACACAGACAGTTGCCCGAGGCGGGAATTGAACCCGGGTCTCTGGCGCTGTGAGGCAGCAGTGCTAAAACTAGTGGCGAATTTCCATCAAACTACTTCTAACTCTAACCCCAGTTTTCCGAAAGCTGTAGAACATCATATTTAAAGTAACACTGTCATGAGCAGTCATTGTCATTAGACCTCTGGAATTTAGCTCCTTTCTACATGGATGGACCAAGGCCATACTGAGGTGTGTAGCAGACTGATCATTGCAAAATCCTGAGTAGTGATAAATTGTCACCCCTGGCTCAAAGTCCTTGCAAGTATCTCAGTCCTTGTCTTTTAATAGATTTTGCCCTCATTGAAGTTGGGAATATTCATGATGCTTCCTCTTCCCGAATGTCACTTTTCAAGGCCAGGTTAGGTAGATTATTGAAAATGAGTGTGTCAAGGAATATCTGAGCACAGGAAAATGGAATTGATACCAGAGCCACATCAGACATAATCATACTGATTGACTGAACAGGGTCAAAAAGGTCCAATTGGCTCCTCATGGTCCACCAGGTAGTTATTTAAATATCCATGGCTGACAACTAAATGGCAAGATTACACATCTTTGATACAGACAGTTTCTTACAACTTCAGGGAGTGCTGTAAAGTTTCTTCGATCCAAAGTGCATGATTCCACAGTAAAGTAAGCCACTGCCCACTACTGTGATCCTTTGCGATTTCCTGCTCCCGTATGCACTGTCCACATTTAAGGCCCACACTATCTTGGGGTGGTCTAGAGCAGAACCCCTGCACCTCCTGGTTCACAACAATCTTTTAGAAATCTAAAGGATATTGACACAGGTCTCCAGCAGCTAGGATACTGTACCCTGCACCCCACCTTGCTTTTGAACTGACACAAAAGCACAATTACATTTCAGTAACCATTTGCCAAAAGAAAGCCAGTAATAAAAATATTGGGTGTTATTCAAAATACAATCAAATTTCATGACAGCTAAGTTAACAGCAAGTGAAATGCTGGCACAAATGGTTATTTCATGAATCTCTACAGTGTGGAAACAAGCCATTTGGCCCAACAAGTCCACACCGACTCTCCAAAGAGCATCCCACCCATACTCACCCGTTATACTTCCGCATTTCCCACGGCTAACCCACTTAACCTATAGAGGAACCTCGATTAGCTGAAGGGCATGGGCAGGAAATATTTTGTTCGGTTAATCGAATTCTGGATAACATTTTGTCAAGCGTTGGCACTTTGTGATCTTGCCGGATAATGAGATATTCGGATAATCGAATGCCGGATAATTGAGGTTCCTCTGTATATGGCTGGACACTGTCCATGCTAAATTGCACAATCAACCTAAACTTGCAAATCTTTGGACAGAGAGGAAACCGGAGCACCGGGAGGAAATCCATGCCAACGCAGGGAGAATATGCAAACTCCACACATAGTCGCCTGAGGCTGGAACCAAACCCTGGTCCCTGGTGCTGTGAGATAGCAGTGCAAACCACTGAGCTACCATGCCATCTGGTATCTTACGTTATCCATTTCACAAAGCAGCACAGAAAGGAACAGCACGACATTGTGACCTTCATCTCAAAAGAATTCAGGGGGTCATTTTCGGGATGATTTGGAGATGCTGGTGTTGGACTGGGGTATACAAAGTTAAAATTCACATGACACCAGCTAATAGTTCAACAGGTTTATTTGGAAGCACTAGCTTTCAGATCACTGCTCCTTCATTAGGTGATCGTGATGAAGGAGCAGCACTCTGAAAGCTAGTGCTTTCAAATAAACCTGTTGGACTATAACCTGGTGTTGTGCGATTTTTAACTCATTCTAGGGAGACCTAGTAAAGTCAGAGTCAAGCTGCAGTTAACAGAGATATCAAAACTTGAAGAAGAATCCATTGGCACAAAATCTGCAATTTAGAATTTATGCCAGAAGATGTCAGCAGTGTGCTTTATAAACTGTGCCTCGTTTATAAAGAATAATTATACTGAATTGAAGCACAAATTTAAAAAATAGATCTATGACTGGGAGGACTTGAAAGTTTTTACTTACTTTTACATGTCGCTACCCCTTCTACTAAAACCCCTAAATAAAGGTGCATCTAATGACAAAGATCTCAGATGAGAATACAACACATCAGTGTATGCCTATGTTGGTCCAGTGTTACCCGATATGTTAAGGAACAAGATTACATTACTCCCTGATCAGGGAACTTTCCCCGATAGAAAAAGGAGACACTTAGAATTCCACCACTGGGGACATGCAGGTAGACTGGGAGAATCAGGATGGTATTGGACCTCAAGCAAGAGATTTTGTGGAGTGCCTCCGAGATGGATTCTTAGAACAGCTGGTGCTGGAGCCTACCAGGGAGAAGGCAATTCTGGATCTGGTATTGTGCATCGATCAGGGACCTCGAAGTGAAGGAGCCATTGGGAAGTAGTGACTATAATACATTAAGCTTCAATCTGCAATTTGAGAGGGAGAGGGTACAATCGGAAGTGACAATATTTTTGTTGAATAAAGGGAACTATGGAGCTATGAGGGAGGAGCTGGCCAAAGTTCAATGGTGCAATACCTTAGCAGGGATGACAGTGGAGGAACAATAGCGGATATTTCTGCGTATAATGCAGAAGATGCAGGATCAGTTCATTCCAAAAAGGAAGAAAGATCCTAGGAGGAGGCATGGGATGCCGTGGCTGACGAGGGAAGTTAAGAAACATATAAAGTTAAAAGAGAAAAAGTATAACATAGCAAAGATAAGTGGGAAAACAGAGGACTGGGAGCTTTTAAAAACAACAGAGGATTACTAAGAAGGAAATACACAGAGAAAAAAATGAGGTACGAAGGTAAACTGGCCAAAAATATAAAGGAGGATAGTAAAAGCTTTTTTAGGTATGTGAAAGGCAAAAAAATGGTTAAGACTAAAATTGGGCCTTTGAAGACAGAAACAGGGGAATATATTACGGGAAACAAAGAAATGGCAGAAGAATTGAATTGTTACTTTAGACCTGTGTTCACTGGGGAAGACACAAGCAATTTCCCTGAGATAACAGTGGCTGAAGGACCTGAATTGAAGGGAATTTATATTTGCCAGGAATTGGTGTTGGAGAGACTGTTAGGTCTGAAGGTTGATAAGTCCCCGGAGCCTGATGGTCTACATCCCAGAGTACTAAAGGAGGTGGCTCAAGAAATCGTGGATGCGTTGGTGATTATTTTCCAGAGTTCGATAGATTCGGGATCAGTTCCTGAGGATTGGAGGATGGCTAATGTTGTACCACTTTTTAAGAAAGGTGGGAGAGAGAAAGCAGGAAATTATAGACCAGTTAGTCTGACCTCAGTGGTGGGAAAGATGCTGGAGTCTATTATAAAGGATGAAATTACGACACATCTGAATAGTAGTAACAGGATAGGACAGAGTCAGCATGGATTTATGAAGGGGAAATCATGCTTGACTAATCTTCTGGAATTTTTTGAGGATGTAACTCCAAAGATGGACAAGGGAGATCCAGTAGATGTAGTGTACCTGGGCTTTCAGAAAGCTTTTGATAAAGTCCCACATAGGAGGTTAGTGAGCAAAATTAGGGCACATGGTATTGGGGGCAAAGTACTAACTTGGATTGAAAGTTGGTTGGCTGACAGGAAACAAAGAGTGGTGATAAACGGTTCCATTTCGGAATGGCAGGTAGTAACCAGTGGGGTACTGCAGGGATCAGTGCTGGGACCGCAGCTTTTTACAATATATGTTAATGATATAGAAGATGGTATTAGTAATAACATTAGCAAATTTGCTGATGATACTAAGCTGGGTGGCAGGCTGAAAAGTGAGGAGGATGTTAGGAGATTACAGGGTGACCTAGACAGGTTAGTTAGGTGAGTGGTCAGATGCATGGCAGATGCAGTTTAAAGTGGATAAATATATGGTTATCCACTTTGGTGGCAAAAACAGGAAGGCAGATTACTACCTAAATGGAATCAATTTAGGTAAAGGGGCAGTATCAGAGAGATCTGGGTGTTCTTGTACACCAGTGAATGAAGGTAAGCATGCAGGTACAGCAGGTAGTGAAGAATGCTAATAGCATGCTGGCCTTCATAACAAGAGGGATTCAGTATAGAAGCGAAGAGGTTCTTCTGCAGCTGTACAGGGCCCTGGCGAGACTACACCTGGACTACTATGTGCAGTCCTGGTCTCCACGTTTGAGGAAAGTCATTCTGGCTATTGAGGGAGTGCAGCATAGGATCACGAAGTCAATTCCTGGAATGGCATGACTACCTTACATTGAAAGACTGGAGCAACTGGGCTTGTATACCCTTGAGTTTAGAAGACTGAGAGGGGATCTGATTGAGACATATAAGATTATTAAAGGATTGGACACTCTGGAAGCAGGAAACATGTTTCCGCTGATGGGTGAGTGCCGAACAAGAGGACACAGCTTAAAAATACGGGGTAGACCATTTAGGACAGAGATGAGGAGAAACATCTTCACCCAGAGAGTGGTGGCTATGTGGTATGCTCTGCCCCAGAGGGCAGTGGAGGCCCAGTCTCTGGATTCATTTAAGAAAGAGTTGGATAGAGCTCTCAAGGATAGTGGAATCAAGGGTTATGGAGAGAAGGCAGGAACAGGATACTGATTAAGGATGATCAGCCATGATCATATTGAATGGTGGTGCAGGCTTGAAGGACAGAATGGCCTACTCCTGCACCTATTGTCTATTGACATATCTGTTAGTGTACAATTCACATTGGCTGCACCTCTTCTCATCTTGAGGCACTCCTTGCATTGAGAATCTGTTTTCTTAACCTCCTTTTTAAAATATTGAGATTTTAAGTCACAAGTCAAAAACTGAGTTATTAAAAAGCTTCTGGTTGTTTGTACACTATATAGTTTAATCCATGGTGCTTGCTTAGCCTCTTTCAACAACAATGACGTCCATCAACTAAACGGTCTAGATGTTCTGCAAATCTCTCTGCAGCAGCATAGCTTCATTAAAGTTGCATTCACATACCCACAAACCACATTTCAGTTTCATAGGGCTCACTTTATAGAATTTAAATCTAGTTTTATTTGTTTGCTGTCCAAGTTCAACTTATTAGAGCCCAGCTGATGTGGTGGAATTTAAATACACATTCCCATTTCTTTTCACCCTTATAATCTCCATTTAAAATATTTAGTACAACGGAGAGGAGAATCAACCACACTGCTAAGGGTCTCGAGCTACCCGGCAGCCATTTTCATAGGGATGGCACAATTCCTTTCCCGGAAGACAACAGTGAACCAAACAGGAAGTGTAGTCATCAATATTGAAATACAACATATATAACATCATCTTTAGATTTAGAAGAGAAGTTTGTGGATTCCAAAAAGTGCTGATTTCTGCCAAATTAACACCAAAGCTTTTTATCTTCACTGTATTATGCCCTGGAAACCAGGAATGCAAAGGGAACCTTTTGGAAAAACCCTGAAATTTTAATTCTGATTTTAAACTTTGACATGCCTGGTTTGCTACGGTTTCCTCCCACTGTCCAAAGATATGCAAGTTAGGCAGATTGGCCATGCTAAATTTCCCATAGTGTTCATAGATGTGCAGGCTTGATGGGTTAGGGAAATGCAGGGGTAAGAGGATGGGTCTGGGTAAGAGAATGGGTCTGGGTGAGATGCTGTTCCGTGTGTACCCGCTGGGTCAAACAGCCTGTTTCCACACTGTAGGGGTTCTATGATTCTACGAAGCTCTCATGCCAAATCTCACACTGCAAACTTTCCATTTCAAGTATTTGACCATTAACGAAAAGAAAAAATCACCAAAAGGTCAGATTGCTTATCCAGTCCCACCCTATTGTTAGCTATTGCTTCATATTACCTCTAACGACTTCATTTTCTTCAGCAGCATTTTATGTTCCGAATTCTGGACTTTCTCTTTGAAAAACTCGGCAAAAGTTTTTTTTAAAACGAGCTTCATCTTGTGCTTTTTAGCCATCCTAGAAGGACAAAGACCAATTTAAACAGCTGCTACAACTTTACAATGAGTGCTTTACAAGGAGAAATTATACTGAAAGGAGCTCACCTCCTGGCTAAACCAGCAGACAATAATGCATTGGTGAAGACCAGTATTCTTACACTGAGTTTGACTCTTATCGTTCAATTAACACATAAGCACATTTACTAAGATGGAACTGCTTGTTTTAAACGTTTGTTGCGAGAATACAGACCATGAGACAATAAAATGTTCTTTGGAACGTCTACAATCCAGCCTGCAATTAGATTCAAATATTTAAGTCCCCTTTTATATTTCCCAAAATATATTCACTACTTCAAAAGAATAGGTACATTAAATCTGAAAATCTTAAGTCAGTCACTTGCCTAAAACTGAAAACAAAAACATGTCACAAGGCTGGTTAAGCAATTCATTTACGATAAATGATTAAGGGTAAACAGTAGAAGATTCAAGGCAAATAAAAAAGTTCATTTTCTCAAAAGTATTAACCAGTAGACCAAATAATAGAATAAATTGGAATAGACCATGAAACCTTACAATTTAGTCTTGCAGAAAGTCACCAAAATGCTCAAACATTCTTCCAAAAGCATGTGGCCCTCAACCTGGTCCTTACAGTACGAGTAACCTCAGCAGCTTACATTTCACCATGCAGTGTCTCATTGTTCCTGCCAACATACAACTACAGTGGCTAATACTCCTAATAGTCAGTTACTTTGCATCAGTGGTTCAGTTGTAGCACATCACCTACAAGTCAGAAGGTTACGTCCCACTTTGGAGACTTGGCCTCAGAAACCTCAGGTGACACTCCAAAGCAGTCCTTACAGTGCAGCGCCCTGTCAGTGGTGTCACCTTTGGACCTTAAACTAAAGTCCTGTTTAACGAGGTGTTATAAAAAATCCTAGCGCACAATTTCAGATTTGTGCGAGAATTTTCTCTGGTGTCATAGCCAATATTTATCTCTGAATTGAGATCATCTCAAAAACAGATTATCTGGTCATTATCCATGTGATTGTGGAAGCTTGAGAGAGCAAAGGCAGTTGCTTATATTTTCTTTTACAGTGACTATAACAGTTAGTCATTGGCACAAGGATGTTCAGAGTTCATGACAAGCTCCACATAAATACATGTACTACCTTTCTCTCACACTGCCAGAGAAATATCGGTTACCACTGAGTATTACAGCAATGTTTCTCAGAAATTGAATTGAAGGAATCAATGTGACTGCTGTCATTTATACTCTATGCTTTACTGGAATAGTGTAATATAACAAAACTACTTGAAACATTATAGGTGACATCTTAGTTAAAGGTTATATTTTAACAATTAAGGCAATACAATTGTTGAAATCTAATGT
Source organism: Chiloscyllium plagiosum (assembly GCF_037043375.1). Lineage (NCBI taxonomy): Eukaryota > Metazoa > Chordata > Chondrichthyes > Orectolobiformes > Hemiscylliidae > Chiloscyllium > Chiloscyllium plagiosum. Next base: position 135,575,643 of record NW_028270142.1, on the reverse strand, counting down.
TTTAGCTTTTGCCTCTGTTTCTACCAAATGTACCCAAATTTCCAAATACAAAAGTGGTTAACCAACATTAGAAATCTAGGGTTGTAATACAGAATTAGAACTGCTTTCTCGACAAATAACTTACTCTTCAAACAGTGGAAAATAAACAAGGAATTCAGGGACGTTAACTACTCCTTCCAAGCTGAAGTCATACTGGCAGCCAAAGAGTGGGTATTCGCCTTTCTTTTGAAACGTTACACTGTATAGTTCATTTCCAAATGAGCTGGTTTCTGATGTTTCCAGACGTTTTCTGAAGAGGAAAGACACAAATTGAAGCAACACCAATACCATTATTAAAAAAAAAAAATTCAAATGTGGTTAAAACGGTCATATTCTCAAACTACATATAAATCTGACAATTTGCATTGTCACTGTCATAATTCACTAAATTCAGGATTGGAAAGCAACTAACTCAACTATAACGCATAAAATCTAGAAGCATCTATTGTTGGGTGAAACAAAGCCAAATGCTGAGTGGTCAAGGAGGTAAAAACATAGAAAATAAGAGGAGTGGGAAATTTGGTCATTGGAGCCTGCTCCACTATTCAAACCAATCAACTCAGTACCCTGTTCCCACTTTCTACCCATAGTCTTTGATTCCTTTAGACCCAAGAATTTAATCTAACTTCTTGTAAACATTCAATGTTTTGGACGCAACTGCCTTCTATGGGAGACAGTTCCACAGATTCACCACTCTCTGGGTGAAAACATTTCTCATCTAGGTCCTAAATGGCTTACCTCTTACCTTTAGACTTGACCCCTGGTTCTGGACTCCCAGGTCACTGGGAACACTGTTCAGTCCTGTTGAAACTTTGTAGGTTTCTATGAGATCACCCCATATTCTTCTAAATTCTAAATGAATGCAAGTCCTAATATATCCAGTTGTGTCATCCCAGGAATCAGTCTGGTAAACCTTCCTCACACTTCCTCCATAGCTAGAACACCCTTTCTCAGATAATAAGCTCAAAATTGCACACAATATTCTAGGTGTGATCTCACAAAGGCCCCGTACAATTGCAGCAAGACATCCCTATTCCTGTACTCAAATTCTCTTGCTTTGAAAGTCAACATACCAATTGCTTTCTTCATCTATTTGCTTACTTTCAGCGAATGATGTACAAGGACTCCCAGGTCTGGTTGCACCTCCATCTTTCCCAATCTATCACCATTCAACTTAATAACTTAAAAGTTCCAGCAAGGAATTAAGAATGCAAATGACTCATTCCCTATCAGGGAGGTTTGAGTACATATGGCTCATATCCCCAGAGTCTAGAATAACAAGAATCATTAAATATATAATATTCTTAAGAGGTTTGACTGGGTGGATACTGGGAGAATGTTTCGCTGGACAGAGAATCTACAGCTAGTAGCTCACATTTCCAAAGTGGGGAGGTGGAGAAGAGGACATGCATCATTTTGGTTGGGGACAAGGAGACATCTTCTGATTGAGATAACCGTGCATCTGGAATTGTCTACCCTATAAAAGGAACTAGATGCTCAAGGATTGAGTGGCTACTTCTTCAGTTCTGCTTTCTCTCCACAGAAGCTGCCAGACCAGCAATTTCTGATGTCATTTCGGTTTTCCAGCATCTTTAGTTCGTTGTTTTTGACAGGTTTTTTTCTAGTAAGGAAACCAAGGAATATTGTATCATTGAGAAAGGTGGCTTGGAGGTAGAAGGTGAAGCATAATCTTATTAAGTGATTGAATCTATTCAAAAGATCAGATGTCTACTCCTATTTATAATTTTAAACACAATTAAGCCCATAAATGCAATTAATTTAGCCTAAATAGCTATTTCTTACAGTCAGCCAGAGGGTGTGGACAACACTGGCACTAACTTATCTTTTATCTAATAGCAGTTGGGTTTGTTGAACAATTGGGTCAATAAGCTGAAGTGTAGCAAATAGAATTTAATTTGGATTAGTGAGGTATTACATTTTGGGAAAACAAAAGAAATAAAAGACGTGACTTATTCAATTAAAAGTAGAGCTGTGGGTAGTGTTATAGAACAAAGACCAGGTTCAGGTACATAATTCTTTAAAGTTTGCATCACATGTGGATAAGAAGCTTTTAGCCTCCTTGCCTTCATTGCGCAGATCTTTGAACACAGGTGTTGGGACATTACGTTGAGGTTGGGCAAGATATTGGTGAAGTCTCTTCTGGAGTAGTGTGTCTAGTTCTAGTTACCCTGTTATAGTAAGGACACCGTTAAGCTGGAGAAGGTTCAGAAGAGATTTAGCAGAATGTTGCTGGGAATGGAGGGTTTGAGTTATAAGGTAAGGCTGGACAGCCTGGGAGTTTTTTCACGAGTACAGAGGGTTGAGAGGTGACCTTGTAGACATTTATAAAATAATGAGGAGTATAGATAAGGTAAATGGCACATGCCTCTTCCCTACAATGGAGAATTCAAGACTAGAGGGCACATTAAGGTGAGAGGAATCATAGAATCCCTACAGTCTGTAAAACAGGCCCTTCAGCCCAACAAGTCCAAACCGACCATCGGAAAAGTGTCCCACCCAGACCTGTTTCCCTATTACTCTACATTTACCCCTGACCAATGCACCTAACCTACATATCCCTGAACACTACAAACAACTTAACATGGCCAATTCACCTAAGCTGCACATCTTGGGAATTGGGAGGAAACTGGAGCACCCAGGGAGAATATGTAAACTCCACACAGAATCACCCAAGGCTGGAATCGAACCCAGGTCCCTGGCACTAAGAGGCAACAGTGCTAACCACTGAGCCACCATGCCACCCCTTAGGGGGGATTTTAAAAAGACATGATGCAACTTTTGTTTTGTTTTTAAAACACAGTGTTTCGTATGTGGAGTGAACTTCCAGAGGAATTGGTGGATGTGGGTACAGTTACAACATTTAAAAAAACATTTGAATAAGCACATGAATAGGAAAAGTTTGAAGGGATATCTTTCAATTACAGGCAGATGGGACTAACTTAGTTGGGGATTATGGTCGATACAGACTGGTTAAGCTAAAGGGTCTGTTTCCGTGCTGTATGACTTCTATGCCTCTATACCAGCTCTAATCTGTAGAGAAGATGCTACTTGGTAGAGACCTCCAGAATTTTGACTCAGCCATGGCGGTCCAAGTCAGAACTGCGTACAACAAAATGGGGAGCTTGTAGGGGCATTGCTATTGCTCCTGTTCTTAGAAAACAGTGGAGGTCCTGGCAATGTATAAAGTGCACTTATTATATGCTGAAGGGAGTGGATATTTAGGAATACGCTAGAGGTACCTATCAAGTTAGCTGCTTCAACTCTGTTGAAGCTGAAGTCTAGGGGGAAGTCAATTCATCACATTCCCAAAAATGGTGAGCCATTTACTACAGAATACTGAAAACAAGCGGGGGATTCAGTCCATAAATATAAGGAAAGTTACGAGCATATGTATTGATAAATCTACAAAAAGAAAAGCTATGTTTGGATCCAACATCAGAGATCAAAAAAAGATACTGGATTATTTTTGGAAGATGAATCATGTTCAAACAAAAAAAAAAACACTCTAGAACTTGGCAGTCAACATAATTCATCTGTCTTTAAGTCTACTAGCCATAAAAAGGATAGGGAAATAAGAGGTAGGTACAAAGACAACCAAACAATTTCAAAGAACAGTGAGTTGGATGAAGAGGTTAAGTTTTCACTGTTAGGATTAGACAATTAAACTATTTAAAAACTACTGGCAACCTACAGTAAAATATTCAAATGCCAATTTACACATTAGCAAGAAGGAAACCAAAATATAACTTTTTCACCCAGAAGCTTCAGTTGTGGAACAAGATACCTCATAAACAGTTTGAAGCTGAATGTAATAATATGCCCAACTAACTTCCTGGAAGCTTAGATCTAATTTAGTAATTTTCTCATTCAATCATTCCATTATTTCTTTCCTCCCATACTCATGCTCAAATTCTTGAAAGAATAAAACAAAAATTTAGACTCACACAAGTTCAAAAGCGTTTGGCGTAGTTCCAATGAAGTATCCTCCAGGACGCAAGCGTTCACAGGCATTCTTCAGCATGGTGTCTGCCTGTTGTAATGTCTCAAAAGAATAATGGTAGACAAACTGACAACTGCAGATGTCAAAGACTATATCAGGATCGTGATATTTCTCAGTCAGTAACTCCTTTCAAAAAGAAAAACAGCAAAAACTGCATCAAAAGCAAAATACTGTCGACACTGGAAATTCCAAGTTGAAACAAAAGATGTTGGAAAAACTCAACAGCTCAAGCAGTATCTATGGAAGGAAATAGAGTTAATGTTTCAGGTCAAGTGATCAAACATATTAAGCTGCATACTTGGCATGTTCTAATTTTTAAAATTTTTTTTTAAAAAGAGGAAACGGGGTTGTGGGGGCGGGGATTGTGGTCACATCACTGTTCTCTTAATCTAGAAACCCAGGCTAATAGGTGTCTCAGTGGTTAGCACAGCAGCCTACGCACAGATAATCACCACAGGGCGGATCGAACCCGGCTCCCTGGTGCTGGAGTTTGCATGTTCTTCTCGTGTCCATGTAAGCTTCCTCCAGGTGCTCCAGTTTCGTCCCACAATCCAAAGATGTACAGTTTAGGTGGGTTGGCTATGCTAACTGTCCCATAGCATGCAGGCTAGGTGAGTTAACTCTGGTAAATGTGGATTTAGGAGATAGGATGAGATGCTCTTTGGTGGGTCAGTGCAAACTCACTGGGTAACTGACCTCTATCTATATTATAGAGATTCTGTGATTCTAATTTTCTGACAACATAGGCTCAATTCCTATCATGGTAGATGGTGTCATTTGGATTCAATAAAACTCTGGAATAAAAGGCTTACCTAGTAGCATCATTGTTGATTGCCATAAAATCCTATCTGGTTCATTATTGCCCAATAGGGAAGGAGATCTGCCATCCTTAAATTGTCTGGCCTACAAGTGACTCCAGAACCACTGCGTTGTTGATGCTGGGTAGTTAGGGATGGGCATTAAATTGGCACTGTTGCCCTAGCAAGCAACATTCACGCCCCATGAACACATTTTTAAAAACTGGTTATTTTCCTGCTAACTTTATTTCCAAGTGCCTTGCAGGTTATGTTGTGCCACACATCTGTGGGCAATCATTAAAAAGAATCAAACTGGATTTTTATTTTCCCACCTCACAGTTCTAGTCATGGGAAATCATTCCAGATTTCTCTAAGCGGACAATATCTACAAGGAATCATGGGCTTCCAGAACATGCACAGAAAATTTCCTAGACATTGTATCAGGCATGAATGGAGAAAGTGAGATTGACCTTCTTGCTGCAGAGAAGGTGAAGGGGAGATTTGGTCAAGGCTTTGAAAATACTGAAGTGTTCTGAGAAGGTGAGTCAGAGAAACCGCTTCCAGCATCAGAAGACTCAGTCACCAAAAGTTACAGGTTTAAGCAAATTTGCACAAGGATCTCAGGTAACCAGGAAAAATGCCTACACTGTTATGTTTGAAAAGGTGATGGGAGTCGGTTCAATAATAAATTTTCAAAAGGGATCTAGATGAATATTAGAAGGTAAAAATTTTGAGTTACAAGTGAGGGGGGGTCAAATTAGACTGCTCCAAAGAACCACAGACATAACTGGCCAAATAGTCTCCTTTACCGCCACTAGATTAGATTACTTACAGTGTGGAAACAGACCCTTCGGCCCAACAAGTCTACACCGACCCGCCAAAGCGCAACCCACCCAGACCCATTCCCCTACATTTATCCCTTCACCTAACACTACGGGCAATTTAGCATGGCCAATTCACCTAACCTGCACATTTTTGGACTGAGGGAGGAAACCGGAGAACCCGGAGGAAACCCACGCAGACACAGGGAGAATGTGCAAACTCCACTAAATGGAAGTTAAAAGTCTAACGATGACCACAAATCCAGGATCAATTAGAAAAACACTTCTGGTTCATTCATACCCTTTTAGGGAAGGAAATCTACACCCTTACCTGGTTTGGCATACATGTGATTCCAGGCCCACAGCAATGTGTTCAACTATCAACTGCCTTCTGAAATGGACAAGCAATGGACAGTTGTATCTAAATGCTATAAGGTCTCAAAAAGGAAAGAAACCGGATGGACTCTCTGGCATTGACCTAAGCAGCAGTAATGATAACAGCAAACTTATTCCCCCTCCCCCATCAATCCTACAAAGTCCTCTTTACTAAGACCCTGGGACTTGCGCCAAAACTGGGAGAGCTGTCTCACACATACGAGTCAAGCAATAGCTAGACATTGTCATACACGTGTATTCCTATCTTACACAAATGCCCAGATACCATCACTGGCATCCACTGTATGTCCTGTCCCATGAGCTGGACAGATCCAGTGGAGGTGAAGGCAGTCAGTCAGGAGGAATTTCCTTGGGATTCCTCAACACGGACTACAGACCCCATGAGATTTCATGGCATCAGTCAAAACATGGATAAGGAACCATCCTGCTGATTGGCAGATACAAACCCTCTCCTCTCAGCTGATGTATCAGCTCTTCTCCAAGTTCAACAAGACTTGAAAGTGACACCAAGGGCAACAAGTGCACAGAGTAAATTCTGACTGGGCGACTTCAATGCTGAAGAACCACCACTGACTGAGTTGGTTGAGTCCTAAATAATATGGCTGGTAGACAGGATGGATGGCAGGTAGTGAGGGAACCAAGGGGGAAAAATATACTTGATCTCATCCTCACCAATCTCATTGCCAGATACATCTGCTCATGACAGTATAAAGAGTGACAAGTGCACAATCCCTGCAAATGTGAAGTACCATCTTCAAATTGGGGATTCTCTCCATTTTATTATGTGGCAGCACCCACATGCTAAATAGGATCAATTTCGAACAGATCGAGCAATTCAAGACTGGACACCCAGAAAACATTGTGCCATCAGCAGCAGCAATATACTCAAAAACAGTCTGGAACCTCAGGGCCCTGCATATCCACTTCCACAGCTACCAACGTGCCTGGTTCAATGAAAAGTGCAGAGGGCACACAGAGAAGAGCACCAAGCACACCTAACAATAAAGGTATCAACCTGGTGAAGCCAAAGCACAGGATACTTTGTGTCAAAACATATAAGCAGTAAGCTATAAACAGAACTGCATGTTTTTACAATCAATGGATCAGATCTCAGCTTTGCAGTGCTGTCACATCCAATCGTGAATGGTGCTGGACAATTAAAACAACCCAAAACAGGTGGGGCTCCACAAATCTCTCCAATAATGGAAGAGCCCAGCACATCTGAGGTATCTACTACAAACCTTCAGCCAAACGTGCCAAGTGAATGACCTCTCTACCTCATTGAGGTTCAAAACATCACAGATCCTCAGCCAATTCGATTCATTCCAAGTGATATCAAAAATCAGTTGATGATACTGGATGTAGCAAAGGCATGGACCCTGGCAATATTCCACCAATAGTGTTAAAGACATTGTGTGGCGAATTCTGCACTCTTAGCCAAGCTGTTCCAATATGACTATAATACCAAAATCCACCCTATTGTGCGAAACATTGCACAGGTATGCCTTGTAGACAAAAAGCATGACAAATCCAACATAAGCAATTACCATCTCAACAGTCTACTCTTGATCATCAATGAAGTGATGGAGGAGATCATCAACAGTGGTTTCAAGCAGCAGTTGCTTCACAATAATCTGTTTACTGACATTCAGTTTGTGTTCTGCCTGAGCCAGGCAGCTTCTGACCTCTTTGCAACCTTGATTCAAATGTGGATAAATTCAAGAAGGTGAGTGCCTGCTTATGACACGTAGTCTGTAGTTGATTGAATGTTGCATCAAGCAGCCCTAGCAAAACTAGAGTCAATGGGAAATAAGGAATCAACAATTTAAGACAGAGATGAGGAAAAAAGAATGTCAACCTTCTGAGAAACACAGTCATTAAACAGATAGATTCTTGACTACTAAGACAGGTGAAAGATCACTGGGGTTTAAGCAGGAATGTAGAGTTGAGGTTAAGATCAGATCTTATTAAATGGCTGAGCAGGCCCAAAGGGCTGAGTGGCCTACTCTTGTTTCTTGTTCACGTGCTCAGTGAATGGACTGCAGCACTTCAACATGATAGTTCATCACCACTTTCTCAAGGGCAAGTAGAGATAGGCAATAAAATGCTGACGATGCCCGCATCCCATGAATAACTTTAACTAGCATGTAATTTACTAAGCATCAGGCTAGTTAGATAGATTGCACATACTTGCCTTGCACATTTTCTTCAACTCCCAGATCAGAAAGATTGCAATTTTGTAACAACTAATTCTATTTCCTTGGATGAAAGTTCAATAACAAGTTACATGCTTTCAATTCAATGACTGACAGGCAAGTAAATATGGAGAATGAATCCCACTTGTTTATTGCACAAATCTTTTGGAACCAAAGAAGTCTTAAGACAGAAGCAAACCAATGATCACTTTGATTTTATACTAACTCTTTACTAGAACAGTCCAGAGCCAGTCCCATTATCCTACACTAAAAACTTTTCCACTGTCCTTATGAACCGGCAAAAGATCCAAATTACCGAGGACTCATTTATCGCTCTTTACATTCAACTTAAAATTGCAGAATTTACATTATCTGCTAACGCAATTCCGCAGCACTAAATTCCACTATTAGAGCTTGTTAGATAGAGCACTGAATATAAATATGAAGCAGACTATATAAAGTGGAAGAATACTGGAAAAATTAAATGTATTTGTAAGAACAAAAGCTAGTGCACTATTAACAGGATTCTGAAAGTTATCTAAATAAAACATTTTTTTCTGAATTTATCAACATTACAGTTACTCCTGCTAAATTATGCTTCTAAAATGGTGCAAAAACATCTACATTTGTTAAGATTTGCAGTGAATTATGGATTTGAAGATTAGATGCAACTAAACATTTTACCTTGGTGCAGTCGGCTCTTATAAAGTCTGCAGCAAAAAGATGTTCGTTCGAATAACATCTGTTTTTCATGTCAACGTACCGCTGAGTGCATTGCTCAACAGAAATGTCAGCCATATCTGTTAGACAAGAAGGGTGAAAAGGAATTTAAGCAGCTATCATCCTCACAAATTGAACGTAAAGTTACAACTTTTAAAGACATATTTTGCACTTCATCATCTGACATCTGTTTCAGAGTTGTACAACACGGAAACAGATCCTTCAGTCCAACTCATCCATGCCGACTAGATATCCTAAATTAATCTAGTCACATTTGTCAACACTTGGCCCAGATCCCTCTAAACCCTTCCTATTCATTTACTCATCCAGATGCCTTTTAAATGTTGTATTGGTAATAACCTCCACCACTTCCTCTGGCAGCTCATTCCATACACATACCACCCTTTGCGTGAAAAAGGTGCCTCTTAGATCCCTTTTATATCTTTTCCCCTCACCCTAAACCTATGCCCTCTAGTTCTGGATTCCCCCAAAACCAGGGAAAAGACCTTAGCTATTTACCTGATCTCAATTAGATTTTCATATTATTCTAATCTTAAGATTAAGTTATATTTTAACTAAAATACACAAAATAAATCAGTGCACAATCCAAATATTTGATACATTGCTCAATTCCAAAAACAGAAAAATGTCTTATCTTGCTGTCCCTACAAATTACTCACCAACACAAACTAGCTTGCTAATTTGCCCTTTTTTCCATTTCAATAAATCTCCACCTTTTCCACAGCCGAGGTCCAAGACAGTGATGTTGTGCCTATTCCTTTGCTTTACATTATCAAGATACTCCCCTGCAAGAAAAAGGCAAAAACTTATCAATTTCATTCAAAATTCTAAAATACGTGTGACAGGCCGAGAGTTGATACTTTCTGCTGAATGTAGGAGAAAGTGAGGACTGAAGATGCTGGAGATCAGAGCTTAAAAATGTGTTGCTGGAAAAGCACAGCAGGTCAGGCAGCATCAAAGGAGAAGGAGAATCGACGTTTTGGGCATAAGCCCCCGAAACGTCGATTCTCCTTCTCCTTTGATGCTGCCTGACCTGCTGCGCTTTTCCAGCAACACATTTTTAAGTTTCTACTGAATGAGGCAATCTATTCCAATCTATCCATATTCAGCTTATGAGCATGTTATTTTATTCTACATCAGTTGAGATTTCAAACCCTTACAGTGTGCTACAAAGATTTCATTAAAAAAGTAGAGCAATTCGTTCTGCTGTCTCATCCAAAATTCATAAACTGACCTCCGAAGACAATTACCTAGTTGTCATCCCCATAGCAAGTGGTGGCACGCCAAGAACAAAATAGATGCACATTTTCTGCATTGCTATGCTACACCAGCTGTGTTTTAAAAAATTCTCAAGGTCAGGTTCGTAGGAGAGTAGTCTGACACAGAACAAACGACCAAGAGGCGAGTCTGCTAGAATATGAGCATTTTATTCCCCGCAGCGTCGCCACAACCAGGTCTCATACTTACAACGGGTCTGGCTTATACTCACTCTACATGTTACCGGAACTGGGAGCCGTCAGTTCTCGGAGAGCGGTTGCCAACAACCCACGCTCGGCGGTTAAACGCAACCCCGGAGCAGACTCCCGGGTCTGGCTTATACTCACTCTACATGTTACCGGAACTGGGAGCCGTCAGTTCTCGTAGAGCGGTTGCCAACAACCCACGCTCGGCGGTTAAACGTAACCCCGGAGCAGACTCCCCGAACTGGAGACTTTTCCAGCTGATATACTCTTTTCCAGATATAAACATTCATGTGAACAGCAGAGCAAGGCTAAAAAACACATTCCATTCTGGTTACATACAGATAAGAAGATTCACACGGGGAGGTGTGTAATAAGATTCACACGGGACTAAGCAACACCTCCATTCCGGTTAGATTCACACATGTATTGGGACATAATTTTAACCCTTTCACCACAAGCTGTAAAATGGTTTTGGATGTTCCGAGGACATGAATGGCACTACACAAATGGACGCCAAATGTTGTTCACCGTTATGGATTAGAAGTATAAATCGGAGATTACATACATACCAATAAGGACACTCTTGATCCAATTGTTGAAGTTGCGCAAGTAAAAGATACGACTCTGATTACGTGCTGCCAAACCACATTCTTGAAGCTCGTTGTAGTGTGCGGCCACTTTACTGCAGTAACCGTCATCTAATTTCTGATTCAAAGGAATAAAACTGAGCATTGAAAGACAATACAAATATGTTTTGCATCATTGCACATCTTAATTCAGAAGATTCTTGACATGGGGACAAATGAAACAAAAAATGGGCAATAAGTTAAGAAAAAATGGGCAAAGATTTACAGAATGCTCGAGCATACCTAGCCATAGCCAATGCAAGATTGCCAACTAATGAAACTTACGTCTTTAATAAAGGGTGAAATTTTAAATTTTGATTACGACCTTATGTAAGCAGAGATTTCACAACTGGTGTTCTCTCAAACACATGACGTGTACACTATTGTTCTAGGTGCCATGTTTCAAAGCTAATGAATAATTGGCAGAAGCTAAAGTCCTAATCCCAGATATCTCCTAGGCCACCATCATTGTTTTTCCCCAGTGACATTGCTGTATGGAATTCCAGTCAGCAATAATTTTAGTTAATAACGTGTTGAGTGCAGGGTATCTAGAACAAATTGAACTGAGAGCATGGATAGGAAGACGGGACTGGGATATCAGAGCAATTACAGAAACATGGCTCAGGAATGGACAGGACTGGCAGCTTAATGTTCTAGGATGCAATGCTACAGGAAGGATAGAAAGGGGGGGTGTGCGCAAGAGAGGAGGGAGAGCGGCATTTTTGATAAAGGATAGCATTACTGTTGTACTTAGGGAGTATATTCCTGTGAATACATTCAAGGAAGTTATTTGGTTGGAACTGAGAAATAAGAAAAGGATAATCACCTTATTGGGATTGTATTATAGACCTCCTAGTAGTCAGCAAGAAATTGAGAAACAAATATGTAAGGAGATTTAAGTTATCTGTAAGAATAGTAGGGTGATTATGGAAGGGGATTTTAACTTTCCAAACATAGACTGGGACTGCCATAGTATTAAGGGTTTAAATGGAGGGGAATTGGTTAAACCAGTACAAGAAAATTTTCTGATTCAATATGTGGATGTACCTACTACAGAAGGTGCAAAGCTGGACCTACTCTTGGGAAATAAGGCAGGGCAGGTGACTGAGGTGTCAGTGAGGGAGCACTTGGGGGCCAGCAACCATAATTCTATTAGTTTTAAAATAGTGATGGAAAAGGACAGACCGGATCTGAAAGTTGAAGTTCCAAATTGGAGGAAGGCTAATTTTAACGGTATGAGGCAAGAACTTCCAAAAGCTGATTGGCAGATGATCGCAGATAAAGGGACAGCTGGAAAATGTAAAGCCTTCAAAAATGAGATAACAAGAGTCCATGGCAATATTTCCTGTTAGCGTGAAAGGAAAGGCTGATTAGTGTAGGGAATGCTGGATGACTAGAGAAATTGAAGCTTTGGTTAAGAAAACAAAGAAAGCATATGTCAGGCATAGAAAGGAGGGATCGAGTGAATCCTTAGAAGAGTGTAAAGGCAGTAGGAGTATACTTAAGAGGGAAATCAGGAGGGTAAAAAGGGGACATGAGATAGCTTTGGCAAATAGGGGTAAGGAGAAGCCAAAGTATTTTTGTAAAAATATTAGATTTTGGATTACCTAGAGTGTGGAAACGCCCTTCAGCCCATCTACTCCACACCAATCCTCCGAAGAATAACCCACCCAGACCCATTCCCCCTAACTAATGTACCTAACTCTACGGGCAATTTAGCATGACCAATGCACCTAACCTGCACATCTTTGGACTGTGGGAGGAAACCAGAGCACCCAGAGGAAACCCATGCAGGGGAGAATGTGCAAACTCCACACAGATAGTCGCCCTAGGCTGGAATTGAACCCGGGTCCCTGGCGCTGCGAGACAGTAGTGCTAGCCACCGAGCCACCCCTATATGCAGGACAAAAGGATAATTAGGGAGAGAATAGAGCTCCCCAAAGATCAGCAAGGCAGCCTATGTGTGGAGCAATAGGAGATGGGGGGAGATACTAAACAAGTATTTTTCCCACAGTAAACAATGATGCAAAAGACATGGAAGATACAGAATGTGGAGAATTAGATGGTGACGTCTTGAAAAATGTCCATGTTACAGAGGAGGTGGTGCTAGATGTCTTGAAATGCATACAAGTGTACAAATCCCCAGGACCTGATCAGGTGTACCCTAGAACTCTGTGGGAAGCTAGGGAAGTGATTACTGGGCCTCTTGCTGAGACATTTGTATCATCAATAGTCACAGGTAAGGCAACTGGAAGATGCCCTATTTAAGAAAGATGGTAAGGAAAATTCAGGAACTATAGACCGGTGAGCCTGACATCGATGGTGGGCTAGTTGTTGGAGGGAATCCTGAGGGACGGGATTTACATGTATTTGGAAAGGCAAGAACTTATTAGAGATCGTCAACATGGCTTTGTGCGTGGGAAATCATGTCGCCATGAACTTGACTTGAATTTTTTGAAGAAGCAACAAAGAACTGATGAGGGCAGAGCAGTAGATGTGATCTATATGGACTTCAGTAAGGTGTTCAATAAGGTTCCCCATGGGAGACTGGTTAGCAATATTAGATCTCATAGAACACTGAGAACTAGCCATGTGGATACAGAACTTGCTCAAAGGTAGAAGACAGAGGGTGGTGGTGAAGAGTTGCTTTTTAGACTGGAGGCCTGTGACCAGAGGTGTGCCACAAGGATTGGTGCTGGGTCCACTACTTTTTGTCATTAATATAAATTATTTGGATGTGAACATAGGAGGTATAGTTAATAATTTGCAGATGACACCAAACTTACAGGATAGTGAACAGCGAAGAAAGTTAGCTCAGAGTACAACTTGATTAAATGGATCAATGGGGTAAGGTGTGGCAGATAGAGTTTAATTTAGATAAACGCAAGGTGCTGCATTTTTGGAAAAGCAAATCAGAGCAGGACTTATACACTTAATGGTAAGGTCCTGGGGAGTGTTGCTGAACAATGAGATCTTGGAGTGCAGGCTCATAGTTCTTTGAAAGCAGATTTGCAGGTTGACAGGATGGTGAAGAAGGTGTTTGGTTTTGGTCAGACCATTGAGTATTAGAGTTGGGAGGTCATGTTGCAGCTGTACAGGACATCGGTCAGGCCACTTTTGGAATATTGCGTACAATTCTGGTCTCCTTCCTATCAGAAGGATCTTGTAAAACTTGAAAGTTGAAAGGTTGGAGCATTTGAGCTGGAGGAAGAGGCTGAATAGGCTGGGCTCTTTTTCCTGGAGCGTCGGAGGCTGAGGAGGGACCTTTTGGAGGTTTATAAAATTGAGGGGCATGGATTGGATAATAGACAAGATCTTTTTCCTGGGGTGGGGGAGTCCAGAACTAGAGGACATAGGTTTAGGGTGAGACAGGAAAGATATAAAAGGGACCTAAGAGGTAATATTTTCACACAGAGGGTGTTGCGTGTACGGAGTGAGCTGCCAGAGGAAGTGGTAGAGACTGAGACAATTACAGCATTTCAAAAGGTACCTAGATGGGTATATGAATAGGAAGGGTTTAAGAGGGATATGGGCCAAATGCTGGCAAATGGGACAAAATTAGGTTAGGATACCTGGTCAGCATGGACGAGTTGGACCAAAGGGTCTGTTTCCATGCTGTTCATCTTTATGACTATAAATTCAAGCTAAATCGGGATTTTGTTTATGTTTTTGTATTTACAGCACAAGAGTCTATTATCATTAACGTCATTGAAATAAATTTGAAAAAATGAAACCCAAAGTCTTCAAGATGCCTGCACTGAATGAAATCGTTGCACTCAGAATCATCAGGTCATACATCACAGAAGAGGCCCTCTGTGTGATATTGTGTTTTAGGTTTTCTTTACGAACTCACTCACCAGCTCACTACATTCATTAATACCAGATGATTCCCGTTCACTCAGTCATAACCCTTTACTAATTCATTATTTACTATAATACTGTTTCATTCATAAAACTGCAATTTTGGTATATATTTTACTCTCACAAGGTAGACCAAATTAAAACAGCCCTTTCTGATTAAAACAACCCTTTCAATCATTACTGCTTTTTCATACCAATTCTCATCAGCCTTTGCTACAAGCAGTGTTTAGGCCTAGCTACCTCAGAATAGGTGTCAATATCATAACAATACTGTCCCCATTAAGTTTCCACGAAATAATACAATATTAATCAGCCCTTACCAACTATCTCCTGGACCTAAATAGATTACAGAACACCAAAACGTTTCCCCAATTAGTATGTACCTGTTAAATAACTTTTAACTGGACCATTGTCCTTTTAAGAAACTAACTGACAAAACAGCACTTCAAAGAAATTGCACGAATGAATGAAACTCACACCAGCAAATAGTAAACAGCAAATCTCACAACCCAGCTGCAGTAATCAGTCCAGTATCCTTTATTCTTTTAAGTACAGGTACAATTTCTAACTGATTTATAGCATCTCGGCCAAGTATTTTCACTAACATTTACTAACTTAAAGGACAAAAGGACTAACACTAATTATGTAAGCAGACCAGACAGACACTCTTAATCCAATCAAAAGTAGCAGCTCGCACTTAGTACAGGTACATGGTTTAACCTATCTCAGGACAGAAGCCCCTCAAACCTTTGTGTACTATAGATATAAAAATGTTAACACCAGAGTAATGAAATTTTAATGTATGTAAGAACAGTATTTCAGGATTCTACGGCAGCCTCGAACTTGTGCTGTGCTACTGAATAAAAGAGACTAATTTCACCACTCACCGATTCTGATCGTTATTTTAACACAATCCCACACCTCCCATCGATTGAATCTACATTGACCTATCTACACTAATCTCACTTTCCACACCTGAACCATAGGCTTTAATGTTATGACATTTCAAGTGTTCATTCAAGTTCTTCTTAGAAATCAAAAAGGTTTTCCACCTCTGCTACCTTTCCCAGGCAGTACATTTGAGATTACCACCACCATCCAGGTAATAAAGCATTTCCTCAAATCCCCTCAAAACCTCACACCCTTCACCTTAAAATGATGCACCAACTAAAGAAAACAGCTGCTTCCTGTCAACCCTGTCCATGCCCCTTAATCTTATAAATCTCTGAGGTTCCCCGTAGCCTATTCTGCTACAAGAAAAATCAACCACAACCAGCCTTTTTTCGTACACAGGCATTTTCCTGGTAAATCTCCTCTGTACTCCCTCCAGTGCAATTGCACCCCTCCTGTGGTGCAGAGCCCAGAACTACGCAATAACTCCAGTTGAAGCCTAACTAAAGTTCTGCTGAGCTCAAGTATAGCCTCCCTGTCCTTTATACTACAAACCTAGAATGATAAAGGCATATGTCCCAAGTGCCTTCTTAACTAACCTGTTCTGCTCCCTTCAGTGAACTGTAGGAAAGCACCCTAAATTCCTTTCTGTTTCTCTGAGCTTCCTGATGCTGTGCCCATTTGAGTACTCCTGTTTTGTTACTTCTTCCAAAATGGGCCATTATCCACAAGGGCTTTTGCACATTTTAATATAAACACAACAGAACCTCTACTTCAACTCTATCTCCCTGCACTATCACCAGATCTCATTTCAATTTTGCCAAAATTCCATCCACGTCCCTCTCCTAGCTCTCCAGAATATTGGATTCTTAGATTCATCATGCTCTGAGTAAAGAAGTTCCTCCTGATCTCAGGTCTAAACAGTTAACCATTTAACCCAAGGCTGTGGCCCCCATTCTCAAATCCCCAAGACAAAAATCACCCCAAGCACTATTCTATCAAGCCCCTGTATTTTGTATGTCATGAGATGCAGCTAACTAGTAAAGTGAAGATCAAGAAATAAAGAAAGAATTTTCTTCCGATCACCTTACTTTTATGCAAGCTGGGACTCCACAAAAAGCCCTATGTTTCTTAACCAGAAGGGATTTATTTCATTTTTTTGGACCAATGCCTAAAACTCTCATCTACAAACGCAGTAGATTTTTCAATAACTTTCAGAATCCCTCTGACCTTGAATTAGCAATGACATTTGTTAGACCATTTATCAGTGATAGTGTTTCATTTCTCTGTTCTAATTCTCTCAACTGTTGGTACTATATAAGGAAACAGGAACTTTCTCAACCACGTAAGTTACCACAGGCATCACAGTCAAAAACCGTGAAGCTAGAAAAGCACAGGCAGTCACAAAGCATCCAAGGGGCAGGAGAGTCGACGTTTCCAGCATAAGCTCTTCATTAGGTATGTTGGGGGGGGGTGAATGGGAGGGGCTGGGGGGGGAAGGTAGCTATGAATACAATTGGTGGATGAAGGAGGGGGGACTGATGGTGATAGGTCAGACTGGAGGGTGGAGGGATAGGTGGGAAGTAAGATAGACAGGTAGGACAGTTCAAGGCGGCGGTACTGTTGGAAAGTTAGTTCTGGGATAAGGTGGGGGAGGGGAGATAAGGAAACTGGTGAAATTGACACTGATCCTGTGTGATTGGAGGGACCCAAAGTGGAAGATGAGGTGTTCTTCCTCCAGTCGTCAGGTGGCGAGGATTTGGTGATGGAGGCGACCCAGGACTTGTGTATCCTTAAAAAGAGGTTTTACCAAGATTTCACTACCTCTGAACCAGGATCTAGGTTCAAGTCCCACCTGGTCCAGAAGTGTGTAACAGCAGAAATTAGAAAATATATTACAGCTCTGAGCAGAATTCCTTCCCAAACTAAAATCTTTAGAAGCCAAAATCATGTACTATCAAAAGCTGATTGGAGGCAGATGTTCGCAGGTAAAGGGACGGCTGGAAAATGGGACGCCTTCAGAAATGAGATAACAAGAATCCAGAGAAAGTATATTCCTGTCAGGGTGAAAGGGAAGGCTGGTAACTATAGGGAATGCTGGATGACTAAAGAAATTGAGGGTTTGGTTAAGACAAAGAAGGAAGCATATGTCAGGTACAGACAGGATAGATCGATTGAATCCTTAGAAGAGTATAAAGAAAGTAGGAGTATACTTAAGAAGGAAATCAGGAGGGCAAAACAGGGACATGAGATAGCTTTGGCAAATAGAAGTAAGGAGAATCCAAAGGGGTTTTACAAATATATTAAGGACAAAAGGGTAACTAGGAAGAAAGTAGGGCCCCTCAAAGATTAGCAAGGCGGCCTTTGTGTGGAGCCACAGAAAATGGGGGATATACTAAATGAATATTTTGCATCAGTATTTACTATGGAAAAGGATATGGAAGATATAGACTGTAGGGAAATAGATGGTGACATCTTGCAAAATATTCAGATTACAGAGGAGGAAGTGCTGGATGTCTTGAAACGGTTAAAGGTGGATAAATCCCCAGGACCTGATCATGTGTACCCAAGAACTCTGTGGGAAGCTAGAAAAGTGATTGCTGGGCCTCTTGCTGAGATATTTGTATCATCGATAGTCACAGGTGAGGTGCCGGAAGACTGGAGGTTGGCAAACGTGGTGCCACTGTTTCTGAAGGGTGGTAAAGACAAGCCAGGGAACTATAGACCAGTGAGCCTGACCTCAGTGGTGGACAAGTTGTTGGAGGGAATCCTGAGGGAAAGGATGTACATGTATTTGGAAAGGCAAGGACTGATTCGGGATAGTCAACATGGCTTTGTGCGTGGGAAATCATGTCTCACAAACTTGATTGAGTTTTTTGAAGAAGTAACAAAGAAGATTGATGAGGGCAGAGCAGTAGAGGTGATCTATATGGACTTCAGTAAGGCGTTCGACAAGGTTCCCCATGGGAGACTGATTAGCAAGGTTAGATCTCACGGAATACAGGGAGAACTAGCCATTTGGATACAGAACTGGCTCAAAGGTAGAAGACAGAAGGTGGTGGTGCAGGTTTGTTTATCAGACTGGAGGCCTGTGACCAGTGGAGTGCCACAAGGATCGGTGCTGGGCCCTCTACTTTTTGTCATTTACATAAATAATTTGGATGCGTGCATAAGAGGTACAGTTAGTAAGCTTGCAGATGACACCAACATTGGAGGTGTAGTGGACAGCGAAAAGGGTTACCTCAGATTACAACAGGATCTGAACCAGATGGGCCAATGGGCTGAGAAGTGGCAGATGGAGTTTAATTCAGATAAATGCGAGGTGCTGAATTTTGGGAAAGCAAATCTTAACAGGACTTATACACTCAGTGGTAAGGTCCTAGGGAGTGTTGCTGAACAAAGAGACCTTGGAGTGCAGGTTCATAGCTCCTGAAAGTGGAGTCGCAGGTAGATAGGATAGTGAAGGCGGCGTTTGGTATGCTTTCCTTTGTTGGTCAGAGTATTGAGTACAGGAGTTGGGAGGTCATGTTGCGGCTGTACAGGACATTAGTTAGGCCACTGTTGAAATATTGCGTGCAATTCTGGTCTCCTTCCTATCGGAAAGATGTTGTGAAACTTGAAAGGGTTCAGAAAAGATTTACAAGGATGTTGTAAGCTCCATCCAGCTATAGGGAGAGGCTGAACAGACTGGGGCTGTTTTCCCTGGAGCGTCGGAGGCTGAGGGGTGACCTTATAGAGGTTTACAAAATTATGAAGGGCATGGAAAGGATAAATAGACAAAGTCTTTTCCCTGTGGTCAGGGAGTCCAGAACGAGAGGGCATAGGTTTAGGGTGAGAGGGGAAAGATATAAAAGAGACCTAAGGGGCAACATTTTCACACAGAGGGTGGTACGTGTACGGAATGAGCTGCCGGAAGAAGTGGTGGAGGCTGGTACAATTGCAACATTTAAGAGGCATTTGGAAGGGTATATGAATAGGAAGGGTTTGGAGGGATATGGGCCGGGTGCTGGCAGGTGGGACTAGATTGGGTTGGGATATCTGGTCGGCATGGACGGGTTAGACCGAAGCGTCTGTTTCCATGCTGTACATCTCTATGACTCTATGTCTCCCACAACGCCACCTTTCAGCCTGACACAGCTACACAGAACATATCCTTCAGCCCTGAAACACCACGAGCACCACCATGTCACTCAGATGGGTACATGCACATGTATGCCACACAGAGTACGCAACTCAGGAGGTCAGACATACACATTACTCCAACTTGATTGAAAAGCAGTGGGAAGAAGCCTCTTGCAACAGAAGGGCACCCCCTCGCTCCTCTCCACACAGTCAGGATGCCCAGTCCCACCTCCCCAAACCCAACAGTGAGGGGAACACTGCAGAGGGGAACACTGCAGAGGGGAACACTGCAGAGGGGGCCCTTCCACCGCCCAAATCTCTCCCCCCCCCCCCCCCAAGAGAGGGCCCTTCCACCGCCCAAACCCCGCCCCCACAAGAGAGGGCCCTTCCACCGCCCAAACCCCGCCCCCACAAGAGAGGGCCCTTCCACCGCCCAAATCTCTCCCCCCCCCCCCCCCAAGAGAGGGCCCTTCCACCGCCCAAACCCCGCCCCCACAAGAGAGGGCCCTTCCACCGCCCAAACCCCGCCCCCACAAGAGAGGGCCCTTCCACCGCCCAAACCCCGCCCCCACAAGAGAGGGCCTTCCACCGCCCAAACCCCGCCCCCACAAGAGAGGGCCCTTCCACCGCCCAAACCCCGCCCCCACAAGAGAGGGCCCTTCCACTGCCCAAACCCCGCCCCCACAAGAGAGGGCCCTTCCACTGCCCAAACCCCGCCCCCACAAGAGAGGGCCCTTCCACCGCCCAAACCCCGCCCCCACAAGAGAGGGCCCTTCCACCGCCCAAACCCCGCCCCCACAAGAGAGGGCCCTTCCACCGCCCAAACCCCGCCCCCACAAGAGAGGGCCCTTCCACCGTCCAAACCCCGCCCCCACAAGAGAGGGCCCTTCCACCGTCCAAACCCCGCCCCCACAAGAGAGGGCCCTTCCACCGTCCAAACCCCGCCCCCACAAGAGAGGGCCCTTCCACCGTCCAAACCCCGCCCCCACAAGAGAGGGCCCTTCCACCGTCCAAACCCCGCCCCCACAAGAGAGGGCCCTTCCACCGTCCAAACCCCGCCCCCACAAGAGAGGGCCCTTCCACCGTCCAAACCCCGCCCCCACAAGAGAGGGCCCTTCCACCGTCCAAACCCCGCCCCCACAAGAGAGGGCCCTTCCACCGTCCAAACCCCGCCCCCACAAGAGAGGGCCCTTCCACCGTCCAAACCCCGCCCCCACAAGAGAGGGCCCTTCCACCGTCCAAACCCCGCCCCCACAAGAGAGGGCCCTTCCACCGTCCAAACCCCGCCCCCACAAGAGAGGGCCCTTCCACCGCCCAAACCCCGCCCCCACAAGAGAGGGCCCTTCCACCGCCCAAACCCCGCCCCCACAAGAGAGGGCCCTTCCACCGCCCAAACCCCGCCCCCACAAGAGAGGGCCCTTCCACCGCCCAAACCCCGCCCCCACAAGAGAGGGCCCTTCCACCGTCCAAACCCCGCCCCCACAAGAGAGGGCCCTTCCACCGTCCAAACCCCGCCCCCACAAGAGAGGGCCCTTCCACCGTCCAAACCCCGCCCCCACAAGAGAGGGCCCTTCCACCGTCCAAACCCCGCCCCCACAAGAGAGGGCCCTTCCACCGTCCAAACCCCGCCCCCACAAGAGAGGGCCCTTCCACCGTCCAAACCCCGCCCCCACAAGAGAGGGCCCTTCCACCGCCCAAAGGGCCCTTCCACCGCCCAAAGGCCCCCCCCCCCCCAGAGAGGGCCATCCATTGCCCAAACCCCACAGCCCCACCCCCAAGAGAGGGCCTTTCCACCACCCAACCCCCCCCCCCACAAGAGAGGGCCCTTCCACTGCCCAAACCCCCCAGCCCCACCCCCAAGAGAGGGCCCTTCCACTGCCCAAACCCCCCCCCTCCCCCCTCCACAAGAGAGGGCCCTTCCACCGCCCAAACCCCCCCTCCCTCCACAAGAGAGGGCCCTTCCACCGCCCAAATCCTCCCCCACAGTGAGGGGGACACTGCAGACCCCCTCACCCCACCCCCTCTCTCACTGTGCACTGATGTGGTGTGATTGCACTACACTGTATATTCTGTTGACGGAATAACATCCTCCCCATCCCCCCCCCAATGCCGCGCGCTACTTTCCCCCTCGGCCCCACGGTCCATACCTGGACTTTCGGCCCGTCCACCCGATCCTCATCCACATCGCCGCTGTCGTCCTCCCGCTGCAGTCTCCGTTTCTTCGCGATCCCGACGCTGCTGCTGCCGCCGGGCTGGCTGCCCGACGAGGGCCCGCGATCCTCCTCGGCCGAGTGACTCATCCTTCCTCGGGAGAGCTGGGCAAATCAATCGCTCGCTGGCTCCCGGTCACTCAAGCCTCCTCCTCCTTCCTGAACTAAATCAGAGACAACGGCAACTTCACCGCGTTCACGCGACTTCCGATTAGCGAACAACCTCTGACCTCCCCGAGCTCTCCTTCCGGTTCATGCCCATGACAACGGTTACCAAGGCGACTGCCTCCTCAATCAAGAGCATCTCCTGCCAGACTGACCTTGATGTGTGCGTTGACTTGTGCAAATCACCCAAGAGGCAGGGACGTACGCATAGAGTCATAGAGATGTACAGCACGGAAAGAGATCCTTCGGTCCAACTAGTCTATGCCGACCAGATATCCCAACCCAATCTAATCCCATTTGCCAGCACTTGGCCCATATCCCGTTAAACTCTTCCTATTCATATACCAATTGTGGGATATAGATAAAGCAGTGTTACTTCTTCAACCATAATTGCTTATGCAAGGTAAATGAACTAACACCAGTGTAGAATTGCTTCAGCCAAGAGCTGAGTTAACAAGAATGAAAACTATGTGAAGAAAATACATAATTGCTTTTGCATTAGCTAAAATGTGAAAACTATGTGCAGGAAATACATAATTGCTTTTGCATTAGCTAAAATGTGCATACAAGAATGAAATGTGCCTGCAAACAATGGAAGATGTTACAGACAAACAGATACGGTGCAAAAGAACATTGAGTTTTGCCAACTCGGCACATTGCCCTCATGTAGGCACTAAAACGAGCCAAGTTAGAAGGGTCGGCCGGCTTGGAGTGGGGGGAGAAGTAAACAAGGCCAGAGCGCAGCTAGGCAGGGGCAGAATACAATAAGGAATATTGATAGGTTTGAAGGCCAATGAGATAAACGGGGAAGTACCGAGAAAGACTCAATTAAACTATATAAATTGTGGAGTAATTTCTGGATCAGGGTGGCTACTTACTAGTTACCCCTTCTTGCAAGAACGTTAAAATAAAATTCGCTGCTTCAGAATTTGACTCGGACTGAAATTTAATGTATTGTGAGCTCTGTTTCTCACACCATCCAAATGCCTTTTAAATGTTGCAATTGTACTAGCCTCCATCACTTCATCTGGCAGCTCATTGCATACACATACCACGCTCCACGTGAGAAAGTTGCACCTTACATCCCTTTTATATCTTTCCCATCTCATCCTAAACCTATGCCCTCTAGTTCTGGACTCTCCCACCACAGAGAAAGGATTTTGTCTATTTATCCTATCACCCCTCAGCCTCCAATGCTCCAGGGAAAACAGCCCCAGCCTATTCAGCCGCTCCCCATAGCTCAAATCCTCCAACTCTGGCAACATCCCTGTAAATCGTTTTGGAACCCTTTCAAGTTTCACAACAACCTTCGGATAGGAAGGAGATCAGAACTGCACACAATATTCCAAATGTGGCCTCCCCACTCCTATACTCAATGCTCTGACCAATAAAGGAAAGCATACCAAACATCATCTTCACCATCCTACATACCTGCGACTCTACTTTCAAGGAGCTATGAACCTGCACTCCAAGATCTCTTCATTCAGCAACAGTCCCCAGGATCTTATATTTTGCAATAAATTGGAGCCCATTGTGCGGTCATTTTTTTTGTTCAGAAAGCCAGCAGCCAACCAGTGCATAGCAAGATCCCATCAGCAGCAAGGTTGACGTCCATGATGGGCCATTAGCCTCCCAGTAAATGCCATGGTACCTGTGCCAATTTCCTAAATGTATTTCAGAATCTTCCAACCCACACCCAAACCCATTTCTTCTTTTCCCCTTCTAATCAAATATAAACTGGAGAGAATGTCTCTGTGAAATCTTGTCCTGCTTCATTGGAAGCATCATGTTTCATTGCATGCAGCAGCCGCAAAGACAAAACAAAAACAGTAAGTCAGGTGGGACCTGTACATGAAGGATAGGCTGCATCTGAACTGGAGGTACACAAATGTCCTAGATGGGAAATTTGTTCATGTGGTTCGGGAGGGTTTAAACTAGTTTGGCAAGGGGGTGGGAACCAGAGCTACATATCTGAGAGAGGGGTAGTTGTAGGTGGTGCAGTGCATCGATCGATGAAACAAGCGGATCGGTTAAAGTGTGCCTGCTTTAACGCAAGGAGTGTCAGAAATGAGTGATGAACTTAGAGCATGGATCAGTGCTTGGAACTATGATGTTGTGGCCATAACGGAGACATGGGTTTCACTGGGTCAAGAATGGTTGCTAGATGTTCCAGGGTTTAGAACATTTAAAAAGAACAGGGAGGGTGGAAAAAGAGGAGGGATGTAGCATTGCTAATCAGAGAATGCATCACAACTGCAGAAAAGAAGGTTTTGAGGAATGTTTGTCTACTGAGTCAGTATGGGTAGACGTTAGAAACAGAAAGGGAGCAGCCACCCCATTGGGGGCTTTCTATAGACCCCCTAATACCAGTAGGGAGACCGAAGAACTCATAGGCTGGCAGATTTGGAAAAATGCAGGTGTAACAGGTTTGTTGTTATGGGTGACTTCAACTTTCCCAATATTAACTGGTACCTCCTTAGTGCAGATGATTTGGATGGAGCCGTTTTTGACAGGTGTATTTAGGAGGGTTTCCTTACTCCGTATGTGACAGGCCGACGAGAAGAGAGGCCATTTTGGATTTGGTGTTCAGCAATGAGCCAGGACAGGTGGGAGAACACTTTGGTGACAGTGACCACAACTGCCTCACATTTACAATAGCCTTGGAGAGGGAAAGGAGCAGCTACCAAGGTAAGATATTTAATTGGGGAAAAGGAAATTATGACGGTATCAGACAGGAGTTGCGAAGTACAGATTGGGAGCAATTGTTCCACAAATGGCACAACAGACATGTGGAGACTGTTTCA
This sequence comes from Chiloscyllium plagiosum, assembly GCF_037043375.1. Taxonomy (NCBI): domain Eukaryota; kingdom Metazoa; phylum Chordata; class Chondrichthyes; order Orectolobiformes; family Hemiscylliidae; genus Chiloscyllium; species Chiloscyllium plagiosum. The sequence goes on along the minus strand of NW_028270142.1, from coordinate 135,550,491 downwards.
GGAGCAGTTGTTGTAAGTGATACACAAATTTGTTCCTCTGAGAGAGGCAGAAGAGGTAAGATTAAGGAGCCTTGGATGATGAGAACAGAGGAGCTTCTCATTAAAAGGAAAAAGGCAGCTTACATAAGGTGGAGGTAGCAAGGATCTATCACAGCTTTCGAGGTTTACAGGATTACTTGAAAGGAGCTCAGAAATAGACTGAGGAGAGCCAGGAGTGGGCATGGAAAAGGCTTGGCAGGAGGGATTAGGGAGAACCGAAAGGCATTTTACTCATACATAAGGAATAAGAGAATGATCAGGAGAAGGTAGGGCCGGTCAGTGACAGCGTAGGGAACTTGTGCGTGGAGCTCTAAATGAGTTTTTTGCTTTGGTTTTCCCTAAGGAAAGGGACCTTGTTGTGAATGAGAACTTTGAAGAGCTGGGAAACAGGCTTGAACAGATCAAGATTGGTGAAGTTGATGTGCTGGAAATGTTGGCAAATATTAAGATTGGTAAGTCTCCAGGGCCAGACCAGATTTATTCTAGGTTGCTCTGGGAAGCAAGAGAGGAGGTTGCTAAGCCACTGGTGAAGATCTTTGCTTCCTCACTCTCCACAGGAGTCATACCGTCCGATTGAGGCAAATGTTGTTCCTCTTTTCAAGAAGGGGAATAGGGAAATCCCTGGCAATTACACACCAGTCAGTCTTACGTCTGTGGTCAGCAAGGTTTTGGAAAGAATTCTGAGGGATAGGATTTATGACTATTTAGAAAAGCATAGTGTGATTAAAGGCAGTCAGCATGGCTTTGTGAGGGGCAGGTCATGACTCACGAAAATCTTATTGAGTTCTTTGAGGAGGTGACGAGACAGGTCGATGAAGGCCAGGCAGTGGATGTGGTGTATATGGACTTCAGCAAGGCCTTTGATAAGGTTCCCCATAGTAGGCTCATTCATAAAGTCAGGTGGTACGGGATACAGGGAGATTTGGCTATCTGGATTCACAATTGGTTAGCTGACAAAAGGCAGAGAGTGGTTGTAGATGGATAGTATTCTGCCTAGAGGTCAGTGGTGAGTGGTGCCCTGCAGGGCTCTGTTCTTGAGTTTCTGCTCTTTGTAGTTTTTATATATGACTTGAACGAGGAGGTTAAGGGGTGGGTTAGTAAATTTGCCGATGACACAAAGTTTGGAGGTGCCGTTGATAGTATCAAGGGCTATTGCAGACTGCAGCGCGACATACACAGCATGCAGAGCTGGGCTGAGAAATGGCAGATGGAGTTCAACCTGGATAAAAGTGATGTGATGCATTTTGGAAGGTTGAACTTAAATGCTGAATGTAGGATTAAAGACAGGATTCTTGGCAGTGTGGAGGAACAGAGGGATCTTGGTGTTCAAGTGCATGGATCTCTCAAAGTTGCCACTCAACTGTATAGCATTGTTAAGAAAACACATGGTTTTAGCTTTCATTAACAGGGGGATTGGGTTTAAGAGCCGTGAGGTTTTGCTACAACTCTACAAGTCCCTGGTGAGACCACACTAGGAATATTGGTCTGTCTATTATAGGAAAGATACGGAGGCTTTGGAGAGGGTGCAAAGAAGGAGTACCAGGATGCTGCCTGGACTGGAGGGCTTGTCTTACGAAGAGAGATTGACTAATCTCGGATTTTTCTCTCTGGAGAGGTGACCTGATCAAGGTATACAAGATAATGAGAGGCATGGATAGAGTCAATAGCCAGAGGCTTGTTCCCCAGGGCAGATTGACTGGCACCAGGGGTCATAGTTTTAAGATATTAGGAGGAAGGTACACAGGAGACATCAGAGGTAAGTTCTTTACTTAGAGAGTTGTGAACGCATGGAATACGTTGCCAGCGGTGGTGGTGGAAGCAGAGTCATTAGGGACATTTAAGTGACTGCATAGGTTAGGTTATTTTATTTTACATTAAGAATAATCCTCGGCACAATATCGTAGGCTGAAGGGCCTATTCTGTGCTGTACTTTTCTATGTTCTACATTCTATGTAAAACTTGGAAGTTGCTGATCATGCACTGAACTGGTCTTGTACAATTTAAGATATTTCCAGTTTGGACCAGTACACTTGCAAGTGTTTCTGTTTTTATTTTCACCCGCCACATCAACAAAACAGAAAGAAGTGTTGCCAACTCAGGCTGAATATATGCAAAAGATTTCATCTCATGATCTGCCACCTTCAACTGCTCCTCCCCCAGACTCCTGCTGTTGTTCACGCAATGTGTCAATCGTCAAAGAGCCCCACCATAGAGTCATTGAGATGTACAGCACGGAAATAGACCCTTCAGTCTAACTCGTCCATGCTGACCAGATATCCCAACCCAATCTAGTCCCTCCTACCAGCACCCGACCCATATCCGTCCAAACCCATCCTGTTCATATACCCATTCAGATGCCTTTTAAATGTTGCAGTTATACTAGCCTCCACCACTTCCTCAGGCAGCTAATTCCATACACTTACCACCTTAGATCCCTTTTATGCCCTCTAGTTCTGGACTCCCCAACCCCAGGGAAGAGACTTTGACTATTTATCCTATCCATGCCCCTCATGATTTTATAAACCTCGATAAGGTCACCCCTCAGCCTCCGACGCACCAGGAAAAAGACCCCCAACCTATTCAACCTCTCCCTACAACTCAATCCTCCAACCCTGGCAACATCCTTGTAAATCTTTTCTGAACTCTTTCAAGTTTCACAACATTCTTCTGATAAGAAGTAGACTAGAATTGCATGCAATGTTCCAAACGTGACCTAACCAATGTCCTGTACAGCCGCAACATGACCTCCCGACCCCTGTACTCAATACTCTGACCAGTAAAGGAAAGCATACCAAATACCTTCTTCACAATCCTACCTACCTGCGACTCCACTTTCAAGGAGCTATGAACCTGCACTCCAAGGTCTCTTTGTTCAGCAACACTCCCTAGGACCTTACCATTAAGTATATAAGTCCTGCTCAGATTTCCTTTCCCAAAATGCAGCACCTTGCATTTATCTAACTTAAACTCCATCTGCCACCTCTCCGCCCATTGGCCCAACTGATCAAGATAATGTTGTAATCTGAGGTAACCTTCTTTGCTGTCCACTACACCTCCAATTTTGATGTCATCTGCAAACTTACTAACTATACATCTTATTCTCACAACCAAATCATTTATATAAATGATGAAAAGTAATGGACCCAGCACCTATTCTTGTGGCACTCCACTGGTCACAGGCCTCCAGTCTGAAAAACAACCCACCAGCACCACCCTCTGCTACCTTTGAGCCAGTTCTGTATCCAAATGGCTAGTTCTCCCTGTATTCCATGAGACCTAAACTTGCTAACCAGTCTGCATGGGGAACCTTGTCAAACTAAAGTCCATATAGATCATGTCCGCCGCTCTGCCCTCATCAATCCTCTTTGTTAATTCTTCAAAACTCAATCAAGTTTGTGAGACACAATTTCCACGCACAAAGTCATATTGACTATCCCTAATCAGTCCTTGCCTTTCAAAATACATGTACGTTCTGTCCCTCAGGATTCCCTCCAACAACTTGCCCACCACCGACGACAGGCTCACTGGTCTATAGTTCCCTGGCTTGTCCTTACCATCCTTCTTAAACAGTGGCTCCATGTTAGCCAAATTCCAGTCTTCTGGCACCTCACCTGTGACTATTGATGGTACAAATATCTCAGCAAGGGGCCCAGCAATCACTTCCCGAGCTTCCCACAGAGTTCTCGGGTACACCTGATCAGGCCCTGGGGATTTACCTACTTCAAGACATCCAGTACTTCCTCCTCTCTAATATGGACATTTTTCAAGATGTCACCATCTATTTCCCTACATTCTATATCTTCCACAGTAAACATTGATGCAAAATACCCGTTTAGTATCTCCCCCATCTCTTGCGGTTCCACACAAAGGCCACCTTGCTGATCTTTGAGGGGCACTATTTTCTCCCTAGTTACTCTTTTGTCCTTAATGTATTTATAACAACCCCTTTCAATTCTCCTTAACTCTACTTGCCAAAGCTATCTCATGTCCTATTTTTGCCCTGATTTCCCTCTCAAGTGTAATCCCATTTCTGAAGGCTTCCCATTTTCCAGCCAGCTCTATACCTGCAAACATCTGCCCCCAATCAGCTTTTGAAAGATCTTGCCTAATACTGTCAAAATCAGCCTTCCTCCAATTTAGGACTTCAACTTTTAGATCTGTTCTATCCTTTTACATCACTATTTTAAAATGAATAGAATTTTGGTCACTAGCCCCAAAGTGCACCCCCACTGACACCTCAGTCACCTGCCTTATTTCCCAAAGTAGGTCAAGTTTTGCACCTTCTCCAGTAGGTACATTCACATATTGAATCAGAAAATTTTCCTGTACACACTTAACAGATTCCTCTCCATCTAGAACACTATGGCAGTGCCAGTCTATGTTTGGAAAATTAAAATCCCCTACCATGACCATCCTTTTATTCTTCCAGATAACTGACATCTCCTTACAAATTTGTTTCTCAATTTCCTTCTGACTATTAGGGGGTCTACAATACAATCTCATTTCGGGGGATTGCCTGCTCCTGTAGTAACAGTCAAAAGCTTATCTCACATGCTCCTGCAAAGTCATGCTGGTCAGCACTTTAGTAATTATGAGTCAACTATCCCAGCATGCTTCTATAAATTTAGTCAACAATCTCAGCATGCCCGGATTAATAGTGGAAGATCCACTTAAAGTGCTCACACTCTCAAGCATGACATTCGCAGGTAAGTCCAGCACATAGTAGCCTGCTTGTTTGGCAGCAGTGTGCACTATGTACAAATTGTTCTGCAGAAATTCACCAAAACCCCTCAGACAGCCATTCACCATCCTGATTTGAAAAATATACTGCTGTTTCTTCAGTATTGCTGGGTCAAAATCTTGGAATTCCCTCCCTAACAGCATTGTGGGTCTACCTGCAACACAGGGCCTGCAGCAGTTGAAGAAGACAGCTAACCACCACCCTCTCAAGGGGAAGTAGAGATGCACAATTAATGATGGCCTAGCTAGCGATGCCACATAAGCCCTGCCACCAAGTCCCATGTTCAGGGTGACATGAGCATACAGGAATCTGTGTGAGAACTGAACCTCAACTGTTTGGAATTAAAGCCCGTAGCTTAACCTCTCAAACCCAAGAATGAAAATCTTTCGGTTAGACCTCAAGCTGGGATTTTCTTGCACAAAGGGGGCTATGAGAAGTGTGGGTGGGAAACATTAACTGGACACAAAGTAAAACTTCAGTTTTCCCCAATGGCAGGCTGATCCTTTACAGTTGAGTTCTCAGAACATGTTAGGTTTCACGGCCAGGAATCTTTTTTGCATTCATTAGCATGTCACAAATACAGAATAACATTCCATCTGCTGGAATTATAGTCACAGGTTCAATCTTGTTAGTTTAAAACTAGGAAACAAATGTCAGGAACCCGACCCTATATATGAGGTGTCTACCTTGTGGAGTAGACATTTTTCTCTCACCCCCAGTGAGAGAATGGTTCCTTCATTATCTTCATTGAGGTGGCACAGTGGTTAGCACTGCAGCCTCATAGTGCCAGTGACTAGGTTCAATTCCAGCCCCGGACGGCCATCTGTGTGGAGTTTACACATTCACCCCGTGTCTGTGTGGGTTCCCTCTGGGTGCTCCGGTTTTTTCCCCACAGTCCAAAGATGTAAAAAGTTAGGTGCATTAGCCCTGCTACATTGCCCATTATGTCTGGAACCTGTAAATTATGCGGATTAGCCATGGGAAATTCAGAGTTACAAGGATAGGGTCTTTGGAAAGTTGGTGTGGACTTGTTGGGTTGAATGGCCTGTTTCCAAACTGTGACATTCTACGATGATTACCAAGCCATTTCTTTGTGCAAATGCTTACATTGCTAGAGATGAAGCCAGTCTGTGCTGTTCAGTACACAGAGTCTCATTAATATGCAAGTGTTCAATGGTCAGGTGCAGCCTGGCTGGATCAACACACCTGCTGAAGACAGGCAGCCACACACTGGCTGATGCCAGCAAGCCTGACGGGGGTAGGTAAGTGTGGCTCAACTCAAAGGGGACTCAAACCAAAAGGCTGTCTTAGATGTCTGTCCACCATAATACCAAAATTGCTACATTATGAGTAAAAGACATTGATTGAACATGAGGCATCAGACATAGATATCTGGCACCCAACCTCTAGTGTGATAATCCTCTGTAGTGGCAACCTTACAATGCTAACTCACATGCATAGGAGAATGAAGCAGTGTAGTCAGTGGCACACATCATAGCAAAGCACAGCTTATCATTTATCCCCATAGCACTGGAACCAGGTGCTCTTAGTTTATCATGGATGTTGACCTCTGTAGCTCCTACTGCAGAGGCTTCCAGCATTGGTCAAAATTAAGTCCTGTTGCTATCCACTGGGAAAATAACTTCCCTTCTCTCCTGGATAGAAGATCTAGGGTGGGATCACTCAACTGTGTCACAATTTTTTTTTGCCTGGTGTCCCACATTTCCAGGATGGGACAATTGACGAGCAGAGGTTGAGTGATGCTCCTGGGTTGGAGAGAGTGAGGTTCTGCCCAGGTGCCTTTTAAATATGGCACCTGGACATTGAAGGACAGAAATGACAGCAGGCTTCAGAACCTCCTATCTACTTAGTTAATGAGCTGAGAAGAAAGTAATTGCACAAGAAAACCTGACACACCAATCAGATGTCCCTCTGACTTTTTCGTCCACTTCCACACATTGTCTCAGAAAGAGAAAATTCCACCCTGTCTTGATAGGGAGTCATTAGCGAACATACTTGCACTTGAGTTCAATGACTTACCTGCAGTGCTCCAAGGTAGACTGCAATTTTCAAAAGCCTCCTGCAGAGTTACACCTCTACAGTGTTCCTAGCAGTAGCATGCAGATAGCTTGGAAGTTTCCCAAAAGTATTAAATGAAGTACATATCCTTAATAAAATGTTATTTCTGTATGCAAATCCAAAAAGTACAAATCTGTTAAAAAGATATGATTTGCTCTGTGCTTTTCAATTTGCTGCTCTGCTATCACCTCTTGTCCTCTTGTAAGTGTTTCATCAGCTACTCTCTCAGATTCTCTGAATGTTTCTATGCTGGCAGTTGAAAAGTCTTTGATGGGCCTTCAGAATGGATCAGCTTTATTTTCATCCCTGTTCAAATGTACCATTGTGACTACAATTCAAAACAGAGAACTTGCAGAAAATGGCTGAGGTTAAAATGAGACCAATTTTCTGATGTTAAATGTATGTACCTTTGTGGAATTCATCATACAATAATGCTGACTGGTTGTGCAATTAAGAGCTCACAGAGCTGGGTGGAGGGCTAATCCAAAGTCATTAAGCAAATTCAGTATAAGGTGAGAATTTCATATTTGATATGCATGTCATAATTTGATATACCAGAAGAGCACTGGAATAATCAAGATAGAAGTATCAATGGATAAGGACTCCAGCAGTAGTTGGGATGAGGCAGGGGGAACAAACAACTATTTATGGAAATGGATTAGACATTTTTCTGATGGACAGGCAAAGATGTCAGAAGGACAGCTCAGGACAACACCGGTTGCAAACAATCTGGATCATCACGAGACAGTGGCCAGAAAGAGGAATAAAATCTGCTGGCGAGAGGAATTGGGAGTGAGAAGGCACAAGTCTGTGGCAGAGGCTGAAACTAGTGTCTTTTGTCTTCCTTTGAAGTCATCCAAGATAAAGGACAGAAAGAGAAACCATTGCAGTAGATTCTCCAATCTAATTGGATAGTTAAGAGTCCATTATTTTAGATAATTATGTTGTTTTTAATTTAATTCTACACAGCACAACCAAATTAGGTTAATAGATTTGGAACAAAATTTTAAACAAACGATGATCGTACGTACTATAGATTAAGGAGGGTGCTTCCCCAGTAGAGAACCCATGGCACGGTGGCTCAGTTAGCACTGCTGCCTCTCAGCACCAGCGACCCTGGTTCGATTCTAGCCTCAGGCACCTGTCTGTGTGGAGTTTGCACATTCTCCCGTGTCTGTGTGGGTTTCCTCCGGGTGCTAAGGTTTCCTCCCACAGTCCAAAGATGTGCAGGTCAGGTGAATTGGCCATGCTAAATTGACCCATAGTGTTAGGTGCATTAGTCAGAGGTAAATGGGTCTGGTGGGTTGCTCTTCGGTGGGTCGGTGTGGACTTGTTGGTTCGAAGGACCTGTTTCCACACTGTAGGGATCCTAATCTAATCTATAGATTTCTGTTTGCTAAATGTTTCAAAATCATAAACATTATCTTGGGAAACAAACATTTTTATTTTTCCTGTTTATATTCAATCAAATTCTTCTACTTAATATTTCTCACATTAGCAAAGAGAACATTTTCCTTCAGGAGTTAATGTTGTGAAATAATTTTTGTTCAAAAGATTTTATTTGTAAGATTGTTCATTCAGTAGAATGAATAAATGAAAATGTACATCTCTATATTGGCTGTAATAACAGGTATGAGCACAAATATTTACAGCGTGTATCGGCAAAGTACCACAGTTAATTGCTCACTGTGTCACGGTAAGAGTTCAGAAACCACTATGTGTAATGCAATCGAAAACAGGGAAAATGAACACTAGGAATAGAAATATTTTTCCCAGTAAACCAGAACCTGTGGAATAATGATAAATTATTTCATTATCATGTCCACACATGTATTATTACCCAAAGCTATTTGTAAGAGGTCATTTTACGAATTCTTAAATAGACTTGAATGTTTTCTCATATTGTGTTCACATCAATGGTGATGTTTCTATATTTGTAAATTTCCTTTGAAACATGAGCTGAACATGAACTCACAATTGTCTGTCACCACAAATGTAAACGATCAGAGTCTGGATGATTAGTTTTTGGAATTTCACAAATTTCTCTTCATTGGTTTCCCAGAGGTAGATCTGGGTGAAGGAGTAGTCACTCCCAAGGATAGCGTATTGCCAGTCGTTTACTCTGAGGGGTTGAAAAACCATGGCACCACAGGAGGAAAAGGACTGTTTCACCACAAACCGGGAGTTCTCCCATTTCATCATTTTGGAGTCACCTATGAATCTGTTCAGGCAAATGTAGAGATCATCATTGACAACAAAATGTTTCACTGCATACACATCTTCCATGTCTGGAATATCCGTGCGCCACACAAACTCCTTCTGACTTTTACTCCACTGGAAGATGACAGGATGTTAGGAGCTACTTCTCAAGATTAAATGTGGCTTGTTTGCTATTTCAAGGTATTCCACATCTGTGTCTCTGAACCAAGAATGTAGACTCTGATGGGAGTAGAAGCCATTCCCATTCCACTTGTACACAGTAGTTGACCCAGCCTTTGATGTGTCTGCAATCACAAAGTACCTCTCTCCTTCTATTTCAAATGTTTCAATGTCATTGGGTTTTCTGATTTTGAAGTTGTCCACGTCTTGCATCTTGATCAACGTGTTGGAAAAGCTATCCCTTTTGTAGATATGGGAGCCACCAAACAGCTGGGCCACAATAACAAACAGCTAAGCATTAATGATCAGTGGTTTGCAAAACACAGTGGAGCTGCCTACATCAGGAGAAGGAAGGTTAGTTATTAATGTGCAGAGAAAAAAAGGGATCTAACACTTATCATTGTTCAGGCTGTCATTTTTTTTGTTGGAATAATTGGAATAGAAACAGTGGAATAGGGCCCAGAATGGGGAAAATATTTTAATAATATTGAAAATGTCTTTAAAGCAGTAAAGTTGCCCAAGGATGTTAAAAACAAAATTTCACACCAAACCAGATTTAAAGGTAGAAGCAAATTACAACAGATGCTGGAATCTGTACTGAAAAGAACAAATGCTGGAGATCACAGCGAGTCAGACGGCATCCACGGAAAGAGAGTAAGCTAATGTTTCTTGTTCTCTCTCCATGGAGGCTGCCTGACCCGCTGTGATCTCCAGACTTAAAAGGTCTTAGGTGACCAAAAGCTTGGTCAAATACACAGGTTTTAAGAGCATCTTTGAGGAGGAAAATGAAATAGAGAAGCACAGAGGTTTAGGGAAACATTTTTAGAATTTAGGACATGGCTAAGCACTCAAAATCGGAGACAGAGAAGAGGCCAGCATTTGAGGAGCACAGAGTTCAAATTGTCAAGCCTAAAACTATAACAACTTGTATTTAAATACACAACCTTTAACAAAATAAAATACTTCAAGATGATTCATGGGAGCATTTTAATATGATATTTGAACCCCATAAGCAGATTTTAAGAGCATATGACCAAAGATTTTATCATTGAGGTAGGTTCGAAGGAGTGTCTTAAACAATGAAAGAGAATTGCCATCTTTAGGGAGGGAATTTCAAAAGTGAAACCCAGGCAGCTGAAGCTATAGTCACCAAGAGTGCAGCAATTGACTGGAAATATGCACGAGTTAGGAATTCAAGGGATGCAGGTTAAGTTAGTGGGCATGTTTGGCTAGAGGAGGTTACAGAGATAGGGAAGGATGAGATCATGGAAGGATTTGCAAATCAGAACAAGAATTTTAAAGCAGCGGCATAACTTAACTGAGAGTCAAGTGTTTTCATAAAACATGAGGTAATGAGTAATTTGATGCAAAACAAAAGTGCATACCCTCTGCATGAAACAAGGATAGTTAATATGCAAGTGAAGCAAGCAATTAAGAAGGCTATCATCCTGAACAGCATGTAGAAACACAACGAGAATATTCACCCTTCCCAGCCTCATACTACCATTCAATAGCAAGATGGCTGACGGAACACTTCAATGCCTTTTACCCATACCATCCCATAACCCTCTGCACCCATTGGTAATCAGAAATCTCTCAATCTTCACTTTAAATAGACTCAAAGACTGAGCTTTCACAGCCCTTTGGGGACAGAATTCCAAAGATTTACCACCCTGTGAATAAAAGAATTCTCATCTCGGTTTGCCACCGCATCTATCTCATTTTTAAGTTGCACATTCTGGTTCGAGACATCTCAACCAAGGAGACATCATATCTGCATGCACCCTGTCTATCCCTTTAAATTATTTTGTAGGTTTCAATGAAATCACCTCTCATTCTTTGCAGCTCTTGAAAATGCAGTCCCAGTTTGCACATCTCACTTCATATTACAGTCCCACCATCTCAGAACAAATCTGGTGAACTGATAGCTTTTGTTCCAAAGCAGTTGGAGTAATGGAGAAGTCACACCCAGAGTACTTAGTGCGGTTTGGTTCTCTGTACCGATAGAAGGATAGACCTGCCCAAGAGGGAGTGCAACAAAGGTTCACTAGTTTTGTCCTCAAGAGGAGTGGATGGTCTTAGGAGTGGAGATTGATATTCCCCGGAGCCTAGAAGAATGAGGGGCAATCTCATTGAAACACTAAATTCTTAAGTAACTTGAAAACATAGATGCTAAGAATTTAAAACAAAACATGGAATCACAGTTCCAGAATAAGGGGGTGGCCATTTATGACTGAATTAAGGAGAAATTTCTTTACTCAAAGAGTTGAGTCTCTTTGGAATTCTCCACTAGAGAGAGCTGTGGCAAGTCAGCTGTTGAGTATATTCAAGGTAGACTTCAATTTTTGATTACTAAGGGAATTGAGGAATATGATACGATATGTGCAGGGAGGTCGACTGAGGTAAAATATCAAGCTTGACCTTATTGCATGGCAGAGCCATTACATATAAAAAAATGGTGTACTCCAGCTCCTATTTCTGAAATTCTCATGTTTTGGGTATAAAGGCTGGAACATGGTAGTCCAGCTCGGAATGTATTAGAATAATAACAAAGTACTGAGGATGCTGGAGATCTGAAATCAAAACAGAAAGAGCTGGAAAAAGTCAGCAGGTCACTTCTCCACCATCACCAGCACTCGCTTTGCCTTTTGCTTGACCATCTGTTCCAACTGCTCCTCTTCCCTCTTTTCTACAGCACCACTTTTCCAGCAACCCTTCAGGTCTTAAGAAGTCATATCGGAATCAAAATATTAACTCTTTTTTTTCTCCCTCCATAGATGCAGCTGAGCCTGAACAGCACTCTCTGCTTTCATTAAAGGAATGTATTAGAATAGACAAGCCTAGTAGCATTAAAGCCGTGGGAAAAGATTTCAGCAGTAGAAGAGTTGGCAGGCGTGGAGTTGGACGATGATATAAAAAGGTGATCTTAGTGATGGCGTGAATGTGGAGTCACAAACTAATCTTGAGATCTAATAATGACACCAACATGAATCAAGGAATGGATTTTGGAGCAGGGATCAAAGGCAACAGTTTCCGTCTGTACAATATTCAACTGGAGGAAATTTCTTGTTCGTCCAGTACTAGATATCAAATAAGCAGTCTGATAATTTTACAACAATGGACAACCAAGAAAGTGGGCAATGAAGGATAGTTGACATCTATGTACATGCAAAACTTAAAGCTGCATGTTCAGAATTTTTCACAAGGGGCAACATGTCAGAAATAGGAAAAAAGCTAAGAAAGTACCTTCAGAGACAGCAGAGATAACGGTGCAGGAGAAGCCATGACAAGTGATGCTCTGGCTAAGATTAGATAGATAAATAACCGCACTGGACCATGTTTATGTCAAACAGCAGGAATAGCAAGGGATAGTGTTAAATGGTTCCACAACCAATAGATCAGATTTAAGCCCTTTAGCCCTGCTACATCAGTTGTGGAGGATAACAACTCCCTGGAGGAGGAGAAGGAGGATGACGACATTCCACAAGTACCTCAGTCCTCAATGATGGCGGAGCTTCATACATCAGTGCAAAAGATTAGACTGAAACATTTGCAACATTTGTAGAAAATTACCTAGCTAAGTCCTACAGGGTGAGAGCAGGACAAATCCAACCCTGCCATTCCCGCCCCACCCGTCTACTCTTGATCATCAGTAAAGTGATGGAAAGTTTCATCAACTGCACCATCGAGCAGCATTTGCTTAGCAATGACCCGCTTGGTGCTGCTCAGTTTGGGCCACTCAGACTCTGTCCTCATTACAGCCCTTGGTTCAAACATGGACAAAAGGGCTGAATTTCAGAGGTGTGGTCTTTCCTCATTTAGAAAATAGTCTACTGCTCCGTTCTTTTCATAATCCCACACAAAGATATGCAAGTTAGGCAGATTCGCCGTGCTATATTTCCCATAGTGTTCAGAGACGTGCAGGTTAGCCATGGGAAATGCAGGGGTAGGTAGGTGGGTTTGGGTGAGATGCTATTCCACGTGGACCTGTTGGGCCAAAGGGCCGGTTTCCACACTGTAGGGATTCTAGGATTCTATTAAGTCCTCATGTCAAATTTCACATGCAAACGTTCCATTTCATGTATTTGACCATTAACAAAAAGAAAAGTCACCAGAAAGCCAGATTGCTCATCCAGTGAGATATGCCAATCACCCTTGTTAGCTATTGTTTCATATTACCTCTAAAACGACTTCATTTTCTTCAGCAGCATTTTATGTTCCAAATTCTGGACCTTCTCTTTGAAAAACTCGGCAAAAGCTTTTTTTTTACTAAAAACGAGCTTCATCTTGTGCTTTTTAGCCATCCTGGAAGGACAAAGAACAGTTTAAACAGCTGCTACAACTTTACAATGAGTGCTTTACAAGGAGAAATTATACTGAAAGGAGCTCACCTCCTGGCCAAACAGCAGGCAATAATGCATTGGTGAAGACCAATATTCTTACACTGTGTTTGACTCTTATCGAGGAATTAACACATAAGCACATTTACTAACATGGAAATGCTTGTTTTAAACGTTTGTTGTGAGAATACAGACTATGAGACAATAAAATGCCCTTTGGAACATCTACAATCCAGCCTGAAATTAGATTCAAATATTTAAGTCCCCTTTTATATTTCCCAAAATACATTCACTACTTCAAAAGAATAGGTACATTAAATCTGAAAATCTTAAGTCAGTCACTTGCCTAAAACGGAAAACAAAAACACCTCACAAGGCTGGTTAAGCAATTCATTTAGGATAAATGATTAAGGGTAAACCGGTCAGAAGAATGATCTCATTAAATATATAATATTCTTAAGGGGTTTGACTGGGTGGATACTGGGAGAATGTTTCGCTGGACAGAGAATCTATAGCTAGTGGCTCACATTTCCAAAGTGGGGAGGTGGACGAGAGGAGGATGCCCAGCATTTTGGTTGGGGATGATGAGACATCTTCTGACTGAGAAGACCGTGAATCTTTGGAATTGTCAAGGATTCAGAGGCTTCTTTTTCAGTTCTGCTTTCTCTCCACAGAAGCTGCCAGACCACTCGCACGTTTCCAGCAATTTCTGTTGTCGTTTCGGTTTTCCAGCATCTTTAGTTCGTTGTTTTTGACAGGGCTTTCTCTAGTAAGAAAACCAAGGGATATTGTATAATTGAGAAAAGTGGCTTGGAGTAGAAGGTGAGCCATAATCTTATTAAATGACTGAATCCATTCAAAAGATCAGATGTCTACTCCTATTTATAATCTTAAACACAATTAAGCCTGTAATTGCAATTAATTTAGTGTAAATAGCTACTTCTTGCAGTCAGCCAGAGGATGTGGACATCACTGGCACTAATTTTCTTTTGTCTAATAGCAGTTGGGCTTCTTGAACAATTGGGTCAATGGGCTGAAGTATGGCAAATGGAATTTAATGCAGATCAGTGAGGTATTACATTTTGGGAAAATAAAAGACATGACTTACTCAACTAAAAGTAGGGCTTGGATAGTATTGTAGAACAGAGACCAGGTTCAGGTACAGGTACATAATTCTTTGAAGTTTGCATCACATGTGGATAAGATGGTTAAGAAAGCTTTTAGCCTCCTTGCCTTCATTGCGCAGATCTTTGAACACAGGAATTGTGTTCCTGTCCTGTGCAGGACATTATGTTTCCATTCTGCCAAAACTCCATCCACATCCCTCTCACAGCTCTCTAGAACATTGAATTCTAAGATTCCTCACTCTCTGACTAAAGAGTTCCTCCTGATCTCAGGTCTAAACAATTAACCATTTAACCCAAGGCTGTGACCCCCTCATTCTCAAATAGACAAGAGAAAAATCACCCCGAGAACTATTCTATCAAGCCCCTGTATTTTGTATGTCATGAGATGCAGCTAAGTAGTAAAGTGAGGATCAAGAAATAATAAAGAAAGAATTTCATCCCATCACCTTACTTCTGTACAAGTTGGGTCTCCACGAATACCCAAGTTCCTTAACCTGAAGAGATTTATTTCATTTTTTGGGCCAGTATTCAAACTTCTCATGTACAAACACTGGATTTTTCAATAACTTTCAGAATATCCCTCACCTTGAATTAGCAATAACATCTGTTAGACCATTTATCAGTGACAGTGACAGTGTTTCATTTCTCAGTCTTAATTCTCTCAACTGTTGGTACAATGTTAGTGCAATAAAAGGAAACAGGAACTTTCTCAACCGTGTAAGTTACCACAGGCTGCCAGTCATAACGGTCAAAAACCGTGGCGCTGGAAAAGCGCAGCCCGTCTCACAGCATCAGAGGTGCAGGAGAGTCAACGTTTCCAGCATAAGATCTTCATCAGGAATGTTGAGGGTGGGAAGGGGGAGCCAAGCGATAAATAGGACGGGGTGGAGAGAAGGTAGATAAGAATGCAATAGGTGGATAAAGGTGGGGGGGTGATGGTGACAGGTGGGAAGGAAGATAGACAGGCAGGACAGTTCAAGAGGGCGGTGCTGAGTTAGAGGATCTGGGATAAGGTGGGGAGAGGGGAGATAAGGAAACCGGTGAAATTGACACCGATCCCGTTTGGTTGGAGGGTCCCAAGGCAGAATGAGGTTTTCTTCCTTCAGGTGGCTAGGATTTGGCGATGGTGGAGGGCCAGCACTTGCATGTCCTTAAAAATAGGTTTTACCAAGAGTTCGCTACCTCTGAATCAGGTTCTTGGTCCAGAAGTGCATAACAGCAGAGATTAGAAAACATATTACAGCTCTAAGCAGAATTCCTTCCCAAACTAAAATCTTTAGAAGCCAAAATCATGTCTCCCACAACACCACCTTCCAGCCTGACACAGCTACGCAGAACATATCCTTCAGTCGTGAAACACAGCACCCTCGCTCCGACCCCCAAACACATCCACTTCACAGCACCCTCGCTCAGACCCCCAAACACATCCGCATCACAGCACCCTCGCTCAGAACCCCCAAACACATCCGCATCACAGTACCCTCGCTCAGACCCCCCAAACACATCCGCAACACAGCACCCTCGCTCCAACCCCCAAACACATCCGCATCATAGCACCATCGCTCAGATCCCCAAACACCTCCATATCACAGCACCCTCGTTCCGACCCCCCAAACACATCCACATCACAGCACCCTCGCTCCAACTCCCCAAACACGTCTGTATCACAGCACCCTCGCTCAGACCCCCCCCCCAAACACATCCACATCACAGCACCCTCGCTCCGACCCCAAACACATCCACATCACAGCACCCTCGCTCCGACCCCCAAACACATCCGCATCACAGCA
The DNA here is from genome assembly GCF_037043375.1 of Chiloscyllium plagiosum. Taxonomy (NCBI): domain Eukaryota; kingdom Metazoa; phylum Chordata; class Chondrichthyes; order Orectolobiformes; family Hemiscylliidae; genus Chiloscyllium; species Chiloscyllium plagiosum. Next base: position 135,533,996 of record NW_028270142.1, on the reverse strand, counting down.
CCCTCGCTCCGACCCCCAAACACATCCGCATCACAGCACCCTCGCTCCGACCCCCAAACACATCCGCATCACAGCACCCTCGCTCCGACCCCCAAACACATCCGCATCACAGCACCCTCGCTCAGACCCCCAAACACATCCGCATCACAGCACCCTCGCTCAGACCCCCAAACACATCCACATCACAGCACACTCGCCCCGACCCCCAAACACATGCACATCACAGCACCCTCGCTCGGACCTCCAAAACCTCCACATCACAGCACCCTCGCTCCGACCCCCAAACACCTCCACATCACAGCACCCTCGTTCAGACCCCCAAACACCTCCACATCACAGCACCCTCGCTCAGACCCCCAAACACCTCCACATCACAGCACCCTCGCTCAGACCCCCAAACACCTCCACATCACAGCACCCTCGCTCAGACCCCCAAACACCTCCACATCACAGCACCCTCGCTCCGACCCCCAAACACCTCCACATCACAGCACCCTCGCTCCGAACCCCAAACACCTCCACATCACAGCACCCTCGCCCCGACCCCCAAACACATCCACATCACAGCACCCTCGCCCCGACCCCCAAACACATCCACATCACAGCACCCTCGCCCCGACCCCCAAACACATGCACATCACAGCACCGTCGTCCCGACCCCCAAACACCTCCACATCACAGCACCCTCGCCCCGACCCCCAAATACATTCACATCACAGCACCCTAGCTCGGACCCCCAAAACCTCCACATCACAGCACCCTAGCTCGGACCCCCAAAACCTCCACATCACAGCACCCTCGCCCCGACCCCCAAAACCTCCACATCACAGCACCCTCACTCCGACCCCCAAACACCTCCACATCACAGCACCCTCACTCGGACCTCCTCCACCTGCACAGCACCCGCCCATGCACTGACTCACACAAGCTCCACATCACGCGTCCTTGCACCGCTCCCAAACACCCTCGCAAGCCCTTCCACCGCACCACCCCCCCCAAACCCCCTCAGAGCACCCAAGGGGTCCTTGCACAGCCCCCCCCCATCCCTCTCCCCTCAAAGTGAGGGGCACCGCCCCACCCCCACCGGGTCCACCCCCACCCCCACCGGGTCCACCCTCACCTGGTCCGGGTCCACCCCCACCGGGTCCACCCCCACCGGGTCCACCCCCACCCCCACCGGGTCCACCCCCACCCCCACCGGGTCCATCCCTACCCCCACCCCCACCCGGTCCACCCCCACCCCCACCCCCACCGGGTCCACCCCCACCCCCCACCCGGTCCACCCGGGTCCACCCCCACCCCCACCGGGTCCATCCCTACCCCCACCCCCACCCGGTCCACCCTCACCCTCACCCCGTCCACCCTCACCCTCACCCCGACCCCCACCGGGTCCATCCCTACCCCCACCCCCTCTCTCACTGTGCAGTGATGTGGTGTGATTGCACTACACTGAAGGTTCTGTTGACGGAATAACATCGATCCCCCCCAATGCCGCGCGCTACTTTCCCCCTCGGCCCCACGGTCCATACCTGGACTTTCGGCCCGTCCACCCGATCCTCGGTCAATCAATCGCTCGCTGGCTCCCGGTCACTCAGGCCTCCACCTCCTCCTCCTTCCTGAACTAAATCAGAGACAACAGCTTCCAACGGCAACTTCACCGCGTTCACGCGACTTCCGATTAGCGAACAACCTCTGACCTCCCCGAGCTCTCCTTCCGGTTCATGCCCATGACAACGGTTACCAAGGCGACTGCCTCCTCAATCAAGAGCATCTCCTGCCAGACTGACCTTGATGTGTGCGTTGACTTGTGCAAATCACCCAAGAGGCAGGGACGTACGTATATTTTGCAATAAACTGGAGCCCATTATGCGGTGATTTTTTTTAGTTGGGAAAGCCAGCAGCACAGTGCACAGCAAGATCCCACCAGCGAGGAGAAAGTGAGGTCTGCAGATGCTGGAGATCAGAGCTGAAAATGTGTTGCTGGAAAAGCGCAGCAGGTCAGGCAGCATCCAAGGAACAGGAGAATCGACATTTCGGGCATAAGCCCTTCTTCAGGAAAGGACCCTCTGCATTCCTGAAGAAGGGCTTATGCCCGAAACATCGATTCTCCTGTTCCTTGGATGCTGCCTGACCTGCTGCGCTTTTCCAAGATCCCACCGGCAGCAAGTTGAGGTCCATCATGGGCCGTTAGCCTCCCAGTAAACGCCATGGTACCCGTGCCAATTTCCAAAATGTGTTTCACAGTTTTCCAACCCACCCGTCCCCAAGACCCACTTCCTCCTTTCCCCTTCTAATCAAATATAAACTGGAGAGAATGTCTCTGTGAAATGTTGTCCTGCTTCAGTGGAAGCATCGTGTTGCACTGTGTGACGCAGCCGCAAAGACAAAACAAAAACAGTAAAACTTAGAAGTTGGTGGTCATACACTCAACTGGTCGTGTACACCTTAATATATTTCCAGTTTCGACCAGCACATTTCCAAGTGTTTCTGTTTTTACTTTCACCCTCCACATCTCCAAAGGAGATGTTTGCCATCAAGAACTTTTTAACAATTGCAGCTGGATATACGCCAGGAGATTTTATATCATAATCTGCTACCTTCAACTGCACCCCCCCCCCCACCCCCTTCCCTCTTCTCCCCCCCCCCCCCCCCCAGACTCCGGTTGTTTTTTTTAGATTAGATTACTTACAGGCCCTTCGTCCCAACAAGTCCACACCGATCCACCGAAGCGCAACCCACCCAGACCCAATTCCCCTACATTTACCCCTTCACCTATCACAATGTTCACTCAATGTGTCAGTCTTCAAAGATGTGCACCACAGAAACAGACCCTTCAGTCCAACTCGTCCATGCCCACCAGATATCCCAACCCAATCTAGTCCCTCCTGCCACAACCCAGTCCATTTCCCTCCAAACCCTTCCTATTCATATACCCATCCAGATGCCTTTTTAATGTTGCAATTGTACTAGCCTCCACCACTTCCTCTAGCAGCTCATTCCATTCACGTGTCACCCTCTGCATGAAAAAGTTGCCCCTTAAGTACCTTTTATATATTTCCCCTCTCACCCTAAACCTATGCCCCCTACCCAAGAAAGCGATTTTGTCTATTTATCCTATCCATACCCCTCATGATTTTATAAACCTTAAAAGGTCACCCTTCAGCCTCCGATGCTCCAGGGAAAACAACCCCAGCCTGTTCAGCCTCTTCCTGTAGCTCAAATCCTCCAACCCTGGCAACATCCTTGTAAATCTTTTCTGAACCCTTTCAAGTTTCACAACATCCTTCCGATAGGAAGGAGACCAGAATTGCAAGCGATATTCCAAAAGTAGACTAACCAATGTCCTGGATAGCCGCAACATGACCTCCAAACTCCTGTACTCAATACTCTGACCAATAAAGGAACGTATTCCAAACGCCTTCTTCACTATCCTATCTACCTGCGACTCCACTTTCAAGGAGCTATGAACCTGCACTCCAAGGTCTCTTTGTTCAGCAGCAGTCCTTAGGACCTTATCATTAAGTGTATAGGTCCTGCTAAGATTTGCTTTCCCAAAATGCAGCACCTTGTATTTATCTGAATTAAACTCCATCTGCCACTTTCTCAGCCCATTGGCCCATCTGATCAAGATCCCGTTGTAATCTGAGGTAACCTTCTTCGCTGTCCACTACATCTCCAATTTTGGTGTCATCTGCAAACTTACTAACTATACCTCTTATGCTCACATCCAAATTATTTATATAATTGACGAAAAGTAGCACCTATTCTTATGGCACTCCACTGATCACAGGTCTCCAGTCTGAAAAACCCTCCTCCACCACCACTCTCTGTCTTTTACCTTTGAGCCAGTTCTGAATCCAAATGGCTAGTTCACTCTGTATCCCATGAGATTTAACCTTGCTAACCAGTCTCCCATGGGGAACCTTGTTGAACGCTTTATTTAAGTCCATATAGATCATGTCCACCGCTCTGCCCTCATCAGTCCTCATTGTTAATTCTTAAACAGTAGCACGACGTTAGCCAACCTCCAGTCTTCCGGCACTTCGCCTGTGACTATTGATGATACAAGGGGCCCAGCAATCACTTCCCTCGCTTCCCACAGAGTTCTCGGGTACACCTGATCAGGCCCTAGGGATTTATCCACTTTTATGTGTTTCAAATCATCCAGCACTTCCTCCTCTGCAATATGGACATTTTGCAAGATGTCACCGTCTATTTCCCTTCAGTATATATTAGATTAGATTACTTACAGTGTGGAAACAGGCCCTTCGGCCCAACAAGTCCACACCGACCCACCGAAGCGTAACCCACCCAGACCCATTCTCCTACATTTACCCCTTCACCTAACACTACGGGCAATTTAGCATGGCCAATCCACCTAACCTACACATTTTTGGATTGTGGGAGGAAACCGGAGCACGCAGACATGGGGAGAATGTGCAAACTCCACACAGAGAGTCACCTGAGGCGGGAATTGAACCCGGGTCTCTGGCGCTGTGAGGCAGCAGTGCTAACCACTGTGCCACCGTGCCGCCCACCGTAATAACTATGCAAAATACTCATTTAGTATCTCCTCCATCTCCTGCGGCTCCACACAAAGGCCACCTTACTGATCTTTGAGGGGCCCTATTATCTACCCAGTTACTCTTTTGTCCATAATGTATTTGTAAAAACCCTTTGGATTCTCCTTAACTCTATTTGCCAAAGATATCTCATGTCCCATTTTTGCCCTGATTACCCTCTTCAGTGTACTCCTGTTGCCTTTATACTCTTCTAAGGATTTATTTGTTCTATCTTGTCTATACCTGACATATGCTTCCTTCTTTTTCTTAACCAAACCCTCAATTTCTTTCATCATCCTGCCTTCCGTACACCTACTCGCCTTCCTTTCAGCCTAACAGGAATATACTGTCTCTGAACTCTTGTTATCTCATTTCTGAAGGCTTCCCATTTTCCTTTACCTGCGAACATCTGCCCCCAATCATCTTTTGAAAGTTTTTGCCTAATATTGCCAAAATTAGATTTCCTCCAATTTAGAACTTCAACTTTTAGATCTGGTCTATCCTTTTCCATCACTGTTTTAAAACTAATAGAATTATGGTCACTGGTCCCAAAGCGCACCCCACTGACATCTCAGTCACCTGCTCTGCCTTATTTCCCCAAGAGCAGGTCAAGTTTTGCACCTTCTCTAGTAGGTACTTGCACATATTGAATCAGAAAATCTTCCTGTACACACTTAGCAAATTCCTCTCCGTCTAAACCCTTAACACTATGGCAGTCCCAGTCTATGTTTGGTAATCCCCTGCCATACCCACCCTTTTATTCTTACAGATAACTGACATCTCCTTAACAAATTTGTTTGTCAATTTCCCTCTGACTATTAGGGGGTCGACAATACAATCCCAGCCCGGGGCTTTTATTTTGAAAATCTATTATCTCCATTGTTGCTGATAAAATAATACCAAAATGTCTTAGCCATGAATCAGATACAGGTTTATTTGACAAAAGCTTTTGGGAGCAACACAGTCACCCTAAACACTGCTCTCAGCCATGCTGACTCTTTGATTACAGACATCTACAACACTTTTATACACCCAACCACAGCATGATACACAGTTATACATTTCTGTAAGAATGTTCCATAGCTATAACCCAAGCAGGAGCTGTCTTCTGATACTGCAGTAACAGTTGAAATTCCAATATTTTGAGTGAGTGTTTTTCCTCGGGAAGGGTAAAGAACTTCTCTTGCTGTATAAACAGTCAAAAGTTTATTTCACATGCTCCTACAAAGTCATACTGGTCAGTACTTTAGAACATAGAACAGTACAGCACAGAACAGGCCCTTCAGCCCACGATGTTGTGCGGACCATTGATCCTCATGTATGCACCCTCAAATTTCTGTGACCATATGCATGTCCAGCAGTCTCTTAAATGTCCCCAATGACCTTGCTTCCACAACTGCTGCTGGCAACGCATTCCATGCTCTCACAACTCTCTGTGTAAAGAACCCACCTCAGACATCCCCTCTATACTTTCCTCCAACCAGCTTAAAACTATGACCTCTCGTGTTAGCCATTTCTGCCCTGGGAAATAGACTCTATCTATGCCTCTCATTATCTTGTATACCTTAATTAGGTCCCCTCTCCTCCTCCTTTTCTCCAATAATAAAAGTCCAAGCTCAGTCAACCTCTCTTCATAAGATAAGCCCTCCAGTCCAGGCAGCATCCTGGTAAAACTCCTCTGAACTCTCTCCAAAGCATCCACATCTTTCCTATAATATGGCGACCAGAACTGGACGCAGTATTCCAAGTGTGGTCTAACCAAAGTTTTACAGAGCTGCAACAAGATCTCACAATTCTTAAACTCAATTCCCCCTATTAATGAAAGCCAAAACACCATATGCTTTCTTAACAACCCTGTCCACTTGGGTGGCCATTTTAAGGGATCTTTGTACCTGCACACCAACATCCCTCTGTTCCTCCACACTGCCAAGAATCCTATCCTTAATCCTGTACTCAGCTTTCAAATTCAACCTTCCAAAATGCATCACCTCGCATTTATCCAAGTTGAACTCCATCTGCCACCTCTCAGCCCATCTCTGCATCCTGTCAATGTCCCGCTGCAGCCTACAACAGCCCTCTATACTGTCAATGACACCTCCAACCTTTGTGTCATCTGCAAACTTGCTGACTCATCCTTCAATCCCCTCATCCAAGTCATTAATAAAAATTACAAACAGTAGAGGCCCAAGGACAGAGCCCTGTGGAACACCACTCACCACTGTCTTTCAGACAGAATATTTTCCTTCTACTACCACTCGCTGTCTTCTGTTGGCCAGCCAATTCTGTATCCAGACAGCTAAGTTCCCCTGTATCCCATTCCTCCTGACCTTCTGAATGAGCCTACCATGGGGAACCTTATCAAATGCCTTGCTGAAGTCCATATACACCACATCCACAGCTCGACCTTCATCAACTTTTCTAGTCACATCCTCAAAGAACTCAATAAGGTTTGTGAGGCATGACCTGTCCCTCACAAAGCCGTGTTGACTGCATTTAATCAAGCCATGCTCTTCCAGATGGTCATAAATCCTATCCCTCAGAATCCTTTCTAACACCTTGCAGTGGACAGACGTGAGACTTACTGGTCTGTAATTGCTGGGGATTTCCCTTTTTCCTTTCTTGAAGAGAGGAATTACATTTGCCTCTCTCCAGTCCTCAGGTACGACTCCAGTGGAGAGCGAGGATGCAAAGATCTTCGCAAGTGACGAAGCAATTGCATTTCTCGTTTCCCAAAGCAGCCGAGGACAAATCTTTTCCGGGCCTGGTGACTTGTCAATCTTAATGTTTGACAAAATTTTCAGCACATCAGCTTCCTCTATCTCTATCCATTCCAGCATGCACACCTGCTCTTTTGTAAAGACATAAGCAAAAAACTCATTTAGGGCTTCCCCTACCTCCTCAGACTCCACACACAAGTTCCCTATGCTATCCCTAATCGGCCCTGCTCTTTCTTTGACCATTCTCTTATTTCTCACATAAGTGTAAAATGCCTTTGTGGTCTCCCTAATCTGTTCAGACAAGTCTTTCTTGTGCCCCATCCTGGCTCTCCTCAGACCATTTTTGAGCTCCTTCCTCGCCTGTCTGTAATCCTCTAGAGCTGAGCTTGACCCTAGCTTCCTCCACCTTATGTAAGGTACCTTCTTCCTTTTGACGAGAAGCTCCACCGCTCTCGTCATCCAAGGTTCCTTTATCTTACCCCGTCTTGCCTGTCTCAGAGGGACATATTTATTCATCACTCGCAACAACTGTTCCTTAAACAGTCTCCACATGTCTATAGTGCCTTTACCATGGAACAATTGCTCCTAGTCCATGCTTCCTAACTCATGTCTAATCGCATCATAGTTTCCTCTTCCCCAATTAAATATTCTCCCATTTTGCCTAATCCTCTCCTTCTCCATAGCTATGTAGTAATTATGAGTCAACTATCCCGGCATGCTTCTACAAATTTAGTCAACAATTCCACTTAAAGTGCTCACACTCTCAAAGATAACATTCTCAAGTAAGTCCAGCACAAAGTTGCCTGCTTGTTTAGCACAAAAAATATTCATTCCATCAACCACCAATGCTCAGTAGCAGCAGTGTATACTATCTACAAATTGCACTGCAGAAATTCACCCAAACCTCTTAGACAGCAGCTTCTAAACCTATAACCACATCCATCTCAAAGTGCTGGAACACCAGCTATATGGGAAAACCACCACGGAAGGGGTCTCTTGGTTCCATGATTGGTCAATAAACACTAGCAATTTGGTCTGGTTCTGTAAGATTTCACACTTTATTCAGTTGTGGCTGGGCACAGGTTGTCCAGTAACACAGAGATTAAACACATCCATGTTCCTCAGAGAAACTGCGCATGGCTTAAGACAAAGACATTTTAATACTTTTTTGAGAGAAATACAGTCCATAATCACAGAGCACAATCAAACAATTACCAATCAATTTTAATGAACTGACTTTATTGACAGCAACTTAGCCCAATGATATTTCCTGGGAACTAACCTTGTTTTCCAACATCCAAGTACTCCTACGTCGCGAACCCTGTCTCTGCACTTGCAAGGTCAGTTAGGATGGCTAGTAATGTCTTGTTTAGTCTAGTTATTTCTATGCTGTAAAGGAAGCATTGTCTGCTAATCTTTGTAGAGACAGACTGTGATCAGTTCAGCTTTTAGCAGGGTTAAAAGTCATTTTGTGCAACTTTAAGCAGAATTGTCAATTTGCAGCCTAGAAGCCATTTTGTCACGTTATTTGCATTAAGAAGCCATTTTATTGCTACCTATGTTAGTAAGAGCATGTATTAAATAGCTGTTCCTGACTACAACTCATTACTTCAGCGTGTATTCAGATTTCAGCTGCTCATCTCCCCACTTTGGTCATTCCATGACCACACCATAGGATGGGAGGGCACAGATTAGATCAGTCCAATCGAATGGACGCTCCTTTTCCTCCTCCGAGGAAACAGGGGTAGGCAATCGCATCGCCTCACCTTCATTTGGATGGAGAAGAAGCATTTTCTGGGGGGATCCGATGCTGTCAACAGAAGTTATTAGCTTAGCAATAATACATTTAACATTAGCAATGCCAGCAAAGAGACAATTAAAACAATACCAATATACATGGCCAGATTTATCAACCAGTTGTACCATGAGACAAAGCCCCAGTCTTCCCATCCCGCGCCTTTTGTCATCTGACTGTCGAAGGTGCAGATGTTATCTACATGCCTGGTAATATTCTTGATGAGATCAGTAACCCCCATCATGCATTTGCCTTTAACTATGGTGCAAACCTCAACCTACTTTGCAAGTAGGTACTCAAGGGCATACCAGTTTTGTTGGGAAAATAGGTGTAAATCTGAGAACATGTTCTCAACTCCTGCTAAGGCCGCGTTCGTCTCGTTGCCCAAGAGGGTGAGGCTGCAAATGAGATAATTTCGGTTTTGATGGCTAATAATTCCTGCAGACCTATAGGAAAAAGTACTAAGAAATGTGTACCCACAGACTGAGCTTTAGTGGTGCCCACAGCCTTAGCAACCCTCCACTGTGCGCAGAATTCAGGTAAGACTGAACGTTTGACTGGGAGACTCCAATCCCATTCCCAGGGATTTGGAAAGGGAACACCATGGGGAGTACCTAGTTCATCAAGGACAAGGAAGTTGGTTGGTTTGCCTTGGCTGAAAAAAATAGTAACCGGGTAATAAGAAGCAGGCCTGTATTTGTGACTTCCCCAAATATATGGGTAGTTGATGGCTACAAAGTATGATTGTCCTGAGCGCTTAGGGTGAAAGCTGTTCAATAAAAAGAGGTGGGTATTTCGGAATACCGTTATTGTCCCAGAATGGTTCCTTACATCCCACAATTGGGAAGATGAAGGTGCCATTAGGGGTCTCATAGTGAAGGGGGGTGCCATTACCCATACCACAAAGGGCCTGAAACCAGCAACATCCAATAGGCATTCACATGAGATGTGAGCCCACATAAGGGAGCAGTAGCGGTTGGTACATTTCATCATAATGCATGGAATAGTCTTGGTCACATTCACATAAGTTAACCCCCATCCCTTACTGTTGTAACAATTTGGATAGGCTACCCCAGACTTATTAGAGGAAGTCCATAAGCAAGTAACAGGTGGGGATAAGTAATAGTCAACAGAAATATTATGTTCCATAAATATCTTAGAAGCATTCCATACTCCTTCATTGGGGTTTGGGAAGGGGAAAGGGGTCAAAGAGTCTTTTGCTGATGTAAGGGCGTAACAGACCACTTCATCCCAACCAAATATTTTGTTATGACTCTGAAGAAACAGATTGTTAGTGCAAGATAACATTGCCCCCTTTTAGACCTATTTGAATGGGGACAAGTTTACCAGGGCCGCCCATAGCACAACTGAAATCAAACTGGCACACAACACCTTGACAGGATAAGGACCATTCAGACTTGGTCTGTAACTGAACTGAACTGTCTGATCCTCTAGATGCGACAGTCATTCTTGGTAACGTTCCATGCATCGAAGGAATCAGTTTCTCGGCACACAAGGACATCTTTCTGGCATAAATGGTACACAGTCTCTGATTGCTCAGCATCATACGGGTAAACGGTCCCTTCTTGAGCATCAATGCTGGGGATGACAAGTCCATATAGCAGGGTAAGTTCAATCTTCATCATAATGGTTATATCTGGACCAAGAATTGGGATATCTAAAACAGAAGAATAATTACTATTCGAAACATGCAGCTATATCTTAGTAGTCTGGTTTGATTCCGGTTCCTCTTTCAGTTCGTCGTTTCCATCTCCATCATCTCCCCCCTTGGAAGGGACTCGTACGAAGACCTTGCAATGATGGAGATGAACCCAGGCGAAGCGCCCGGCGACCTTAACAACAGTCGGGGTGGTTAGGAGGATCTGGAGAGTTCTTCCCATCGAGGTTCCAGACTGTTCTGTCTCCAATTTTCGATGAGAACGAAAGATGGTCACGAGAGGCTTCTTTTGCAACATCATCAGCAACACGGTTACCAATGTCGACAGGGGATTGGCCAGTAGTATGGGCAGTACAGTTGACAACAGAAACTTGTTTTGGGAGCAGGAGTGCGGTTGAAAGATCTGAGACAAGCTGGCAGTGGGAAATGGGAGTACCAGATGATGTCAAGAACCTCTGTTTTTCCAGAGTTATCTAAAATCATGCACAACCCCAAAAGCATATCGGGAGTCAGTGTAAATATTAACACAAACACCCATTCCGAGGATGCAGGCATGGTTCAGGGCAAAAAAGCTCAGTTTGTTGGGCAGAAAAGGGAGTCTGAAAGGCAGCAGACTCTAGGACGGAGCCATGGTCATCAACTATTGCATAGCCTGAAAGGTGAGTACCTGTATGGTCAGTACAGGAACTACCATCAGTGAACATATTGATATCAGGATCTGAGATTGGGGCATCCGAAAGATCTGGACGAATTTGGATGTCCTCATTGATGAGGATAAAATAATCATGATCAGGAGCGGATAAGGGTGAAGGGGGATGTGCAAGGAAATCGGCAGGATTAATGGTGGTACAGTACTTAAAGGTCAGTCAGGGATTGTTGAAGAGGTAAACCTCATAACAGTTTTAGCAAATAGCAGTCAAATGTTGAGTTTGCAATTGTCCCAACAGGGCGATTACCGCATGAGAACTGTAGATAACAATGTCCTGCTGAAGTGTGAGGTTTTCTGCGGACTGCAAGCTAAGATTTGGGTGCAACAGGGATGTCCTAAAGCAACAACTTCAAGTTTAGTAGAGAAATAGGCAACTGGGCGGTGTCAATCACCATGTAGTTGAGTGAGAACTGAGGAAGCACAGTCATTTAGAATAGTGCAGTACAGTTGGAAGAGTCTGACATAGAGTAGTCTGCCCAAAGCTGGAGCTTGTGACAAGGCTTGCTTAAGTTAATCGAAGGCTTGCTTTGCCTCTGAGGAGAGGTCGAAGTACCTTCATAGGAGGTAAATGGGGTCAACATCTTAACGAGGAGGGCAGCGTTGGGAATCCATTGTCGGCAGAAGTTGTCCATGCCCAGCCACTGCCATACTTGTTTCGCAGTTGTTGGGACTGAGAAGTTGACAATAGGAGTGATGTGGCTCTGTTCAAGAGCGCATGAGTCTGCAGACAGGATGAAACCTAGAAACTTTACCTGATGTTATGGAATGGAAACCTTTTTTGGAGGTTATACATTGCCCAGGCATTTCAGATAGTTGAGGAGGAGGACGACATCAAAGTGGTTGGATTCTTCATCCAGACTGGCAACAAGAAGGGCGTCTACATATTGGATCAGTGCAGATCCACCTGTGAGGGTTAGAGACCGCAATTGTTTCTGTAAGGCCTGAGAGAAAAGGGTTGGAGAGTGTATGAAGCCTTGAGGTAGTCGAGTCCACCTCAACTGGTGTCCATTAAAGGTAAAGGTGAATAGGTACTGACTTCATGAAGATGCAGAGAGGAAAAGGCATGTTGCAGGTCAACAACAGCAAACAAATTAGCATCTGATGGTACCGAGGCTAGAATATGAGCTGCATTTGGGACCAGGGCATGATGAGGCTGCACAATGGCGTTGATAGCTCTTAAGTCTTGAACCAATCTCTACTGGTCAGGCTTGCCAGGTTTTAGGACAGCCATAACTGGAGTGTTACAGGGTGATTGGCAAGGGACCAGAATGCCTTGGTGGAGAAAGTCATCAATTAAAACAGTAAGGCTCGGTATCGCTTGTTGTTTCAGCGGGCATTGGCGGATGGATAGTAGATTAACATTTGGTTTGAGAGCAATCTGAATGAGTTTGCAATCTGTGAGTCCAACATGGAGGATGTTTTGGCCCATACATCAGGGTGGACTAAATCAAAATATCTCGACCTTCATCGTGCCGGAGTGTGGCATTGTGAGAGGTAGTTGGATAGTAGAGGATAGACATCCCTCCTTGGAATGTTTGCAGCTGATAGCAGTGTGGATCAGCCCTGGTGACTACAAGGTGGACCAAGGGGCCCAGGTCCTTAGCTTGATGAGGCGGATTAACCTTCCAGGTGATATGAGGGGCTGAGACCTTGTTTCCACAGGTGAGAGAGTATTTGAACAAAATCTGCTTCGCCTTCTGGACCGGTGACCCGAGCCAAGATCTGTATAGTCCATTCAGTACCAATCAAGTCGCTGAAGAAATCTTTAAGGGATTTGTCTTGGCCTGTCTGATCATAAGCAAGGGTGCTGTGACTTTCAGACCCTTGGGGGTCAAGGTCAAGTGACCACCATCAGGGTTTAGTGGACACGTACAATTGGTGCTCAGCTGAGTTAGAATCAAGTTGGACACCATCATGGAGCAGGCAAGCTTTACTTGGAAAGCACACAGATCTCATCCCATTAGATTGCAGGATAATGTGGTAATGATCACAAAGCGGTGATCCAGGGAATAGCCTTGGAAATAGAGAGGAACTGGATCAGAAAGTGGATATTTGTGTGTTTCTCCTTGAAAGCCAGATAATTTCTTTGTCTCCTTAGAGATTGGAAGGTTCATGTCAGATTTCACAGAAGACATTGAGACCCCTGTGTCAGTCAGAAAAGGATACCATCTGTTGCCAACTTTAAGTAAAGCTGTGGGTTCCTGCTTGGAAGACACAGACTGTAAGGGAAAGTTACCTAGTCATTGAGAAAAGGGGTTCTTTTGCAAAACATTAGTGACTCATCCTCTGCCTCTTGCTTGTAGCAAAGGGTGATATTATTAGAGAATTTCCCCCAGTTGTCAGGGGTCCTGAGGGTAATTTCCATATGTGCTTCCTTAATTCCCCCCTTTTTGGCAATTAGAGGCACAATGTAGAGGGTGGCCACAAATAAAGCAGCCTCGGGTTGGGCAGTCACGAGCCCAGTGATATGGGTTGCCATAATTAAAACAGCCCTGAGGGGACTGCCTGTGAGGCCCCTCAGCCACGCCCACGACTGTGGCCTTGAATGGGTGCAGGGCCGCCACTGCAACGCACAGATAGTTGTTGAGAAGTCTCCTCCTGGGCAAATTCTGACTTTACGTGGGTTGGAGCTTTGTCTTCGCTCAGATATTTCCACAAAGCCTTAATAGAACGATGGAGTTGATTAGGATTAGCATCGACCCAGTCCAGGGTGTTTGTCTTGACCGCTGTAGCGACAGAGGGTGGCAGACAGTTTAATAACATGGAGTTATATAGAGATTGACAGCATGAAAATACAAGGCTTGATCCCCAGAACAGGACTCATAGTATTCTTGGAATCATTCAAGGAAATCTTCAGCAGACTCCTTACCTTGGGGCGAAATTTGAGTATACGGGTAAGATCAATAGGGTTTGCAAGTATGGCGGATGCAGCAGTAAGGATATCATCCTGTTGCTGCTGATTGTGAGCTATAGCATTGGAGAGGGCAGTGAAATCATTGTAACCAGTGCGTTCAGTGAAATGGGCATATTCAGTACAGGTAAGAATTTGTTGAATAAGGGCCCAAAGGTCCTGGGCAATGCCATCATAAACTTTAATTATGCTGTTTAGGAAATCAACAAACTGTTGAGGAGCCTTGGATGCCGGTATGGCCCATTACTGAGAATGGACATAATTTCATGGGGCTTCCACGGACAATAGACACAGATACTGGTGTTTTGACCGGGAGCACCAACCCAAGGGTTTGGCAGTTCTCTCATAGGGAACATGCCTGATGCAGGTATTTTGGCTCCCGAGTCCTTGGAAGAGGAACTCAATGGGGTTTCTGATTGTCGAACAAGTTGTTTTTAGAGGATTGGTGAGCTTTTGATTTTTGTCGACTGCGAGTGTCCTAAGCAACAGGGTTAGTAAACTGAGGAGGGGGTGTGGCAACAGGCGTGCCTACGGCAGCAGCATATGTCTGATGATGAGCCGCAGTTGCCGAATTAACAGGAACCTGAACAATGGCAGAAAGAGCAACATTAGCGGGGATAAATCCAGGTGGGAAAAATACAGGTCGGCGAGAGGGGAACAACGGGAATTTGAGGGTTAGGTGGAACAACAGTTTGATAAGCAGGAGATTGAACAGTCTATGGGGATACAGTTAGGGCAGGGGGCGCTTGGGGCTCTGGAATTGCTGATTCAGCAGGGGCGGAAATAATGTGGGGGGGGCGCATTAAGATTCACTTGCAGGATAGGTGGGGGTTGGTGTGGGGGTAGGGGAGGGGGTGGTGGTGCAAAGCATAGATAGGAACACCAATCATCTAGGTCGGAATTTTCCTTGTCTCCCATGCCCAAATCAAAGCCAGCCATCGAACTGCAGTTCTTTTTGTTTACCAGTCACTGGTGACTTTTCCTTGTTTCTGTTGACGTTTGACTCAAGCACGTTCATTTTTGAGGACCTCAACAGATTTCATGGTACCATCATTAGTTAATTCAATTTCCAATTTGGGTGGCAATATCCTGCCAAGAGCGCAAAACTGATTCTTTATGGCTTTCATTACAAAATTGCCGTCACAGTCCAATCAATTCTTTCATTTTAGAGCCCAAGTTTCATCACCAAATCAATCGCTGGGCTGATTTAACCAATTGATTACCTTTAGGGCCACCTTGTGGCCACTGCTCATCACCCAACGTCTTACTTAAGGCGCCAGAAAGTTCCCGCAGGCTTTCAGTCTTCTCATAGAGAAACCATCAATAAATTCATTATAGACTTCTGCTTGCTAACTGTTTCAAAATCATAAACATATATCTTGGGAAACAAGCATATTTATTGAATATAAACAGGAACAATCAAAATCTTCCATTTAATATTTCTCACATTAGTAAAGAGAACACTATCCTTCGGAAGTTAATGGTGTGAAATAATTTTTGTTAAAAACAGCACAAAAATGTAAATATTTTATTTGTAAGATTGTTCATTCAGTAGAATAAATAAATGAAAATGTGCATCTCAATATTGGCTGTAGTAACAGGTATGATCACAAATATTTACAGCTTGTATCAGCAAAGTACAACAGTTAATTGCTCACTGTGTCACGGTAAGAGTTCAGAAACCACTATGTGTAATGCAATTGAAAACTGGGAAAATGAACACTCGAAATAGAAATATTTTTCCCAATAAACCAGAACCTGATAGCATTCATTGCGGAACAATGATAAATCATGCATATGTTTCATTATCATGTCCATGTAAGTATTATTACCCAAAGCTGCTTTTAAGATGTCATTTCACTGATTCTTAAATAGACTTGAATGTTTTCTCATATTGTGCTCACATCAATGGTGATATGTTTGTATATTTGTGTATTTCCTTTGAAACTTGAGCTGAACATGAACTCACGATTGTCTGTCACCACATATGTAAATGATCGTGGAGCCTGGATGTTTAGTTCTTGGAATTTTACAAATTTCTCTTTATTGTTTTCCCAGCGGTAGATCTGGGTGAAGGAGTAGTCACTCCCAAGGATAGCGTATTGCCAGTCGTTTACTCTGAGGGGTTGAAAAACCATGGCACCACGGGAAGGAAAGGATTGTTTCACCACAAACCGGGAGTTTTCCCATTTCATCATTTTGGAGTCACCTATGAATCTGTTCAGGCAAATGTAGAGATCATCATTGACAACAAAATGTTTCACTGCATACACATCTTCCATGTCTGGAATATCCGTGCGCCACACAAACTCCTTCTGACTTTTACTCCACTGGAAGATGACAGGACGTTGGGAGCTACTTGACAAGATTAAATGTGGCTTGTTTGCTATTTCAAGGTATTCCACATCTGTGTCTCTGAACCAAGAATGTAGACTCTGATGGGAGTAGAAGCCATTCCCATTCCACTTGTACACAGTAGTTGACCCAGCCTTTGATGTGTCTGCAATCACAAAGTACCTCTCTCCTTCTATTTCAAATGTTTCAATGTCATTGGGTTTTCTGATTTTGAAGTTGTCCACGTCTTGCATCTTGATCAACTTGTTGGAAAAACTATCCCTTTTGTAGATATGGGAGCCACCAAACAGCTGGGCCACAATAACAAACAGCTGAGCATTAATGATCAGTGGTTTGCAAAACACAGTGGAGCTGCCTACATCAGGAGAAGGAAGGTTAGTTATTAATGTGCAGAGAGAAAAAAAAGGATCTAACACTTATCATTGTTCAGGCTGTCATTTTTTTTGTTGGAATAATTGGAATAGGGCCCCAGAATGGGGAAAATATTTTAATAATTAACAGCTTGCATAGAAAATGTCTTTAAAGCAGTAAAGTTACCCAAGGATGTTAAAAACAAAATTTCACACCAATCCAGATTTAAAAGTTGGAGCAAATTATAGCAGAAGCTGGAATCTGTGCTGAAAGGAACAAATGCTGGAGATCACAGTGAGTCAGACGGCATCCACGGAAAGAGAGTAAGCTAATGTTTCTTGTTCTCTCTCCATGGAGGCTGCCTGACCCGCTGTGATCTCCAGACTTAAAAGGTCTTGGTCAAATACACAGGTTTTAAGAGCATCTTTGAGAAGAAAATGAAATAGAGAAACACAGAGGTTTAGGGAAACATTTTTAGAATTTAGGATATGACAGAGCACTCAAAATTAGAGACAGGGAAGAGGCCATCATTTGAGGAGCACAGCGATCTCAAATTGTCAGGCCTAAAACTGGACAGGTTACTATAACAACTTGCATTTACATGCACAACCTTAAACAAAATAAAATATCTCAAGATGATTCATGGGAGCATTTTAATATGATATTCGAACCCTAAAAGCAGACTTTAAGAGCATATGACCAAAGGTTTTGTCACTGAGGTAGGTTCGAAGGAGTGTCTTAAACAATGAAAGAGAAATTGCCATCTTTAGGGAGGGAATTTCAAAACTGAGACCCAGGCAGCTGATGCTATAGTCACCAAGGGTGCAGCAATTAATTGGAAATATGCACGAGTCAGGAATTAGAGGGATGTAGGTTCAGTTAGAGGGCATGTTTGGCTAGAGGAGGTTACAGAGATAGGGAGGGATGAGGTCATGGAATGATATGCAAACCAGGACAAGAATTTTAAAGCAGAGGCATAATTTCATAAATCATGAGGTAATGGGTGATTTCATGTGAGAAAAGAGTACATACCCTCTGCATGAAACAAGGACAGTTAATATGCAAGTGAAGCAAGCAATTAAGAAGGCTATCGTCCTGATAAGCATGTAGAAACAAGACAAGAATATTCACCCTTTCAAGCCTCATGCTATCATTCAATAGCATCATGGCTGACGGAACACTTCAATGCCTTTTATCCATTCAATCCCAAAACCCTCTGCACCCATTGGTAATCAGAAATCTCTCAATCTTCACTTTAAATAGACTAAAAAACTGAGCTTTCACAGCCCTCTGGGGACAGAATTCCAAAGATTGGCCACCTGTGAATAAAAGAATTCTCATCTCGGTTTGCCACTGCATCCCTATTTTTAATTGCAGGTCCTGGTTTGAGACACCTCAAGCAAGGAGACATCATATCTGCATCTAACCTGTCTATCCCTTTAATTATTTTGTAGGTTTCAATGAAATCACCTCTCATTCTTTGGACGATATGAGCTATAGGGAGAGGCTGAACACGCTGGGACAGTTTTCCCTCAAGGGTTGGAGGCTGAGGAGTGACCTTATAGAGGTTTTCAAAATTATGAGGGGCATCGATAGGATAAATAGACAAAGTCTTTTCCCTGGGTTGGCGGAGTCCAGAACTAGAGGGTATAGGTTTAGGGTAAGGCGAGAAAGATATAAAAGTGACTTAAGGGGCAACTTTTTCACTCAGAGGGTGGTACGTGTTTGGAATGAGCTGCCAGAAGAAGTGGTGAAGGCTGGTACAATTGCAACATTTAAAAGGCATTTGGATG
This sequence comes from Chiloscyllium plagiosum, assembly GCF_037043375.1. Classification (NCBI taxonomy): domain Eukaryota; kingdom Metazoa; phylum Chordata; class Chondrichthyes; order Orectolobiformes; family Hemiscylliidae; genus Chiloscyllium; species Chiloscyllium plagiosum. The sequence goes on along the minus strand of NW_028270142.1, from coordinate 135,515,125 downwards.
GGTATATGAATGGGAAGGGTTTGGAGAGATATGGGCCGGGTGCTGGCAGCTGGGATTAGATTGGGTTAGGATAACTGGTTGGCATGGACAAGTTGGACCGAAGGGTCTGTTTCTGTGCTGTACATCTCTATGACTCTATGAGTCATTCCTGGTACATAGAAGATGCTTGTGGTTTTTGGAAGTCAGGCAAAGCCTGACATCTTTGCAACAGTTCCTCAAGTGGCCTTGGCCCACCCCATATTCAGGTGCTTCATTAATGATCTTCCCTCCATCATAAAATCAGAAGTGGGGATGCTTGTTGATAATCGCATAAGTTCAGTATAATTCCCGACTCCCCAGACACTAAAGCAATCCGACTTCAAATGCAGCAAGAATGGATGATATCCAGGTTTGATTGTCAAGTGGCAAGGAACATTCATGTCACACAAATGTTGGACACTGACCATTTTCAACAACAGAGAATCTAACTGTCATCCCTTGACATTCAATAGCATCACCAGCACTGAATCCCTTTATCAATATTCTGGGGCTTACCATTGACCAGAAACTGAACTGGACTCACCAATGGCCAGGAATCCTGCACTGATTCCCAGATCCTGACTACCAAGGCACAAGTCCCAAGAGTTTGGTGGAATAGTGTCCACTTGCTTGGATGACTGCAACTCTAACAACATTTAAGAAGTTTCATATTATTCAGGACAAAGCAGCCTATTTGAATGACACCACATCCACAAACATCCATCACCAGTGCTGAATAAAAACAGTATGAACCATCTACAAGTTAGTGAGGACCGATGGAGCTACTGAGTCTGAAAGAAGGCTTCACAAAGATGTGGTGTGGGTTGCAGACCACAATGAAGAAGTTTCTGGTCCCATGTTTACACTGATCTGGTGCTGACACGACTTTCTTTGGGGTTAGGCCCTGGGTTTATAGCCGCCATCATTATAGGGGTCAATGGCCAGGGAGGCATCTGTTTTACTCCTTCTATAACTTGACTGATGTGCGCAATCTTTTTCACCTTATAACAAAATTGCACTAGAGAGGGTGCAGAGGAAATTGATGAAGATGTGGCCAAGTTTGGAGAAATTCAGCCATAAGGAAAAATTGTACAGGTTGGGGTTGTTCGCCTTGAACAAAGGAGGCAAAGAGTAGATTCGGTCAAGATAATATAAAAGTGGTAGGGGCATGAATAGAGGGATAGGAAGGACCTTGGCAAGAAGGTTAATGACTAGAGTACATGGATTTAAAGTGATGAGTAGTAAGATTAGAGGGGAGATTAGGAAATGTGGTTTCACCTGAAGGGTGTTAGCGATCTGGAATTCACTGCTTGAAGGGGGAATAGAGACAGAAAACCTCAACTATTTTAAAAAGTGCCTGGATCGGTACCTCAATTGTTGTAATTTGCAGGACTATAAATGCTGGGAAGTGTGAAAAGACTGGGAGGCTTGATTTTCAGCAGCACATACACAATTGGCCATTCTACATTGCTCTGCAGAAGTTCACCAAGGCAACTTAGACAACACCTTTGAAATCTGCAACCAATATCATCAAGAAGGGCAAAGGCAGCCTATACATGGGACCACCACCACCCGCAAATTCCCTTCCAAGACATTCACCATCCTATGTAGGATTTATATTGCCATTCCTTCAGTGTTACTGGGTGAAAATCTTAGAACTCCCTCCCTCACAGCAAATGGACAGGAGGAATTCAAGAAGACAGTGCTCCACTATCTTCTCAAGGGCAATTCATGATACGCAATAAACACTAGCACACATATCAATGTCTACATTCCATCAATGAATAAAAATCTCTTCAGCCAGAGGTGTGAATTGTAATGTTCTCAGCCTCCTTTGGATTCCACTAGTATCACACATTCTATTCTTCATCCAGTTCGTATCACTCTACTTGATATCAAGAAACAAATCAAGGCATTGGATACTGAAAAGACTATGTGCCCTGACAATAGTACTGAAGATCTGTGCTCCAGAATTTGCCACGCCCTTAGCCAAGCAGTTCCAGTAAAGCTATAATGATGACAACTAGCCAGCAATGTGGAAAATTGCATGGGTATATTCTGTATACAAAAACAGGACAAACCTAACTTTGCCAATTACTGGGCCTTCAGCCTATTCTTGGTTATCAATAAACTGATGGATACTGTCAACAACAGTGCTATCAAGCAGCATTTGCTAAGTAATATCCTGCTCACTGCCCACAGAAGCTAAATTTGTATTCCACCAGGGCCACTCAGCACCTGACCTTATTACAGCCTTGGTTCAAACATAGACAAAAGAACTGAACTCCAGAGATGAGATAAAAGTGACTGCCCCTGACATCAAGGCCATATTTTCACCAGACATAGCATCAGAAAGCCCTACCAAAACTGGAATCAATGACTCCAGAATCAGAGATTAACTCCCTGCTGCTTGGAATCACACTTAGCAGAAAGGTGGTGGGTCAGTCATCTCAGCTACAAGACATCACCGAGTCAAAGTCTTGAAACTCCCTCTCTAAAAGCACTATGGTGTACTGCAGCAGTTCAAGAAGGCACTTCACCACCACCTTCTCAAAGACAATAAAGAATTTATCATAAATACTGACCCAATCAGCAGCTCCCATATACCCTTAATGAATGAAACCAAAATAAGAATGGGATCCAAGGTAAAAACAATCCCAGCCAGCTGGATAATTATGGAGAGGAGTTCGAGGAGGATGTCAAAACTGAAGGGAGGTTGAGGAGGAATGGTTACTTTTGTCATTTGTGACTTTGATAATAGCTGTTTAAGCACTATGTTAGAGGTGTAAACCTAATTCCAAGAATTCAAGCATGCAGTTCCGGAAAAGGTGGAAACAGGATTGAAAAAAGCCTCACAGTTGAAGACTTTGGAAAGAAAATTTAGGTTTAAGATGGACAGTAGTTTGCATGGACCTTGGAGTAAAGGGTTTTTTTTTTCTGAGGAGATATTCAATAAACCAGAATGGAACAAGAGATGGGCAATATGTAAAGATGGAACTGTTACCATTATTAGTTGACATGGGAACCAACATGTTGGGCTGTTAGTGGTTTAGAGGGGAAAGGATCAAGGAAGCTTCAACAGCTCATTATTATTTCAACACAGATCAGGGAGCTGACTATTTTACCAATAATGTTGTCATAATTTCTGAAAACCATCTCCACATGATCCCATTCAAAAAAGCTGCACTTCCCCACGATAGGTTGAGCAATAACAACATGGGCATCATTCATGAAAGTGAAGGCTTCAATGGAAAGGGACTGAAACTGTAGAGACTGATCAAGGACAAATTCTGAAAGAATAAAAAAGGCAGAAATTAATTGATGTGTAAATTAGACTGTTCAGTTTTAATCCTGATGAAGTATTTGCTGCAATCACCTGTAGTTATGCAGTCGAATTCCTTCAGTGAGAGATTATTAATTTTATCATCCTGATACTCTGCCGGACTGGCACAGTCAATCTGATCAACCGTTGCATTTGTGCTGCTTAACCATGCCACTAGCCATTTCAGTTTGCAATCACAATGAAAAGAATTCCCTCTAAGATCTCTGCAATGAAACATAATTATGGTTGAGAAATGGTCTTTGGAAATTCACAGCTGATGGAGGAACATCAGCTTTCCTGCTCCTGAAAACAAGTATTTACACAGACTGAAAATGCCAGGCTTAAAAGCTCAGCAATGCAGTCTCATTGCATGTAAATGTTCTCAATAAAATTAAGCTGCTGTACTTTCCCAAGTTTTCTGAGTACTAAGCTTGCAACATCAATGAGAAATACAGGGAAGTCAAATAAGCAATTCCAAAATACCTTTTTTAAACCTTGCTTAATTTATTGAATAAACAGGCACTGTTTTCTGTTTGCCAAATCTGATTATTCTATGGGAATATAAATTATAAAGGTGCCTCGACAACATAATGGTTTTATAAACCAACTCATTTTCTTCACCAATGTCTTAAGTAGACATCAAAAAAGAAAAAAAGTTTCATTCTTGAATTGCTTTACAATAATTGTAACTGAACTTTAGCTAAACAGGTCCACATCACAACATCGGTTCTATGATAGAGAATGATGCAAAATTGCTATAAGTAAAGAAAGTTCAGTGGGATAAAAGGAAATAAAAGACACATGAATTTATTACATACATGTAATACAAGTACTTGTTAATGATTTTTTTTGCTCATAGCACAATATTTCCTGAAGAAGGGCTTATGCCCGAAACGTCGATTCTCCTGTTCCCTGGATGCTGCCTGACCTGCTGCGCTTTTCTAGCAACACATTTTCAGCTCTGATCTCCAGCATCTGCAGTCCTCACTTTCTCCCCGCACAATATTTCCACCCAGTATCCATCCTTATCCTAAGAAAACACTTCATTTTAAATGGAACTTCATCAATTAGTGTTATGTCATTATATTAACACCAAGCTCCTGACAAATCCGATGCACCAAAATCAGCCTCCAGCTAGTGTAGGTTGCCTGGGATCAGCGATCTCAACAAAAGAGTGAGTATGTTTTTAATGTTAATGGTTGGGCAATGATGAGTGTTCTCAATCAATTGTCAATTTAACATAACTCTTCTTCAAACACTTCTTTTTCTGATAAATTTTAGCTGGATATTGATCAAAGTTTCTTTCTGCTTTACTTTCTTTAAAATACATCAAGAAAGAAAAGTTTTCTTTTTAATTGGTTACAGGAGTTGTAATCACGTTTTAGCAAATCAGTTCCACATCAGAATGCCTTCACTTTTTCTGTTCCATGATAAAACATGAGGTAAAGGTACTTACCTTTATGTTGTTAATGTCTCAGGTTTAATTCACCAAGACACAAGAACTACTTGGATAATTCCTAGCAATCCGAGATTGTGGGAGGAAATCTCATAAAGGCATTCTCAGCACAGAACTAAATACTTCTCAATAGCATCAGAATAATTAGATGGGTAAGCCGTACATGAGTCATGAAAAAGACTTACTCTCCAGATATTAATTGACTGAAGAGGGACACTGAAATTGTATGCAATTATTTATACTGTTGCACTCCTGTAATCAAAGCAAAGAGGTTTTAAAGACAGCAGTGAAATGCAAGAAATGTCTAAGTGACCCTCTGTTTTTGTCAATTCTTTTCCAAATCTTCCAGTAAGGCCTCTATTGAGGTTAATCCCAAATCATTATATATATATCCAGAGATTCGTCAAATTATTATTTAAATTCAAAATCATTTGCTTCAAGAGTCATCAATTAACTGGGGGATTAAATTGTAGTCTTAAAAAATGTTTAAGTCTGGAACCTGAAAACTGATGACCATTCCTATTGGATATGGCTTGAGTAGAACAATAATTTGTAATAATAATTAGGAGTGTGTGATGTGTACCAGGTGAGTTGCTGACTCAGCTTAATAGAATGCTGTAAAATCCAAAGCAAGTAGTCTGTGTTCAGCCATGCACCCACTAACCTCTGCTCTGCTCTAAACTTTGAGGAATCTCAGCAGAGCCAAGGTACAATAAGTAACTGAAACTGGTACAGTTTAAGCCTTACCAAATTTAAGAAGCCAAAGCTACCTTCAATGCTCCCTCCAAGCTGCCATCTGGTGAGCAAATAACTAACCAGTGAAGTGCAAGTATGAACCAAATCAAAGCCTCTGCAAACGTACAATAACCAAACAAATAAATAAATTTCTCATGCAGCACACTCAAGGCCCGTTGAAAGAAATGCAAGTTGTACCACGAAGACTGCAACTTTGTTAATGCCAGATTGTCACCCAAATTCTCAGAAGTCATGCCCTTTGATGACCAAAACATTCCCCAACTGAGCCACCAAACTCAGAGCCAAATCAAGCAGCATTGTGCTGTGTTGATCCTCGACCTTCAAAACCAGCAGTATCACTATTGGTATATGACAGACATAACTCTGCAAATTCCACCCGTTAAACACTCAGATTACAAATGGCAAGAGGACTGTTTCACTGAAGATGGAAGAAATAATTTGGAACTAAGAAGCCCAAGAGTTCTAATACATCTGAAGAAGGGTCACTGGACTTAATTTTGTTTTCCAAACCTGCCAAACCTGCTGTGATTCTCCAGCAATTTGTTTTTCTTTTTCCAAGCGTACTAACTCCTGGCCAGAGACCTGAAATTATTGGCAAAGGTAGATGACTTTGACACTGAGGACATCAGAAAACTATTTTCAATTTAATTAGAATGGTAATGTAGTATTATGTTGGATTGATAATCTGAAGTCATGAGTTCAAATCCCACAAGCAGCCTCGAAGTTTAAACAAAATTAATTTGGAATTTAAAAGTTAGTAATAGTGACCAAGAAACGACTGAACTGTTTTAAAACCGAGCTGCTAGCTCACACTTTCAAGTGCCAAAGGAAAGCCTGTACAAAGCAGATGCTCTTATTGTAGCCAATGATAGTTGAAAATTCATCAAAATTTGCAAAGTAGCAAATACCCAAGGTAGATGTATATCCTTCAAAATCATAAAAACCTGTTCTGAGGGTCTTCTACCACACGCTGGATATAAGTAATCTCGCAGATGTGAAATCTAAAGCAGTTGATCCTTCACTTCCTATCATCAGGGAGATAGCCAACAGCAGTGATATCTCTCAAGATGGAAGGTGGTTGGCATCATTGAAACATCCAGCTACATGTGGTGATTGTCTGAAACAAGGTCATCATCTAAAGAATCTGGAATGGAGGCAAGCACTCGACCAATCTATTTTGCCCTTTCCCTTCTCAGTGTAAAATGAGCAGTTAACCAACCTTGTCATGACTTGCCAGATGGATTTGTTTAAAATTATCTTGATGAACGAAATAATGTGCGGATTGCTCTTGGAGCTCGAATACTGACCTTGAATCCCTGTTATATTAATATTGGCACCTAGAGCTTCTGTATGTCTTCTTTCAATCTCCTAAATGGTAATGTTGCCACAATCCCAGAGGACTATAGAGCTGCACTCCCATTAGAAGGAGAGATGACTGGTTCTGAGTTTAACCTGCGGATCACCACATCTCGGGCAGAAAGTGAGGTTAGAAATGCAGGGCCTTCATTAGTAACCTCAGAGAGTATGAACTGAACACGCACTGCTGGCATTACTCTGCATTGCAAACTAGCCACCCAGCCAACTGAGCTAACCAACCTCCACTCTACCTATCTCCAGCCCATAACACTAAACACAATATAGTAGAAATCACCATTTATTCGGTTGCTGAAATGATTCTGCTCACCTTGCAGTGGTACATCAGGAGGCATAGAATCAGAGAACCTTACAGTGTGGAAGCAGGCCATTCGGCCCACCGAATCCACACCAGACCTCCAAAGAGCATCCCGTCCAGACCCAACTCCTAACCTATCCCTATAACCCTGAATTTCCTATGGCTAATCCACCTAACCTATACATCTCTGGACACCATGGGCAATTTAACATGGCCAATTCACCTAACCTGCACATCTTTGGTCTGTGGAAGGAAACCGGAGAAAGCAGAGGAAACCCACACAGACACAGGGAGAACATACAACTCCACACAGACAGTTACCCAAGGCTGGAGTCCAACCTAAGGTCCTTGCACTGTAAGGTAACAGTGCTAGCCACTGAGCCACCATGATGCCCAATGTTGCAAATATTCCACTATCTAATTAAGTTTTGCGCAAAGAGTATATGCTCATTGTATTTGTGGGTTTTAATTTTATTGCCAGACTCCATTCAGATCTTATATATTTCAGAACCAGATTTGTCTAAAGCACATTATGACCAAATTCCACAAGGATTCTCGATATCCTGCCACAGTTTTATTTGATGCAGTGAAATAGTATAAATGACTGTGCAGCAATCTTTTACAAATCTGTTTATGCCCCCAAAATATTTCACTCCTCTCAAAGCTGAAAACTCACAATCTCTTGGATTCAGTAGACATTGTGCAAAATAATAGCCCTAAGAGCCTTCGGGTGGGAAGGAGAATAGTGGGGGTGATCTTTGAGCAACAGTGAATCAGTAGCCAGTTTTACACAATGGAACTGAAAATCAGGTAGAGTGAAACATAGCTGGCAAATTTGGAAAATCCACATTAGAATTAGAATCCCTCCAGTGTGGGAACAGGCCTTTCAGCCCAACAAGGCCACACCAACCCTCCGAAAAGTAACCCACCCAGACCCATTCCCCTACCTATATTTACCCCTGACTAAAGCTCACACTATGGGCAATTTAGCATGGCCAATTCACCTAACCAGCACATCTTTTTGGATTGTGGGAGGAAACTGGAGTACACGGAGGAAACACAGTGAGAATGTGCAAGCCCACACAGACAGTCACCCGAGACTGGAACTGAACCCGGGTCCCTGGTGCTGTGAGGCAGCAGTGCGAACCACTGAGTCACCATGCATCCATTTTGTGCTAACTCTACCTGCCTCCCCGATTCTTTCATAAATTATAATATATCAGTGAGCCTTATGGCACATTATTTAGCATAAATGTTTGCAATACTATTAGATGAGTGACACAATCATAATTACAGGTCATTCTTACACATTAGTCAAGGCATCCAGCCCTTTGAATACATCCTTTGGAAGTGTCTTAAGGTTGTTATTTGCCAAGCTTCTGTCAAAACAAAAATTGAGAAATTGTGTTATTTACAGTTACATTGCATTTGATGTCTGTCAAGTTCAACATAGATCTGCATTGAGACCAGCTCAGTTCACATTCTGCATCCTGTATAGGGTTTGCTACTTATTAGATTTGATCCTGCTTCAGGCAAAGTTACATTGTCCAAACTTTAATCCATAAGCACTACAAATCAACCCTACTGCTTTCTTGCCATACCTTACCACATCCATACAAAAATATCATTTTGTAGATTCCTATGAAATTTATGGGCACAAAATACAGATATTCTTTGTACTTGTAAGTATTGCTTCTTATAACAGTACTTAAATACATTGCCTGTTCAATTTTCTTTGTAAAGTTCATGTTTCAACTGTGTGAGTTTTTCGTCAGGATCTTATGAATCTTCTGCCTGGTGTTATATCGTAAACATGAAATGCAATGATTTGATAGCTCTAAGATGGTAGAAGAGCTGTTAAGTGAGAAACTGTTTGGGATTTTTAACATTTAAACCTGCATAGATGTCTTGTGTTGTTAGGATCTAGTAGACAATCAATCTAGCATTCAAATACTGCTTCCAAATTGAGTTATCTACTTCTCAGATAGTATTCAAAATGATCAGAAATCAGCACATAATCCTGGCTGAAGCTTTAGTGCGGCACTGAGGGAGTCATATACCGCCAGACATGCTATCAGATGAGAGTTTAAATCAATCCTAATCTGCCCTCCGAAGTGTACAAACAAAGATTCCGTGGCATTATTCAAAGAAGAGCTGGGGAGTTCTCCTAGTGTCCCTCCCTCAATTGACATCACAAAAGAATGTTCAATTATTCATCAAAATCATTTTCACTTGTGAGACCATGCTATGCTCAAATTGGTTACCATATTTTTATTACAGCAGTGACAGTACATAAATTAAAATATATTTAGTCATTTGTAATAGAGAATTTGAGTATTGTTGAAAAAAGAAACATGGTGTTGAAGCTTTTTGTCTTGCATTCATCAAAACAAATGCAAGAATGCCAAATTTCAAAGGGAACAACAATTTGTACTGCATGAGGCAATAGTGCAACATTTAAAGCAGCCATTCTACACTGCAACTATGCAGCGTCAACACAAATGGTACCTTCCCCTAACAAGGTGCTGCCATCAAACCAAAATAACATTTTCCTAATACAAAATCAAGCAGAATGGTATATGAATGTCAATGCTAATTCCTGATGAAGTGCTTTTGCCCGAAACGTCAATTTTTCTGCTCGTCGGATGCTGCCTGAATTGCTGTGCTCTTCCAGCACCACTGATCCAGAATGCTAATGTAATGCCAAGAACATCATCCATATGTCCCAGTGACTGGTGAATTGTATCAATCTGTTCTTTCAATTGTTAACAGTAGTCTCTTACTGATAGTACTTAATCAGCCCATGATTGCAAATCTCAAGAATATAATTTCTAATATTCTCCATTGTGATCCTTTGGCCAATTATCTTGCCAATTTATCAATTTACGAACCAATCATCACCCTTGTCTCATGCAGTAGAATTTGAAATTCTTTGAAATTTGGCATTCATACATTTATCCTGACAAGTGTAAGATGAGAAGCTTCATCAGCACATATCATTTCTCAGCAATAAATGTATATTATTAGCTGCGAAACTCTTTGTGACATTCTGAAGTTCTACATGATGCTAAATAAATGGAAGTTGTCCTTTTCAATAACATTGATTCGTTTCCCCTGCAAGTAATGCTGCTCTAGTTACAGCTGGAGGCAGTTTCAACAACTGGATATATCAGCTTATGAAAATGAACCTCTTTATAGAACCTTGCTATAAAGAAAGAACTTTGTTTTATCTTGCAGCATCCTTTTCATTAATGTTCAGTAATGTACATCTCAGAATAAAGGGAAACCAAATTAAAATGAGATGTGGGTGAATTTCTTCTCTCAGAGGGTTTTGTGTCTTTGGAACTCCTTGCCATATAGAGTTGTGGGGGCAGGGTCCTTGTGTATATTTAAGGCTGAGAGAGATAGATTCTTGATCAGAACGGAAATCAAGGTTTATGGGTAAAAAGCAGTAAAGTGGAGGTGACAAATGTAAGATCAGATTTAAAAGGGACCTAAGGGGCAACTTTTTCATACATTGTGGTGTGTGCATGGAATGAGTTGCCAGAGGAAGTAGTGGAAGCGGGTACAATTATAACATTTAGAGTCATAGACATGTACAGTATGGAAACAGACCCTTCGGTCCAACCCGTCCATGCCGACCAGACATCCCAACCCAATCTAGTCCCACCTGCCAGTGCCCGGTCCATATCCCTCCAAACCCTTCCTATTCATATACCCATCCAAATGCCTCTTAATGGGTACATGAATAGGAAGGGTTTAGAGGAATATGAGCCAGATGCTGGCAAATGGGACTAGATTTATTTAGGATATCTTGTTGGCATAGGCAAGTTGGACTGAAGGGTCTGTTTCCATGCTGTACATCTCAATGACTCTGACTCAATAACTACAGTACTTTGTAAATTTGTCTAATAACAGTAATTATTAGACCTTTCTATTCCTTTAGTACCTGCAGTTTAATTCCAGCATTTTAGACTGCCATGATCAGCAACATGCAAAGAAACAGGAGTCTCAATAGTTTGTTGAACCGGGCTTTCAGTTTTAAAGTGACTTGCTTGTTTGTCCTCGAGTCAGATATGCCTACATCATGCTGTTTGTTAATTATATAGTGTCACATTCCTGAAAGTATACCTCACATTCCTGCATCAGTTTCAATGTCCCTTCTTGTGAACCCTGGGATGCTAATGAGATAAACCTATCCACTTTCCTCACCCACAAGTCAAGGTTGTGTTATTCCCTTGGTAAACCGCCTCATCTCCTTTGTTCGAATCTGCGTGCACTTATTTGAGTTTTGATTCTCCTCCACTCCCATCATATACCTTCATACAACCAATTACAGCCATAAGAGTCATTGGAATGTACAGCACCAGAAACAGACCCTTTGGTCAAACTCGTCCATGCCAATCAGAAATCCCAACCCAATCTAGTCCCACCTGCCAGCACACAGCCCATATCCCTCCAAACCCTTCTTATTCATATACACATCCAGATGCCTTTTAAATGTTGTAATTGTACCTGAATCCACCACTTCCTCTGGTAGTTCATTCCACACATGCACCACCCTCTGCATGAAAAAGCTGTCCCTGAGGTCCATTTAAATCTTTCTCCTCTCACCTTAAACCATGCCCTCTAGTTTTGGACTCCCCTACCCTGGCGAAAAGATCTCGGCGATTCTAGAAGATTAAGGATATTAAGATTAATCTAGAAGATTAATTCACATGGAATCCTTTGTGAGTTGATCAGTTGGATACAAAATCAGTTGGTCACAGAAAATAGAGGGCAGTGTGGAGGGAGTGTATTTCTGACTGGAGGTCTGTGACCCATGGTATTCCACAAGGATCAGTGCTGGAGTACTAATACAGATAAATGATTTGGATGAACATGTAGATGGTTTGATTAGTAAGTTTGCAGATGACACCAAAATTAGTAGAGTTGAGGATAGTAAGGAAGGATGTCAAAGGATACAGCCAAGAAATAGATCAGTTGGAAAGTTGGGTTAAGAATGGCAGAAGGCTTTTAATCCAGACAAGTCTCAGGCGATGCATTATGGGAGGTCAAATGCAAGAGGAAAGTATGTACTAAATGGCAGGATGCTTAGGAACATTGAGAGATAGTGGGACCTTGGGTTGCAAGTTCATAGCTCACTGAAAGTGACAACAAATGTGGAAAAGTTGGTAAAGAAGGTGTACAGCATGCTTTCTTTCCTCAGTCAGGCACTGAGTATAAAGTTGACAAGTCATGTTGCAGTTATATAATAATCCACATTTGGAGTACTGTGCGCAGTTCTGGTTGCCACATTATAGGAAGAATGTGGAAGCTTTGGAGAGGGTGCAGAAGAGGTTTACCAGGATGTTGCCTAAATTGGAATATATTAGCTATAAGTGGATGTTGGACAAACCTGGATTGTTTTTGCTGGAGCATCAGAAACTGAGGGGTGACCTGCTAGAAGTATATAAAGTTATGGCAGGCATGTATAGGATGGACGGTCAGAATCTTTTTTCCCAGGGTGCTAATATCAAATAAAAGGGGCATCAGTTTGAGGTGAGGGGGGACAGTTTAAAGGAGATGTGTGAGGAAAACTGTTTTTTACATAGAGGGTATTAGTTTCCTGGAACACATTGTTAAAGAAGGTATTAGAAGCAAATACAATAGCAAGGTTTAAGAGACATTTAGATAGACAGAGGAACAGACTGGGAATAAATGGATATTGACCATGTGCAGGAAGGTGGGATTAGTTTAGAATGGCATCATGGTTAGCATCTAAATGGTGAGCCGAAAGGCCTGTTCCTGTGCTGTCCTGCTTTATGTTCTATTATAGTCTGTTATTACTGAGCTAATGTATACAGGTAGCACATTTTGATCAGTAAAATGAAATTGGGCCCAATGCTTTGCATTACACTTGGGGCACAACAATGCCACTGCCACTGTCTTCAGATCTCAGATACTGTGTGTCTCTTCCACCTTATATCTGTGCTGCTGCACTGAAATTAATACTTACATTTATTTCCAAATCATGTTTCTCAGCACCTCAATAGCACACATACTAAACTTCCCTGACTTTTCCCCTCCTCAAACAACTTTGTAAAAAGCTTTGTGTCATCCATTTACAAGTATTTAATTCACCTTCTAATTTTTTTTAACCTTGGCAATGCCTTGCTCTTTCAACCTTGTTTTTGTATCATTTCCCAATTGAAAAAAATGCCTCTTGACAAGACAGTGATCAAATTACAGTCCATTGATCATCATTTTAATCTACTCATACAAGGCTCTTATGGTTCGCAATGCCATTTAAAGCTTTTCATTGGATTAGTGCATTAGAGTCGCTAAGAATATCTATGACATTATGTAATACCAACCACTGACAAAAGGGCAAAAGTTACATGATATGTAACTGTCCCAGAGAGGATTCTTGACAGCTCAACTCTATCAAGTTGTTGATTTATTTCCTTTGACCGAGACAGAGCTTTACTATCTCCCCTGAGAAGCTTCTAAGATTAGCATCGTCAAATAACCACGGCCCTGATTCTTATTATTACACTACTTAGTCCAGTACAGATAGGACAGGAAGCCCCTGTGACAGAGCACTGACCTTCTATACTGACCTATAGTTCCAATTTAGCAAATTTCACTGAAAGACAAAATAAAGAATTAGTGAGTGATTGAAAAATGATGAATAGTAAAATACTCCTCTAGAAAATAACCAAGCCACAAAAATGTCTATTCTCAAAATGAATATTAATATTGAAAAAATGGCATACTCTAACATAGAATATTTCCAGTGTAAGTAATTTACTCACTCCCACCCCTTCCATCCAATTACATGACACTTTCTTTTCCTATCTTCTATACCATGCAGCTTTGTAGTGGCCTGCACAAGATCACCAGATTGTGGGGAGTACTGAATCACATACAGACTTACATCTCCTTGGAACTGCATTTCAAATTACATTTACTTGAAGTTTTATTTTAAACTGTCAAAGCTAATTTTATAATTGTTGCAATCAAATGAAATAGCCACCCTGACTTCTTGGGGTTTATCATGGTAATACCACGAAAGCACTGGTGGAAATTCCAGAGAAATAGCTTAAATGCTATTTATGGTCATTTTGCACACATTTTCCACTGAACTCCCAACCAAGGTGTGACAGCATACCAATGGACACTATACCAAATTCTGTACTGAGCAAGTGCTGAAAATGACTCTATAAATGTAAGTAATTTACCATAGTTCACAAAGAATATTGGTATCTTTGTATTATGGAGTCAGAGGTGGTTTTATATATACTGAACAACCTCGATTATCCGACCGACACAAGCCGCGAGTATTTTGTTCAGATAATCAAATGTTGAATAACACAGTTTACCCAAGCATCAGGACCTTGAAATCATATTCGGATATTCTGAAATTCAGATAATCGATGTTCGGATTATTGAGGTTGCCCTGTATATGTAACTTAAAGGACACCACTTCAAACGTATGGGGTAAGGTTAGTGTGGCAAGTAAATTCATGCCACACAAATGCCAGACAATGATCACTTCCAATAATATAATCTAATCACTGTCCCTTTGCATTGCTATCACTGAATCATCTACTATCAATATCATGAGGGTTACCATTACCCAGAAACTCAACTGGACTTAACATAAATACGTGACTACAAGAGCAGATCAGAGGCTAGGAATACAGAAGTGGGTAACTCATCTCCAGACCTCCTGAAGCCTGTAAAAGGCACAAGTCTGGAGTGTGATGGAATACTCCTCACTTGCCTGGATGAGCACAGCTCCAACAACTCTCAAGAAGCTTGACACTATCTAGGACAAAGCAGCCTGTTTGATTGGCACCACATCCTCATGCGTCCACTCCTTCCACCACCAACGATCAATAGCAGCAGTGTGTACTATCTACAAGTTGCACTGCAGAAATCCTCCAAAGATCCTTAGACAGCACACTGCAAACCCATGACCACCTCGATCTTGTAGGACAAGGGCAACAGATACATGGGAACACTACTACCTGCAAGTTCCCCTCCAAGCTTGAATTTAAAATCTATCACCATTCCCTCACTGGCACTGGGTGAAAATCCTGGAATTCCTTCCCTAACAGCATTGTGGGTATACATACGCACGTTGACTACAGTGGTTCAAGATGACAGCGCACCACCACCTTCTCAAGGGCAATTGGGAAGGGCGATAAACGGTGGCCGAGCCAGCAATGCCCACATCCATGAGTAAATAAAAAAGTGACAAGGCAACCTCCATAAACTACCTCCGTCAGCACAAAAACTGAACCCTCAAAACTGGTGTCCTTCTGTAACACATGCTATTCATCTAATCAACTAAGCTAACCAATCCTGTGAATCTTTGTGGAGCATCAACCCTAGTATCAGCTGGTTGGACCAATACTATTGGTATTAGATCAAATGGCTTGTTTCTATGCTGCAAGTTCAATATAATTTTAAGCAACTTTGAATAATTTTGATAATACTTGTAATGAGTTTTGTGTGAATTTTTTATATGGTATCCTATTTCCAGTATAGCTTGTACAATAATTGTTTCAGCACAACACAAGATGTTGTTGGTGTTCATTACTATACTTGCCTCAAGAACACTTGAACTTTAGGTACTGGAATGTTATTTCATGTTAAATGTGTAGGTTATATCAAATGAGAGAAGATATACTTACAGGTGAATTAGAGACTTGAGTCCTCGAAATGCATGCCTTGAGATGGATTGGATTTTGTTGTTTTCTACAAACCTAGAGGGGGAGGAATAAGCATTTCAATACTTTCATACTCCTGATACACAATCTATGCACAATATGAACATGTTCAGATTTTTTATTTACTTACAGGTATTTGAGTTGAGAAAGACCAAGGAAGGCATCATCTCCAACAGTGTCAAAAGAGTTTGAAGTGAACAAGCTGTTATGGAAAGTAATAATTAGAAGAATAATAATATATATTTTCATAAAATATCTGATATTATGATTGATACTGAGAAAATTTACACAGTTCTCAATCACCTTTACAAAACATGATTTAGTTCCTCAGCCGGAGGATCATATTCAATTCTGAATGAATTATTGGTAGAGGAATTATTGGTAGAGGAATTGAGTTCCGGAGCCCTGAGGTCATGTTGCAGTTGTATAAGACTCTGGTGCGGCCGCATCTGGAGTATTGTGTACAGTTTTGGTCGCCATACTATAGGAAGGATGTGGAGGCACTGGAACGGGTGCAGAGGAGGTTTACCAGGATGTTGCCTGGTATGGTAGGAAGATCGTATGAGGAAAGGCTGAGGCACTTGGGGCTGGTTTCATTGGAGAAAAGAAGGTTTAGGGGTGACTTGATAGAGGTGTACAAGATGATTAGGGGTTTAGATAGGGTTGACCATGAGAACCTTTTTCCACGTATGAAATCAGCTATTACGAGGGGGCATAGCTTTAAATTAAGGGGTGGTAGGTATAGGACAGATGTTAGGGGTAGATTCTTTACTCAGCGAGTCGTGAGTTCATGGAATGCCCTGCCAGTAGCAGTGGTGGACTCTCCCTCTTTATGGGCATTTAAACGGGCATTGAATAGGCATATGGAGGATAGTTGGCTTGGATTGGCGCAACATCGAGGGCCAAAGGGCCTGTACTGCGCTGTATTTTTCTATGTTCTACATCTGAAAACATTGATAGTAAAATACAGGGTGGATAAAAATAAACTATTTCCACTAGTTGGATTCTGTATAACAAGAGAGCACAGTCTAAACATTAGAACTAGACTGTTCAGGAGAGATTTTAGGAAGAATTTCTACTCACAAAGGGTGGTATAGGTTTGGAACTGTTATACAAATGGCAGTTGATGCTCGATCAGTTGTTAATTTTAAAACTGAAATTGATTTTTTTTGTTAAACAAAATTATTAAGGGCTATGGGCCAAAGGGTTATATGGAGTCAAGCCAAAGATCAGTCACGATCTCATTGAATGGTGGAGTAAGGCAAGGAAGAATGGCAGACTCCATAGGCAGTGCTGTTGTTAACTGTACTGCTGGGAAAGCAGTTGAACTACACAGGTTCTGTGTAGGATGCTCAGGGAAGTCCTAATGCAATGTAATAGCTCCACATAGATTAGATTAGATTATTAGATTAGATTAGATTAGATTACAGTGTGGAAACAGGCCCTTCGGCCCAACAAGTCCACACCGACCCGCCGAAGCGAAACCCACCCCATACCCCTACATTTACCCCTTACCTAACACTACGGGCAATTTTTTAGTATGGCCAATTCACCTGACCCTGCACATCTTTGGACTGTGGGAGGAAACCGGAGCACCCGGAGGAAACCCACGCAGACACGGGGAGAACGTGCAAACTCCACACAGTCAGTCGCCTGAGGCGGGAACTGAACCCGGGTCTCTTGCGCTGTGAAGCAGCAGTGCTAACCACTGTGCCACCGTGCCGCCCACGATGGATCAGCAAAATTCTAGGGATTATGAATGACTTGAAAGAAACCTGTGGACAATTAATACTTCAGAACGGTTGAGATTGGGATTGGAAAGTTCACCAGATATTTACTTGAGGCAAGATTATAGCTCAGAAAGAAAATACAAAGGCAGGATTAGCTTGATGAGGCTTGTTGTGTGGGAAAATCTGAAACTGTGCTTGTGTTTAAGTATCAGACTGTAGTTTCCAGAGTCAAGGAAAGGAGGTTGATTGACCACAACAGAAGCAGTCATTCAAGCACTCCACGGAAGAGCAGCCCCAAGAGGGAACGTCATGGCCAGATTAACAGAATTAAGAACTGTAATCTCTTGCAAAGTTTCATGGGATTTGATGACGCACTATGTCATTAATACATCAAGAGTATTGCTAACAAACGTGTAGGATCTGTTTTAATCATATTTGCTATTTGAGGTGCACTGTGAGGTTTGATCACAGCCTAATATCTATATTTACTAAATGTTAATTCTGGGTGTTAGAAAGAAGTTGTGCAAATAGAGTCAAAGAATCATAAAGATATATAGCATGGAAATAGACTCTTCAGTCCAACTTGTCCGTACCAACCAGATATTCTATAATAATCTAGTCCCTAGGAGAAAGTGAGGACTGCAGATGCTGGAGAGTCAGAGTCGAAATGTGTGGTGCTGGATAAGCACAGCAAGTAAGGCAGCATCCGAGGAACAGAAGAGTCAACGTTTCAAGCATAAGCCCTTCATCAGGAATTATCTAGTCCAGCATTTGCCAGCATTTGGCCCATATCCCTCTAAACCTTTCCTATTCATATATCCATCCAGATGCCTTTTAAATGTTTTAATTGTACCAGCCCCCACCATCTCCTCTGGCAGCCATTCCGTACGCGCATCAACCTCTGCGTGAAAAAGTTGCACCCTCACCTTAAACCCATGCCTTCTCATTAGGACTTCCCTTATCCTGGGGAAAAATCCTTGAATATTCATCCTATCCATGCCTTTCATGATTTTATAAACCTCTGTAAGGTCACCTCTCAGCCTCCAATGCTCCAGGGAAAACAGCCCCAACTTATTCAGCCTCTCATGAAAACTCAAGCCCTCCAACCCTGGCAACACCCTTGTCAATCTTTTCTGAACTCTTTCAAGTTTCACAACAACTTTCCTACAGCAGGGAGACCAGAATTGAATGCAGTATTCCAAAAGTGACCTAACAACATGACCTTGTTAGTTTGTTTGAAACTGTTAAATCTTATGGCTTTGTTCTCTTAGTAAGTCTCCTTAGAAGTTGCTGGTGTAATGACAGTTTACAATTTTTTTTGGAACCTTGAGTTCTAAACTGAACAGACCAAATATGGCTTTATGTTTGATTTGTATTTCTCTATTGTGTGTTAAGAAAGAGAGACATGGTTTTAATTTAATTTTAGATTGGTTCTTTGAGTGGTGATTGAGTATCTGAACTTTGTTAATGCATGCATTTTTAATGAAGGTTTGCAAGCTTGTGGTAGAGCTTGAGGTGAACAGATCAGTGCATTAGAAACAAAGGTACAAGAGACAGAAAAACTGCTGTTGCCTAGCAACTGGAGTTCAGTATCATAGACAAAACCATCCACTACCATCATGTGCAACTTCAGTCAGATTGACAAAATATTATTAGTTTTGCATTGACTAAAAAGTGAGGCCATTGTGGAAAAATCCTGAATGGCTTTAAAGAAAACTCCCAAAAGGAAAACTGCTGAAAGCTGAGGGAATGGAAAAGTCATGCATTTGTTCTCAAAATGCTTCAAAATCAGTAAGAACTAAAATTCGATAACCAATTATAGCCGTGCCAATTGAATAAAAATAACTCCAAGTTAAGACAAGGTGACTCTTCTCTGACGTTTGAGTATTTGGAAGGTTGTTGTTGACAGTAAAAGGGATTGAATGTTTATTTCTGATATTTGTAATTAAGAGGGTTTCATTCAAAAAGTCTTTTTTATATTGGTAATGTTGTTTGTGTCTTTTCTGCTTTGATCAAAAATAAACTATTACTATATGTTATTGCGGCCTCTTGTGAACATGTTCCGTGACTGACCATCACAGTAAACAAAAATCAAAAATAAAATTGATATTGTCAAGCAAGATTTCACTGACTTGCCCAGTATTACCATTTACTGGAGATGTAACACTGGCCCCTGGCCAGATCATAACGTAAATTTGGCATTTTGGTCCAGGATTCTAACAGGAAATTCAATGATGGTAATTTAATAACAAGTGGTGATGTTTAGATTCTTCTTGTTAGAAATAGTCATTGCCAAATTGTTACTTTCTACTTATCAGCCTAATCCTGAATGTCATCCAGGTCTCAATGCATTTGGACATGGACTGCTTCAGTATGTACTGCTAGGTGGCTGCACTCTGGGTTCTGGCATTGACCCAGTCAGATCAGGATGTCCCAGGTTTGTGTGCTAGTCTGTACCATGTCAGCTGACTTAATTAACAACATGATAGCCATGAAGGTAAAATGATTAGAAAAGTCAAGAGAGAGGCTTTTATGGTGCAATGGTAGATTTCCTACCTCTGAGCTAGAAAATGTGGCTTCAAGTCCCACTTATCTTTGATGCCATAACATGTCTGAACAGATTGATTTAAAATAACTAATGGGGAGATGGTGGTTTAATGATGATATCAAGAGACTCCTAATCCTAGGGACACTGGGTTCAATTCACACTTTGGTAGCTGGTTGCGATTAATTAAATCTGGAGATGAATGCTAATCTCAGTGATAGTCACTGTGTGGGTTCCCTTTTGAAATAAAGTACAATGGTAATGTCCCTACGTCTAGGCCAGAAAGTCTAAGTTCATTGTCACTTATTCCAGAGATATATCATAACATGTCTGAACAGGTTGGTTAAAAATAAGATGGGGTAACATTTCTGAACTCATAATTGCAAGGCCATTGTTCCAGTGACAGGAGTTCAATTGCACACAACTTCGGGGAGAATTTAAATCAAATTAATAAATCAGATTTAAAACATACATCGCTTTGAAGGAGCTCCTGTCACACAATGGTAGTGTGGGCCAGGAGGTCTCAGCAGGTTGAATAAAATTAACCAGAAACGACAAGGAAAGATGTTTTCACTTTTAAAAACTGGAGTAAATGGAAATATTATAACTCACAGTGTCCCTTGTCTTCACCCTGCTGGGAGAGGCCTATCCTTTCCTGGCATGCTCTCACATTTTACAGCTCACAGCAGGTAGAGCGGGAATGTGAATTAGGCTTCATAAATGACATAGTGGATAGGCTGAGGCCTGAAATGTCGATTCCCCTGTTCCTCGGATGCTACCTGACATGCTGGGCTTTTCCAGCGCCACACTTTTCGACTCTGATCTTTAGCAACTGCAGTCCTCAATTTCTCCTAGCCCTCATTCCAGCAGTAAGCTCCGACAGCCATCTACTCACTAGGTTTGATACCCCTGGTGTTTTAAGCAATGTTCAAATCAATTGTACATGCTTCTGGTCAAATCTAGATTGTCACAGCACAGCACATAAAATAGTTCACAACTGCAACATCAGATTGCTGAGTATTTACAAGATGACAAGATGTTGAAGTAGAAGTAGCCCATTTAGACCATCGAGTCTGCTTTGACATTCAATGAGATTGTTGTTGATCTGATAATCCTCAACTGCACTCTCCTGTGTCATCTCCACAACCCTTATTGACTAAACGTCTATCTAACTTACCCTTAAAATATACTTAACAACCCAGCCTCAATGACCCTCTGCAGTAAAACCTTCTGAGAGAAAAAATGAGTTCCGCAGATTAACAAATGAGAGAAAAAAATTCTCCTCATCCCTGTTTTAAATAGGTGACTCATTACACTGAGATTATATCCTCTGGTCCAAGACTCTCCCACAAGGGGAAACAGCCTCACTACATCTTTGTGTGAAATCCCCTTATTGTATGTTTCAATAGGTTGCCTCTTATTCTTCTAAATTCCACTGAATACAAGTCCAACCCAATTAACTTTTCCTGATAAGACAGTCCCTCCATACCTGATATCAGCCCAGTGAACCTTCTCTGGACCTCCTCCAATACCTGTGTGTCTTTCCTTAGATATGAGGCACAAAACTGCTCATAGTATTCAAGCTGTGATCTGACTTGTACCTTGTATAGGTTTAGCAAGACCACCCTATTTTAATACTCCATTTTGATTAGATTAAATTAGATTAGATTACTTACAGTGTGGAAACAGGCCCTTTGGCCCAACAAGTTCACACCGACCCGCCGAAGCGCAACCCACTCATTCCCCTACATTTACCCCTTTACCTAACACTACGGGCAATTTAGCGTGGCCAATTCACCTGACCTGCACATCTTTGAACTGTGGGAGGAAACCGGAGCACCCGGAGGAAACCCACGCAGTCATGGGGAGAATGTACAAACTCCACACAGTCAGTCGCTTGAGTCGGAATTGAACCGGGTCTCGAGCGCTGTGAGGCAGCAGTGCTAACCACTGTGCCACCGTGCCGCCCTTTATTTCTTTTGAAATAAAGGCTAAGGTGCAGTTGAGGACACTGGATCTGTGCTTAATGGAGTTTGGAAGGATGAAGGGGTATCTGATTGAAACTTACAGAATTCTGGGAGGCTTGGACACAGTGAATATACAGAAAATGTTTTCACACGTTGGACCCGAGGGTACAGCCTCAGAGTGAAGGGTTGCCCTTTGGAAATTAGATGAAGAGGGATTTCGTCAGCCAGAGGGTGGTTAATCTGTAGAACTCATTGCCACAGAGGGCTATGGAGGCCAAGTCATTGAGTATCTTTAAGACAGAGATAGATAGGTTCTTGGTTAGTAAGGGGATCAAGGAATACGGGGAGAGGGCAGGAGAATGGAGTTGAGAAACATATTAGCCATGACTGAACGGGGGAGCAGACTCGATTGTCCTAATGGCCTAATTCGGCTCCTGTGTCTCACGGTATTATGGTCTAACATTCCATTTGCCTTTCTTATTACCTGCTAACAAGCTAGTGGATGATAGCAAGTTCAATTGCCACTTGTTCCAGACGTTTGTCATAACATGTCTGAACAGGTTGTTTAACAATAAGATGGGGTAACATTTCTGGACTCACGATTTGCGAGGTCTATTGCTCCAGGGATGCACTCAATCCCCAAACAGCCTTGCGGTGAATTTTAATTCAATTCATAAATCAGATTTAAAATGCAAATCACTTTGAATGAGCTCTTGTCACACAATGGTTGTGTCTCCTTTTGTGATGTACAAGGATCCCCAAATCCACCTGTGCTGCAAATTTCTGCAGTCTTTCCACATTTAATTAATATTCACTGTTTCTACTCTTCCTGAAAAAGTGCATAACCTCACCTTTTCCCACATCACATTCCATCTATCAAGTTTTTGTCTATTCACTTAATCTGGAAATGTGTTGCTGGAAAAGTGCAGCAGGTCAGGCAGCATCAAGGAGCAGGAGAATCGACGTTTCGGTTCCTGAAGAAGGGCTTATGCCCAAAACGTCGATTCTCCTGTTCCTTGGATGCTGCCTGACCTGCTGCACTTTTCCAGCAACACATTTTCAGCTCTGATCTCCAGCATCTGCAGTCCTCACTTTCTCCTATTCACTTAATCTGCCTATATCTCTCTACCATCCTCACCACTAGCTTTCCCACTTATTTTTGTGTCATTCATAAACTTGGCTGTGGTACATTCACTTTTCTCATCCAAATCACCAGTATATTATAAATAACTGTGTCCCCAGCACTGATCCTTGTGGCTCTCCACTAATTATTGGTTGTCACTCTGAAAATGCCCCTACTACCCTAACTATCTATCTTCTGTTAGTTAACCAGTCCTTTATCCATGCTAATATACTAACCCAAAAACAACAGGCTCTTAATTTATTAAGTAGCCTATCATGTGGTACCATATCAAGTACTTTCTGTAAATCCAAATATTTTACATTCAATGCTTTCCCTTTACATATCCTGCTTGTTCCCTCAAAGAATTCTAAAATATTTTTGAGGTTTAATTTCTGTGTACAGTTCTGGTTGCCCTGCTATAGGAAGAATATTATTAAATTGAAGCGGGTTCAGAAAAGATTTACCAGGATGTTGCCAGGAATGGTTTGAGTTCTAAGAAGAAGCTGAATAGGCTGAGACTTTTTTCAGAGCAGCATAGCAGGTTGGGAGGTTATAGAGTTTTATAAAACCGTGAGGGTCATTGATAATGTGAGTAACAAAGGCTGTTCCCTAAGGTGGGGGAGTTCAAAACTAAGGGCCATATAAGGAGAAAGATTTAAAAGTGAACTAAGAGGCAACTTTTAAACACAGACAGTGGTTCGTGTGTGGAATGAACTGCCAAAGCAAGTGGTATATGCAGATACAGTTACAACACTTAAAAGATGTTTAGACAGGTATATTGATCGGAAATGTTTAGAGGGTTATGGGCCAAACGCTGGTAAGTGGGACTAGTTAATTTGGGAAATTTGGTTAACGTGGACTAGTTGGACCAAAGAGTCTGTTTCAATGCTGTGTGACTGTATGACTCTATGACATGCTGGGCGTTTATATGCACCATAACAACCAGCAATGTATTCAAGAGGCATTATCAGCCACCATATTACCAAAGAACTTTAATGTCAGTGACATTTGTGACTTTTCCCTGATCTTACTAACTCCACAAAGCCTCCAATTTTTGAAGGCTGAGGCAAATTAGAAATCTGGGTATGAAGGTCAGCCTTTACTCGGAAGGTAACACATGCACCTCTGAATTGGAAAGTTGTAGAATTGAGCCACATCCTGAGATTCATGCACATTCTCATGATCTGCAGTGCTGCTGACTGCCTTCCAGATTAAACATTAAACTGACACCCTGTCTTCCCTCTCAGGAGGATGAAGAGATTCCCTGGTATTTTTTCAAAGAAGAATGGAGGTGGCGGGTTGGAGGGGAATATGGCCAATATTTAACCCTTGGCCAATGAAACCAGAAGGTGGCTCTCATTGCTATAACTGGGAGCTTGATGTGTCTCCAATGGTTGCTATGTATCGGACACAATGACTAGATTTCAACAGTACTTGATGGGCTGTTAAGTGTTTCAGGATAACATTACAAAAATGAAAGATCACTCCTTTCTACAGTGGGAAAATTGAGTGACCTTTGGAAGGCCAATCTGATTAACCGAAGCATATATCTACCTCTAGATGCGAGGCTCCAAGTGGTTTTCTATCACAACAGTTCGAAGACATAACATGGAAATTATCAGAATGTACAACACTGTAAAATATTCAGCTTCAGCGGTACAGCCTTGGCCTGAAGCACTCTATATTTAAGAAATTTCATTTTTAAAAACATACTACTCAACCAGAGAGTACCTGAGAAACTCAGCAGACCTATGGAGAAAGAGCCAATGGTTTGAGTCTATTATGATTCTCTTACAGAACAGATGCTGTCAGGTTTGCTGAGTTTCCCCAGCACTTTCTCTTTTTATTTCAGATCTCCAGCAGCACAGTGTTTTGCTATTACTCAACCAGCTCTCCTTCACAGCAGTACTGAGCTAATTATTTTTAAAATGTAACCCTGCGCTGTTACAAGTTTTGCTGCAGTAATACTCCTGCTGTTCTTGTAGCAATGAGAAGCTAAACCTATATGATTCCTTTGTCAAGTTAGAATGTAGTACCCAGGTAAAATATCTTTTCCTTTCCAAATATTACAGTATTATCAGGAAGGATGTTATTTTTTCATTGAATTTTATAACATCATAATCTGAGTCAAAACTGATGTTCTGTTATGTACTGCTTGATACATACAAAGTCACAAGTTCTCTCTACACACTAACACTAATAATTTACACCTTATATATTTGAGTCTCCTATACAGACGTCTGTGCAGATAATACTTTTTTTTTAAATTGCCCAACAATTTAATACTCATTGCCTTGCTGTTTAACCATTCCCGGGGAGATTTTAGTATTAACCTCTTCTTGCACGGTTAGTATTGTATTTATTTCAGAGTAACTGCATCAGCATTAAACCCCTCCTGACATGCCGCCGACACAGCCGCTGCTTCCACGCCACAACGTGTGTTCATTATCAACTGAATAAACACAAAAAAAGGATCTTACAGGAGCTGCAGGGAAGGCATGTGTAAAAAGCTGCCTTGTGGGATTTCACTGAAACCAGACTTCGCAAACGACCTGTAAACAAAACGCACCAATTAAAAAGATCAGAAATTCTGAGCTTTTCCAATCAATCGAATCACTGTTGACTGATATATCCATCATCAACTGACAGCAGCATGGAAGTATCCCTCAAACATGATGAACAGTGGTCTGCATTCACAGGCGTCTTTTTTTTTACACAATTGCAATGACAAGGGTGTAAGGTAGGTGAGATCCTGCGGTGATCATGCAACATTATATAATAAACACAGTCAAGCGTCCGATTAATGCCAATGACGGTAAAAGTATGCATCACGCAGTACTCACAAGGAAACTACACCAGGAGGAAAATTGTGTGGAATGGATTTTCTATTTTCGCACAAAGCATTATCCTTGGAGCAAGTGCACCCCCCGGGACATCTCAGCTGCTTGGATGTCTTCGACTCGATTAACAGCAACACATACACCATCCATAAGAAGAAGAAAATTCTTTTCGCAGCATATCCCATGCTTCGGAACACTCTTAGTGCAGTCAGTGCAAAGAATATCTCAGGTCCAGAACTGCTTGATGCTTTTTCCCCTGCGCTTGAAGTCAAATTCCGTCCCTCCAATGCCCACAAAACTGATGTATATTTCACTGGTGCAGCACAGCTCCTCATAGACTAGTCTGCTCCCATTTCACGAATACGAGGGCGAACCTAAGAAATTATTCCTGGCAGCAAGACAAATCTCTTTTTAATTGATTTTTATACATTTTTGTGAAAGTACCCTGTAATGTCGCGTAGCCTTTGTCGAATCAGGAGCGGGTTTCCTGTTGGTTATCCGCAGTTTACATGTTTGCAAAATGCCACTGCGGACCCCTTTCCAATAAAATGGTATATGCTGAAATCCTCTGGGAGTTTATTGAAGGAAATATTATGGGTGGATGGATCTTCAATCCCTGTACACCGTTCAACGAGATGCAGTGAGAAAAATATAAATAGAGCAGACTGTAATTTAGCAGTAATGGAAAGCATTTTGTAACATTAATATTAGTGCAGAAATCTTTTGATAAAAACTGATTATGTTTACAGATCTTCTTGAGAAATTATATTATGGCATTATATAAGCTATCAAATAATTAATGTTTAATATTTCTATATTGTATTAAATATTTACACTAATCCCCTACTCATAACATTCGATTTAAAATCTAAACCATTTCATTACCTGTAAAAGTCCAATTCTATATTTTAGCTTTCTACACCCACAAAACTATTTTTAGCTTTGGATAGAGAAAGCCTGAGCTAATTTTAATCCATGCCGCTCCTTGCAAAGGCTAAATTTAATGCAGCATTTTGAAGTTGCATTTGCAGGATCCATATGCAAAGCAGTTTCTATTTTTAGCTGCAGTGTAACAATGTGACACAAAGAATGCTGTGCTAAAAGGCAGATCAAGTGACGGTTCGTGTCCTTGATTTCCCGCTTGAGCCCCTGAGCAAAGACACAAGCCAGAGGCTAGTCAAGCTCAGAGATGCGTGAGGTGAAGAGTCTCACCCACTTCTGGTTGAATGGCTCAAGATCAGCAATAGATGAGATCTGATAATAGACTGGCCATGCACAAAATCAATAGGTTGCAAACATTGAGACCATTCACAACATTAGGTGCATGCAAGCTCTTCAAATAGCAATTCAGTCAGTCCCCTTCCCAGGCTTGACCTTTATAGCCTGCATGTTAACATACACGAGGAGCAGGAGAAGGCCACTCTGCCCTTTGAGCTTCCTATTCATTTCAAAACAATCGTTGCTCACTTGATTATTCCACATTTCCACCTACCACCTTAATCTTTCATCTCTTTGTGTACCTTTGCTTTCAAGATATTCTGCCTTTATTTCCACCACTTTTGAGGAAGAAAGTTCCAAAGACTCATGACCTTCTGCGAGATAAAAAGAAAGCCTTTCTTAATTGGGTGCTAACCACTGAGCCACCATGCCACCTCTCCCACTGAGCCCTTTCCTTAAATAAGGTGATCAATTATCTCTAAATAAAACCCCAGATGTGGTCTTACCAATGCCCTGTGTACCTGAATAATAATTGTGAGAAACAAAGTTCACTCACTTCAATAATTTCAGTCCGAGACAAGATCTGAATCAGTAGTGTCCTTTATTTCACACTTGCAAGTGGGTGTGATGATCTATTCCCTCCATCTGTGCTGCCCCTCACAGCATCTTATCACTAAGCCCTTTTAATTGGGGGTTTGTTCCTGTGTTTCTGTAAAAGTGGGAAACAGATGTTTATGCCTACTGTTTATACAGGCATATTTAGTTTAACTGCCTCTCTTAACAGCATTTTATCTAGTGCCTGTATTTCTACCATTGTTTTGCAGTCCCGTTTCTTTCTTGCATACATTTTTAGCTAATACAAAAAAACAATTATGCATTTCCTCCACATAGTTTCAATTCTTGTTGACTCAGCTCTTGGCTGAAACAATTACACACTGATGTGAGTGCATTTATTTTTTGTATAATCAATTATAATTGCAGAATTGCAGAAGTAACATTAATTTACCCATATCCCACAATAATCTTTCTATGTTCATATTCTATTCATCTTGCAATGGTATAATAGCATTCTATTATCTTTTCTAATTATTGATTGTACCCTGTGATAAAGGTTTATAATATACATTATTGTCGTTGCTATTATTATTGTTTGGGAATCTGGGTTGTAAAGTAGAGGTAAATGGACTTATGGTTTTCAATCTGTGAAGGCGAAATTTTTTAAGAGTCAGAAACTCATTCTTTTAGCAGTGAGTCAAAATAGCATTTCTGAGAATTTAGGTACTTAAGCTAAATGATTTGATAAGCTCCCCTGGTGACACAATTTATTAAGTTGAGCTGCTATGACCTAGAGAAAGAGAGGCCAAAACAGGTTCACTTCAGAAGAAGAGTCCTATTCTAGCATGTGTGCTGTTAAGCAGAGGCAAAGTAGACAAAATAACAGGAAAAAGCTCTGCCTTTATTCTTAAGAGTTCACTGAAGAAACTGTTAACCTGTGTCTGTGTGTCTCAAGGAAAGGTGAAGACTTTTGCTTTTGGTGCACATGCAGAAGTTCACCAAATGGGAATAGTTGCGCTTCTGTTATCAGTTAGAGTCATAGGGTCATACCCAGGGGAAACAGACCCTTCAGTCCAACTCTTCCATGCCGATCAGTTATCCCAATCTGACCTAGTCCCATTTGCCAGCATTTGGCTTATAACCCACTAAATCCTTCCTATTCATATACCCATCCAGATAACTTCTAAATGTTATAATTCTATCCACCTCCACCATTTCTTCTGGCAGCTCATTCCATGCATGCTTGAAAAAGTTACCCCTCAGTTCTTTTGTAACTCTTTCCCCCCTCACCTTAAACCAATGCCCTCTAGTTTTGATCTTCCCCACCCTAGGAAAAAGGATGTTGGCTATTCACCCTACCCATGCCCCTCATGATTTGAAAAACCTCTGTAAGATCATCCCTCAGTCTCCAACACTCCAAGGGAAAAAGCCTCAACCCATTCAGCCTCTGCCTATAACACAAACCCTCCAGTCCTGGCAACATCTTTGTAAATCTTTTCTGTACCCTCTCAAGTATAACAACATCCTTCCTATAGAAGGGTGACCAGAATTGTACGCAATATTCTAAAAGTGGCCTCACCAATTCCTCTACTGTATATGAGCTGCAACATGATGTCCCAATTCCTGTACACGCTGAACTGGCTAATGAAGGCAAATTGCTAAATACCTTCTTCACCACCCTGTCTATTTGTGTCTCCCCCCCTCCGAACTTTCTTTGACACTCCCTACTATTAAGTGTACATATCCTGACCTGATTTGCCTTGCCAAAATGCAACATTTCACATTTATCTAAATTAAACTCCTCGGCCCATCGGCCTACTGTCCATTTATTGCTCATCCTTTGTTGCCCTTGAAAAGGTGATGGTGTGCTGTCTTCTTGAGCAATCCGTTTGGACGATCTTTGTGGAATTATATGTGGAATTACATGTTCCAGAGCTAGACCTTGTTTCATCACTCTTCTGTGAGGCATCTTGGAGTGTTTCACCATATTAAAGGACCTATAAAAATTCAAGTTATTGGTGCCTCATCCATGATGCTGCTGATTTACTCTACCTCAGATAAAGTCTTCCTGCCAATATTGACACATTTAACACGTGTTTTGAAGAGTCCCAAGCCATGAAAATGATTCGAGAGTCCTCGTGGAGGCAAGCAGCTCGCTTACACAAGCCGTCAACCTCATGTCCGTATTAGGAGAAAGTGAGAACTGCAGATGCTGGAGATCAGAGTCGAGAGTGTAGTGCTGGAAAAGCACAGCCGGTCAGGCAGCATCCAAGGAGCAGGAGAATCAATCTTTCGATTGATTCCTGACAAAGAGCTTATGCTCGAAACATCGATTCTTTTGTTCCTCAGATGCTGCCTGATTGGCTGTGCTCTTCCAGCACCACACGCTCGACTCACGTCCATATTAGTCAAACTTTCTAAACTATACAAAACATATCTAAATATGTACTTTATTTGAACGGCTGGAGACAGGCCGAGACACGTGTTATAACTCTGTGCAGCAAAGCATCTACTATCACTAAGTAAGCAGGCATCTGACACCTATTGATGACCAGGAGGAGCTAACCTCCAAAATTCAGGTAGTCTGACACTGATTCAGAAAGCACAGAGATTTAGTAATGGCAACTCTGACTGAACTCTGCTTATCTTCATCTCGACCACTCCATGTGATGAAAATCTTAACATTCTAACAACGAAGACTGAATTCGTAGAAACAGAGGAACAGAACTAGATCATTCCTCCCATCAAGCCTGCCCTGCCATTCAATATGATGCAAACCATCAGGTTCTGGGAATTTATTCATTTTCAGTCCCATTAATTTCTCCAGTGCAATCTTCTTAATAATACTAATTTCCTTTAAACTCTTCATTCTCTCTAGCTGCTTGGATGTCTACTTCTGGGAGACTATTTGTACTTTCCTCAGTGAAAATTTACACAAATTAATCATTTAGCTTGCCTTCCATTTTTCTTCTGTTCTCATTATAATTTTTCCTGACTCTGCTTGTAACAGGTCCACATTTGTTTTTGCCAAATGTTGCATTTTTTACATACCTAAGGAAGCTTTCGGGATCATTTTATGTTTTTTATGAGATTGCATCCCTATTCTAATCTCCTTTTCATTATCAGAATCTTGGGTCCTATTTTGCTGTATTTTAAATCTGCCCAAACCTCAGATGTACTGATATATCTGGCCACTCTATAAGCTTTTCCTTATGCAATCCTGAACTTCTTTCTGAAGTTTTTTCAGATTTTGCACCTTGAAGAAACATCTAGTTTCAGTAAGTCATCTTACAGTTCTTTAAAGACTATCCACTGCCAATGTACAGTCAGGCTTTTAATGTATTTTCCCAGTCCAGCTCAGCCAACTTGTAACTCATGTTTCCATAATTCCCCTTTTTCAAATGTGACCCCCTTGCTTCGCAATGAATCCCCTCATTGTATCCCTATTAGATTTATTGATTATCATGTACTTACGAGGAGCAGGAAAATCGACGTTTCGGGCAAAAGCCCTTCATCAGGCATTCCTGATTTTCCTGAAACATCGATTTTCCTGTTTCTCAGATGCTGCCTGAACTGCTGTGCTTTTCCAGCACCACACTCTAATCTCTAATCTCCAGCATCTGCAGTCCTCACTTTCGCCTATCTTGTACTTACGCCAATGGTGATCCCCATAACACTGAGCACAGTCTTGTACCCTTCCCTTTGGCAGTTTTAATGATGGGGTGTCATAGAACATAGAACATAGAACATAGAAGAATACAGCGCAGTACAGGCCCTTGGGCCCTCGATGTTGCGCCGATCCAAGCCCACCTAAACTACACTAACCCACTATCCTCCATATACCTATCCAATGCCCTCTTAAATGCCCATAAAGAGGGAGAGTCCACCACTGTTACTGGCAGGGCATTCCATGAACTAACGACTCGCTGAGTGAAGAACCTACCCCTAACATCAGTCCTATATCTACCCCCCCTTAATTTAAAGCTATGCCCCCTTGTAATACCCGACTCAATTCGCGGGAAAAGGTTCATACTGTCGACCCTATCTAACCCCCTAATCATCTTGTACACCTCAATCAAGTCACCCCTAAACCTTCTTTTCTCTAGTGAAAACAGCCCCAAGTGCCTCAGTCTTTCCTCATACGATTTTCCTTTCATACCAGGCAACATCCTGGTAAACCTCCTCTGCACCCGTTCCAATGCCTCCACATCCTTCCTATAGTATGGCGACCAAAACTGCACACAATATTCCAGATGCGGCCGTACCAGAGTCTTATACAACTGCATCATGACCTCAGGACTCCGGAACTCAATTCCTCTACCAATAAAAGCCAGTACGCCATATGCCTTCCTCACCGCACTATTTACCTGGGTGGCAACTTTCAGAGATCTGTGTACATAGACACCAAGATCCCTCTGCTCATTCACACTACCAAGTATCCGACCATTAGCCCAGTACCCCATCTTTTTGTTATTCTTCCCAAAGTGAATCACCTCGCACTTAGCTACATTGAATTCCATCTGCCACCTTTCTGCCCAGCTCTGCAGCTTCTCTATATCCTGCTGTAACCTGCCACATGCTTCCTCACTGTCAACAACTCCTCCGACTTTCGTGTCATCCGCAAACTTGCTCACCCAACCTTCTAACCCCTCTTCCAGGTCATTTATAAAAATGACAAACAGCAATGGTCCCAAAACAGATCCTTGCGGAACACCGCTAGTGACGGCACTCCATGAAGAAACTTTGCCATCAACTACTACCCTCTGTCTTCTTCCATCCAGCCAATTCCTAATCCAAACCTCCAACTCACCCTCAATGCCATATCTCCGCTCATTAATCAACCTGTTGATCTGTCACTTTCCTGTCTCCACCAAGGTTAAGTCTGTGGTGGAGCTGCCTGAGAACACCCTTTTTAGCCCACCGCACTTTGATGCCCTTAACTAGAAAATTAATCATTCATTAATGCCCGCTGTAAACCACTTCCCTGCCCCTTGCTGCTAATCCAAGCCCCTTGTTCAAACATCACCCATAAACCCCAGCCGGAGACCTCCCTCTTGCCATGCTGTACCTGGGTGCGTTCTGTTTCTTGGCCCTCAAGTGGGTGTCATACCTTTCAAAACCACTGCTCTTCTGGTGGTGCTGATGAGTCTAGAATAGCTAGTACCCAGCTTCAGATTTTATTAATTCAATTATGGCATGTGGGCATCTCTTGTTAGGTCAACATTTATTGCCCATATTGCCCAGAGGACAATTAAGTCAACCACATTGCTGTTAAGTGTGGAGTCACATGTAGGCCAGACCAGTTCAGGATGACAGATTTCCTTCCCTAATGCATATTAGTGAGCGAGATGAGTTTTTACAACAATTGACAGTAGTTTCACGGTCCTCATTAGACCCTTATTTCCACATTCTTTATCAAATTCATCTACCATGGCAGGATTTGAACTCTGGTCCCCAGAATATTAGCTGAGTTTCTAGATTAATAGTTTAGCGAGGATAACATTAGGCCATTGTCTCCCCCTTGCCCTACAGTTCTGAGCAGGCAGGATTCCACCCCCCTAAATGGAGGTCCTTGATGGCGGAGGTAGGTCCACTGGCACAAGGTGTCTGGGCCTTTCCGAAAAGAAGGGACATAAGATTGTCCACGGTTGAAGAAGTGTGCTCGAACCCCTGCCATTTCCATAAGATTAAGCACGTTTTCGTTCTTTCTGTTTTATCATAATGTTATGAAGGTGTAGATATGTACTGTACCTTTAAGAGAGACTGGAAGCTGGCACGGACTTAGAGAGGCAGAGAGAATAATGAACAAGGTAAAAATGTAAACTTGGTTGAAACAAATAGCAGCAGATGGGT
This sequence comes from Chiloscyllium plagiosum, assembly GCF_037043375.1. Taxonomy (NCBI): domain Eukaryota; kingdom Metazoa; phylum Chordata; class Chondrichthyes; order Orectolobiformes; family Hemiscylliidae; genus Chiloscyllium; species Chiloscyllium plagiosum. Next base: position 135,481,350 of record NW_028270142.1, on the reverse strand, counting down.
TGCCATGATACAAAAACAAGTTCAAATTTGACCCATCAGTTTAAATTAGGCCCAAGATACCAAAATCCAAATCAAATTTGAATTTAGCATTTTGGTAATATTAAAATCAATGAAATGATCCAACGATTTGGGGTGTAAAATTGGACATTTTGAACAGTTAGTGGGAAAACTGTCAAGCCACCAACAAGTACAGACTGCCTGCAGAACAGCTCTCTGAAAGGTACCTGTCTATAAGAAGTTTGCACAGCAGAACATCAAAAAGATGACAGAGGAAAATATGCAGAAGAAGCTACAAGGAGAAGATTCAACAGCTGACTGATTTTGAAAGTTGAATTATTTTTGTAAATCTTAATTGGGACTTTTATCAAACTGTTATTGTAGAGTGGGAGGTAAAAGGTAGGTTTAAGAGAAAGGAGTTGTAAATAGTTGCTGGTTTTAATATTCTCTGTTGCACTTAAAGAATAAAGTTGTTAATTTTTACTTTAAATAGTGACCTCTGGGATTGTTCTTTGCCTTTTGAATTTTAACAGATTACAGCACAAGGTGAATCTTTTCTGTGTCGGATTTAAATTAGCAGAGGGGTTTACTCCATATCGTAACAATAAGCATTCACAATTTTATAGGCCTAATGTCGACTCTCAGATGTCTCTTTTGCAAAGATAAAAGCTCCAGCATGTCTAGACATTGCTGATATATTTAAATCTTCAATTGTGCTATCAGTTAAGCTCCCCATAATGTGAGTTTATCAGAAGAATATACAGACATGCTGGGTGTTATGTTCAGCGTAAGGTATCTGGGTCAGGGTCCTTGAGATCTGGGAAGTACTGAAAGGGGCTGTATTTGCGTGCATAATTTATCAAGATTCAACACAGCAGAGTTAACCAACAATATAAAACAGTCAGCGTCATAAGAAATGTTTACTCTAAAACTCATTGGATGATTTAATTACCAGGAAAAAAACCTAGCAAGCCTGAGAATTAGGAGTATTTTAGAATTCAGCAAAAGAGAAGAAAAAGTTTAATCCAACAAGAGAAAATAGAAAATGGGAGTAAATTTACAGGAAACAGAGAAACTGACCGTGAAAGTCTATAAATATGTTTAGAGAAAAAGATTAGGAAAGACAAATGTTGGTCCCTTACAGTCAGAACCAGGACTGAAAATGTGTTGCTGGAAAAGCGCAGCAGGTCAGGCAGCATCCAGGGAACAGGAGAATCGACGTTTCCGGCATAAGCCCTTCTTCACCTCTGATCTCCAGCATCTGCAGACCTCACTTTCTCCAGTCAGAACCAGGAAACTTATAGTGGGAAACAAAGAACTGGCAGAAGAATAGAACAAACTTTGGTTTTGTCTTCATAAAAGAGGACACGAATAAGCTCCCAGAAATGTTAGCGAACCACGGATCTGGTGAAAGGGTAAAATTGAAGAAAGTACTAGTCAGATAATGGTGCTGGCGAAATTAAAGATGTTAAAGGCTGACAAAGCACCAGAGCCTGATAATCTACAACCCAGAGAACTAAAGGACAAGGCCTTCAAAATATTAAATGCATTGCTGATCATCTTCCAACTATAGAGAATGGAAAACACAGTCCACCCTTCCATCCATTGACTCCATCTATACTTTCTGCTGCCTCTGGAAAGCAACAACATAATCAAAGCCACACTTATGATCGCTTCCACCGTCTTCCATCGGGCAGAAGATAGGAAAAGTTTGAATACACGTATGAATAGATTAAAGAACATCTTCCTCCCTGCTGTTATCAGACTTTTGAACAGATCTCTTAAATGTTAATTCTGATCTCTTTCTGTGCACCTTCTCTGCAGTTGTAACACCATATTCTGCACTCTGTTCTGCTACCCTGATGCACTTTGTATGGTACGATCTGCCTATATAGCACGCAAAACAACCCTTTTCACTGTATTTCAGTACATGTGACAACAATAAATCAGTAAATAAATCGATAAGAAATTCCTACAGTTTGGAGGTGAAAAATGTAACCCCACTACTTTAAAAAAGGTGGGGGAGAGAGAAAGAAAATGAGAATTACTAACGATTTAGCCTAACATCAGTCAGGGGAAAATGCTAGAGTCTATTATAAAACATGTGATCAAAGAACATTTAGAAAGCATTTACAGGATAGGATATGGCTAGCGTGGGATTATAAAGGCAAATCATGCTTCATAAATCTACTCGAGGTTTTTGAGATGTAACTGGTAGAATAGAACCATGTATTTAGATGTTCAAAATTCTTTTCATAAGATCCTGCATAAGAGGTTAGTGAGCAAAGTTAAAGCACGTGGGATATTAGTATGGATCAAGAATTGTTTGACAGACAGGAGACAAAAAGTAGAAATAAATGCATCTTTTCCAAGTGTAGGCAGTGACTAGTGGTGTACTACAAGGATCAGTACTTGGCCCCAGCCATTTTACAATCTATATAAATGACCTAGATTAGAACCAAATACAAGTTTGTTGATATCAAACTGAGATTGTGACTTATGAGGAGGATGCAAGGAGGCCTCAAACTGATTTCGACAAGTTGATTGAGTAGGCAAACACAGTAGATGCAGTACAACATGGTGAAATGTGATTTGGTGTGAAAATCAGAAGGGAAGTGTATTATTTAAATTATGATATTTTGGGAAATGTGAATGCTCAAAGGGATCTGAGTGTTCTTGTACACTAATCAATGAAAGTAAGTAGGCAGGTGCAGCATGCAGTTAGGAAGGCAAATGGTATATAGGCCTTTATTGCAAGAGGATTTGAGTTCAGAAGCAGAGAAGTCTTATTGCAGTTACACAGAGCCTTAGCAACACCACCATGTGCTGGAAAAGCACATCACATAAGGCAGCATCCGAGGAGCAGGAGAATCGATGTTTCGGACGTAAGCTCTTCATCAACAATGAGGCTTGTGGCTGGGGGTGGGTGGGGCTGAGAGATAAATGGGAGGGGGGTGGGGCTGGGGGTAAGGTAGCTGAGAATGTGATAGGTAGATGAAGGTGAGGGAGAAGGTGATAGGTCAGAGAGGAAAGTGGAGCGGATAGATGGGAAAGACGATGGACAGGTCAAGAGGGCAGTGCCGAATTGGAGGCTTGGGATTAGGATAAGGTGGGGGGAGGGAAAATGAGGAAACTGGTGAAATCCACAGTACTCCTGTGTTGTTGTTGGGTCCCAAGGCGGAAGATGAGGAGTTCTTCCTCCAGAGGTTGCGTGGTTAGGGTTTGGCAATGGAGGAGGCCCAGGACTTGCATGTCCTTGGTGGAGTGAGAGGGAAAGTTGAAGTGTTCAGCCACAGAGCCGTAGGGTTGGTTGGTGCGGGTGTCCCAAAGATGTTCTCTGAAATGATCCATAAGTTGGCGTCTTATCTCCCCAATGTAGAGAAGATCACATCGGATGCAACAGATACAATAATGACATTAGTGGAGGTACGGGTAAATTTCTGTTGGATGTCTGCAAGTTGGTGCCTGGCTTCAGTGGTGTATAGGCTGGTGCACCAAACTACCACAGTGCCCCCACTTGTCTGCTGGTTTGATGGTGAGGTTGGAGTTGGAGCAGAGGGAGTGAAGGGCTGTGTGTTGTGAGGACAGGGGGTGGACAAGTTGAGGAGGTCAATGTCATGGAGGCAGTTAGAAATGAAGAAGTCAAGAGCAGGTAACAGGCCAGATAAATGGGGTATGTTGGAGGCGAGAGAAGGCGTCCTCAGTGGATGGGCAGGCGTCTTGATTGAAAAAGTGGGCCCGAGTGCAGAGGCAGCAGAATACAGACTTTGACAGAGTACAACAGAAGTTCACCAGGCTGATATTGGATATTTTTGATAAGATTTGTAGCTCAGGTTGATGATACGTATGTAAGCTATCAGAGCTGGAAGGTTTGTTTTCAGATGTTTCGTCACTATGACTATGTAACATCATTAGTAAGAGTCTCTGATGAAGCGCTGGTGGTATGTCCCACCTTTCTATTTATAGGTCTTGGTTTCTTAAGACCGAGCAGAGGCTAAGGCAACAGATGAATGGACACCGCACAGCAATCACCAGCCAGGAATGTTCCCTCTCAGTCGGGGAACACTTCAGCGGTCTGAGACATTCAACCTCAGACCTTCGGGTAACCATCCTCCAAAGCGGACTTCGGGACAGGCAACAATGCAAAGTGGGCGAGCAGAGGCTGATAGCCAAGTTGATAGCCATGAGGTTGGCCTCAACCAGGACATCGGGTTCATGTCACACCACAGGTGACCCTACTGCACTACACACTCTCTCTCACACACACACACGTACACAAACGCGCGCACACACACACTCCTTCAGACCCATACATGCATGCAGACCTTCTCTCATATACAAGCTCTCTTTCATACGTTCACACACAAACAGTGCTCACATTCACACCCACACACGCACCCTCTCACAGACTTATACCCTGTTACACTCACACATATACGCATACACACTCTCTCTCACAGATACTCACAACCACCCCCTCTCCCAACACACACAAATTTGTACTTGCAGAATTTCATTTTACTTTGCTCAAAAACTGCATTGATACATGTAAGATTCCGTAAATGCCCTATTTTAAAAATAGAATCAGTCTGAACATTAGTCATCACCAGTGTACTATCTAAGCTGACATGGCACCTATTGTTAAAGTTCACTTGAAAATGCAAGTTTAAAAGAAGTTCTGAGATTTACATATGAAAGAACTGAAACCAGTATGGTCATTCTAAAAGATTAAAAATCACACAACACCAAAAATATCCAATATCAGCCTAGTGAACTTCTGTTGTACTCTGTCAAAGTCTGTATTCTGCTGCCTCTGCACTCGGGCCCACTTTTTCAATCAAGACGCCTGCCCATCCACTGAGGACGCCTTCTCTCGCCTCCAACACACCCCATTTATCTGGACATCCCGTGCTGGCCTGTTACCTGCTCTTGACTTCTTCATTTCTAACTGCCGCCATGACATTGACCTCCCCAACTTGTCCACCCCCCCGTCCTCACAACACACAGCCTTTCACTCCCTCTGCTCCAACCCCAACCTCACCACCAAACCCGCAGACAAGTGGGGGCACTGTAGTAGTTTGGTGCACCAGCCTATACACCACTGAAGCCAGGCACCAACTTGCAGACATCCAACAGAAATTTACCCGTACCTCCACTAATGTCATTATTATATCTGTTGCATCCGATGCGATCTTCTCTACGTCGGGGAGATAAGACGCCAACTTATGGATCATTTCAGAGAACATCTTTGGGACACCCGCACCAACCAACCCTACGGCTCTGTGGCTGAACACTTCAACTTCCCCTCTCACTCCACCAAGGACATGCAAGTCCTGGGCCTCCTCCATTGCCAAACCCTAACCATGCAACCCCTGGAGGAAGAACTCCTCATCTTCAGCCTTGGGACCCAACAACAACACAGGAGTACTGTGGATTTCACCAGTTTCCTCATTTTCCCTCCCCCCACCTTATCCTAATCCCAAGCCTCCAATTCGGCACTGCCCTCTTGACCTGTCCATCGTCTTTCCCATCTATCCGCTCCACTTTCCTCTCTGACCTATCACCTTCTCCCTCACCTTCATCTACCTATCACATTCTCAGCTACCTTACCCCCAGCCCCACCTCCTCCCATTTATCTCTCAGCCCCACCCACCCCCAGCCACAAGCCTCATTGTTGATGAAGAGCTTACGTCCGAAACATCGATTCTCCTGCTCCTCGGATGCTGCCTTATGTGATGTGCTTTTCCAGCACCACACTCTCGACTGTACTCTGTCAATGGCAAGAATAGATAGGACACCAACACTGAACGCAAAACTCCAATGTCTGGTGTTGCTAAGGCTCTGTGTAACTGCAATAAGACTTCTCTACTTCTGAACTCAAATCCTCTTGCAATAAAGGCCTATATACCTATAGATTAGAATCAATCTAAACATCAGGTCATAGACAGAGAACACAGGGGGCTAACACCTTCAACATATTGTCTAGCTATCACCATTGTTAACAGCTAACCTGAGAATGCAACTTTAAAAAAAGGGTTTTGTGATTTACACATGAAAGAAGTGAAACTATCACTGTATTCTAACAGATGAAAGGCTTAACAGACAATCAATTCTTCAATGTATAATTTCAGTTACATCACACTGCAAATTTTTGCTATAAATTCTGTGTTACGATCGAGCTCTCCACAATCACCTGATGAAGGAGCGTCGCTCCGAAAGCTAGTGTGCTTCCAATTTAACCTGTTGGACTATAACCTGGTGTTGTGTGATTTTTAACTTTGAACTTATACTGCCCGGCTTTCAGGACAGCACCATACAACCCTGTCACGGCAGACATTGCAAGGCGTATCAGAGTGTCAACATGGATACCACTATTATACATGGGGATATCACCCACCATGTACATGGCAGGTACTCATGTGACTCAGCCAATGTTGTCTAACTCATATGCTGCAGGCAAGGATGCACTGAGGCATGGTACATTGGCAAAACGGAGCAGAGGCTTTGACAACGGATGAATGGACACTGCACAATAATCACCAGCCAGGAGTGTTCCCTCCCAGTTGAGAATACTTCAGCGGTCTGTTTGGTACCCATGGGGATGGCCTCAACCGGGACCTTGGGTTCATGTCACACTAGAGGTGACCCCATTGCACCGCCGCCCCCCCCCCCCCCCCCCACACACACACACACACACACACACACACATACATACACACTCCGACAGACCCATACAAAAAAATGTCCATATCATAGAGGAGGAAGTGCTGGATGTCTTGAAACGCGTAAAAGTGAATAAATCCTCAGGACCTGATCAGGTGTATCCTAGAACTCTTTGGGAAGCTAGGAAGGTGATTGTGGGCCTCTTACTGAGATATTTGTATCATCGATAGTCACAGATGAGGTACCGGAAGACTAGAGGTTGGCTAACATGGTGCCACTGTTTAAGAAAGGTGGTAAGGACAAGCCAGGGAACTATAGACCAGTGAGCCTGATGTTGGTGGTGGGCAAGTTGTTGGAGGGAATCCTGAGGGACAGGATGTACATGTGTTTGGAAAGGCAAGGACTGATTAGGGATAGTCAACATGACTTTATGCGTGGGAAATTATGTCTCACAAACTTTAGATTAGATTAGAATAGATTACTTACAGTGTGGAAACAGGCCCTTAAGCCCAACAAGTCCACACCGACCCTCCAAAGAGCAACCCACCCAGACCCATTTCCCTACATTTACCTAACACTACGGGCAATTTAGCATGGCCAATTCACCTAACCTGCACATTTTTGTGTGTGTGGGAGGAAACCGGAGCACCCGGAGGAAACCCACACAGACACAGGGAGAATGTGCAAACTCCACAGGCAGTTGCCTGAGGCGGGTGAGGCAGCAGTGCTAACCACTGTGCCACCGTGCCGCCTCAAGAGGATTGATGAGGGCTGAGCGTTAGATGTGATGTGTATAGACTCCAGTAAGGAGTTCGACAAGGTTCCCCATGGGAGACTGGTTAGCAAGGTTATAGCTCACAGAATACAGGGAGAACTAGCCATTTGGATACAAAACTGGCTCAAAAGGTGGTGCTGGAGGTTTGTTTTTCAGACTGGAGGCCTGTGACCAGTGGAGTGCCACAAGGTTTGATGCTGGGTCTACTACTTTTCATCATTTATATAAATGATTTGGATATGAGCATAAGAGGTATAGTTAGTAAGTTTGCAGATTACACCAAAATTGGAGGTGTAGTGGACAGCGAAGAAGGTTACTTCAGATTACAACGGGATCTTGATCAGATGGGCCAATGGGCTGAGAAGTGGCAATGGAGTTCAATTTAAGTAAATGTGAGGTGCTGAACCTTAGCAGGTCCTAGGGAGTGTTGCTGAACAAAGGGACCTTGGAGTGCAGGTTCATAGCTCCTTGAAAGTAGAATCGTAGGTAGATAGGATAGTGAAGAAGACGTTTGGTGTGCTTTCCTTTATTGGTCAGAATATTGAGTACAGGAGTTAGGAGGTCATGTTGCGGCTGTACAGGACATTGGTTAGGCCACTGTTGGAATATTGCGTGCAATTCTAGTCTCCTTCCTATCGGAAAAATGATGTGGAACTTGAAAGGGTTCAGAAAAGATTTACAAGGATTTTGCCAGGGTTGAGGGATTTGAGCTCTAGGGAGAGGCTGAATAGGCTGAGGCAGTTTTCCCTGGAGCGTCGGAGGCTGAGGGGTGACTTTATAGAGGTTTATAAAATCATGAGGGGCATGGACAGGATAAATAGACAAAGTCTCTTCCCTGGGGTGGGGAGTCCAGAATTAGAGGACATAGGTTTAGGTTGAGAGGGGAAAGATATAAAAGAGACCTAAGGGACAACGTTTTCACACAGAGGGTGGTACGTGTATGGAATGAGCTGCCAGAGGAAGTGGTGGAGGCTGGTACAATTGTAACATTTAAAAGGCATATGGATGGGTATATGAATAGGAAGGGTTTGGAGGGATATGGGCTGGGTGCTGGCAGAAGGGACTAGATTGGGTTGGGATATCTGGTCAGCATGGACGGGTTGGACCAACGGGTCTGTTTCCATGCTGTACATCTCTATGACGCTATGACTCGCACAGACCTCCTCTCATAGAGCCACAGAGTCATAGAGATGTACAGCATGGAAACAGACCCTTCGGTCCAACCCATCCATGCCGTTCTCTCTCATATGCTCATACACACAGACCTCCTACACTCACACCCACACATGTACCCTCTCACAGACTTGTGCGCCTTTACTCTCACACTTACACACATACATACACTCTTTCACATACATTCAAACCCCCCCCCCCCCACACACACACACACACACACATGCACCCATGCACACACATGCATATACGTTTGTGGGGTGAATTTGTACTTGCAGAATTTAATTTTATTTTGCTCAAAAACTGCATTAGTACATGTAAGATTCTGTAAATCACCTTTTTTAGAAATAGAATCAGTCTAAACATTGGGAAACAGACAGACAGACTTTAGCCTTACACCATCAATGCATTATCTGAGCTGACATGGCACCTATTGTTAAAGTTCACTTGAAAATGCAAGTTTAAAATAAGTTCTGGGATTTACATATGAAAGAACTGAAACCAACATGGTAATTCTAAAAGATGACAGATAAGTCTCTTGATTAAACTTAAAATATAAGCCATAACTATTAAGTTAACCTGAGGCAGTGTTTGTAGAGGAATAAGACGGTGTTATTTTCTGGGTCTGTAGATTGTGAAGGAGCAAAAATGGCCTTTGCAGTGATATGTACTTCTTGTCAGATGTGGGAGTTTAAAGAGAGTTTAAGGGTTACTGCGGATTATATCTGCCATAAATGCTGTTGGATGTGAATCTTATCAGATCGAGTGGATCGGTTGGAGAGACAGATAGAAACAACAGCAACAGTATGTGATGGATGGCAGTTATAGGAAGGGGGGGCAAGTCTCAGATACAGTCACATAGATGGGTTAACTCCAGGAAAGTTAAGAGAGGTAGGCAGCTAGTGCAGGAGTCTTTTGTGGATATACCCATTTCAAACAGGTATGCTGTTTTGGAAAATGTAGGGGGTGATGGATTCTCAGGGGAACGTAGCACAAACAGCCAAGTTTCTGGTATTGAGACTGACTCTAATGCAACGAGAGGTACGTCGGCTTCCAAGAAATCAATTGTGTTAGGGGATTCTGTAGTCAGAGGTACAGACAGATGTTTCTGTGGCCAGCAGAGAAAAAGCAGAATGGTGTGTTGTTTCCCGGGTACCAGGATCAAGGATGTCTCAGAGGGTGCAGAATGTTCTCACAGGGGAGAGGGGCCAGCAGGAGGTCATTGTCCACATTGGAACCAACGACATTGGAAGGGAAAAGGTTGAGATTCTGAAGAGAGATTACAGAGAGTTACGTAGAAATCTAAAAAGGAGGTCCTCAAGGGTAGTAATATTTGGATTACTCCCAGTGCTATGAGCTAGTGAGGGCAGGAATAGGAGGATAGAGCAGATGAATGCATGGCTGAGGAGCTGGTGTATGGGAGAAGGATTCGCATTTTTGGATCATTGGAATCTCTTTTGGGGTAGAAGTGACCTGTACAAGAAGGACAGATTGCACCTAAATTGGAAGGGAACTAATATACTGGCAGGGAAATTTGCTAGAATGGGACCCAAGGAGATAGTGAGGAAAAAGATCGATGTGAGATGGGTACAGCTGAGAACAGATGTGAGTCAAACAGTCAGGGCAGGCAGGGACAAGGTAGGACTAATAAATTAAACTGCATTTATTTCAATGCAAGGGGCCTAACAGGGAAGACAGGTGAACTCAGGGCATGGTTAGGAACAAGAGACTGGGATATCATAGCAATTCCAGAAACATGTCTGTGGGAGGATATTCCCAGAAATACATCCAGGGAAGTTATTTGGGTGGAACTGAGAAATAAGAAAGGGATGATCACATTATTGGGATTGTATTATAGCCCCCCCAATAGTCAAAGGGAAATTGAGAAACAAACTTGTAAGGAGATCACAGCTTTCTGTAAGAATAATAGGGAAGTTATGGTAGGAGGATTTTAACTTCCCAAACACCGACTGTTAAAGGTTTAGATGGAGAGGAATTTCTTAAGTGTATACAAGACAATTTTCTGATTCAGTATGTGGATGTACCTACTAGAGAAGGTGCAAAACTTGACCTACTCTTGGGAAATAAGGCAGGGCAGATGACTGAGGTGTCAGTGGGGGAGCACTTTGGGGCCAGCGACCATAATTCTATTCGTTTTAAAACAGTGATGGAAAAGGATAGACCAGATCTAAAAGTTGAAGTTCTAAATTGGAGAAAGGCCAATTTTGATGGTATTAGACAAGAACTTTCGAAAGCTGATTGGAGGCAGATGTTCACAGGTAAAGGGACGACTGGAAAATGGGAAGCCTTCAGAAATGAGATAACTAGAATCCAGAGAAAGTATATTACTGTCAGGGTGAAAGTCAATAAGAGGTATGGGAAGAAAGTGAGAATATGACATTGAGATAAATGATCAGCCAATATCATGTTGAATAATGGAACACATTCAAAGAGTGAAATGGCTTACACTTGCTCCTATTTTTTTACTGTGTTTCTACAGTCATCTTAAAACAATGCAAGTTATTGTGTCCACCTCTAGTGCTTTACTCTCAATGGAGGTTGAATGTTTCATCAAAAGTAACTAAAGCATAGTTCATATCCTAGGTTACTAGTAGATAGCACATCACCCCCATAAAATGTAGCCCTCTTCATATCAGCAATAAAAATAAAACAGAATATTGGAAATAAGCATTAAAATACTGTAAATTGGCTCCTAAAATGAGAGGGAGAAAGTGAGCACTGCAGATGCTGGAGATCAGAATCGAAAGTGTGATACTGGAAAAGCACAGCCAGTCAGGCAGTATCCAAGGAGCAGGAGAATCGATACTTCGAGTATAAGCTCTTCATCAGGAATTCTCCTAAGATGAGAGTCTGGCTTGTCTCACTGAGGTAGGTTAACACTATTCACATTCATAGGAACATGTTGTACAGATAGAGGCCCTTCAGACCACTCTGACTGTATGGATCAGTGGACTGCTATCCAATTAGTCCCAAAACAAAAATAGGATGTCATGAATGGTGGAGGTCAGAAATAAAAACACAAAGCACTGGACAAACCCAGCTATGTGGCAGCTTCTATAGGAAGAGAAAGTGTTACTTCCAAATAAGGATCACATTGTATATGAAATGTTAACTCCATTTCTTTCTTCACAAATGCTACCAGACCATAAGACACAGGAACTGAAGTAAGCCATGCAGCTCATCAATTCCGCTCTGCCATTCAATGAGGTCAAGGTTGATCTGATAATCTTAAACTCCACTTTCCTGCCTTTTCCCCATTTTCCTTGATTTCCTTACTGATTAAAAATTGTCTATCACAGCCTTATACATAGTTAATGACCCAGCCTCTGCAATCGTCTGTGATGAAGAATTCCATAAATTCTTCCTCATCTCTGTCTGATTCTGAGATTGTGCGTCAGATGGAGTTACATCCTCCTGTCCCTGATCACAGCCCAGTTTTGAATGACCCAGTCTGAGGCATGTGGACACCCTCTGGAGGAAAGTGGCAACTTTCCCCCTCCCTGATGTGGCGCAACATCTGCAGTTCAGACTCCAGTGGCTCAACTTGGATCTGAAGTTCCTCAAGCTGCATACGTTTGCTACAGACGTGTTCTGTCCGGATCATCTTGGTATCCAGCAGCTTCTGCATACTGCCACACTAACATATCCCCCATCCTGCCATCTGTATCATATTGATTTAATTTATAAATGCATTACTCTGGATTCCCTGCATTTTAAAATTTTCTGTAACATTCAAAGTTTGGGAGATTTGTAGCTCGGGTGCTCGTTGTTGTCGTTCTGTTCGCCGAGCTGGGAATTAGTGTTGCAGACGTTTCGTCCCCTGTCTAGGTGACATCCTCAGTGCTTGGGAGCCTCCTGTGAAGCCCTTCTGTGATGTTTCCTCCGGCATTTATAGTGATTTGTATCTGCCGCTTCCGGTTGTCAGTTCCAGCTTCCGCTGCAGTGGCCGGTATATTGGGTTCAGGTCGATATGCTTATTGATTGAATCTGTGAATGAGTACCATGCCTCTAGGAATTCCCTGGCTGTTCTCTGTTTGGCTTGTCCTATAATAGTAGTGTTGTCCCAGTCGAACTCATGTTGCTTGTCATCTGAGTGTGTGGCTACTAAGGATAGCTGGTCATGTCCTTTCGTGGCTAGTTGGTGTTCATGGTGTTCACTGTAACATTTTTATGAAATAAAATCACCAGTATTAATTTTATGCTTAACCTACAATTTTTAAGGAAAGAGAGAAGAAAAACTGAAGACCTAAAGAGTTGGCATTTACTTTAGAGACTCAAAATACTCACTAATCCTACTCACCAACTAGCTTCTTTTGTTCCACACTGTTGGTCAAGATGTCACTCCACCACTGGTTTCACTGCAGGTCGACCTCTTGATCCACACATATCTTCTCCCACTCACCTTTTTCTGGAGCATTTCCTTCTTGCAGTAAACCTTATTTAAAGCACCTCTAAACCCCACTTTGAACAGGATTCCCACTTGAACCAAATCTCCAGTTCACTCATTTGAACATTGCCTCATTTAGCTGAAGTCTCCTTCACACTGGCCATATATATTACTGACCTGGTGAGCTTCTCCAGCACTTTCTGTTTATAATCCAATTAGACATAATCCCGTGCTCTATCTCTCCATCATTTCCCTTCTCTTTCACACCACTTCCCTGCATTCTTATTTTCAAATAAACATCTAATTCTCCTCGGAAAGTTGCTGTTATATTTCCCACCAATTTTTCAGGCACTGCATTTTGGTCATTTAAACCATTTTTTAATTTTTTTTTTGCCAATTACGTTAAATCTGTTTCCTCTGATTACTGACTCTCCCACCACTGTGAGCTGTTGAAATTTATTGACTCCTCCCCTTGCAGAGCAGCACAGTTGCTCACAGTACCAGGGACCTGGATTCCACCCTCAGGTGACTGTCTGTGTGGGAGCTTACATTTTCTCCCTGTGTCTGTGTGGGTTTTCTCCCACAGTCCAAAGCTGTGCAGGTTAGATGGATTAGCTGTGTTAAATTGCCCATAGCGTGTAGGAGTGTGCAGGCTATCAGGATAAGCCTTGGGAAATGCTGGGATAGGGTGGGGAGGGGTGGGGGTGTGGTGATGTGGTGGTGGCATGTTCTTCGGATGGTTGCATTATGACACGGGGTAAATGTCCCCTGCTAATTTAGACCAGCAACCCAGAAAATAAATAAAAACGCGCTGTAATCTGTGAAAATCCGAGAGACAAAGGACTCTCCCAAAATTAAAAATTAACAACTTTATTTTTTTAAAGTCTAACAGAGAATAATTAACTAACAACTATTTACAACTCCTTTATCTAAATCTATCTTTTTCCTTCCCCTCTACAATACTGGTCCAATAAAACCCCCGATTAAGATCTACAGAAAAAATTCAGATTACAAAACCAGCCAGCTATCGAATCTTCTCTTTGTAACTTCCTCTGTAGATTTGCTCTCCAGGTCAATGTCAATGTTTTTTTCTCTGTGCAAACTCCTTCTCCAGACAGGTACCTCTCAGAGTTCTTATTAGCAGCCTACATCTGTTGGTCTTTTGCTCAACTTTCGGCTCTCCCTCAACCACTCAATTTTTTTCCAGTTTTATTCCCCAAAATATCAGATTGTTTCATTGGTTTTAATATTGGTCAAAATACCAAATTCAAACTTGATTGGAATTTGGTATCTTAGGGCATAATTTAAACTGTTTGGCCGAATTTGAATTTGTTTTTGTCTCACAGCAACCCAGCCAGTGCGAGCTGTTCTGACCAAGCATTACATTGTTACCTTGTTCCAGACACACTGCCTCTCCAAGTCATAGAGTCATAGAGATGTACAGCACAGACCCTTCGGTCCAACCCATCCATGCCGACCAGATATCCCAACCCAATCTAGTCCCACCTGCCAGCACCCGGCCCATATCCCTTCAAACCCTTCCTGTTCATATACCCATCCAAATGCCTTTGAAATGTTGCAATTGTACCAGCCTCCACCACTTCCTCTGCTTTCAACTCTCTTAAAGGTACAGTGCTCCTTACACCTTCATAGCACCTTCCCCCTTAATGAAAAGATGGCTTCTTTTTTTCTATTCTTTAAACACATACAAATAACTTTAATCTAAGTTCACCTTAATATCATTGGATAACTACAAATCTCATCTAAACTTTATCAGTTAAGTCCACGATAACGCATCTACGCTTACATTCTTACAACCCACAACATATACGATTTTTGAATTAAAAGTCTGTAACATAAAATTCCAATGAAATAGTCTCATATTCTTGTCTTTAAAGATTCTAAGAATGTAAAAGGATTCTGATCCGTGTACACTATTGTCTCTGAAACATTGATCATGCCATACACATTAAAATGTTATAAGGCCAGTACCAAACTCAATAGTTCTTTTTCGATCGTTGTGTATTTCCTGTGCTGGATGTTGAGTTTTTTCACAAAGTAACCAACTGTCAGTTCAATCCCATCCTCATCTTCCTTTAGCAGTACGGCTCCAACCCCTATGTCACTAGCATCGATGGTGACTTTAAAAGGTTTTGAAAAGTTTGGTGTAGCTAAAACTGGTTTGGTGGTTAATAATGATTTCAACTGGTTGAATGCAAATTGGTTATCAGTGCCACTACATTGCTGAAGTTTGGAACAAACTTCCGATAGAATCTGCTGAGTCCTAAGATTCGAAGCACCTCTTTCTTTGAGGTTGGTTGTGGACGTTCCTCAATAGCCTTCGTCTTTGTGTTCCGTGGGGTCAACCTTCCATGACAAATGTTATGCCCCAAGAACATCAAGTCTGCTTTTGTGAATTCAGTTTTATTTACGTTTATTACCGTTTTTGCTTCTCGTAGTCATTCAAAGAGCTCTGCTATCTGCACCATGTGATCTTTCCAGGACTTACTAATGATCTTTACATCATCCAAGTAGACTGTACAGTTTGTTAAACTGTATTACACAAGAGAGAAAGAACTGGAGAAAAAGGTGTCAGTTACTCATGAAGCAGGTGGCTGATAAAAGCTCTGAGACTCAGACGTGTTCCCAAGGGGACGACGTGTTAGCACTGTTACCAATGATAGGAAATCCCTTCAAAGCCAGATTTAGTGGTTCATGAGTCTTTGAAATGTGGTGGATGTGTTCTTCATTCCAAATGGTATCACTTTAAATTGATATAGCCTATGTGGAGTTACAAACACAGAAATTTCTTTCGTTATCTCTCATAAAGGTACCTGCCAGCAACCATGCAGTCAGTCTAACTTAGTGATGTAATTACTTGTTCGACTTTCTCGATACAGTCCACCAATCTCAAAATTGGATACAAGTCCAATTTTGTAATGGCATTGACCTTACGATAATTCACGCAGAATCGTTGAGTCCCATCCAGTTTGGGAACTAAGACAATCGACGAACTCTACTCACTTTGGCTCGGTTCGATGGTATCCTTATTGAGTATGGCCTCCACCTCCTTCTGGACCAATCTGGTTTTTTAAAAGGACTAAGCTGATAGGGGTGTTATTTTATTGGAGAAGTATTCCCAACTTCATGTACAATAACATTAGTCCTCCCATCTGATTCTTACATATGTCCTTATACTGCAGTAACAAATCTTTCAATTGCGTTCTTTGCTCATGAGACAGATAGTTTACTAACCTATCCCACTCCTTTTCATTTTTTAATCTATTCTGAGGTACATCAAAATGCACATCATCTGGATTTGATTCCTCACTCTGCAGGGCTGTAACTAACAAGGTAAAAACAATGACTGCAGATGCTGGAAACCAGATTCTGGATCAGTGGTGCTGGAAGAGCACAGCAATTCAGGCAGCATCCGACGAGCAGCAAAATCGACGTTTCGGGCAAAAGCCCTTCATCAGGAATAAAGGCAGAGAGCCGGAAGCGTGGAGAGATAAGCTAGAGGAGGGCTCCCTCACCACCAGACGCCTGGAGGAAGAACGCCTCATCTTCGGCCTCGGAATACTTCAACCCCAGGGCATCAATGTGGACTTCAGCAGCTTCCTCATTTCCCCTTCCCCCACCTCATCCTAGTTTCAAACTTCCAGCTCTGTACTGTCCCCTTGACCTGTCCGGACTTGTCCGACCTGCCTAGCTCCTTTTCCACCTATCCACTCCACCCTCTCCTCCCTGACCTATCACCTTCATCTCCTCCCCGACTCACCTATTGTACTCTATGCTACTTTCTCCCCACCCCCACCATCCTCTAGCTTATCTCTCCACGCTTCAGGCTCTCTGCCTTTATTCCTGATGAAGGGCTTTTGCCCGAAACGTCGATTTTGCTGCTCGTCGGATGCTGCCTGAATTGCTGTGCTCTTCCAGCACCACTGATCCAGAATCTGGTTTCCAGCATCTGCAGTTATTGTTTTTACCAGGGCTATAACTAACACCCGTTTCTCCAGTTCTTTCTCTCTCGTGTAATACGGTTTCAAGATGTTCACATGACATACCCGATACCTTTTTTCTATCTGGCATCTTTACTAGATAGTTCATCTGACTCAACTATTTCTCAATTTGGTAGGCACCACTAAACCTGGCTTTGAAGGGATTTCCTATCATTGGTAACAGTGCTAACACGTCATCCCCTTGGGAACACGTCTGAGTCTCAGAGTTTTTATCTGCCATCTGCTTCATTCTATGCTGTGCCCTCTTTAGATATTATTTAGCTAACTCACCTACTCAATTTAATCTCTCCCTCACCTCCAATACATAATCTAGGTTTGAGATCTCTGACTTTGGTCCTGTGAAATGTTCTTTAATTAATCTCAAAGAGCCTCTCACTTGATGCCCAAATATTAACTCAAAGAGAGTGAACTGAGTAGATTCATTTGAGGCATCTCTAATGGCAAACAATATGAATGGGATACTTTTATCCCAATCATTCGGTAATCCTGACATTGTGCTCTCAACATGGTCTTCAATGTGTGATGTCACCTTTCTAAAGCTCCCTGGGATTCAAGATGATCCGCATTGGATTTAAAGTGCTGTTTACCTAAGGTACCCATAGCCTCCTTAAACAGCCTAGCAGTAAAATTTGACCCTTGGTCTGACTGCATCTCTCTGGGTAGCCCATACCATGTGAAGAAAGCTACTAACTCATCCAGAATTCTTTTTGCCTTGATACTCCATAATGGAATTGCTTCCAGAAATCTAGTAGACACATCCATTATGGTTAGCAAGTACTGGTTCCCACTTTTAGTTCTCGGGAGGGGACCTACACAATCAATTATAATCTGCATGAAAGGTTCTTCAAATGTGGGAATTGACAACAAAGGTGCGGGTTTTATCACCGTCTGTGGCTTACCTACCATTTGGCATATATGACACATATGGCAAAAGTCAACCACATCTTTGTGCATTCCAGGCCAGTGAAAATGTTTTCATACCTTAATTTGAGTCTTTCGTACCCCTAGGTGACCTCCTACAGGTAGTTAATGTGCTACTCATAACACTGCCTGTGTATGTAATACAATCTGGTGCACTTCAGCCCATTTCTCCTCTGCACTAACATGCTGTGGACTCCATTTCCGTCTTAGGATCCTATCTTTCAGATAATAACCGTCAGGAATATTCTCTGCCTCCTTTTCAGAGTACACATCCACATATATATCTTTTATCATCTTGTCTTGCTGTTGCAAGTCCCTTAGCCTTTCAGGACTAAACACTTCTGTCTGATCCTCTGTCTATTCAGGTTTTTCCTGCAAAACAGGGTGTCAAACATGGTTTCTGGTAACTGAATCTCAACTCCTTCATCTCTCTCTTTAGTTTTTGCTTCATGCTGTAACTTATAAAGTGAGATCTGGTTTCCACACAGTCTGGGAAAATACCAGGAAATTTCTGTTTTAACTCCTCAGTTTATTGGTCTTCCTTGGGCTTCTCCACAACAAGGGGTGTCACTCCCGTCTTGGATCCTGCCAAATCATTCCCAAGAACAAACTGAATTCCTGGAACTGACACTCTGTCAATCACTCCCACTGTAACTTCCTCAGTGTTGAGTTGGCATTCCAACCTGATCTTAAATAGGGGAACGCTAAATTCCTGCCCATCTATCCCACAAAGTACCACATTCTCGAGTCACAGATCAGAAAGAGTGCATATATGCTCATCACTTACTATCAGCGACTGGCTAGATCCTGTATCTCTCAATATTATAACCTCTTGTCCTTCTCCCCCTGTTCTTTCTGAGTAAACTTTATCCACAGAAGTGAATTCTTTGTAGTGATTAGGCACTAACTCCATACCCAGTCGCTGCCTAGGCTGTGCACTCTCCTGCAGCTCCTTGGCTCTTCCTGAGGTTTCCTTTATTACCTTCACTAATGCAACTGGCTTATCTTCTTAGAGTCATAGGGTCATAGAGATGTACAGCATGGAAACAGACCCTTCGGTCAAACCTGTCCATGCAGACCAGATTTCCCAACCCAATCTAGTCCCACCTGCCAGCACCCAGCCCATATCCCTCCAAACCTTTCCTGTTCATATACCCATCCAAATGCCTCTTAAATGTTGCAATTGTACCAGCCTCCACCACATCCTCTGGCAGCTCATTCCATACATGTACCAACCTCTGCGTGAAAACGTTGCCCCTTAGGTCTCTTTTATATCTTTCCCCTCTCACCCTAAACCTATGCCATCTAGTTCTGGACTGCCCGACCCCAGGGAAAAGACTTTTGACTATTTATCCTATCCATGCACCTCATAATTTTGTAAACCTCTATAAGGTCACCCCTCAGCCTCCGACGCTCCAGGGAAAACAGCTCCAGCCTGTTCAGCCTCTCCCTGTAGCTCAGATCCTCCAACCCTGGCAAAATCCTTGTAAATCTTTTCTGAACCCTTTCAAGTTTCACAACATCTTTCTGAT
This sequence comes from Chiloscyllium plagiosum, assembly GCF_037043375.1. Lineage (NCBI taxonomy): Eukaryota > Metazoa > Chordata > Chondrichthyes > Orectolobiformes > Hemiscylliidae > Chiloscyllium > Chiloscyllium plagiosum. Next base: position 135,461,859 of record NW_028270142.1, on the reverse strand, counting down.
AGGAAGGAGACCAGAATTGCACGCAATATTCCAACAGTGGCCTAACCAATGTCCTGTACAGCCGCTACATGACCTCCCAACTCCTGTACTCAATACTCTGACCAATAAAGGAAAGCATACCAAACGCTTTCTTCACTATCCTATTTACCTGCAACTCCACTTTAAAGGAGCTATGAACCTGCACTCCATGGTCTCTTTGTTTAGCAACACTCCCTAGGACCTTACCATTAAGTGTATAAGTCCTGCTAAGATTTGCTTTGCCAAAATGGAGCACCTCGCAATTATCTGAATTAAACTCCATCTGCCACTTCTCAGCCCATTGGTCCATCTGGTCCAGATCCTGTTGTAATCTGAGGCAACTCTCTTCGCTGTCCACTACACCTCCAATTTTGGTATCATCTGCAAACTTACTAACTGTACCTCTTATGCTCGCATCCAAATCATTTATGTAAATGAAAACAAGTAGAGGGCCCAGCACTGATCCTTGTGGCACTCCACTGGTCACAGGCCTCCAGTCTGAAAAACAACCCTCCACCACCACCCTCTGTCTTCTACCTTTGAGCCAGTTCTGTATCCAAATGGCTAGTTCTCCCTGTATTCCATGAGATCTAACCTTGCTAATCAGTCTCCCATATAGATCACACCTACTGCTCTGCCCTCATCAATCTTCTTTGTTACTTCTTCAAATAACTCAATCAAGTTTGTGAGACATGATTTCCCACGCACAAAGCCATGTTGACTATCCCAAATCAGTCCTTGCCTTTCCAAATACATGTACATCCTGTCCCTCAGGATTCCCTCCAACAACTTGTCCACCACTGAGGTCAGGCTCACCAGTCTATAGTTCCCTGGCTTGTCTTTACCGCCTTTTTTAAACAGTGGCACCACGTATGCCAACCTCCAGTCTTCCGGCACCTCACATGTGACTAACGATGATACAAATAACTCAGCAAGAGGCCCAGCAATCCCTACTCTAGCTTCCCACAGAGTTCTCGGGTACACCTGATCAGGTCCTGGGGATTTATCCACTTTTAACCGTTTTAAGACATCCAGCACTTCCTCCTCTGTAATCTGGACATTTTGCAAGATGTCACCATCTATCTTCTTTTGCCACATTTTTTTCCCACAGTGCCTTTCTTTAACAACCAGCACTGTGACTTTACATGTCCCACTTTCTGGCATTGAAAACACCGTTTCCCAGTGTCCTGAAACCACCAGCACTGTAATTTTCCATGTCCCACTCCATTACAGAGGCCTTTCACCTCCTGTTCACCCTCTTGAGCTTCTTTAACATGTGGTAAATTTTTACCAGTATTCTCTACTCTTGGTTTTGTTGTGTAGGATCTCCCCTTCTCCCAACTTCTATCCCTCACAGGACAAAATTCTGGCCGGAAGCTTGCCTTATGCACCAACATGTATTCATCTGCTAATTCTGCTGCCCTTCTCACTTCCTAAACTTTCTATTCCTCCATATGAATTCTTACCATCTTCGGAAATGTGTTTTTAAACTCCTCCAGCAGAATAATCTCTCTTGGAGCCTCAAAGGTCCTATCTATTTTTAAAGCACACACTTATCTATCAGAATGACTCTGTTTAATTCTTTTGAACTCAGCATAAGTGTGACCTGGTTCCTTTTTTATGTTTCTGAACCATTGTCTATATGCTTCTGGTACCAATTCATAAGCACTGAAAATAGCCTATTTAACTTCTTCATAGTCTCTTGACCCCTCATTTGACAGAGTGGCAAATAAATCATTTGCTCTGCCTACCAGTTTAGCCTGAATGAACATTACCCATAATCCACAGACCACTCCATTTGCCTAGCTAAAACCAGCCAGCTGTCGAATCTTGTCTTTCTTTGTACGTTTGCTCTCCAGGTCGGTGTTGATGTTTTTTTCCGTGCAAACTCCTTCTCTAGACATGTACCTCTCAGAGAGTTCTTCCTAGCCACCTACATCTGTTGGTCTTTTTGCGGTTCTCTCTCAACAGTTCAATTTTTCTGGTTTTATACCCAAAAACATCAGATTGTTTCATTGGTTTTAATATTGTCAAAATACCAAATTCAAACTTGATTAGTTTGGTGTCTCGGGGCATACTTTAAACTGATTGGCCAAATTTGAATATGTTTTTGTCTCATAGCAACCTAGCCAGTGCTAGCTGTTCTGACCCAGTGTTACATTGTTACCTTGTTCCAGACTCTCTGTGGCTCTCTAAGTCCTTGCTAGCTTTCAACTCTCTTAAAGATACAGTACCCCTTATACCTTCATAACAGCTGGTGTGGATGTGGTGGGCCGAATGGCCTGCTTCCACTATGGCTGTATCGGCGCTACCTCGTGCTCCCACGAGGAGGTTGAACAGTTCATCCACTGTATCGGCGCTATCTCGTGCTCCCACGAGGAGGTTGAACAGTTCATCCACTACACCAACACCTTCCACCCCGACCTCAAATTCACCTGGACAGTCTCGGACTCCTCCCTCCCCTTCCTAGACCTTTCTGTTTCTATCTCAGGCGACCGAATCAACACCCTGTATCGGCGCTACCTCGTGCTCCCACGAGGAGGTTGAACAGTTCATCCACTACACCAACACCTTCCACCCCGACCTCAAATTCACCTGGACAGTCTCGGACTCCTCCCTCCCCTTCCTAGACCTTTCTGTTTCTATCTCAGGCGACCGAATCAACACGGACATCTACTACAAACCTACCGACTCCCACAGCTACCTGGACTACACCTCCTCCCATCCTGCCCCCTGTAAAAACGCCATCCCATTCTCCCAATTCCTTCGTCTCCGCCGCATCTGCTCCCAGGAGGACCAGTTCAAAATACGTACAACACAGATGGCCTCCTTCTTCAAGGACCGCAATTTCCCCCCCGACGTGGTCGACGGTGCCCTCCACCGCATCTCCTCCACTTCCCGCTCCTCCGCCCTTGAGCCCCGCCCCTCCAACCGCCACCAGGACAGAACCCCACTGGTCCTCACCTACCACCCCACCAATCTCCATGTACAGCGCATCATCCGCCGTCACTTCCGCCACCTCCAAACAGACCCCAGCACCAAGGATATATTTCCCTCCCCTCCCCTATCAGCTTTCCGTAGAGACCACTCCCTCCGCGACTCCCTTGTCAGATCCACACCCCCCACCGACCCAACCACCACTCCCGGCACCTTCCCTTGCAACCGCAGGAGGTGCAACACTTGCGCCCACACCTCCCCCCTCACTTCTCTCCAAGGCCCCAAGGGAAACTTCCATATCCGCCACAGATTCACCTGCACCTCCACCCACATCATCTACTGCATCCGCTGCAGCCGGTGTGGCCTCCTCTATATTGGGGAGACAGGCCGCCTACTTGCGGAGCGATTCAGAGAGCACCTCTGGGCCACCCGGACGAACCAACCCAACCAACCTGTGGCACAGCATTTCAACTCCCCCTCCCACTCCACCGAGGATATGCAGGTCATTGGACTCATCCACCGCCAAACCACAACAACCCGACGGTCGGAGGAGGAGCGTCTTATCTTCCGACTGGGAACCCTCCAACCGCAGGGGATGAACTTGGACTTTACCAGTTTCTTCATCCCCCCTCCCCCCACCTTGTCTCAGCCGGATCCTTCCAGCCCGGCACCGCCTTCCTGACCTGCAGTCTTCTTCTTGACCTCTCCGCCTCCACCCTACTCCGACCTATCACCCTCACCTTGACCTCTTTCCACCTATCACATTTCCAACTCCCCTCCTCCAAGTCCCTCCTCCCTACCTTTTATCTTCTCCTGCTGAACACTCTCTGCTCATTCCTGAGGAAGGGCCTGTGCCCGAAACGTCGAATCTCCTGTTCCCTGGATGCTGCCTGACCTGCTGTGCTGTTCCAGCAATAAAGTTTCAACTTTGATCTCCAGCATCTGCAGACCTCACTTTCTCCTCCACTATAGAGATTCTCAGATTCTGTCATTAGTTTCTTCCTTTGCAACATTTTCCAGATGAGAAGTGATTATATTAGAGTTCCTGCTATCCACTGTTAGCCTCAAGTAAGGGCCTTCTCAATGTGAGAAAACCTAGTCTGACATCGTTGACCATCAACATTCACAAATCTGTCTCCTGTGTCCCTCCAAACCTTACAGTATTAAGTTAGCAAATGCCAGCTGCTCCTTTGTTTCCTTGTCCTATTATAACCCATTCTTCCCAGAAAATGGTTACAATCTTTTCCCACATAATGTTATTGTCAAAGTACTTAACTTAATAACTGTTAGAAATTATCCCTTCATTGTAAATGGAATTCCCAAAGAAATATGCAAGTTTCAATATGCGCATGTATTGCAAAATGCTGCTTCAATTTAATCAAAATCTTTCATGTGCTGGTTCTCTACAGATCTTTTAATGTCGAATATCGATACATTATATTTGGGAGTGTACTGTGAGTCCACTCAAGGTCTTAAGGGCAACTAAGGATATGCCACCCTGCGATACCCATGTCCCATGAGAGAATAAACAAGCTAAATATAAAAACTAAACAGACGTTGAAAATGGGAAGCCTGGAGGAGTGCATTGGAATTGTTAAACCTAGAGATAACAAAAGATGGATGAAGGCTTCAGCAGTGGATGAGCTGAGGTACAAGCAGTTCATGTGTTTATGCAAGTTAGTGTAACTATTCCAAATACGTGATTTTGCAAAATAAAACTTTATTCATAGGATCTAAAAAAGTATTTTCTTTTATTCATTCGTGGTGTATGTGTGTCAACAGCTAGGCCAGCATTTATTACCATCCACAATTGCACTTGACAACATTAAACAATCATTTAAGTTACAGTAGTTGACATTAGCAAAGGAAGTACAAAACAGACCAGTTTCTTTCATTATAATAGTGTGATGTTCTCTCATTACACTTATAATTACAGCTTTTATTTTCAATATTCATTTTATGTCAAGCATACAGCTCAAGAAGTTACGCATAGTTTCTCATCCATATGATACTAAGCTGGGTGGCAGGGTAAAATGTGAGGAGGATGTTATGAGTTTACAGGGTGACCTGGACAGGTTAGGTGAGTGGTCAGATGCATGGCAGATGCAGTTTAATGTGGATAAATGTATGGTTATCCACTTTGGTGGCAAGAACAAGAAGGCAGATTACAACCTAAGTGGAATCAATTTAGGTAAAGGGGCAGTACAAAGAGATCTGGGTATTCTTGTACACCAGCCAATGAAGGTAAGCATGCAGGTCCAGCAGGTAGTGAAGAAGGTTAATAGCATGCTGGCCTTCATAACAAGAGGGATTGAGTATAGAAGCAAAGAGGTTCTTCTGCAGCTGTACAGGGCCCTGGTGGAGTATTGTGTGCAGTTCTGGTCTCCAAATTTGAGGAAAGACATTCTGGCTATTGAGGGAGTGCAGCGTAGGTTCACGAGGTCAATTCCTGGAATGGTGGGACTACTTACACTGAAAGACTGGAGCGACTGGGCTTGTATACCCTTGAGTTTAGAAGACTGAGAAGGGATCTGATTGAGACATATAAGATTATTAAAGGATTGGACACTCTGGAAGCAGGAAACATGTTTCCGCTGATGGGTGAGTGCCGAACGAGAGGACACAGCTTAAAAATACGGTGTAGACCATTTAGGATAGAGATGAGGAGAAACTTCTTCACCCAGAGAGTGGTGGCTGTGTGGAATGCTCTGCCCCAGAGGGCAGTGGAGGCCCAGTCTCTGGATTCATTTAAGAAAGAGTTGGATAGAGCTCTCAAGGATAGTGGAATCAAGGGTTATGGAGATAAGGCAGGAACAGGATACTGATTAAGGATGATCAGCCATGATCATATTGAATAGTGGTGCAGGCTCGAAGGGCAGAATGGCCTACCCTGCACCTATTGTCTATTGTCATTCTACGGTTGGATTGGTCTTGTGGCACAGTTGTAGTGTCCCTGCCTCTGAGCCAGAAGGCCCAGATTTGAGTACTCCAGTACAAGTTATGTGTTATAAATTATCTGAGTAGATTGGTTTAAAAGTATATACAGTGGTGAAACTGGGTTAGACGACAGCTTTTCATCAAACAGCTGATCCAATCATTGTGTGTCACTCAGCACATAGTCTTGGATGTTATAAGGTGGCTCAGTGGTTAGCACTGCTGCCTCACAGCACCAGGGTCCCAGGTTCGAATTCAGCCTCGGGTGACTGTGTGGAGTTTGCATATTCTCCCCGTGTCTGCGTGGGTTTCCTCCGGGTGCTCCGGTTTCCTCCCACAGTCACAAAGATGTGCAGGCCAGGTGAATTGGCCCTGTTAAATTGCCCATAGTGTTAGGTGCATTAGTCAGAGGGTCTGGGTGGGTTACTCTTCAGAGGGTTGGTGTGGACTTGTTGGGCCAAAGGGCCTGTTTCCACTCTATAGGGAATCTAATCTAATCCACCTGGCCAGAATCATAGAGTGTTACAGCATGAAAATAGACCTTCATCCAACTAGTCCACATCGAACATGTTCCCAAACTAAACCAGTCCCATCTGCCTGCACTTGACCCATATCCCTCTCAACCATTCCTATTCATGTACTTATCCAAATATCTTTTAAATGTTGCAACTACACATGCATCCACTTCTGGCAGTTCATTTCACACTTCTTCTGGCAGTTCATTTCACACACTAACCATTCTCTGTGTAAAAATGTTGCCCTCATTTCCTTTTTAAATCTTTCTCCTCTCACTTTAAAAATATACTGCCTAGTTTTGAACTCCCTGACTTTAGGGAAAGATCTTTGCTTTCATATTATCAATGCCTTTCATGATTTTATAAACCTCTATATGGTCACCTCTTGACCTCTTACACTCCAATGAAAAAAAGGTCCCAGCCTATCCAGCCTATTTTTATGACTGAAACCCTCCATTCCCAGCAGCATCCTGGTAAATCTTTTCTGAACCTCCCGCAGTTTAATAATATCTTTCCTATAATAGGGAAACCAGAACTGCACACAGTTCTCCAGAAGCGGCCTCTCCAATGTCCTGGACAGCCTCAAAATGATGTCCCAACTCCAATACCCAAACATCTGAGCAATGGAGACAGCAGGCTTCTTGATGTGCCGGTATTGGACCGGGGTATACAAAGTCAAAAATCGTACGACACCGGATTATAGTCCAGCAGGTTTACTTGAGTTAAAAATCAGCTAGGAGAAAGTGAGGACTGAAGATGCTGGAGATCAGAGCTGAAAATGTGTTGCTGGAAAAGCGCAGCAGGTCAGGCAGCATCCAAGGAACAGGAGAATCGACGTTTCGGGCATGAAGGGCTCATGCCCGAAACGTCGATTCTCCTGCTCCTTGGATGCTAGTGCTTCCAATTTAAACCTGTTGGACTATAACCTGATGTTGTGTAATTTTTTAACTTTGTACACCCCATCCCCATCTCCATCTCCAAATCATGTTTACTTGAAACTGCAAGCTCTTTCTTAACCACTCTGTCTATCTGTGATGCAAACTTCAAGGCATTATGTATCTGAAACCCTAAATCTCTCTGGTCTTCAACACTACCCAGGGACCTATCATTAATTGTGTAAGTCCTACATCTCAGGGACACCCACACCAATCAACCCCACCACCCCGTTACCGATCATTTCAACTCCCTCTCCCACTCTGCTGAGGACATGCAGGTCCTGGGCCTCTTCCATCGCCACTCCCTCACCACCCGACACCTGGAGGAAGAATACCTCATCTTCCGCCTTGGGACCCTTCAACCCCATGACATCAATGTGGACTTCACCAGCTTCCTCATTTCCCCTCCCCCAATTTTACCCCAGTTCCAACCTTCCAGCTCAGCACCGTCCTCATGACCTGTCCCACCTATCAATCCTCCTTCCCACCTATCTGCTCCACCCTCCTCTCCAACCTATCATCTTTACCCCCACCTTCATCCATCTATTGCACTCTCAGCTAGCTTCTCCCCAGCCCCAACCCTCTCCCATTTATCTCTCCACCCCCGAGGCTCTCAGCCTCATTCCTGATGAAGGGCTTTTGCTCAAAATGTCGATTTTCCCTCTCCTCAGATGCTGCCTGACCTGCTGTGCTTTTCCAACAGCACTCTAATCTTGACTCTAATCTCCAGCATTTGCAGTACCGACTTCCGCCTAAGTCCTACCCTTGTTTGTTTTACCATAATACCTCACATTTATCCAATCCAAACTCGAATTTCCCATTCTTCAGCCCATTGACCCAATTGATCAAGATCTCTTTGTAATTTCAGATAGCCTAAACTGTCCACGATACCACCAATTTTGCTAAAAGTCACATGACACCAAGTTATAGTCCAACAGGTTTATTTGATTAAAAATCACACAATACCAGTTTATAGTCCAACAGGTTTAATTGGAAGCAGTTCAGGCAGCATCCAAGGAGCAGTAAAGTTGACGTTGCGGGCAAAAGCCCTTCATCAGGAATAAAGGCAGAGAGCCTGAAGGATGGAGAGATAAGCTAGAGGAGGGTGGGGGTGGGGAGAAAGTAGCATAGAGTACAATAGGTGAGTGGGGGAGGGGATGAAGGTGATAGGTCGGGGGCAGGGGGAGGGTGGAGTGGATAGTTGGAAAAGAAGATAGGCAGGTAGGACAAGTCATGGGGACAGTGCTGAGCTGGAACTTTGGAACTAGGGTGAGGTGGAGGAAGGGGAAATGAGGAAACTGTTGAAGTCCACATTGATGCCCTGGGGTTGAAGTGTTCCGAGGCGGAAGATGAGGCGTTCTTCCTCCAGGCGTCTGGTGGTGAGGGAGCGGCAGTGAAGGAGGCCCAAGACCTCCATGTCCTCCGCAGAGTGGGAGGGGGAGTGGAAATGTTGGGCCACAGGACGGTGTGGTTGATTGGTGCGGGTGTCCCGGAGATGTTCCCTAAAGCGCTCTGCTAGGAGGCGTCCAGTCTCCCCAATGTAGAGGAGACCGCACCGGGAGCAACGGATACAATAAATGATATTAGTGGATGTGCAGGTAAAACTTTAATGGATGTGGAAGGCTCCTTTAGGGCCTTGGATGGAGGTGAGGGAGGAGGTGTGGGCGCAGGTTTTGCAGTTCCTGCGGTGGCAGGTGAAGGTGCCAGGATGGGAGGGTGGGTTGTAGGGGGGCATGGACCTGACCAGGTAGTCACAGAGGGACTTTGCGGAAGGCGGAAAGGGGTGCGGAGGGAAATATATCCCTGGTGGTGGGGTCTTTTTGGAGGTGGTAGAAATGTCGGCGGATGATTTGGTTTATGCGAAGGTTGGTAGGGTAGAAGAGGAAAAAACGGAGGCCTAGCCTGAGGATGGTGTGAGGCCGGTGGCGGTGCACGGCTCGTTGAGATTGTGTCTTCTTGGAGTCGGGTTGCTTGTGAATGCAGCCCAAAGCGGGTGGTAAACTCCATCTAAAGCTAAATACTGGCACGAGACCGATAGTCAACAAGTACCATAAGGGAAAGTTGAAAAGAACTTTGAACTACCTCCATGCCATGACGAGGGCCTCCAAGCCCTCCGTTTTTTCCTCTCCCGACGTCCCCAACAGTACCCTTCCACTGACACTCTCATTCGTTTGGCCGAACTGGTCCTCACCCTTAACAATTTCTCCTTCGAATCCTCCCACTTCCTCCAGACCAAAGGGGTAGTCATGGGCACACATATGGGCCCCAGCTATGCCTGTCTCTTTGTTGGCTATGTAGAACAGTCATTCTTCCATAATTACTCCGGCACCACTCCCCACCTCTTCCTCCGCTACACTGATGACTGCATTGGGGCCACCTCGTGCTCCCGCAAGGAGGTTGAGCAATTCATCAACTTCACCAACACATTCCACCCTGACCTTAAATTTACCTGGACCATCTCTGACACCTCCCTCCCCTTCCTGGACCTCTCCATCTCCATTAATGACAACCGACTTGACACTGACATTTTTTACAAACGCACCGACTCCCACAGCTTACCTGGATTACACCTCTTCCAATCCTACCTCTTGCAAAAATGCCATCCCGTATTCTCAATTCCTCTGCCTCTGCCGTATCTGCTCCCAGAAGGACCAGTTCCACCACAGAATACACCAGATGGCCTCCTTCTTTAGAGACCGCAATTTCCCTTCCCACTCCAACGCATCTCGTCCACATCCTGCACCTCCGCCCTCAGGCCCCACCCCTCCAAACGTAACAAGGACAGAACGCCCCTGGTGCTCATCTTCCACCCTACCAACCTTCGCATAAACGAAATCATTCGCCGACATTTCCACCATCTCTAAACGCACCCCACCACCTGGGATATATTTCCCTCCCCACCCCTTTCCGCCTTCCACAAAGACCGTTACCTCTGTGACTACCTGGACAGGTCCACGCCCCCCTGCAACCCACCCTCCCATCCTGGCATCTTCCCCTGCCACCGCAGGAACTGCAAAACCTGCACCCACATCTCCTCCCTCACCTCCATCCAAGGCACTAAAGGAACCTTCCACATCCATCAAAGTTTTACCTGCATATCCACTAATATCATTTATGCAGGGGACACCCGCATCAATCAACCGCACCATCCTGTGGCCCAACATTTCAAAGCCCCCTCCCACTCTGCCGAGGACATGGAGGTCCTTCACTGCTGCTCCCTCACCACCAGACGCCTGGAGGAAGAACGCCTCATCTTTCGCCTCGGAACACTTCAACCCCAGGGCATCAATGTGGACTTCAACAGTTTCCTCATTTCCCCTTCCTCCACCTCACCCTAGTTCCAAAGTTCCAGCTCAGCACTGTCCCCATGACTTGTCCCACCTGCCTATCTTCTTTTCCACCTATCCACTCCACCCTCCTCCCTGACCTATCACCTTCATCCCCTCCCCCACTCACCTATTGTACTCTATGCTACTTTCTCCCCACCCCCACCCTCCTCTAGCTTATCTCTCCACGCTTCAGGCTCTCTGCCTTTATTCCTGATGAAAGGCTTTTGCCCGAAACTTCGATTTTACTGCTCCTCGGATGCTGCCTGAACTGCTCTGCTCTTCCAGCACCACTAATCCAGAATCTGATTTCCAACATCTGCAGTCATTGTTTTTATTTAATTGGAAGCACACTAGCTTTCGTAGCATGCACCTATCACCTGATGAAGGAGCATCGCTCTGAAAGCTAGTGTGCTTCCAATTAAACCTGTTGGACTATAACCTGGTGTTGTGTGATTTGTACACTCCAGTCCAACACCAGCATCTCTAAATCAGGTTTATTTGGAAGTATAAGCTTTCAGAGCACTGCTCCTTCGCCGGGTCGCTATGGCTTTTAATTTTGTCCACCCCAGACCAACACAGGCACCTCTACATCATGGCTACTAATTTTGTTGTCACACATCTCTGCAGCAGATAGGACTTGAACCAGGTCCTGGATAGGAACAGTACCACTGTACCGCAAGAGGGCCCTACTCAAGCAATGTTAACAGCAAAAGTGAAAGGATGCCAACCAGGAACACGTGGAGCCTGTCAATGAAGGAAGAGGCTTGGGTTCTGTCGCGGGGCACTCTGGGAGATGTAGTCCTCTAATCACGATGATGCCACTGCTCAGCCAGGTGAGGAACTACAGTTCCCAGAGAGCGCCGCGCTTGATCTGGTGTATGCGCAGTGGATGGGCGCACGTTCTCGGTGCAAACGGCGGCGGCTCTGGGGAGGGAAGAAACAGATAACTTCCGTCCTGTCCCGCCTTTGCCCACTTCACCTTCCAGAAAGGTAATGTCTGTTTAATAACTGACTGAGTGTGGCGGGAAGGGGAAGGAGAAGGAGAGGAGAGTTCATGGCTGGACCAGGAACTGGACTGGAGAGGAATAGCTGAGGCTGAGTGGGGCTGGGGGTGGGAGCAGGCCGCCTCTGTGAGGATGGGGGTCACCCCCAAACTGTCCTCTATCTCAATACACCACAAATCCACACCCCACCCCCTCCCCAACCGCCCCCCAAACCCTCCCCAATCCACACTCCCCCAAACCCTCCCCAATCCACATCCCCCCACAAACCCTCCCCAATCCACATCCCCCCACAAACCCTCCCCAATCCACATCCCCCCCCCCAAACCTCCCCAATCCACATCCCCCCCCCCCAAACCTCCCCAATCCACATCCCCCCACAAACCCTCCCCAATCCACATCCCCCCCCCCAAACCTCCCCAATCCACATCCCCCCACAAACCCTCCCCAATCCACATCCCCCCCCCCAAACCTCCCCAATCCACATCCCCCCACAAACCCTCCCCAATCCACACCCCCACAAACCCTCCCCAATCCACACCCCCACAAACCCTCCCCAATCCACACCCCCACAAACCCTCCCCAATCCACACCCCCCCAACCCACACCCCCCAAACCCTCCCAAATCCACACCCCCCCAAACCCTCCCAAATCCACACCCCCCCAAACCCTCCCAAATCCACGCCCCCCCAAACCCTCCCAAATCCACACCCCCCCCAAACCCTCCCAAATCCACACCCCCCCAAACCCTCCCAAATCCACACCCCCCCAAACCCTCCCAAATCCACACCCCCAAACCCTCCCAAATCCACACCCCCCAAACACTCCCCAAACCACACCCCCCAAACCCTCCCCAAACCACACCCCCCCAAACCCTCCCCAATCCACATCCCCCAAACCCTCCCCAATCCACACCCCCACAAACCCTCCCCAATCCACACCCCCACAAACCCTCCCCAATCCACACCCCCACAAACCCTCCCCAATCCACACCCCCACAAACCCTCCCCAATCCACACCCCCACAAACCCTCCCCAATCCACACCCCCACAAACCCTCCCCAATCCACACCCCCACAAACCCTCCCCAATCCACACCCCCACAAACCCTCCCCAATCCACACCCCCACAAACCCTCCCCAATCCACACCCCCACAAACCCTCCCCAATCCACACCCCCACAAACCCTCCCCAATCCACACCCCCACAAACCCTCCCCAATCCACACCCCCACAAACCCTCCCCAATCCACACCCCCACAAACCCTCCCCAATCCACACCCCCACAAACCCTCCCCAATCCACACCCCCACAAACCCTCACCAATCCACACTCCCACAAACCCTCCCCAATCCACACTCCCACAAACCCTCCCCAACACACACACCCCAAAACCCTCCCCAATCCACACCCCCCCAAACCCTCCCCAATCCACACCCCCCCAAACCCTCCCCAATCCACACCCCCCCAAACCCTCCCCAATCCACACCCCCCCAAACCCTCCCCAATCCACACCCCCCCAAACCCTCCCCAATCCACACCCCCCCAAACCCTCCCCAATCCACACCCCCCCAAACCCTCCCCAACCCACACCCCCACAAACCCTCCCCAACCCACACCCCCAAACCCTCCCCAACCCACACCCCCACAAACCCTCCCAACCCACACCCCCACAAACCCTCCCCAACCCACACCCCCACAAACCCTCCCCAACCCACACTCCCCCAAACCCTCCCCAATCCACACTCCCCCAAACCCTCCCCAATCCACACTCCCCCAAACCCTCCCCAATCCACACTCCCCCAAACCCTCCCCAATCCACACTCCCCCAAACCCTCCCCAATCCACACTCCCCCAAACCCTCCCCAATCCACACTCCCCCAAACCCTCCCCAATCCACACTCCCCCAAACCCTCCCCAATCCACACTCCCCCAAACCCTCCCCAATCCACACTCCCCCAAACCCTCCCCAATCCACACCCCCCCAAACCCTCCCCAATCCACACTCCCCCAAACCCTCCCCAATCCACACTCCCCCAAACCCTCCCCAATCCACACTCCCCCAAACCCTCCCCAATCCACACTCCCCCAAACCCTCCCCAATCCACACTCCCCCAAACCCTCCCCAATCCACACTCTCCCAAACCCTCCCCAATCCACACCCCCCCAAACCCTCCCCAATCCACACCCCCCCAAACCCTCCCCAATCCACACCCCCCCAAACCCTCCCCAATCCACACCCCCCCAAACCCTCCCCAATCCACACCCCCCCAAACCCTCCCCAATCCACACCCCCCCAAACCCTCCCCAATCCACACCCCCCCCAAACCCTCCCCAATCCACACCCCCCCCAAACCCTCCCCAATCCACACCCCCCCCAAACCCTCCCCAATCCACACCCCCCCAAACCCTCCCCAATCCACACCCCCCCAAACCCTCCCCAATCCACACCCCCCCAAACCCTCCCCAATCCACACCCCCCCAAACCCTCCCCAATCCACACCCCCCCAAACCCTCCCCAATCCACACCCCCCCAAACCCTCCCCAATCCACACCCCCCCAACCCCCCCAATCCACATCCCCCCAACCCCCCCAATCCACATCCCCCCAACCCCCCCAATCCACACCCCCCCACCCTCCGCAATCTACCCCCCCAATCCACGCCCCCCCAACCCTCCCCAATCCACGCCCCCCCAACCCTCCCCAATCCACACCCCCCCAACCCTCCCCAATCCACGCCCCCCCCAACCCTCCCCAATCCACGCCCCCCCCCAACCCTCCCCAATCCACGCCCCCCCAACCCTCCCCAATCCACGCCCCCCCCCAACCCTCCCCAATCCACGCCCCCCCCAACCCTCCCCAATCCACGCCCTCCCCAATCCACGCCCCCCTAACCCTCCCCAATCCACACCCACTACCCCAACCCTCCCCAATTCACATCCCTCTAACCCCCCCCCCCCCCAAATCCACACCCCCCAAACCCTCCCCAAATCCACGCCCCACCCCAAACCTCCCCAATCCACCCCAATCCACACCATCCCCCAAACCTCCCCAATCCACACCCCACAAACCTCCCCAATCCGCATCCCCCAACCCTCCCCAATCCACACCCCCTAACCCCCCCAAATCCATGCCCCGGACCCTCCCCCCAACTGACCTCTTCCTCAATACACCCCTAAACCCCCTCACTTCCTATTCCACACCCCAACACCCCCCCCCCCCCCAAACTGGCCTCTAGCTCAATACACCCCTAACCTACCCCCTCATTCTGTAATCCACACCCCCAACCCTCCTCTCTGATTGTCCTCTAGCTCAATATACCCCTAACCGCACCACCTCACTCCCTAATCGACATTCCCTAACCCCTCCCCCAACTGACCTCTCGCTCAATACACTTCAACCCACTCTAGGCTAGGCCTCTAACTTAATACACCCCTAACCCACCCCCTCATTCTGTAATCCACACCCTCAACCCTCCCCCAACTGACCTTTAGCTCAATACACCCCGAACCCCCCCACTCCCTAATCCACACCCCCCAACCCTCCCCCTAACTGACCTCTCGCTGAATACACCCCTAACCCCACCCCATTACTCCCTAACCCACACCTGCTAACCCTACCCCCCCAACTAACCTCTAGCTCAATACACCCCTAACCCCACCCCTTCACTCCCTAATCCGCACTCCCTAAACCTGACACCCACTCCAACTGACCTCAAGATCAATACATCTCTAACCCTAACCCCATCACTTCCTAATCCACAAACCCCTAACCCTCCCCCCAACTGACCTCTAGTTCAATAGACCTCTAACCCATCACTCTCCGCCAATCTGACTACCCACCCCCCTCACTCCATACCCCCAATCCGCCATCCACTCCCTTCACCCACACCCCCGTCACTCTCCACTACCTCGGCCCACCTACCCCCTCTGTCCCCACACCCAACCACTCCCTACTCCCACCCAGACCCCCACCCACTCCCTACCCTCAGCCATTACTCCTTACTCCCAACGTATGGGTATGTCCTGTGTACAGTTGGTTAACATGTTTGCCTAAGGATCAGCAACTGGGCTTATTAGGTTATTTGACAGTGAAGCACTTTGAGTTGTCCTGAGGATATACAATGTGATGAAGTGAGAGCCATCAGTTCACTATTAGATTTCTTTTTAAATAAGCATTTATCGACTTCTGAACATTTGGTAGCATCAAAGTGGTACAGCTAAGATTCCTATGCAGAGTAACATTTTCCTGTTTTCTTTTCAGATATTCTTCACTGGGCTAGAAATTACTAGACTGACACCTTAACAATGCACAGATACTTCCTTCAGGCCATCATCTGGCACTCAAGGCAAGCTTGCAATGTCCGACCATGTGCCACACTTGTACTTTCAATGACAGGTGGGAAAATGCCTTTCTTTATCCAACATCGGGGACAACGCCTCCACACATCACGTCCAGTCATTGTCTCTGAACAGAGGCGGCCAAATTTGCAGGAAGATCCACTATCCACACACCATGAGGGCCTTGATCATAGCAAAACACAAGAGTCCAAAACTTTTCCAGAAAATGACCCGCAACAAGATGCCTTGACGGACTCAGTTCAGAAAACGTACTTTTCCTCCACAAAACTGAATCAAGAGGTAGCAAGTGTGGAAACTGATCCTCTGCAGGACCCTTCAATCGGCCTTTTTCAACGATTCAAGAAGACATTCAAACAGTACGGGAAAGTCATGATTCCAGTACATCTGGTGACGTCAACTATATGGTTTGGTACATTTTATTATGCTGCGATGAAGTAAGTGAGTTGCAAGCTACATTGCTCGATGTGTTGTAAGCTTTCAGATCCTTACATTAGTTCTGATTCTTCTGTGAATTGCCTTTGAATCTGTTTCTTCTGGCTCCTGACCTTGCTGCCACTGGAACGTTTTACCTGATCTACACTTATCGAAACCATTCATGATTTTGAAACTATATTTTTAAGGTGAGAGGAGAAAGATTTAAGGAGGACAAAGGGGCAACTTTTTTACACAGTAGTTTATGTGTGCAGTGGCCTGCCAGAGAAGGTGTTGGATATGGGTACAGTTATAACATTTATAAGATATTCAGTAATAGAAAAGGTTTGGAGGGATATGGGCCAAGCACAGGGAGGTGGGAATAGTTTAGTTTGGGAACATGTTCGGCATGAGCTGGCTGGACTGAAAGGTCTGTTTCCGTGCTTTATTACTGACTTTACAGCTTTCTAAGCATTCCAGTAGCCTCCTCTGCGCTCTAGAAAACCCTTGACAAGCTTCCAAAAATATGTTTCTCGAAATTGGATGCATTACTGCTGCTGAGTGTCAGCTGTGACTCAATTAATATATCTCTTGTCCCTGAACCACAGATTCCTAGTTTGAGGATATGAACATAAAAAATCAAGGTTGACACTTCAGTGCAATACTGAGGGAACACTGCACTGTCAGCAGTGCCATATTTCTAAAGCTGCCCCTATCAGCCTGTTCCTTTAAAGATGTGAAAGATCCTCCCATTGTACTATTTCACAGAGGAGCAGGGGCGTTATCCCTGGTCTCTTGGCCAATACTTGTCACTCAATAAGCATCACAAAAGACCAGAGTATCTGGCCATGGTCATATTTCCTGTCTGTGGGAAATTAGCTACCACACTTCCTTCATTACAAGTGATTACATTTTAGAAAAAGATTCATGGGCTAGAAAGTACTTTAAGGGACATCAGTGGTTATGAAAAGCACTGTATAAATGCACGTTGGTTTTTCTTTGAAACTGAGGTCTGACCAATGATAGGAAAGTTCCAGAGCAAGTTTTGTACTTCCATGTCTTTGTTTATAAAACCAAAAAACCTTTTTGTTTGATAGCCATCTCAACTTGTCCTGTCTGTCTGAAATATTTATGTACGTGCACATGGATGCCATTCTATTCCTGCACCTTCTTCAAAATTGTACCACTGAATTTACATTACATGTTACACTACCCTCATTCTGAGGCAAAGCCATTTAACATTGAAATGAGGAATTCCTTCACTGAATAAATCTTGGGGATAGTGCAGGAAAATGGGATGAGATTAGATTCCCTACAGTGTTGAAACAGGCCCTTAGGCCCAACAAGTCCACACTGACCCTCTGAACGTAACCCACTCAGACCCATTTCCCAACTTTTACCCCTGACTAATGCACCTGGCATTATGGGGCAATTTAGCATGGCCAATCCATCTAATCTGCACATCTTTTGACTGCGGGATAAAACTAGAGCACCCGGAGGAAACCCACACAGACATGGGGAGAATGTGCAAACTCCATACAGACATGATTTGGAGACCGGTGTTGGACTGGGGTGTACAAAGTTAAAAATCACACAACACCAGATTGTAGTCCAACTGGTTTAATTGGAAGCACTAGCTTACTGAGCGCTGCTCCTTCATCAGCAGTCCAAAAGCTAGTGCTTCCAGTTAAACCTGTTGGACTATAACCTGGTGTTGTGTGATTTTTAACTCCATACAGATAGTCGCCAGAGCCTGGAATCGAACCCAGGTCCCTGGCGCTGTGAAGCAGCAGTGCTAACTGCTGAGCCACTGTGCCACCCAAGGTTGAGGTAGATCAGCAATGAGTCGAGAGTGTGGTACTGGAAAAGCACAGCAGGTTAGGCAGCATCTGAGGAGGAGGAGAGTCGTTGTTTCAGGCATGAGCCCTACTTTCTCCTAATAGATCAGCCATGATCTAGTTAAATGCCTGGGTAGCTTTGAGAGGCCAAAATGACATGCTCATATTTCATTTTCATATGTTCTGTTGGTAAATCCTGATCTTCATTGTTCATGCAGAGTTATTTCATTCTTGTATTTGTGTGTGTAGGGGAAACTGAACTGAGATCACCTCTCTTGTAATATCAGTTGCTGTCCACCTCACTGCTCCTGTCACTGTCTGTCTCCCAAGAGCCTTTTATGCTTTTGCCTAGATCCTCTTTTTACATTGAAGAAGAGTACTTACATGTCAGAGTAACAGATGGCAGTGGCAAGCTGTGAATGTACAGTTCCTCTCAGCTTCTGGCATGTGCACAAGCAGGAAATTTATCGTGTGGAGAAACCTGTAACTTAACTGGTGGAATATAGTTTGAACTTACTGACCAGGGATCAAATTAGTATTGGGAATCCAGCCCACTTGTATTACACTGGCAGTTTGTATAGTAGGGAGAAGAGCCAATTTCTGCTTTACATAAGGGGAGACAAGTTGTAAACTTTTTCCCAGAAATTTTTGTCTGCCTGGACAAACCAACTACCTCCAGTTAGTTCAGTTTTATATTGGGCTTTAAAAAAGCTGTTTTATTTTAAAACTGAATATTTGAAGTATTTAGAACTGATTGGTATAAGGCTAAATAATGAAATAACACCTCTAATGACAATTGTCTATCCATTAGCAGCTTGTGATAGGAAGTTTATTTTGTGAATACATTTAAAGAGCAGTTATTCAAAACAGAAGCTGCAAATTCGCTAGAAACTGCTGGCGTTTCCACTACGACTTTGTGATGAAGCTTGAAGTAAATTTCGGAGTAATTGTCAGAGCATTGTCTCCAATTCGTTTGAAATGTTTTAGATATAAAAATATTAAACTCAAATATTCCACCAATGAAACACATCCCCAGGTACCAAACCCTGCCTTGGTATGTGTTGTCCGTCAAGAAATTTTGCAAATTGTAATTGCTTAGTCGAAAGACTATGTTTCGAATATGTCTTTTCATCTTCCAGAAGAAATAAAGGGTGTTTCAGATTTTAATCTCGGTTTATCTTAAATCCTTACTTTTGACTATGAAATAAGTTTTTAGATAAAACAGGATAAAAATGCTTACAAAAGAATTCAGAATGGTTTAATGAGTTATTTAATTATAGACATGCTAGGAGAGAAACTGTTTCTGACTCCACTGAAGTCTCCTTCAAATGGCCCTATTAGTTTTTCCTGAATTATCCTGAAAATCATGTTCGTGATTTTATTACATCTTTCGTAAACCATCACAGTAAAAGCAATTTTCCGTCAAAGCTCACAGGGAGGTCCTTGTTCTTGTGCATATACTGGATAAGGTTGTCGCCAAGAGGACTGTCTGACTTAGATTTTAAAAGTATCTCCCTCGAATACCATTAATGTTGGTGTTGCACAGGGATATGAACTGTTCACCATTTATATCATTTACTTAAAGGAAGGGACAGAAGGGTTGCCAAATTTGATGATGATGCAAAGATAGGTAGAAAAGTGAAGTTGTACAATACGGAAACAGACCCTTCAGCCCAACTCATCCATGCTGACCAGGTATCCTAAACTGAACTAATTGCATTTGACTATATTTGCCTGTATCCCTCTAAACCTTTCCCGTTCATGTATCCACCCAAATGTTTTTAAATGTTGTAATTATATCTGCCTCTATGGCTTCCTCTGGCAGTTTGTTCCATACATGCCCCATTCTCTGTGTGAAAAAATTTCCCCTTTGGTCCCTTTTTTTAATCTTTGGGAAAAGGACCTTAGCTATTCACCTTATCTATGTCAATCACCTTACCCTTCATGATTTTACAAATCTGTAAGGTTACTCCTCAGCCTCTGACACTCTAGAGGGAAAAAGTCCCAACCTATCCAGCTTCTTATATCTTGAACCCTCCAGTCCCAGAAACTTCCTTGTAAATGTTTTCTGCACCCTTTCCTGTTTAACAACATACTTCCCATAACAGGCTGACCAAAATTGCACAGAATATTCTAAAAGTGGCCTTACTAAAGTCTTGTATGGCCGTAATATGATGTCCCAACTCCAGTACTCAACACTCTGAAGGCAAGGGTGCCTTCTTCACTACCCTGTCTACCTGCAACAATACTTTCAAGGAACTTTGTACCTGCACCCAAAGGTCTCCACTCAACAACACTCCCCAGGGTCCTACTGTTAACAGTAAGTCCTGCCCTAGTTTGTCTTAGCAAAATGCATTTATCTAAATTCAGCTTTGTAAAGGACACAGGTTAAGTAAATGGGCGAGAAGTGGTAAATGTAGGAAAATGTGAAATTGTCTATTTTGACAGAATAAAAAAGAAACATTAGTAGTGAGAAATTACAGCTCTGATATGCAGAGGGATCTGGATGACCTCCTGCATGGACCTCAAAAGATTAGTATGCAGGGACTTTAGGAACGTGAGGGGAATTGATCACAAAAGTAGGGAGGCTATGCTTTAGGTTATGTAGAACACGAGTGGGAGTGCATGTGGGTACTGTACACAGTGTCATTGGCCTTATTTAAGAAAGGATGTAATTGGATTGTAGGCAGTTCAAAGAAGGTTTATCAGACTAATATTGGGATTGGGCGATTGCTTTTAATTTCATGGGGAAAGATTGGACAAACTAGATTTATATCTCTTTGAGTTTAGATAGTAAGATGTAATTTGAATGAAACATACAAGATGCTGAGGAGCCTTGACTGTGGATGTGGAGATGATGTTGCCTTTTGGGAGAATCTAGAACTCTGAGTCCCTTAAAAGTCAGAGGTTGCCCATTCAAAATACAGAGAAGGCAAAACATTTTCTGACTGTTGAGAGTCTTTGGAACTTTATTGCTGAAAAATGGGTAGAAGCAATTTTGAACATTTTTAAGGCAGCAATGGACTAGGGGGTGCATTTTTAAGGTGAGAGGAGGGAAGCAAATCTTTTCGAGAGTGGTTTGCATGGCGTGAACTTCCTGAGGAAGTGGTGGATATGGGTACAATTATGAAGTTTAAAAGACATTTTCTTAGATACATGAACAGGAAAGGTTTGGACCAGGTACAGGCAGGTGGGACTAGTTTAGTTTGGGCCAGGTACAGGCAGGTGGGGCTAGTTTAGTTTGGGATTATGTTTGGCATGAACTGGTTGGACTGAAGAGTCTAACTGTACTGTATGACTTTATGATAGATTCTTGTTAAGCGGGTGGGTAAAAGGTTATCAGGTGTGGGCATAAAAGTGAATTTGAGGCTAAAGTCAGATCAGGCATGATCTGATTGAATGATGACGTAGGCTTGAAAAGCTAAATGGCTTACTCCTGCTCCAAATTTATGTTTGTAAATTGTTTTAAAAAAGGTTATAGCAAGTGTGTTCAGTATTATGTACTGCCACGATTTTCTTGCTGTTATCTTTTTTCAAATAAACGCTGAAATGATGTTAAAACCTTCTGTTTTTATTTCCAGGGGTATTAATGTAATCCCATTTTTTGAGTACGTAGGAGCACCCAAGGGTATAATAAATATTTTGAGTAATTCTCAGGGTGGAAATGCACTGACTGCTTATGCGTTGTACAAGGTGAGTAAAGTGTTAAATTGTACCTGTCTTTGCATTGCATAACTTAATCTGTGTTTAAGAATTTATTTTCAATCAGTAATGTTTAGATGTTATCCTGTATGAATGGGAAGAATCTTTAATCTTTCAAGTGACTAAGCCAATGAATGTCAATTTAAATTTAATACTGAACAATCCAGTTAGGCATTGTGAGAGAATAAATAAGAAACAGATATATAAAGATGGTGATCCACAGATTGGGTTTGAGGGGCTGAATGGCCTGCTCCTGTCTTATATGGCACAATTCACAGGTGTGGAAAAGCCATAACCAGATCATGGGTATATGGGGCCTAGTGAATTGTTTTTTGACATCTAACACACTGTCATGTGTCAGCTCCCTGCATTATGAGATGTTGAAGCCTATTTGATGTATGTAAGCCATGTGGAAAGTCTGCTTAGTCCAGCCATTGAATTCAGTAAGGTCCTGTAGAAATGCACATGGCACTCACAGGCCTTGTAGTCTGTTCCAAATGTTTGGCATTCATATCATACCAACAGCTTTTCCCTCCAGTAAAAGCTTTGCTATTGCGTATATTGCTGTTCTGATGATCTGTTTGCCCGTTACTGATTCACTGCCTCCCAGGCAAGTCAGCTGTTGTGAGAGAAAGGAAGCCAGATGTTATCGATAGAATCTTGAGCACCTTTTTGGAGCTGTATTTGATCTGTTCCCATTTTCTTGCCAGGGACAATGTTTCTGACAATGACCTTTCATTATGATTGTGCTACTTTAAAGGTTATGAATATCTGAGTGGGCATTCCCTTTTTGGAAGGTTTTAGAGGACAGATATAAAGTCAATTGACCAGATCTTCTGAGCAATGGCAGTCACTCCCAGATTGATATTGTGCTTCATTTTTTATGTAACGAAAGAGCTCTGCATTCCTGACAGGAGATTCGATCCGGGCTCTCTCAGAAACATTGAGCTGTACTTTCACTCTGTCAGGTCCCTCAGAACGCAAAGCAGTCAAGTTGAGGCAAACCATGCCCTTTGTCTCACAGCAATCAGTTACCATATTTTATGATTTTAAACATGGAGCATCACAAGGCACTTGAACATCTCCTGTGAGAAGCTAAGTATGTAACGTAAGTGTGAGGATCAGGTGCCAGGGCTCAAGGTGGCAAACGAGCTAGGTAAGTGTTTAGGCTTGGTCAAGGTGGGGGAGAGGGATAACAGATCGATGTTAATGATTGATGGTTAACTGCCAGGCTTTCCCATCTATTGTGTTCAGTTGAAGTCGGTGCAGATCGTGTCTTTTGCCTGCAGGTCACAGAGCCGTACATAATAGCTTGTCTAGCTTCCAATACACTGGCTCCTCATGAGGACTGGTTAGCAAGGTTAGATCTCATGGAATATAGGGAGAACTAGCCATTTGGATACAGAACTGGCTTTGAGGTAGAAGACAGAGGGTGGTGGTGGTGGAGGGTTGCTTTTCAGACTGGAGGCCTGTGACCAGCAGTGTTCCACAAGGTTTGGTGCTGGGTCCACTGCTTTTCGCCATTTATATAAATGATTTGGATGTGAACTTAGGAGGTATAGTTAGTAAGTTTGCAGATGACACCAAAATTGGAGGTGTAGTGGACAGCGAAGAGGGTTACCTCAGATTACAACAGGATCTTGATCAGATGGGCCAGTGGGCTGAGAAGTGGCAGATGGAGTTTAATTTAGATAAGTGTGTGGCGCTGCATTTTGGAAAGGCAAATCTTAGCAGGATTAATGGTAAGGTCCTGGGGAGTGTTGTTAAACTCATAGTTCCTTGAAAGTGGAGTCACAGTTAGGTAGGATAATGAAGAGGGCATTTGGTATGCTTTCTTTATTGGACAGAGCATTGAGTACAGGAGTTGGGAGATCACGCTGTGGCTGTACAGGACATTAGTTAGGCCACTGTTGGAATATTGCGTGCAATTCTGTCTCCCTCCCATTGGAAGGATGTTGTGAAACCTGACAGGGTTCAGAAAAGATTTACAAAGATATAAATTATCTTTACTCAGAGAGTGGTAAGGGCCTGCCCTGCCAATGTAGTTAACTCAGCCACATTAAGGAGATTTAAACAATCTTTGGATAAGCACATGGATGATGATGACATAGTGTAGGGGGATGAGCTTAGATGAGTTCACTGGTCGGCGCAACATCGAGGGCCGAAGGACCTGTTCTGCGCTTTAGTGTTCTATGTTCTACGTTCTATGATGTTGCCAGCGTTGGAGGATTTGAGCTATTGGGAGAGGCTGAGTAGGTTGGGGCTGTTTTCTCTGGAACATCGGAGTCTGAGGGGTGACCTTTATAGAGGTTTATAAAATCATGAGGGGCATGGATAGGAATAAATAGACAAGGTCTTTTCCCTCGGTGGATGGGTCCAGAACTGGAAGGCATAGGTTGAGGGTGAGGCGGGAAAAATTTAAAAGGGATCTAAGGGGCAACGTTTTCACACAAAGGGTGATGCATGTATGGAATGAGCTGCCAGAGAAAGTGGTGGAGGGTGGTACAATTACAACATTTAAAAGGCATCTGGATGGGTATATGAATAGGAAGGGTTTGCAGGGATATGGGCCAAGTGCTGGCAAATGGGACTAGATTAGGTTAGGATATCTGGTCAACATAGATGAGTTGGACCGAAGGGTCTTGTTTCATGCTGTACATCTCTATGGCTCTGTGACTAATTGTGCTACACTGTGAGCCTGACTGAAACTTCTAAGTTGCTTTATCAGTGTAGTCCTTAATGTCCAATATTAGATGTTACTGGATAATTGTGTGGTGTTAATATTTGCACATCCATTCTCAATGCAATCTTTGGCAAATCCAAGATGGAGGACGGGAAAAATTTCTGGCTGTAAGAGCTGCTCCTTTTTTTTTTGAGGTATTTTAGGTGCTGGAGGTGATTTCCTCGAATTCCAGGAGCAGCAATTACTGTTTTATATGCTGTTGCATTGTTTTGGAACTTTGGAAAAAAAAGTCAAAACAGCAGCAGTTTTAAAAGGGAGAAGAGCAGTCAAAGAAGCACATGGTGAGGACAGTGCAGGAGAGCAAGAGAGAGAGAACCTGCACAGTTATTGCCTTTGCTGATTTTGAATTCATGTGTCGCTGGACATCGGAGTGCATCTGGGAAAATTAACAAACAGTGAATTTCACAACTAATCTTGGAGGAACCAACTTGGGCAAAGTCCACAGAATCAGAATCCGATAATTAATTGTTGTTTTAAGTCTGTCCAAGAGAAAGGCTGTATTAGTGAGGACAGTGGGTTCCTTCTTGATTATATGGCTTTGGAGATAAGTCTGTTGATCAAACTTAAAATATAAGCCATAACTATTAATTTAACCTGAGGCAGTGTTTGTAGAGGAATAAGACGGTGTTATTTTCTGGGTCTGTAGGTTGTGAAGGAGCAAAAATGGCCTTTAAAATGATATGTACTTCTTGTCAGATGTGGGACTTTAAAGAGAGTTGAAGGGTTACTGCAGATTATATTGCAATAAATGCTGTTGGATGCGAATCTTATCAGATCGAGTGGATCGGTTGGAGAGACAGATTGCTTCTATGAGCAATTTGCAACAGCAACAGTATGTGATGGATGGCAGTTATAGGGGGGGGGGGGTGGGAGAGAGAGTCCAGGAAGGGTAAGAGAGGTCAGCTCCTAGGGCAGGAGTTTTTTTTGTGGATATATCCATTTCAAACAGGTATGCTGTTTTGGAAAATGTAGTGGGTGATGGATTCTCGTGGGAACAAAGCACGAACACCCAAGATTCTGGTATTGAGACTGGCTCTAATGCAACGAGGGGTACGTCGGCTTCCAAGAGATCAATTGTGTTAGGGGATTCTGTAGTCCGAGATACAGACAGGCGTTTCTGTGGCCAGCAGAGAAAAAGCAGAATGGTGTGTTGTTTCCCTGGTGCCAGGATCAAGATGTTCTCACAGGGGAGAGGGGCCAGCAAGAGGTCATTGTCCACATTGGAACCAACGATATAGGAAGGGAAAAGGTTGAGATTCTGAAGGGAGATTGCAGAGAGTTAGGCAGGAATTTAAAAAGGAATTCCTCAAGGGTAGTAATATCTGGATTACTCCCAGTGCTACAAGCTAGTGAGGGCAGGAATAGGAGGATAGAGCAGATGAATGGATGGCTGAGGAGCTGGTGTATGGGAGAAGGATTCGCATTTTTGGATCATTGGAATCTCTTTTGGGGTAGAAGTGACCTGTACAAGAAGGATGAATTGCACCTAAATTGGAAGGGGACTAACATACTGGCAGGGAAATTTGCGAGTACTGCTCAGGAGGATTTAAACTAGTAAGGTGGGGAGGTGAGACCGAGGGAGATGGTGAGGAAAGAGGTCAATCTGACACTGATACAGTTGAGAACCGAAGTGAGTCAAGCAGTCAGGGCAGCAGGGACAAGGTAGGACTAATAAATTAAACTGCATTTATTTCAATGCAAGGGGCCTAACATGGAAGGCAGATGAACTCAGGGTATGGTTGGGAACATGGGACTGGGATATCATAGCAATTACAGAAACAATACTCAGGGATGGGCAGGACTGGCAGCTTAATGTTCCAGGGTACAAATGCTACAGGAAGGATAGAAAGGGAGGCAAGAGAGGGGGAGGGGGGAGTGGTATTTTTGATAAGGGATAGCATTACTGCTGTGCTGAGGGAAGATAATCCTGGAAATACATCCAGGGAAGTTATTTGGGTGGAACTGAGAAATAAGAAAAGGATGATCACCTTATTGGGATTGTATTATAGACCCCCCAGTAGTCAGAGGGAAATTGAGAAACAAACTTGTAAGGAGATCTCAGCTATCTGTAAGAATAAAAGTGTGGTTATGGTAGGGGCTTTTAACTTTCCAAACATCGACTGGGACTGCCATAAGTCTTAAAGGTTTAGATGGAGAGGAATTTCTTAAGTGCGTACAAGACAATTTTCTCATTCAGTTTGTGGATGTACCTACCAGAGAAGGTGCAAAACTTGACCTACTCTTGGGAAATAAGGCAGAGCAGGTGACTGAGGTGTCAATGGGGGAGCACTTTGGGGCCAGCGACCATAATTCTATTTGTTTTAAAATCGTGATGGAAAAGAATAGACCAGATCTAAAAGTTGAAGTTCTAAATTGGAGAAAGGCCAATTTTGACGGTATTAGGCAAGAACTTTCGAAAGCTGATTGGGGGCAGATGTTCGCAGGTAAAGGGACAGCTGGAAAATGGGAAGCCTTCAGAAATGAGATAACTAGAATCCAGAGAAAGTATATTCCTGTTAGGGTGAAAGGGAAGGCTGATAGGTATAGGGAATGCTGGATGACTAAAGAAATTGAGGGTTTGGTTAAGAAAAAGAAGGAAGCATAATTCAGGTATAGACAGGATAGATCGAGTGAATCCTTAGAGTATAAAGGAAGTCGGAGTATACTTGGGAAATCAGGAGGGCAAAATGGGGACATGAGATAGCCTTTGGCAAATAGAATTAAGGAGAATCCAAAAGGTTTTTACAAATATATTAAGGACAAAAGGGTAACTAGGGAGAGAATAGGGCCCCTCAAAGATTAGCAAGGCGGCCTTCGTGTGGAGCCACAGAAAATGGAGGATATACTAAATGAATATTTTGCATCAGTACTGTGGAAAAGGATATGGAAGATATAGACTGTAGGGAAATAGATGGTGACATCTTGCAAAGTGTCCAGATTACAGAGGAGGAAATGCTAGATGCCTTGAAGCGGTTAAAGTTGGATAAATCCCCAGGACCTGATCAGGTGTACCTGAGAACTCTGTGGGAAGCTAGTGAAGTGATTGCTGGGCCTCTTGCTGAGACATTTGTATCATCGATATTCACAGGTGAGGTGCCGGAAGACTGGAGGTTGGCAAACGTGATGCCACTCTTTAAGAAGTGTGGTAAAGACAAGCCAGGGAACTATAGACTGGTGAGCCTGACCTCAGTGGTGGGCAAGTTGTTGGAGGGAATCCTGAGGGACAGGATGTACATGTATTTGGAGAGGCAAGGACTGATTAGGGATAGTCAACATGGCTTTGAGCGTGGGAAATCATGTCTCACAAATTTGATTGAGTTTTTTGAAGAGGTAACAAAGACAATTGATGAGAGGAGCAGTAGATGTGATCTGTATGGACTTCAGCAAGGTGTTCGACAAGGTTCCCCATGGGAGACTGGTTAGCAAGGTTAGATCTCATGGAATACAGGGAGAACTAGCCATTTGGATACAGAACTGGCTCAAAGGTAGAAGATAGAGGTTGGTGGTGGAGGGTTGTTTTTCAGACTGGAGGCCTGTGACCAGTGGAGTGCCACAAGGATCGGTGCTGGATCCTCTTTGTCATTTACATAAATGATTTGGATGCGAGCATAAGAGGTACAGTTAGTAAGTTTGCAGATGACACCAAAATTGGAGGTGTAGTGGACAGCAAAGAAGGTTACCTCAGATTACAACAGGATCTGGACCAGATGGGCCAATGGGCTGACATGGAGCTTAATTCAGATAAATGCGAGGTGCTGCGTTTTGGGAAAGCAAATCTTAGCAGGACTTATACACTTAGTGGTAAGGTCCTAGGGAGTGTTGCTGAACAAAGAGACCTTGGAGTGCAGGTTCATAGCACCTTGAAAGTGGAGTTGCAGGTAGATAGGATAGTGAAGAAGGCGTTTGGTATGCTTTCCTGTATTGGTCAGAGTATTGAGTATAGGAGTTGGGAGGTCATGTTGTGGCTGTACAGGACATTGGTTAGGCCACTGTTGGAATATTGCGTGCAGTTCTGGTCTCCTTCCTATCGGAAAGATGTTGTGAAACTTGAAAGGGTTCAGAAAATGTTTACAAGGGTGTTGCCAGGATTTGAGCTATAGGGAGAGGCTGAACAGGTTGGGGCTGTTTTCCCTGGAGCGTCGGAGGCTGAGGGGTGACCTTATAGAGATTTACAAATTTATGAGGAGCATGGATAGGATAAATAGACAAAGTTTTTTCCCTGGGGTCGAGGAGTCCAGAACTGGAGGGCATAGGTTTAGGGTGAGAGGGGAAAGATATGAAAGAGACCTACGGGGCAACTTTTTCACACAGAGAGTGGTACGTGTATGGAATGAGCTGCCAGAGGAAGTGGTGGAGGCTGGTACAATTGCAACATTTAAGAGGCATTTGGATGGGTATATGAATAGGAAGGGTTTGGAGGGGTATGGACCGGGTGCTGGCAGGTGGGACTAGAATGGGTTGGGATATCTGGTTGGCATGGACGGGTTGGACCGAAGGGTCTGTTTCCATGTTGTGCATCTCTATGACTCTATAATATGTCTGGTTTAAATATTAAATATAACCTGGTAACTAATAGTCATCATTATTAATCTTCATTAACTTGTGCATTCTCCATGGCAGCACCTATGCCAATTGGAGTCCATATGCAACCAATCAGCAATCTTATCTTATTCAGATCTTATTCAGTATAAATGTTGGTTTTCTCCCTAAGTTGCTATTCTTGTGAATTGTGCTGATGACGACAAAGCAAAAAACTTCAATGAAATGTCTTTTTTCCAGCAATGTTTAAGGTCTATACTACCAATCAATTTTTTTAAAAAACATGCTGTGCTTACAGAATGTTGATTGATTGCACCATCAGCAACTTTCAAAGCAAATTAGTTTAGATACCTACAATAGGTATCTAGGGGATAGAGCAGGGACACGGGGCTACATGGATTACTCTAAGAGGCACATGGATAGGATAAATATACAAGGCCTTATCCCTGGGATTTAGGGTGAGAGGGGAAAGATATAAAAGGGACCTAAGGGGTAGCTGTTTTTCACAGAGGCTGGTGAGTGTATGGGATGAGCTGCCAGAGGAAGTGGAAGGCATTTGGAAGGGTATATGAAAAGGAAGGATTTGAGGGAATATAGGACTAGATTAGGTTAGAATATCTGGCCGACATGGACGGGTTGGACTGAAGGGTCTGTTTCCGTGCTGTGCATCTCTATGATTCTATGCCACTGACTCAGTGGGTCAGATGGCCACCTTGTGTGCAATATTAACTGTAAACATTCAGTGAGTGCCATACTATGACCTTGCAAAGTTAAAATTATTGCATCTGTTGTGTTTTCATTGGAGGTGGGAGGAATCCTGTATGGCAAAGAGCTTAAACATTTTAAGGACATCATAATTTTGTGGAATTAATGCTTGACCCTGCAGTAACATTCAATATCTCTTTATCAATTTACTGTTATCAATTTTGACCAAAATAGGTTTTATTCTGATTTCTGCTAAGTGATTTTCAGCTTTGCTTCTTCCCAAAATCTGACTTTACAAATCCTTCGAGCAACTTCAGATTAATATTTTTGTTTCCTTCTCTCTTTTCTAGCTTGCCACACCAGCCAGATACACTGTAACTTTGGGAGGAACATCGTTTGCAGTTAAGTATCTCCGCTCCAAAGGTTATTTGCCAACACCACCTCCAATGAGAGTTTACATACAGGATAGAATGGAGGAAACCAGAGAGCGATTTTCAGAAAAGATGGAGGAAACGAAAGAACTACTTAATGAGAAAATACAAGAAACCAAAGACATGGTCTCCTTCAGGAAAAAGAAAGAATAAATACATGGAAGACAAACTGTTAAAGATCTCAAAACATCTGACCACCACTTTGAATTGCACATCAAGATACTTTGTGAAGTAACACTTTGTAAACTTTTGGTATATGAATTGCTGATGATTTCTTGTGACTGAGTTACCATTGGAATGGTTTCCAAAAAAAATTAGATAATTTTGAGTGGAATATTTTAATAATGTGTGAGGGATTAAAAAGGTAACAAAAGTGGATTCAAGATGCATTTCCTGTATCCACTGGTATC
This sequence comes from Chiloscyllium plagiosum, assembly GCF_037043375.1. Taxonomy (NCBI): domain Eukaryota; kingdom Metazoa; phylum Chordata; class Chondrichthyes; order Orectolobiformes; family Hemiscylliidae; genus Chiloscyllium; species Chiloscyllium plagiosum. Next base: position 135,431,052 of record NW_028270142.1, on the reverse strand, counting down.
AGAAAAGGAAATTCAGTAGGTTACGAAACAGACTGGTGAATTTTAGAGCATTTCACATGAGTTCAAAACTCTGTAACACCTTTTAAAAGAGGTTCAGCCATGGAATGTCTGAATTATCTACTGAAGCAAACCTATTGTGTGTATTGTGACAACCTCATAATAAAATCCAATCACTTCTAATATGAATCCTGTCAAAGCAAGTGGTCAGATTTCAATGATTTCAGCATATGGGGACTGCACGTTGCTGTGCTGTGTTCTGACAGTAACACAATGCATTTTGCAAAATTCCCTGAACAGATAATTAAACAGTGATTATCTGTACCAGTCTTTACAGAACAAAGGAAAATTGTCCCCCCTAACAGAAAGCAGTTGGCACTACATGATAAATACTCCTACCCCTTAAAGTAAGGGTATAAATTAGATGTTGGTGGAGCAGAGAAAGAAAGGATCAGCTTTTTAATTACTTCATAGGATAGGCTGGGCCAGCAATTATTGACACCACTAATTATTCTTCAAGTGCTGGTGAGTTGCCATCTTGCACTGCAGTCCATTTGGTGTGGTTTGACCTGCGATGCTGTCAGCAACACAGTTGAAGTATTTCAACCCTGTGATAGTGAAGGAATGGCGCTATCTTTCCAAGTCAGAATGGTGAACTTGCTGATGGTTCCCATGCATCTTGCCCTTCTAGTAGGTTGGGGTGGGGGGGTGCAGGGTCACAGGTTTGCTACCCAAAGCTGTTTGGAAAGATCTTGCAATATATCTCACACCAGTGGAGGAAGTGAATATTGTAATGGTGGATGGTCTGATGGGCGTTGAATCATAGAATCCCTACAGTACAGAAAGAGGGCATTAGGCCCAATGAGTCTGAATGGATTCTGAGCAGCCCACCCAGAACCAGCACCCCCTTACCTTCTACTCCCTACATTTCCCATGGGCAATCCACTTAATCTGCATGTCTTTGGACAGTGGGAGGGAACAAGAGCATCCAGAAGAAACCCACATGTACGGAGTGAACATGCAAACTCCACACAGTCAAGTAGTCTGCTTTTTGCTGGATAGTGTCAAACGTCTTGAGTGTTGTTGGAGCTGCACCATTCCAAGGAGATGGGAAATCTCCATCACATTCTTGACTTGTGCCTTGTAGAAGGAAGTTAGGTGGTGAGATATTTACAACTGAATGCCCTTATAAAGTTGAGTCCAGCTCAGTTTCTGGTCAATGATGACCCCAAGGATGTGAAATTGAGGTGTTGTAGCTTACTTGATTATCAATTAGTGAGGTATTCAAATTCTGACTAGAAAAAAATAATATGGTATTGATAATTGAGGCTTTTATCTTCATGGTTCACCACGCAACAGAAATATCTCTTGGAAGTGACTAAACTGAATTGCCAAAAGTTACTTCTAATCAGCTTTAAAACGTGTCATTAAAGTTTGTAATTTTTAGAGGATTGTTCTGTATTGAAGTAGGCAGTGCATTTGAACAAAATCATTTGCCTGCTTTGAATTCAATATTTGGTTCTTGTCATGACCCAGCTGTTCCTAGTTGTCTTGTAAGTCTTCAAAGAGAGAGAGAGAGTCTAATATATATTTTTTATAAGGTGAATCAGATCTATTTGTGATTACTAAATTGTACAGAAATTCTAATTACATTTCCTTGTAACCTGCTCATTTTATTTATCTGATGAAGTCTGAATTTAACTGCATTGGTTCATTAAACTTTTATAACTCCTTAAATATGGTTTATTCAGCAATAAACTAGCATAATAATTGCTTTTTAAAAATATTTCACCTTGGATAATTTAACAGTTTTTTTTTGCTTCAAGTAACGAAGTATGTTCATTGAAAACTTTACCACATAATCTAGCAGGGTGTCAGATTTGGTTTTTGTTTCTGTTGAATTTGGTAATCTCATCCAGAAACAATTTTTTATTTTAAGGTTTGCAAAAAGATTTGTAGCTCTGGTGCCGGTTGCCGTAGTTGTGGGTAATTTCAAGCTGGGAAGTTGATTTGCAAATGTTTTGCCCCCTGTTAAGGTGACATCTTCAGTGCTTTGGAGCCTCCTGTGAAGCGCTGCTGTACTGTCTCTCATGGAATTTATTTGGTTCCGTTCCTGCTGCTTCTGGTTGCCGGTTCCGGTTGTTCACTGTAGTGGACGGTATATTGGGTCGAGGTCTATACGTTTATTGATGGATGGGTGCAATGCTTCTAGAAATTCTCTGGCTGTCCTCTGTTTAGCTTGTCCTATGATCACTGTGGTCCTTGTCATCAGTGTGTATGGCTATTCGGGCCACTATGCATGAAACACTGTATAGGACAAACAGGTAGACAGCTAGAAATCTGCATCCACGAACACCAATTGCCACTAAATGCCATGACTAGCTGTCCCTAGTAGCCACACATGGTTAACAAGGACCACAAATTTGAATGGGACAACACATTGACCATAGGACAAGCTAAACAGAGGACAACCTGAGAATTTATAGAAGCATGGAGCTCATCCACAGACTCCATCGACATACAGATCTAGACCCAAGGTACCGGCCACTACAATGGGTAACTGGAACGGAACCAAATAAATTCCAAAAGAGACAGTATTGCAGCGCTTCGCAGGAGGCTCCAAAGAACAGAGGATGTCACCCAGATAGTGGTCAAAATTTCTGTAAACTAACATCTCTGCTCAGCGAAAATACCCATGTCTGCGGCAATTTTCTGTTTGTTTATAGGATGTGTATGTTGCTGACTGGACCAATATTTATAACCCATTCCTCAATTCCCTTGAGAAAATGGTGGTGAACTGACCTCTTGAACAATACAGTGCTTGTATTGTAAGTAAACCCGCAATGTTAGGGAGGGAGTTCCATGAGTTTGATACAGCAACGCTGAAAGAACGGTGATATGTTTCCAAGTCAGGATGGTGAGTGGTTTGGAGAGGAACATGGTGGTGTTCCCATGTCTATGTTGTCCATATATTTGGTGGTAGATATTGCAGGTTTGGATGCAGGTGCTGTTGAAGGATTCTTGGTGAGTTACTGAAGGGCATTTATAGATGGTGCACACTGACACCGTTGCATTAATGGTGAAGGAAGTGAATTTTGAAGGTGGTGGGTGCTTTGTCCATAATGCTGTCAAGCTTCTTTAGTGTTGTTGAAACTGCACCCATTCAGGCAGGTGGAGAATTTTCCATTACATTCCTGAATTACCTTGTAGTTGGCCCACATACATTAAAGAAGCCAGGTGAGGTACTTGTCACAACTCCTATTCTCTGAACCTAGTGTGGCTACAGTACTTGCATAGCTGATCCAGTTTAGTTTCTAGTTAATGGTTATCCCCCAACATGTTGACAACATGGAATCAATGATGGAATAGGAGATTGCTAGATTCTCTTGTTAGAGATGGTCGTTGCTATTTCGCTTGTGGGATGTGACTATTACTTGCTACAGTTCAGCCAAATCCTGAATGTTGTCCAGGTCTGACATGTGGAAACGGGCTGCTTCTGTACTTGAGGATTCATCAGCGAACATTCTCACTACTTAAATTATTATGGAGGGAAGATAATTGAAGCAGTTGAAGGTAGTTGAGCCCCGGACACTACCCTGAGGAACTCCTGCAGTGATGTCCTGGATCTTAGACAACTGACTTCCAAAAACCACAACCATTTTCATAGGTGCCAGGTATGACTTCAACTTGAAGGGTTTCTCGTCAATTTCCCATTGACTCCAGTTTTGTTACGGCATCTTGATGCCGCACTCAGTTAATTGCTGCATAGAGATGGGAGCAGTCACTTCCACCTCACCTCAAGATTTGAGCTGTTTTGTTCATATTTGAACCAAGATAAGACCTTGGCACCACATTTGTCTCAGCTTACAGGAGTGTATGAAGAAAAAAAGAGCACAAGTGACAAGGTTCAATATTTAGAGAAACTATAAAGGCCATTTCTTAAACAGTTTTTCTTCTGTGACCAGATGGAAAAGGACTTTTGAAGCTAAGAACTGTGGCAGGAATTGCTGCACTCTTGAAAACATATTTCTGGAACTCATTGAGAGTAGTATTTACGTTATGTTGCTTTACAAACAGAGGGGAGAGATAAGATGGAAAGGCAGTGTTGTTTGTTTGTTTGTGTGTGTGTGTGTGTGTGTGTGTGTGTGTATAAGTGTAACAAAATGAAAGGCACCAAAAACAGATTGTTAATTGGTTGTGATAATTGTGACTAGTTGTGGATGCCAAATGTCACCTGCCAGATTATAGGTTCCGTGCCTGCTAGGCATGTTAACAGCTTGAGGGTTTATAATAAAGGGTAAAGAAGCCGGTGGCCTGCTGTAAGAGCAGGGTCTGTATCTCTATCTCTCTAAGTAAAGCTCCTGAAGTCTGATGCAAGCTGGTTCTTTTCTCCCATCCGTTGCTGTAAACTGCTGCCCTTTAATCAACAACTGAGAGATTTAGTGATTGAAGTACCAGTTGTCCTTGTCTTATGCAAAGAAGTGAAATAACCTAGAGAAAGGGTCTCGAAGGAAGATCCTGCAAAATCTTATGGATTGGTGCTACTGATTACGGTTTCCCAACTTGCTTTCCCTCCACCCATAACACCAGTTGTTTTTGTGGTCTGTGTGTGAGGATTTTTAAAAGGGGTTCAAGCCTCAACTAGAGTTATATGTTGATAGTTTTGTTAACCTTTGTGGCTACAACATATGTTTATAATAAACAGTTAAGTGTGGTAACTTAGTCAGTGTTTTCTATTAACCTGGTTCCATTATACAGGTAAATCTGGGACTTTGAATCAAAGTATACATTCATTAATTTTTGTGGTGACTCTGAGAGAAGCTGAATTTGAGAACTGGTGCACTTTCACTTGTGGGTCTTAACAATAAATGGCAGCTCATCTGGAATCATTTTGGAACGGTGCTGGTTAGGATTTGGATACGGTGTTAGTAGGTGATAATCATAAAGAAAACACTAGGATCTGAACTGCAAATAAGAAATGGCACCAGAACTTTGCAAAGAATTTCCTTCAGGTGCCAGAGTTGTCTCTGACTATTTGAAGTGAAATTCCAGAAGCCAGGTTAATTGAATTAGCTATTTGGAGATGATGGAGTTCCTGACTAAAGCTTGAAAGGCACATATAATTGAATTATTAACATAACATTTAAGATTTAGTAGAAACACGGGAAAAAAAAACCCATCAGTGGTGAAACATCAGAACCAAGTGATAGAGCCACAGTTAAAGCAACTTGAGTATGGAAATGTTAGAGATGGAGAATCACGAACAGGAGATGAAATTGTGAACAACAGAAAAACGTTTGTTTTTCTCAAAGTTTGTGAAAATGCCTCTACATTCTTTTCAAGAATGAGACAAATGAACTGGCTGAAAGGAAACTGGATGTTGCCCATGCAGAGTAAGTTGGCAGGCAAACCACAGGAAATTTCTGCTCCATTGTCAGGTTTCTAGGGATTATGATGTTATATAAAGAGCTTACAGGCTACATATGAGTTAGTGTCTGAGGCATGTAGTCAAAGGGTTGCAAAATGGAAGGAAACAGCCTGCAAAAACCTACAATGGATCCGAAAGGGTTAAACAAAGTAAATTTGACCAGTGGACATAAGCATTATACATTGAAACAGTGTACAAATTCTGTAGAAAAATAATTCCATTTTAGTGGAATTTAAAAACACAAACTTCCTAAGAAGACAGGCTGATGATTGTGTCCTGATCCATTTTTCCATTACCATCAAATTCAAAAGGGAAAGAAATTTGGATGACAAAAGGAAGGCAATTAGCCGTGATAAAGAACAGATAGCTGGGAATACTCTGAGATGATCTCAAAGGGATGTACTGAAGGTGGAAGTGAAGATCAAGGGCTGAAGTGTTTTCATTGTAACAAACTGAGACATGTTCATTGAGAATGCTGACCTGGTGAGGGAAATCTGTGGGACTTGTTGGAATTTGAAAGAATGAGTGTAAAAAGAACTTCAAACAAAATGTCACAGATCAAAATGTAGGTTTAATAACCACTAAGACTGGAGGTAAACACTGCATTAAATGTAGAAGTAGTTAGGATTAATGATGTTTGTAAAGTGTTTTTGACTCGAAGTCTGATAACACCTTTATCTTCAAATGATGTAGCCAAGCCTATATCTATAGTAAGAGATACAAAGCCGACTTGAGAAGGATTTAGGTTTCCCTGCAGAGAATTTGAAAGAGCCAAAGTGTTGGTGGGTGGAATAGGTGGAGAGTGTATCGCAGTTTCATTGTATACGATTATAAGACTGTACTTATGGGCTGGCAGTGCCTCATTTCTTCCTAAGGAATCTAGATCTATAGAAGGAGTACTGGTAAATGCTATTAACATCAAGGCTAAAGAAGTAACTGCTTTTGTCGCACCGAGTGCAACATGGCATGGTGGCACAGTGGTTAGCACTGCTGTCTCACAGTGCCAGAGACCTGGGTTCAATTCCCACCTCGGCGACTAACTGTGAAGCTTGCATATTCTCCCCATGTCTGCGTGGGTTTCCTCCCCCAGTCCAAATATGTGCAGGTCAGGTGAATTGGCTATGCTAAATTGCCCATAGTCTTAGGTGAAGGGGTAAATGTAGGGGCATGGGCGGGTTGCGCTTCGGCGGGTCAGTGTGGACTGGTTGGGCTGAAGGGCCTGTTTCCACACTGTAAGTAATCTAATCTAAGTGGGTTTTGCCAATGTCAAATTATGCTCTTTGGGTCAAAGGCTGCTCTGAATACATACCAAAGCATTATGAGCCAAATTATAGATGAAGTGTGTAATTGTGTAGTCATATCATTATTTAATAACACATGAACCGTATGTGAAACGTGTTTAAGCAATTACAGTTGACTTAGTAATAAATATAGTCAGAAGTGAATTTGCAAAAGCAAGTGTAACTTAGACATATAATGGGACAAAAACAGAGTGTTGGTTGCCAAGCAGAAGTGCAGGCTTTAATAGAATGCTCTGTTACTGAAATTAAATAAGAAATTGAGGTTTTTAAGAATGTGTGGAAGTTGAAGGCAGTCCCAAAAAAAAACAATATTTGCCCCTAAGATTTTTCCAGATCTTTTGCAATGGCAAATTACGTTAATGACTTTGGGTAGGTGCAGTCTTGCGCAGACTGATGAGTTGGGACAAGAGAAGCCAATAGGCTGTTTGGCTAAGAAAGTACATCAGTATCAGTGAAAGTACTCTGCTGTAGAAAAAGACACTTTGGGATTTTTATGGGTTCTTCTACACCTTGAAGTTTATGTCCAAATCACAAACAAAGAAATATTAACCTACATTATCCCTAACCCACTGGCATTCGTTGAAAAGTTTAAAAGTCAAATGCAAAACTAATCAGATATAGTTCATTGTTTCAACCATTTAACATAAATATTAACCATTGGAACAGAATTTGTTTGCAAATGCAGTGTAAAATGTTGGAACAAGTTAAAGGTTTTAAAAATTGCTGAAAGATTATATAAACTTGAATGGGGTGGGGGGAGGGGACTGGACAATGGGAGATAAAATGCTTTTTAGACTGGAGGCTTGTGACCATTGGTGTTCTGCAGGGATCAGTGCTGGGTCCACTGTTGTTTGTCATTTATATAAATAATTTGGATGAGAATTTAGAAGGCATATGTAGTAAGTTTATGGATGACCTCAAAATTGGTAGTATAGTGGACAGTGAAGAAGGTTTTCTAAACTTACAAAGGGATCTTAATCAGTTGGCTGAGGAGTGGCAGATGGAGTTTAATTTGGATAAATGCAAGATATTGTATTTTATTAAAATGAACAAGGACAGGACTTATTCAATTAATGGTAGGGCCCTAGTTAGCGTTGGTGAAGAGAACACATTAGGGTTCAGGTACACAGCTGTTTGAAAGTTGAATCACAGGTAGATAGTGTGGTTCAAAGGCATTTAGCACACTTAGCTTCACTGCTCAGACCACTGAGTAGGCCATTGTTGACATTGTACAGGCTGTTAGTAAAACCAATTTTGGAGTATTGTGTACATTTCTAGTTGTCCAGCTGTAGGAAGGATATTATTAAATTAAAGAAGGTTCAGACAAGATTTACCAGAATGTTACCAGGACTGCAGAGTTTGAGATATAAAGAGAAGCTGGATAGGGTGGGATGTTTTTACTGAAGTGTAGGAGGTTGAAGGGTGACCTTATAGAGGTTTATAAAAATCATGTGGGACATAGCTAAAGTCCCTAGGATGGGGGGAGTTCAAAATTAAGGAGCATATTTTTAAGGTGGGAGGAGAAAGAGGGTGGTGTGCATATGTAACAAGCTGCCAGAGGAAGTGTTAGATTTAGGTACAATTATAACATTTAAATGACATTTGGACAGGTACATGAATAAGAAAGGTTTAGAGGGATGTGGGACAAACACAGGCAAATGGGATTAGTTTAGTTTGAGAAACTTGGTCAGCATGGACAAGTTGGACCAAAGGGTCTGTTTCCATGCTGAGAGACACTATGGATGGAAGTCTCACTTTATTGACTATCTCATGGCTTGTGATGAAACACATTTTTGAAATGGTGTTTTGAGGGTGGAGCCATGTAAATGAACTTTTTCATTATGAACTGAAAATGAGTGTTTAAAAATCAAAAACCTGCACTTTTGAAAACAGGTTCCTGGAACTCGGTGTTTAGACTGTTGCTTTATAAGCAGTGGGTGAGATGTGTTGACACAGCACTGGGAAATGTGGAGTGAGATTTGGCCAGTGACAGATTACTGATTGCTTGGTGTAATTGTGACCAGTTGTGGATTCCGAAGCGCATCAGCATGACGAGAGCTCTTTGATGTCCTCCTGGCAGTTGAACAATTTGGCCATTTACAGTAGAGGACCAGAAGCCTCCAGACTACTTAGAGTCACAAAACTGCTCTCACTTTATACAGTTTAATTGCTCATATCATGCTGCAAGCTGCTGTCTTTAACCAGTAACTAAGTAGTTGTAATTGGTGTACCAATCACCCTATACCTTCTTCAAAGAACTTGGAGAAATGGGACTGAAGAACAGCATTTTGGGAAGCAAAAGATATCAAGTTCTTGGACTTGTGCTTTTGAACTGTGTTTCCCTAGTTACTTTCCCTCCATTCATAACAATAATGTCTTTGCGTATGTAGGAATTTAAATGGGATGGGATGGGATGGGGGTAGGTCGGTAGTTGGGAAGAGTTTAGAGTTTCAATTGGTGGAATGTTATGTTAATCATTCACAATTTAATTTCTGTGGCTAGAACTCTTAGTATAAACGGTAGTTCTTGTCAAATGTTAAGCGTAGAAACATGATCAGTAAGTGGCTTTCTGTTACAGACCCCAATAGACAGGTGAATTGGGAAATTTGTTTCCTTTGATTAAATCTTAACCATTGAGGTTAGCCCAAGGTAATGGGGCTCAAGAATCAGTGCACTTTTTCATATAGGTTTTCAGGCCAGAGTTGTGTTTCTCTGACCATATTGGGGGAATGCCTATGATTGGCCTCCTCCTTCACGCCAACAATTCTGTGATTGTATGATGTAGGCTCGCAACGAGTAATTATTCTTCCTCTAGACTGTTCTTTGTCCTTTTCCATAGCAAACTGTATTTTACAATCACAGTCCCCTAAATTTAAATGTCCCTAATAATGCCTGATCCACTTGACCTACCTTATTCCCAAGGCCTAAGTACCTACTTTCTTGTTGGATTAGTAACAAACTACTGCAAAAAAAAAAAATCTCCTGCACATATCTAAGGACTCTTGCCTGTCTCTCCCCTTTACATGGCCACAGGAGAAGCAATGGTCTGGTGGAATCATTGTTAGACTATTAATCCAAGAATTGAGGTAATGCTCTGGGGAACTGGGTTCAAATCCCACAGTGACACATTGTGGGATTTGAATTCAATAAAAGTCTGGAATTAACAGTCTAATGATGACGATGAAGCCATTGTCAATTGCCCATCTGGTTCACTAATGCCCTTTAGGGAAATAAACTGCCATTCTTACCTGGTCTGGCCTACATGTGACTCCAGACCCACAGCAACATGGTTAACTCTTAACTGCCCTGTGCAATGAGCGCTGGGCTTGTAAGCAACACCTCCACATCCCATGAATGAATAGTAGAAAAAAAAACAAAAACAATCTGTAATTTGATAACAGTTCTTCCCTTGTTCTAACAGCTCCATAATTCTTTCATTTCTTTGTAACTTCCTTTCAAATTTGTTGTTCTACATCTTTGCCACTAAATAGTGATCTATAGACAATATCCAGCAATGTAATTGCCCTTTTTTTGTTCCTTAGCCCTACCCACATATAGTGGCTCTAACTCCTCTGAAATATTCTTTCCAGCACTCTAACATTCTCCTTAACAATGGCTCCTCTTTCCCTACTTTTGCTGAACTTCTTGTATAAAAGGAACAATAGCAACGTGGATACAAATCCAATCAATTCTACCCCATTACTTTACAGCTAATGATCACCAAAGTACTGGAAGATGTAATTGACAGTACCATCAAGGAACACTAAAACATTAACTGCCTGCTTACTAATGTTGAGTGTATGTTCTGGAAGGACCTCATTATAGCAGTACAAACATGCATAGAAAAATCCAAATTGTAGAGGTGAGATATGAGAAACTGCCCTTAGCAGCATTTGTCCAAGTGTTGACATTAAGGAGCTTCAGTAAAATTCAGTGATAAACCCGGCTAACTCTGTATACACTGCATTCATAACTAGCACAAAGATAGATGGCTGTGGTTGTTAAGAGACTAATCCTCTTCATCCAAGGATATGCTGAGTTCCTCAGGGCAGTATCCTCAGCTCAAGCATCTTCAGCTGCTTCAATGCCCTATCATAATATCACAGGTGAGAATGTGCACTGTTAATTATGCAGTGGTTAGTACAGTTTGCAACTATAGTAGTCCATATCCAGGTGTTCTAAAATCTGGATAAAATTCAGCCTTGGACTGACAAATGGCAATGTTCATGTCACACCACTGTTGGACAATGATCTCCAACAATAGCAAAGTGATCCTGCCTCAACAGTATCACCATTGCTATATCCCCATCAGAGATCCTCAGGCTTTATCCCTAATCAGAGCCTGAAATAGACCAGGCATCCAAATACTGCAGCTACAAGGCTAGTTCACACCAGTAACACTCAGGTTTGATAAATCCATAGGTCTTTTTTTAGCAATATGAATGTACTGGAGGAATTGCCACCGAAGTTAAGTGTCATTAACACAAGTCTGTCAACATGGTAGCTACAAAACCATGAAATTTGGAAATTTTGCAGTAGGGTGGTTCATGTCCTGGCTCAAGTATTGCCCTTTTTTTAAAAACTCAGATCAAAAAAAGTGACAGAAAACTCACCACTTAATGGTAACCACACTTAAGACATGCGTCATGATGGAGCAATCTCCTTGACTGATCTGTCTGCTAATGGACTGAATTTCCACTATGGCTTTCTTTTTTAAAAAAAAGATGCTGGCATCATTGGCTGGGAAAGTAACAATATAAGGAATGCAGCAGATCAAGAAAGCAACACCATGAATACCAAGTGCACTCTTGCTAACCCAAACTCCAAGAACAAAACTATGTAACTTGCAAGAATAAGCAAAAATTAAGTAGAAATCAAAACTACAATATATTTGTACATTAAACTACTGTATGTATGGAACTAAAAAGGCCACTTGTAACTGGATTTCAAAACATCATTGGTTTTTGAATGCTTTTCCTCTCATCTTTAAATATTCTGACTTTAATTGCTTCACCATTGGAGGTTATGCCTTTAGTGGTCTTCTTCCTATGCAGTCCCTAACCTCCATAGTTATATCCCTCTCTCTCCTTAAAATCTACTCCTTTGACCAAGCCTTTGAACATCTACTCTAATGTAAAATGTGTGTCAAATTCTGACTTATAACACCCATGAAGCACCACAGGAAGTGGAAGGAGCTAAGGTAGAAGTAGCTACATAAAGTTTTATTGTTGTTAAAACATAAATTACACTAATATTGCATAATATTAGCTCCCTCTATAAAATACAGCAAATTTTTTTAAAAATTCAGAACATTTAATGCCACTCAGGGGTATAAAAATACACAATGAAATGACTAAAGTACAAAGCTTTTATTTTGCAACAGATTATAAGCTTTAAAAAACATGTCACAATACATGAAATCACTCCCTCTGCAGAAGGTCCCGTGGGGTCAGGTCTATGTTTGTCTCCTGCAGCTAGTAGTTTACGCTGTAAACAGTTACATGTGAGATCTCCTACAGAGCAGACCTCACTGTCCTGATAGGTTTTTTTGTCCTGCTTTCCACGGCTGATAAAAATAGGTGAAGAATGTGGCATCTGTTCTGTGGACTTAGCAGTCAGACAGTCTTTAGCCTATGACATACAATACAGAACATAAAAGATTTATTCAGTGCAATAGTTCCACTGTATCCACACAATAACAGTTCACAGACAACGCAATTAAGTACAAAATTTTGCTTCTGCCATTAAGAACTCTGGATAAAATTAATGGTTGATGGACAACAGTCATTGGATTAAAATTTGCTAAGATATTCACTTAAGTCACAACAGCTGGTTTGTGGAACATCAGTTTTCAGCTAAGTTAAAACAACTGTTGTGTTAGTTGCTAGATTATGTACCTAAGTGTATGAAGCTTTAGTTTGGTCTCATTTCATGCCAATTTCTCTAATTCCACTATGTTGTCCAGAGTGAGCCTTAACAAATACAGAACCATTTCAGTGCTGTCTTTCACTCTAGGTGTAAACTTTGGCCAATATAATTAATGATTACAACGTATAAAGTAACTTAGAGTTCTGAAGCATGTTTAAAACAGTGAGCACATTTTAGTTAGTAATAGAACATTATCAAAAAATTTAAATTTTTAAAATATCTTAAATAGAAGAACAACCAAAATATAACTAGCATTTGTATTCTGTTAGAGGAGATTCACTATATCTTGTATGCATTTGCAATACAGAGCAAATAATTTCGATTAGAAAGCACATTTCCAGTCATTTTGCTTTATAGTGAACAAAATGTTTGCGCAGATCTATTTTCTGGTAGTTCAGTATTTAAAACATACCAATAAAAGGAAGTAAAATTTTCATATTTTAAATAGACCAGGTTAATAAATTATGAGCTGGCATTGTTTTGTACCAGCAATAATATCCTTCAGTTCACAGGATAAATGGCTACTTGGAGGAATTAATTTTTGTCATGAGGCTTTTAAGTGTTACATAAATACTTCTACGATTCTTGCCTGTACTACTTTACTAAGAACAGAGTTTTCATGTGTTGCTTTCTTATTGCGTGGAGAATTTTTTGCAAATTGTTTTGACACCATACCTGAAAAATCTGTATTTAAAATCTCATTTTAAAACACAGGTTTTTAAAACTGTTTACACTTACATTAATGTATGCAATCTTTAGTTGAGTTGCATCCTTGAGAACAAGAAAATTGACAGAATTTTATATTTGTGCTTAATTTAGATTTTGTAAGAACGTGGTAGCCAACTTGATGAAACATGAAAAACTACATTGTTTAATCTGTGATGCAAAAATCTGTCCTCCAAAAAAAAAATGAAACCTTACATTAGGAATAAAACTATAAAGATTTAAATAAAGCTGCTGTCCTTTGAAATGTTTTTAATAGATTACTTACAAAAATGTTTTAATTTTTCAACTGTTACATCGAGTGAAGCCAAAGAGAGCAAAGAGAGCCTTGTCTTACTTTTAATGCTCTCTCAAGAAACTTAATATCATGAATTTAAAAATAAACATAGTTCTATTAAACTACAGCCATGAGAAATTTTCAGGGTAAATTCTGGAATCAGTATCTATATATTAACATTTCTGCACAGGACACAAACCTCCTATCCATACACCTCATTTCTGCTTATATAGTGAATCAGAGAACTTGCGTCAACATTTAACATCAAAGCTAATCTGTTCAACGTAATAGCAAAACTCTTTCCCATATGTCAACATCCATGCACTCCATTTGTTGTGAATTTGTCATTTGTTCCTTTTTAAAAACACAAAATTTAACAATGACTTTAGAGTTATTTGTTAATATATTTTATACCTTACTGAAGACCTTGTCCTGTTCTGAAAGCCTAGGCCAAAACTTTTTATACTTAAGCCCAGACTGGTGAGTTTGTTGGACAAAATCTGCAGTCTGAACATAAACTGAGTGTACAATTCCCAAACATGTAAGGTAGTCAATGATATGACAATAAGAGAAAAGTCACAACAAATTACCAATTCATAGGTCGAATTTCAACAGGTTTACTCAAGAATAGAAAGCAGAGAGAAAAAAATATGGACTATTTCACTGGCTTTTAAGAACTTCAGGATATCCAAGTTAAAAGTGTTAGATAAAAGCAAGTTTCTTTTAAACTGATTTACAATTCTATTATAAGCTTTATTCAGGTAAAGCATGTCAGAAAGATTCTGAGGAAACAGAAGAAACAAGCATGAACTACTTATTGATGTTTGTTCATAGTTGCGTGAATTATAAATTCGCTATTGTCTTTTGAAAGCTACTCAACTTAGAGGGACAGTTTATCTCACACATGTATATGTATGCCAAGCTTAACTGATAATATGGATCCCAATTTTAATCATCACAGAATCACAGCAATAAAACCTTCAAACCAGATGTGTGACAGTGGGAATTTAGGAAAGTGGGGAGAGGAGACAGTTGGGGAAAACAACTTTGCTGTAAACAGTACCTTCCATAAAAAGTCCACCATGAAGTTTCATATGGGATCAGTTTCTCTTAAATTTATATTTTTCTGCATTCAAGGTAAAACTCTGCAACCAATTAGCATACAACAAAGATCTAGAAGTAACCAGTTAATCTGCTCGGTGTAGTTGCAAGGCAGTGCTGAGACAGTGCTGCATTGGTTTCATGCCTCAACTCTGGCAAATGAGTCTTTGCCAGTCAGGGGGATGTAACTGGTCGCATGGCCTTCTCAAACAAGAGCATGGGAGCTATTCCCCAATGTCTGACCAATACTTATTCTTCAAGCAACATCTGGTCATGACCACATTGCTTGTTTGTAGAAGTTACCTACCTGCCAACTGCGAGCTGTATTTTTACTTTACAACAGTAATAATATACTGCCAGCAATAATCTGCATTCTTGATCGACTGTGAAGTATTTTGAGATGTCAGTTGTTTATGAAAGGCCCTTTATAAATACACAAGTGTTTTCTTTAATGGGAGATGATTCCGAAGACATACATTCAGCAGATCTGGGGGCAGAGACAATTAGTGCAGAGAACAGTACACTGACTCAATGGGCTGAAGGGTTTCTTCTGTCCTGTATGATTCGATAAACATCTTACCAGAACTTTAAGGTGCGCTTCCAAAGATCTTACAGGAGCAGAAAGTATGAGTGAAGCTTTTTTAGGTTCATTGGTAAACTTCAGCTAGCAGCAGACCATGTGTTTCCATTGGCAAGGACACAACACACTGTCCTCATTCAAAGCACACACTTTGTTACTCCTCTTCATAGCAGCCTCCAAAGACATTGTGTTTGCATATGGTAGCAATTCAACACTTCTCAGTCCTCTCATTTCAGACCATAGTCACTTCTTTACTGTTCACTATCTCTCCGTACTCTTTGCATTTTGCTGCTTCTTACCTTTAGCATATCCATTATAGATTTACATTACATACATGGTGTTCTCTAAGAGGGCTGAGTTTCTTTGGAATTCCTTTCCTCAAAAGTCAATAGATGCAATAAAGTCATTAGTTTTAAAAATATTTTTGAAGAGGGGAAATTAGAACTGAGGTTAAAACCAGATCAGCCATTATCTTATTGAACGATGGAATAGGTTTGAAGGGCCGAGTGGCCTACACCTGTTTGATGTCCATATGCTGAATCAGTAAACATGTAATTTATCTGTTCAGTGCCTGGTCATTAAGTCTCAACTCCCTGTTCTTGTAGAACTAGTGCACAGCACAAAAGCAGAAGAATTCCAACCTTCAACAATGGAGCAGAAAGCTTTGAAAGGCAGTAGACCTTCATGAATGCTGCAAATTGGAAATATTGATCAGGTTCTCTGCCTGTTACTTGTACCACTTGATCAATAGCAAATAATATTTATTCAGCATTAAGAAGTCCGTTAACAGAAAATTTCAGTGAAAAAGGGATGATCAGGTTATAGAGTCGTATAGCACGAAAACAGATTTTTGGTCCAATGGCTGCGTCAACCAGATACCCTAAATTGATCTAGTCCCATTTGCCAGCATTTATCCCATAACTGTCTGAATCCTTCCTATTCATATACTCCACCATCTCCTTCACCTGCCTCCACCATCTCCTCTGGCAGCTGATTCCATATATGCACCACCTGTGTGAGAAAAAGTTGCCCCTTAGGTCCATTTTATCTCTCACCTTAAACATGTGCTCTCTAGTTTCGGACTCCCCTATCAAAAAGGGGAAAGACTTTGGCTAATCTGAATGCAGTAACTGAATGCAGTATTCCAAAGTCCTGTACAGCCACAACAGGACATTGCAACTCTTATACTCAATGCACTGACCAATAATGGCAAGCATGCTAAATACCTTTGGCACCACCCTGTCTACCTGTGACTCCACTTCCAATGAACTATGAACTTGCACCCTGGGACTCTTTGTTCAGCAGGGCCATACCATTAACTGTGTAAGTCCTGCATTTGGCATCAACTGATTGCTGTGGAACTCTACTCTTACAAAATAAATAAAGTTCCCATGACACTGTCCCCATCAAATACTCCCAGGACAAGTACAGCACTGGGTTAGAGAGAGTAAAACCTCATCTATTCTTTTAATCTAAAAGTAAACATCACTTGACACTGTCCCATTCAAATACTCCCAGGACAGGGACAGCACAGGGATTGATACAGAGTAAAGTTCCCTCTAATCTTTTAAACTTAACGTTTAGCCTTAATGTGCCAGACTGGCCTTCTTTTCTGTGCAAGCTTTCTTCGACAGACGACAGAATTTGTTGTTGCTCTGCCATCTTCAATTGCAATCTCTGGATTGGCAAGCTGTTCAACATTCAGTACAGTATAATTACACACGTCATCTCCACTAGGCATTTTAAAAAGAGCCCCCCAGAAATCTGAACATCTGTCTCAACTGTACTCAATGAAATTTCCTGTGACTATCTACAGTTGCACTAGAGAGGACTTTGATTATAATATTGTTAATACTTTATGTCAGAGGTCAATTAAAGATGCATTATTTTCTTTATTTTGTGTAAGAGACTCTAAATAGCTCAATATATTACTATTGCCACTCTTACTCAGGATTGGCCAGCAGATTTATAAAATCCATGAGATTCCATACAACCTTATATTGAAAATAAAATCAAGACTGAATTAAAATTTGAGTCCAATTTTGTGCAACTTAGAGTTATCAGGTGAATTTTTCAGGTCAGTATAAATCCCACCAGCTGATCAGGACAGCTGCTTATAAGGACAAAATAAGTGCATTCACTTGATCTTTTATACTAAATGCTGATGTCAAATCATTTGTGAAACAAATCAACATCTAGAAAATGAGTATTGCTGGAACAAAAAGTCCTGTCAAGCTTTTCATCATGCACTTATCAGGATAAACACATGATTGCCAAATTTCAAATGGACCAAATCATAAAATGAGAAAGGGTACCTTTCCCTCTTTTTTTCAGAAAGATAAATTGCCGCTCCCTTTGAATCTCGGCATTCTTGTGCCTGTCCTGATGAATGCAAAATGTCTCGTGTCTTTTCTCAGCAACACGCAAGGTCTAGAAAATAAATACCTTTACTTGGAAACAGAATTGCTCGGTTATCGTCTGCTATGACCAAATAAAGCACAGTTTGGTACCAAGTTAATGAATATCACAAAATAATGCAAAATTTTAATGAAACTAAAGCAGGGTTCTCACTGAAAATAAATGTTGAACTTCAATTCAAAACTTAACAGTTTTCTTGCAAACCTTCTGAATCTAACTCTAAAGCAGTATGTATAAATGCAAATTTAAGCATGTTCCATGAAGTCTTTGAACGTTTTGAAATAGTTGAAAGTTTCAACCTTCTTTATGGACATTGTAAATTTGCAGATGGGTGGCTCATTGTCTATCTAGGCAGTCCAAATATCAGTGCTGTCACCCAAAATCTACACTATCAAAAGAACTGCACTAAGGTATTGTAGATGCATTACTTCTGCACTCCTCTCTCCGCAAAGTTCTAGGTTTGCATTATTACAGAACATATCAACAATTGTAAAACAGGAAATAAATGAATGCACTACTACCAATTAATAAAACAAAGATGACAAAACGAAACATGAGGAATAAATATTAGTAATAGAGGCCAAAGCTAGGTTTACACTCAACTGAAGGGCCACAAAAAAACATGAAATTTTAAGTAGTTGTTTGACAGTACGGACATGGTCTTTCTTTTTCATCGATACTCAATCTATTGAATGTTTTCATCTTGTATTCATTGGTATTTCTTGTGAATTGGCCCAAAGAGAAAGCAACACTGACATGATGAGAGTACTGATTGATTGGTAATGAGGTTTCTGATTGGTAGAGGCATCGCTATGGATGATGCACTAGTCAATGCTAACTGACAGTCAACCAACCATCGAGCTTGGTTCAAATTTTAAACCAGGTAGGTTGACTGTTTGATCAAGGTATTGACTTTCAAAATGAACCTGAGAATGGCTTCCACTTGCTTTGCTGCAATAAAATAACTGTGGTATGTGTACATTTTCCTTCTTCCTGCAAAGAACAGGGCTCCATGCATTAATACATGTAGCTTCCAGTACACACAAATGTAAATACTGCAAGCCCAACTTTTAGTTCTAAATTGGCTGTAGGCACAATTCTTCACATGCTCAGGATTATGAAGCAAATTTGGTCTGTTTGCAGAATCACATCTAAATGTTGGACACATGGAGTTATGCAAGCATGAGCTGGTTGGGCACAAGTCAGTAGCATTTTGTTTATTGAAAAGAGCTATTTGATACGATCTATCAGCCTTCGAGATGTATGGCTGAAATATCTGGGATCACACCGATAGTGGAATTCATTTACCACATTACTCTTGTGTGCTAGCCAAAACTTCCTTGCCTGATTGCAGCATCCAATTAGTGGTGAATACCACTTGTATTGCCACTACATAGGAATCACGTAAAACAACTAGCTACCCACTGCTCAAACTTTCACAACACTTTAGCCAGGCTGATAGTTGGGAAGACCAGACAAGACCTTCATACTGATAGCAATGCGGTGTCCCTGTGCTCATTCGGCACTTATGAAGGCAGCTCATTAATATCTTCTCCAGAGCAATTAGGAATGAGCAATACATGCTGGCTTAGACTGAGATGTCCATATCCCATGATAAAGAAATAAAATCTTGGGAGTAGTCTTAATGATTGCATAACAAAAAGCTGCAACAAAATTGTGCTTGTTCAGCAATTTGAAATAGAAAATAAATGAGCGGCCAGTTAAGTTGTTAATTTCTCGAGGTCCCTCCCAAAGTGTGAAGCCACCTATTTTAATGTTCAGAAACCGATCATCAAATAAATTTAATCTACTAGTCAAACACGGATTTATTCCTGTGACAAGTGAATAACTTGCATTGGCCTTTTTTTTTGGTATGGATTTGAACAGGATGGTCTCAATAAGAGCAAACAATCAGTGCATCCCTGTTTACAATTATTCAGTCTGACTGACTATGTACAGTGCAGGAAATGTAGCCAGAATACAAAAGTTTCAACTTTAGCGTAAATATATGCAGAAGAGAGAGTGGAAGAAGAAATGAAAGCAAAAAGTTTACCTTGTGAAAATAGATCTCCAATAATAAGGAAAAGCAGAAGAAATAAGGGTTCACAGGGCTAGAAGGCTACATGGAAGCAATGTACACTCCATTAAATGGTAGTCGTATTAGAAAAGATAAACCTTATCTTTCTGTTGAGTCCATATATATAATAAAAGTTCAAAAGCCTTATACCATGATTCAATAAACTTGGATAGCGATCCAAGCAGCTAACTTTGCCAAATTTGCATAGCCAATGGTAGAATGGTACATTTCATGTAGCAACTTCAGATTTGTGTGTTTAACTGTGCATATCTGCTCAACAGAAACTGCTTTATGCAGAGAACTGTTAGGAGTTTTAAGAAAATATACAATACTCACTGCTTCAATTAAAGATTCCTTACCTTCAAATTAAATGTTCAGGATGCACAGGGTTTGCAATAGGTTTTTAAAACCACAATACTACAAACTAATCTGGAAAATGGTCTGAAATACGCAATATCTATATTGCCATCTTTACAGATTGCAACCTAAAGCATTCTTAGCAAGATTAATGAGAACCATTTGTAGATTATTGTCTACCATTACATAAAAGAAATCATTAATATTTCAAATGCAGAAATGTTTTCCTCAAAGCTTTTAGAAAGAAGCTTGTTTTGACTGACCACTTGAATTTACATTTTTAATTAAGATTCAGTATAATCTGACTTTTTTCAAACACAATTCTGTGGCTCAATTCTACAAAAAGCATACTATTTTCAAGGATGCATAAAAGCCTTTTCATTTTTTATTCAATGCCTAAGAAAGTAGCTTGCAAATTACTAGAGTTTAAATCACTTCATACATCTGTTGAAATTTCAAAAATGCTCAGATCAGTAATAATTTAACAGTTACAAATAGCCCTTTTAAAATAGACTATGTACCATAATTTGTACATACACAAACAATTAAGTATTCAACTTAAGTGTCTAAGTGAGATTTGGTACTAAATATTAACAGCAGAAACAGAAATACTGGAGACTGTTGCTCTGCATATATTAAAACTAGCTAGATTTTTAATTGCTGCAAATCTATTCAGCATCAAGTTTTGCACTGGGGCTGTCAAAAAGTTCAAATGGTAACTCTGAAATTGTTACTTGCATACCTCAAGTTAATTGAGAAATCACTAAAAGGAAAGCAAAGGAAAGAGTGTATTACTTTGGAATAGATCTTGCAGAAGTAAAACTAGAGGCACTGAATATTGATTAGGAACAGTGAGCATCCCAATGCAACGACACTAATGTATTCTAGACCTGGGAATACAATATCAAATAGGACACGTATGGAAGAAATCAAAGGACAGAAAATACATACATAGAAACTGCTTAGTTAGATGAAATTACCATTTTTAACATCCCATCAATTCTTTTCTGTTTTCATCTTAAAGCAGTGACATTTCACTAGGTATGGTTCAAAGGTCACCCATGCTTGGTACCAAGTGGCCACTCCATTGTGTGATGACATTAACAAAGCAAGTATTTTAATGGGAATGCATTGTTATTATTGAGCTTTAGTCAAGGCTGATGTGCAGAAGTCATGCATTCCTACCTCTTCCCAACCACCTATCCCTTTATTGAGCCATGTGTCTTGAATTCACTTTAGAGCCATGGCAGTAAAATGCTGACTGAACTTGCTTAATGGATCCTCCAGTGAGTGAAGGCAGCTGGAGCAGTCAAATGGACCCTCTCTGGTAAAAAGTGCATCTTTGGTGGAAGGAGGCCTCATGGAAAGCAGAAACAAAAAAGATTTTTCAACCAGCTTCATTCCATGTAAATAATTTAATTCTAATTAAATCATTCACAGGATATGGGGATTTTTGGCTAGGCCAGCATTTATTACCCATCCCTAATTGCCCGGAGGGCAGTTCAGAGTTAACCACGTTGCTATGGTATGGTGTCACATGTAGGCAAGACCAGGTAAGGAGGGCAGGTTTCCTTCCCTAAAAGGATATTTGTGGACTAGATAGGTTTTTCTGAAACATTAACAATGGTTTCATGGTCAATTTTAGACCCTTAATTCCAGGTTCTTTATTGAATTCCAATTCTACCATTTGAATTTGAACCCGGGTCCCCAGAACATACACGGAGTTTCTGGATTAATAGTCCAGCGTAACTCTAGTGATAATACCACCATTGCCTCCCCTTGCTTATCCTTAATTTCCTTTTATGTTTGTGATGATTTGATGCCAATTCAATTAAGAATCCTTGCTTTATGATCTTTTAGCCATTTATGTTCATACCTCAGATTATACTCAAAAGTGGGGTATTTTATTGTAGTTGAGAACTGGGCTTTGTGGGTGGAAGTCAGAAGATTCCTATCCTCTGACCTGTTCTTGTAGCCACTATATTTATACAGCTAGTTTAGCTCAGTTTCTGGATAACTGTAACCTATCAGGATGTTGACACCGAGGGATTCATCCAAAGATTTTATACTTCAATGTACAAAATGGTCAAAGCTTCCCTTAAGTATTTTCTCATCAATGACAACTACCCAGTAGACAAGAATGCAACTTTAACAGCAATTGTATGATAAATATCAATGAAACTTTAAGACATTTTTCTGGAACGGCATATACTTGGTTTCTTTAGACTGTGAATTCACCCATTTGCTAGATTCTTATTACAGTTTCGTTATTGTGCAACAGAATGCTTGCTGACTGCATCCAATAATTGCTAAAACACAGCACAACAAATAAACGATGCATTAACATACCTACAGTTTTTAAAGTGCCAATCTGCTAAGCTTAACATCAAGGGACAATGCAGCAAGTGCTTCAGCCATGAGGAAGATGAGAGGAAAGAATGTATTTCAACCGCAGCACTTTTCGGGGAAGTGACAAAATTACATACATTTAATGCTTCTGATTCATTACAATTAGGAGGTTTCTAAGATTGTTGTATTTTGAGCTGTCTCTTTACGTTTAGGCTAAAACTGAGAAGATCTCGTGACTATTCAGAATTCAACCCGACAAGTTCCAGAATATGACTCAGGAAGGTGCAAAATCCTTGCACCTCAGAACAAAGGCCAAGATTCAGCTGTCCTAAGAATAAAGAGACTCTCCAGCTCCATGTTTTTGGGAGAAGGAGGAAAGCTCAGAAGACGCAAAAAAAAAATTTGGTGTGGTCAGCAAGAGAAGAGGTTGCAGGTTCACTTTGAGGTACTCAAGCCAAATGCAGCAGGGAGAAAATGGTTAGCTGAACAGCCACTTCTTGCATCCATTTAAGAAATCCGGAGAGATTTGTCCTGGGACGTCCAGATCGGCCATTGGCAGTAGCTTTGGAAAACTCTGAAAACGGAGGGAAATGCTTGAAGAAGTTCACTTGAAGTAAAAACCCTTTGGAAGCTTTTTTTTTAAATTCACTCATTCATGGGCCATGGGCATTGCTTGCTAGACCAGATTTCTGGAAGCAAATCTAGACTTTATGCTATCAGGACTGTAATTCATCAGGTGATAAGTAAAAGAGATTAATGCTTCTTTCTGCAAGTTAAAGTATAATTTGCCTACAAAATCATAGTCAGTTAACTCATGCGTTCAGTCATGTTACAATTAAAATCTAAAAAATGAAATTTTGTCATGCGTTTAACTGAAAGTTTGAATTTATTTTCCAAACTTTTTGGTGTCTACAAGAGTCATAATGTCAAGTATTTTAGATCTCCAACCACATTTCCTTCTCCCCCCACCCCCCCAAAAAAAAAGTAGCAGCCTAACCCTTCGCTCACATTTCTATTTAATCAGTTTGTTTTAAAAAGCCCTTCTGATGGCATTTTCCCTTGACTAGCAGATTATTCAGCTAGTTTAAAAAAAAATTCACTCAATTTGAATCTAGCTGTGTCAAACTCGGCAAGTTCATGGTACTTGAATGCGAAAGCAAGTCACAAAGTTATAAAAATAATGAAGAATGTGATGTTCATGATGTACCTGTCATTGATTTTTTTCAAAAAATAATTTCACAGGAACTATGGCACCTCACTATCTTCTAAATGTATGAAAACTGAAAGAAAACGTGAACAACTCTGACACAATTTTCAGATGCAATTGCTTTTATGGTGCTAAAAATGGTTGAAACATAGAAAATTCCCCATATATTGGACTACAACATTAGTCCTACATGAGAAGAAAAGCAGAATGAGAAACATAACTATCAAATGCTCACAGTTCACATACTCAAGAGTTAATGAAAGGTAAGAGGAAACAGTGCATATTCAGTCTGTGAAAATAAGCACTGCCCGCAATGTGGCCCTTGTCACATTCAGGATTTGGTGGGGGTGGGCAGGGCAAACCATCTTTTCAATACAGAATTTTAACAACAGCACTGGATATCCTTAATGCATTACATATTGCTTATGGTTGTCAGTAATAATTCAAGAATAAATTATTGATACAATCCATTTTTAAGCCGGTCAGTGCACTGTCATCAAGGCTTACAACTTTATTTCCTCCCACGGGATTGTAAAATAACTGGTCCAAGAACTTGAATTTTGTCTTTTTTTAAAAAATGGAGTTTAGACAAAAAAAAAAGACTGAACTTTAAGGAACACATTAATAATAAATAATAAAATTTAATGGGTGACGCAAGATTTCTACCATGAAAGAATGCTAATGCATTGGCATGGGTCATTAATCATATCGTGTAGCGATGAGTACTGCATTTTAGAGCAGATCTGCACTATTTACGTCCTCAGGACCTGAACCAGTAAGTTTACAACAACCCCTTATTTTATAATATGTTGCATCATCTCTAATACAAATATACAATATAACGAACCGCTGAAATCTAAAAATGTATTCAACTGGTCTTGCTGGAATGTAAAACTGCAACAATTTATTAAGTGGGATCTGTTGTGTTAATGTCAACAGATTTCCCCTCCTTGGCCAGTATATGGCCTTGTTCCACTATTTCATATTTAGGTCATTATTAACCAACACTAGCAAGAAACACTTCTCAACTCTTTAACCCATAGAAGCATCTTTGGATATCTCGGCAGCATTTATACAACAGTGCCTTTACAATGTGGTCAGTATTTTATCTGAAAAAGGCATGGTCATTATTTCTAAATATAGATAGCATGTCTAGAAAATCAAAGTGTTGAATAAAAATAAGTTTTCAATACTCAAGTTGGAAAATATACTTCATACAATCATGAAAATGAATGGCCTATCGACAGGACAACGCATTTCTTTGAAACCTCTATGGGTTAAGGAGTTAACTAGTATTTTATACATACATAACGATCCAGTAAATAATCCAAATATTTCAGTCACTGTTGATTTTTGACAAGGAAATTAAAAATTGTATTTCCAGAAATCTTCCTATGCCTTTGCTAAATGACCAACTGCACACTATGCACAGCTGTGTAAACAAAACCAAAAGAAAAATAACTAATATTTTATGCCTGAGGTTCTTTTAAAAAAAATCAAATGCTTTTAAGTGTACAATAATTATGCCGATTAGAAAGGAAAAAAACAGTTTAAGAAATGAAGAGCAGCAGCAGGCTAAAGCAATAAGGAAGAGGTCCAGTGGCAAGGCAAGTGGTAGGAGTTTCTTTCTGTTACTTGCTGGTTTGACTTTCATGGGAATGGAACTCAAAGCAGCCTACCAAATTTTAGAGCTTCATCAGATAGCCAGGCTGCTAGGTTCAGGTGTCCCATGATGCAGTAAAAAAGAAAGAGAAACAACTTCATCCTGGAAAACACCAGCAAGAAACGAGAGAAAGACTGCTTTCAAATGGAAGCACAATTTTTAACTAAATGTTTATTGCAGAACAGATCTGATAACATATTTACAACAAGATTTCTTCTATTCGGTGGTTTTAATCATCCAAACACCTGGCAATATAAGAACCTGAGAATCAATGTAGCAAACTGTTGAGTCAAACACAAGCAATACCCCCATTCTAGTGCATTCTCGTCTGACCTGCCAATCCTCAAATAAACACCTTGCTCTTATGCAAGGGAGATATGATTCCTTAGCACCTTACACCTCTGATGTAACATGCCTCTGCACGCCATTAAATGCATAGTTATACAATTTATCTTTGGAAGTACACAGAGCAGCAAACAATAGCTCCAACTGCAAGAGTAGCAACTGCAGCAATGTTAATGAGAACAGGTCTCCAATATAACCACCTTTTTCGTTTCACCTCAGTTTCACTTAGTTTCTGTTTCATTCTGTGCACCTTCTGCGCTGTACTTGCTATTCTATCCTCACGATGTCGTTTCCGAAGGTTACTGAAAAACAATTAAGAAAATGATTTATTAGCAGCCAATAAAAAGTACCAATAAATATGTCTTAAAGAATCCATTTAGTACTTCTCTTCCATACAACAGGAAGGAGCAGTATGTGAAAGCCTATGGATCTGTGGGACACTGATTCAGAACTAAAACAGAGACTCTGAATGCAGATATGTGACGCAGAGTAGGATTGAACAGACACCCTTACTTCACAGCATCAAAAAGAGTGTATTCTAAAGAGTAAATCTTCAAAAGGTTAACCATATGCTCCTTAGTCACCAGTTCAGAGCAGAACAGTGGAAGATCAAGTCCCCCACAGATAACGCAAACTCCAAAAGGATCAGAAATGAAACTGAAGAGTTTTTTTTTTAAAAAGTGCAGTTTCATTGCACAGTGTCTTTTTCAGTCTACTTAAAGGCAACATAATTACTTTTCGTGTTGTCTATAATCTCCTGTAAAGTGAATATTTCCATTAAGAACACTGATAGGAAAATTGCTGTTTTCCCTGATAGGCGAATCATCAGGTCCTTTTCATAGGATGAATTTAACAAAATATCTCATGAAACTTGCAGGATTACCTGCCAAATCAGCAACTGCTGGTCATCCTTACTACAGAGTTCTACCTCCACAAACAAAGAGCAATTACCGTAAGTATTTTGGTTTTAGTGGAAAAGCTAAAATTCACTTAGGAACATGCTTGCTCTAAGAACTTAAGAAACCACATAGCCACTGTGACCTTGTCCTGTTTTATCTAATGGAAGTTACCTATGTTATTAGCTCCTTGACCACGAGAGATTACATTGAGATCTATGCAAATTGAAAGATAATGACAAACTGAGACTCCAAGAGCCAAGACATCTGCTAGTCATGTCTTAATCAATATGCATAGAAATCTGCTGGAAAGAATTAGCATGGAGAGAAAGAAACATGAACAGAGAATATTTTTTTCTAGAAGGTCGTTAGATACTAAAGGCCACTGCAGCCCGATTTTGAAATTTGCAGTCACAGAAAAAGGTTTCTATTTCTAGCCATCCTCATCCGTCAAAAGGTACAGTAAGCCACTTTCATAACATACTTAGTATCTTATCACAGGGTACTTCCTAAGTGAATTCAACAAAGTTAAATTGGAAGACAAAGTTAAATTATTACTATAGAATAAGTATACATACAAACACGTTAAAGATAAATTCTGCTATTTGTACTAAATCAGCTGCAATAAAACTTTCAAACATAGTCCCCTTTCATAAATTTGAATTGATTCCGTCTGATCGTGCTATGATTTTCTAAATGCCCTGCTCTACTTCAGTTATCATGGATTTTAGTATTTCCCAATCCCAATTCGGGTGACTGGGCTATGGTTGAGTGCTTAAAGTTTTCGGTCTCCCTCCTTTCTTGGACAGATTGGCGCAAGTGTTTTCTAATCTACTGGGATCTTTCTGGAAGGAGGGAATTTTGAAAGATGAATCCACCATCTCTGTAGCCATCTCCTTAAAACCATAAAGATACAGGTCATGGGGACTTCTAGCCTCATTACATTTCGAAGTACTTTTCCTTGAGTGATTGCTTCAAGTTTCTACCCATTTTCTGTTCCTTGATTTTCTATTATTTGTACACCAAATCGAAGAAACTGGGTAACAGATTTAGTTTTAAAACAATATCAGTTCACATACTTTGCTTTGTTCTCCGTGTTTTCTTGTTCTTTGCCAAAGGTTTCTTGAGAAGAGCTGTTATTTTCTGGTTCTGTTGCTTCTTCCACGGTAACATCAGGATCCCTATTCTCATTTTGTCGTGGAAGGGTGCGTTTTGGAGGTTGAGGAGGTGGAGGGGCTTGATCAGTTACAGGATCCTGGTCTTCATTAGATAGCTCTTTCCATCTTTTCTATTAACACAGAAAAATAATGAAAATCTTGTTTTTTTTTTTTAAAAATGCACCAAAGCAAGTTGCAGGAAGCGAAAACCATGCTCAGCCTCATCATATCATTTTTTTTTAAAAAGCCAAAAAAAAAAGGAAAATGCATTCAGTTCTGTTTGAATAAATCTTACCAAACTTTCACCATTAACAGGACTCTGCATTTTTTTTTCACAAACAACTATATAATGAGGTCACAAATTCACTCTATAGTGACGGGTATAGATGAAGTTGATTCCTTGGCCCATTTGTTTGATACTTTCTCAATACAAGTAAACTAGATTAATCGGAGATGAAAGGTTTGTCTTGAGAAGTTGAGCAATTTAGGCCGATACTTGCTAGAGTTTAGAAGGATGAGAGGAGATCTAATTCAGGTGCTTAGGATTCACAAAGCAGAGGCCCAGCGGATGTTTCTCCTTGAGGGGAATCTAGAACAAGTCATCACAGTTTTAGACTAAAAATTAAAACCAAGATGAGGAGGAATTACTTTTCAAAAGATTGTGAATCTGTGGAATTCACTACCCGAGTGCAGTGGACACCAGGACACTGAATAAGTTTGATGAGGAGATGGACTGATTTTTAATTCGCAATGTTTAAGGGGTTATTTGAAACGTGCAGGAAAATGGAGTTGAAGTCAAGATGAGATCATCCATGGTTGTATTAGATGTCAGAGAAGCGATCTTTGAGAAGATCTATAGTTCAGGTTGGGGTTCTGGATGTAAGTTTGCTCGCTAAGCTGGAAGATTTGTTTTCAGACGTTTCGACACATACTAGGTAACATCATCAGCGAGCCTCCCGTGAAGCATTTTCCGCATCAAAGACATTTCGGAAATGACTGTCAGACAACTCCGACCTCTTGGTATCATGGAAGCCCACAAACCCACCAACACACTAAAACATCAGCTAATGAACTTGAAAGATCCTATACAGACAACAAGCAAAACTAATGTAATTTACACAATACCTTGCAAGAACTGTGACAAACACTGCATTGGACAAACAGGCAGAAAACTAGCCACCAGGATACATGAACACCCAATCAGCCAAAAAAAGACGACCTATTCTCACTAGTATCCTTACATACAGACGAGGAAGGTCACCACTTCAACTGGGACGACATATCCATCCCAGGACAAGCCAAACAGAGACACGCACGAGAATTCCGAGAATCATGGCATTCCAACCAGAACACTATCAACAAACACAGACTTGGATCCCATTTACTACCCCCTGAGAAAAGGAACAAAAATGATATCACCATGGGAAATGACATCACCAACCCAAGGAAACGCAAACACAAATAAAAAAAGTGGGCCATACCACCAGTGCTTCACCAGAGGCTAACTGATTATGTTACCTAGTATGGTAATGAAACATCTGAAAGCAAACGTTCCAGCTCAGCAAGCAAACTTACAAAGCCAGCTCGAGGGGCTGAATACCTACTCCTATTCCCAGTTCTCAAACCCGCCCTACCCTTTCCTTGTTAGAGAATTTACAAACGATTGATATACTCCTATTATAGTATCAAAATTCTAATTTAGCTCACTCATCCGAAGACAGAACATGTTTTAACAAAACACCAAAAATCTGAGTTAACTGAATTCTTGCTTAGCATAGTCAATTTTGAATCTTATACACTATTGACCCATTAAAATTTTAAATGCAGCACCCTAAAGATTGGAAGAAAATCCTCAAAGATGCATCTTGGGTCACAAAGTTAAAACTTAATGTCTGATTGATCAGCAATAGTTTCTACACACTGTTCTATATGGTTTCTTCTTAAATGGTGTTGCACAAAATAGGCCTATGTTGCAGAGACTCTTATTTGATAATGACCTTTCACACCAAGATAAGATGATAGAAAAACAAAAAGGAGAAATCATGCAATAACAGATTAAAAGATAAAAGATATGATAAAGTACATGCATGCGTGTGGTGGAAGTTTGATGGTTTTGAGCTTCTCAGTTCAGATTCCATTCCTCTCTCCCCCCAACCTGGTATTCATGTTAGGTTGCATACTTGCTTACAAGTTAAAAATCACAACACCAGGTTATAGTCTAAAAGGTTTAATTGGAAACACTAGATTTTGGAGCGCCGCTCCTTCATCAGGTGGTTGTGAAGAACACAACTGCAAGACACAGAATTTATAGCAAAAGTTTACAGTGTGATGTAACTGAAATTATAAAAAAAGTTTTGTGATTTACACATGAAAGAAGTGAAACTATTATGGTATTCGAACAGACGAAAGATTCAACAAACAATCAAGGTATTTTTCAATGTATAATTTCAGTTACATCACACTGTAAACTTTCGCTATAAATTCTGTGTCTTGCAATTGTGTCCTCCACATCCACCTGATGAAGGAGCAACACTCCGAAAGCTAGTGCTTCCAAGTAAACCTGTTGGAATATAACCTGGTGTTGTGAGATTTTTAACTTTGTACACCCCAGTCCAACACTGGCATCTCCAAATCTTGCCTACAAGTGAAATCCTTTTCTTGGTTAAATATGGAGAAATTAACAGAGTCCTATTATGGATGATCAGCTTTGCTAACTTTGTCATGCATGGTAATACCATTCTGCAGCCTCACTCTTTCTTCTCAGACCTATTCAGGATATCAATAGTGTTTCACCCTCGCTAATTAATACACACAAAACAGTCATTTCTGCAAAGTGCTTCAAACCACCTGCATATACTTTGTCACGTAGAGGGTGTCAGTCATACGGATCACAAAGTGGGAAGGCAGCAAATAAACTGAGGAGTTTTTAAAGACTGTAAAGGAGAGGTACAAATAAAGTATTTATTAAAATAAAGTATCAGCTGGATCAAATAAACTGGAAATAAAAAGATAACAAGCAAATACTGCAAGCTAGAAATGACTCTTCAATGATGAAAAATGACTAAAATGGGAGGCAATTATTGCTCTGCATTAAACATTTGTTTTTGATGTAGATGAATAAAGTATAGATATAGAGAGAGCTTGATAATGTCAAAGGGTAAAAGTGCAGTACTCTAACTATTAGTAGCAAATAAAATTATAGCCCAATAATATAGGAAGCACCAAGGGAACAAAGAAAACTATGGCGCATAGACTTTGATCCACAAAGTGTGAGGTCATCCTTTTGGATCCAAGACAGTAATTTATTAGTGGTGAAAGATTAGGAAATGTTGAGGAACAAATTGATGCAGGTGTTTATTAAGCAAATCACTCAAATTTCATGGACTGAAATAAAATGTAATTTGAAAAGTTAATGAAATATTGGCCTTTAAGAGATTTGTAATTCAAAAGTGAGAAAGTAACACAACAGTTGTACAGAGCCTTAGTTAGACTCCAACTGAAATTTGTGGGCAGCATGGTGGCACAGTGGTTAGCACTGCTGCCTCACAGCGCCAGAGACCCGGGTTCAATTCCTGCCTCAGGTGACTGTGTGGAGTTTGCACATTCTCCCCGTGTCTGCGTGGGTTTCCTCCAGGTGCTCCGGTTTCCTCCCACAGTCCAAAGATGTGCAGGTCAGGTGAATTGGCCATGCTAAATTGTCCATAGTGTTAGGTAAGGGGTAAATGTAGGGATATAGATTGTTTGCGCTTCGGCGGGTCGGTGTGGACTTGTTGGGCCGAAGGGCCTGTGTCCACACTGTAAAGTAATCAAGGTGGGAGCACTAAAGAATATTATCAACATGGCTAAATGGTGAAAACAAAGATAGGAATTATACTTCGAATTACACTTAGGAGCATAATGAAAACACATTTTCATCTTCCTACCAAAAAATGACATTTTGAAGTAGTGACATAAAACTGAAGATATGCAGCGTCAAGGAGGTTCTGATGATATCGTTTGAGATCTGAAGCCTTTGTTATTTTCAGTCTCATATTAACCTACAGGATAACACCAAGTAAATCTCACAATATCAGATTCCTATTCCTTCTCATAACAATGAGAAGTCAGACAACGATTTGCAAACCAATTACATAAATTAAGCCAAAAGATCCATTTGTTAAATTTCTGTTTTCAAAGTTGTTCCAGAGTCAGGCACACACAAACAGAACAAATACAAATGGCAGGATTTCCCAACTTACACATGCAGAGGTAGATTTTACCTGGTCTGACCCCATGCAACTCTAGATTGATACCAAGGGGGATGATTACCCCTGAAATGGCATTGCAAGTCATTTAGGTTAAGAACAATTAGGATGGACAACAAATGCTCATCAAGCCAGCAACACCCACAACCCATGAATGAAAAATTCTAAATTTTTAGAAGAATAAGATCATAGAGAGGCTCATGGGTCCCACTGCCCTTTAGGGACTGGATGGTATAAATTAGTATTGTTAATGAATGAATTGTTAAAAATATACAGATTAAATCCATGATTTTACAAAGTACAAGGACACTTAAATTTGTAGGTTAATGCTTTGCTTAATGTGATCAAAGCATTTGCATAGTGAGCTTTAAAACACCGACCTCATTGCATGTCATACAAACATATCTACTAACTGCCCCTCAGACTTGCACCGCCATTCAATAAGTTCATGGATAATATGCTGTGTTTTGAATTGTACATTTCCATCTACTCTTGAAAAGCTTTAATTCCTTTGTTTACCAAAACTTTAACCAACACTGCCTTAAAAATATTTAAGGGCTCACCTCCACTGCCTTCTGATACAGAGAGGTTCAAATTCACATAACTATTGACAGGAAATGAATTCTCATCTGTGTAAAACGGTAATCCTTAGCTTTAAAATAGCACCCCAGGGGTCTGGATTCATCCAGATGAGGAAATGTCTTTTCCTCAAGACCATTCAGGTTTACACATTGTCACACCCTCACGCTTCTCAACTTCAGTGGAACTAAGCCCTGACTTGTCCAGCCTTTCCTTATAAAGCAACTTGCTCATTCCAGGTGCCAATCTACTAAACCCACTCTGAACCACTGCCAAGCAATTTAAGACATGGTCTCACCACACACAGTTTAACTGACCATAACACGCTCCCTATTATTAAAAACAAATTACTGCAAGATACTGAAAATCAGAAACAACAACAGAAAATGGTGGAGAAACTCAGATCAGGCTGTGGATAGAGAAAGAGAATTAGTGTTGAGTTGTGACTCTTCTACAGAATGCTTACTTTTATGTTCAAATCCTCTCAGAATATAGGATAGCATTTCATTAAATAAAAACAATGAATTACAGATGTTAAATAAATCAAAAACAGAAATGCTGGAAAAACTCAGCAGGTCTGACAGTACCTGTATCAAAAAAAGAATGAATGTTTTAAGTCCAGGATATTCTGACAAAGGGTCACTAGACTTGAAATATTAACTGAGGACCAGGAGTGTCGACGTTTCGGGCATAAGTCCTTCATCAGGAATGTCGGGGCTGGGGGAGGACCAAGAGGGCTAAGTGATAAATAGGATTTTTGTTTGGGGGGGGGTGGTGTGTACCTTGTAAGGTGAGAAACAGATGGAAGTGGGGGGTGATACCGATTGGTTGGAGCGGAAAATGGAGCAGGATAGGTGGGAAGGAAGATGGACACTTCAAGAGGGCGGTGCCAAGTTGGAGGTTTTGGATCTGAGATAAGGAGTCTGGTGAAATCGATATTGATGCTGTGTGGTTGGAGGGCCCCAAAATGGAAGATGAGGCTTTCTTGCTTCACATGTCGAGTGGTTTGGATTTGGTGGTGGAGACACCCCAGGACTTCCATGTCCTTTAGGGAGTTCTTTGGTGATGGTGGTTGGGGGTGGAAGTGAGGGGGAATATTTAAATGGTCAGCCACAGGGCAATGGGGTTGTTTGGTCCATGTCCTGGAAATGTTCTCTGAAATGTTCCGCAAGTTGGTGCCCTGTCACCCCAATGTAGAAGAGACCACATCGTGAGCAACTGACACAGAAGATGAGGTGTTTGGATGTGCAGGAAAATCTCTGCCAGATGTAGAAGGATCCTTTGGGACCTTATATGGTGGTGACAAGGGAAGGTGCTGGGAGTGGAGGCTGGGTTGGTTGGGGGGCATGAACCAAACAAGGGAGTCGCAAAGGGAATGGTATCTGCCGAATGCTGATAGGGGTGGGAAGGGAAACATATCTCTGGTAGTAGGGTTTGACTATAGGTGGTGGAAACGGCAGAGGATGATGTACTGTATCTGGAGACTGGTGGGGCGAAAGGTGAGGACCAATGGGTTCTAACCTTGTTGCAGTTGAGGAGTAGGGTTCAAGGGCGGAGGTGTGGGAAGTGCAGAAGATGAGGTGGAAGGCATGGACGATCACATGGGAGGAGAAATTGCAGTCCTTCATGCAGGAGGCCATCTGGGATATTCTGGAGTGGAAGTGCTCATTCTGGGAGCAGATGTGGTGGAGGAATTTGGAGTAAGGGATAGCATTTTTCAAAAAGGAGGGGTGAGAGCTGGTGTAATCCAGGTAGCTGTGGGAGTCGAAGGGTTTGAAGTAGATTTCTGTGTTGAATCGGTCGCTGGAAATGGAGATGGAGGTGTCCAGGAAGGGGAGGGCAATGTCACAAATGGCCCAGGTGAATTTGAGGTCAGGGTGAAAGGTATTCATGGAGTTTATGAACTGTTCAACCTCCTCGTGGGAGCATGAGGTGGCACTAATACAGTCATCGAAGTAGCAGAGAAAAAGGTAATGAATGGTGCCAGTGTAACTACAGAAGATGGACTGTTCTACGTACCCAACAAATATGCAGGCATAGCTGGGGTCCATGTCTACTCCTTTTGACTGAAGGAAGTGGGAGGATTTCAAGGTGAAGTTGTTGAGGGTGAGAACCAGTTTAGTCAATTCAAGTGACTGTTGCTGCTTCTCCTCTCCTGCCCTTCACATTACCATTTCTCCTTGGAGAAAGTGCAGTTGTATCCTATCAATTGTGGTTAGCAATATCATAGATTAGAAATAATTACACATTTACCTGTGCAGATGAGTCTCCCTTGATATATTTTGCTCCCTCTATAACGGCCATGTATGAAAATCTCAATTGATCTGGAGTTTGAATGAGTCCCATCCGATATTTTCTCATTTCTAATAATACTTCTCTGATGTCCACAGTGGAAGGATCTTTGCGTTTCTCCATCTATAAGAAAAATATCCTGCTGAGCACACAACGTAGACCCTAAATGTAATTTTTAAATAAAATTTACCATGGGATGTGAGCATCACTGTCAAGGCCTACTTTTGCTGTCCATCCCTAACTGTTTGAACCTTCTCAATGCCTTCTAGAACCACTGCCATCAACGTGTACATGCAGTGCAGTTAGGGCTCAAGTAGCAGGAGTTTTTTTATCCCCAATAACAGTGAAGGAGCAGCAATATAGTTCCAAATGAGACTGTTGACTGACAGAAGGCTGGGAGAGAGGACAAAGGATTTTTTCAGGATGGCAGCTGATGGCTAATTGAGTTCTGTAGAGGTCAGTGTTTGGAACACAACTAATCATGATACACGTTAATGACCTGGACAAAGGAACTGAAAGCATTGTTGTTAAGTTTGCAGGTGATGCAAAGACAGATGAAGGGACAGGTGGTGTCAAGGAAATGGGGAGACTGCAGAAGGAGCCTCTAAGAGAGTGGGCAAAGAAGTGACAGATGGAAATACAATTTGTTAAAATGTGATATTATGCATTTTGATAGGAATAATAGAGGCACAGACTATTTTCTCAACAGGGAAAGGCTTCAGAAATCTGAAACAGAAATAGACTGGAGGGTCCTAGTTCAGGATTCTTCTAAGGTTAACATGCAGGTTCGATTGGCAGTTAGGAACGCAAATGCTATGTTAACATTCATTTCAAGAGGACTAAACTACAACAGCAGAGATATACAGCTGAGGCTGCATAATGGCCTGGTCAGACAGCATTTAAAAGATTGGGAGCAGTTTGGGATCTGTATCTAAGGCAGGATTGCTGGCCTTGAAGGAGGTG
Source organism: Chiloscyllium plagiosum (assembly GCF_037043375.1). Classification (NCBI taxonomy): domain Eukaryota; kingdom Metazoa; phylum Chordata; class Chondrichthyes; order Orectolobiformes; family Hemiscylliidae; genus Chiloscyllium; species Chiloscyllium plagiosum. The sequence continues at coordinate 135,395,170 of NW_028270142.1, read as the reverse complement.
CAGATTACGTTAACAACAATGATCATAGGGATGAAGGGCTTGTCAATATGAAGAGCAATTGTGGACTCTGGGCCTGTACTCAATGAGTTTAGAAAAATGAGGGGGTATCTCACTCCAACTTCCAGGATACCAAGAGGTCTGCAGTCAATGGATGTGGAGATGTTTCCAGTAATACAAGACACTAGGACCTGAGAGCACAGCCCTCAAAATGAAGTGATGACTCTTCAGAATTGAGATGAGGAGGAACTTCTTAGGCCAGAGGATGGTTAATCTGTAGAACTCAGTGCCGCAGAGAGCTGTGAAGACCAAGCTTTTAATAACGGGATCAAGGGTTATGGTAAGGAGGCAGGAGAATGGGATTGAGAAAAGACATCAACCATAATCGAACGGTGGAGCAGATTCTAAGGGCCAAATGGTCTAATTTTGCTCCTTTTCCTTATAGTCTTAAAAGATTATCTGCTGTCTAAACATTAAATCAGCCTTTGGCATTATAACTGGGTTTTTCATAAGGGGTAACAGCTTCATGCTTTCACAAGTTGTTACACAATTACTCACCAAAACAAGACAGGTATCTACTAATGCGAAGGTACCAGAACGCCCAATGCCTGCACTACAATGAACGACAGCAGGTCCACAATCAGAGCTCAATGAGCCAGATTCCCTCACTTTTAATAGAAAATTAAGAAATGAAGCAGGGGATTCTGGTACTCCAAAATCAGGCCAAGTAGTATAATGGAAGTGCAGGATCTCTCTGGTCTCCCCAGTCTATCAAGGCAAAATAAGACAAGTAACACAAGTTAAATTGTTGTTAACACGAGGAAAAGTGTTTTAGAATCGACAGAACAGCATTTTCAGACCATACAAAAACTTCTATAATGGTCAAAAAATTTTAAATGCATAAAATGGATAATGAATCCCAAACCTGAAAAAATTCAGTCGTTTTGGAGCCATTATTTAAAATTAAAGTTTTGTTTAAATAAGGTTTATAAAAGGGGACGGAGGCTACATTTTTCAGGAAAAAAAAGTAAGTTTTAGACTTGCAAGAAACTTCTAGAACTGCATGCCCCTATTCTATGCCTGTTCTTGTGTTTAAATACTTCTTAAACCTCAATATTATATTTACTTCTACCACCTCCCTGGCAATCCAATCATCTACTACACACTCTTAAAAAAAGAAACTTTCCTCTCACATCTCTTTTAAACTTTCCCCCTACCACCTTAAACCAATGTCACCCTGGAAAAGAGACGAACTGTCCATCTTATTCACACCTTCCATAATTCTACATACTTCCATCAGATTGCCCTCGCCTCTATCACTTTTGTGAAAACAATCCAAGTTTGTCCAATCTCTCAAGGCTAATCTGTTCCAGTCCAAGCAGCATCCTAGTAAACCTCTTCTGCATCCTGTCCAAAGCCACCACATTCTTCTTATAGTGTGGTGATCAGAACTGTGCAGAACACTCCAAACTTGGTTGATTAAGCTCTATTACAGTTGCAACCCAACTTACTTTTATACATAATGCCCCGACCAATAAAGGCAAGATGCCACGCATCTTCTTTACCACTTTATTCACTCGTGTTGCGACTTTCAGGGAGCTATGGACTTGCACCCTATGATCCCTCCGTATATCAAAGCTCCCAATGGTCCAGCCATTTACAGTATACTTTCCTTTGTATTTGACCACCCAGAATGCATCACCTCACACTTGTCTGAATTCAACTCAAACTTGCCATTTCTCCACCCAACTTTCTAAAAGATCTAAATCTTGGTGTATCCTTTGATATCCTTCATCACTATCCACAAGTCCAACAATTTGACTCATCTGCAAATTTACTAATTTGACCACATTTTCATCCAAATCATTTACACGTATACAGAACAACCTTGATTATCCGAATGAGGCGGGCAGGGAGTATTTTAGAGTCATAGAAATGTACAGCACAGAAACAGACCCTTCGATCCAAGCTGAGGGCCTGAGGAATTGTGTTCAGATCTCCAAAGAATGCAGGATCTGAAGTACAGGGTTACACTCAAAGCACTCATGTAATCATCTGTTTTCTTCTTTCAGGTCAATAAGACGAAAGTTGAAAATCAATGCTTTTATTATCAGTGTTTTTAAACAGCAAGTCGAATGCTCTGAAATCAGCTTCGCCTTCAGCATAACCATGCAAATATCCAGGAAGGTGCAAGCAGATCAGATGTAAGAAAAGGCTCAGGCTCAGTAAGCAGCAGGGCCTAGTCAGGTTAGACAGAGCATAGGTGTGCGCTAGCTGGTTTATATCAAGGTGGAAGAAAACAGGTTCAGGCTATGTCTACAGTTGCATTACAATCAATTTCAGTTAAATGCATCCTTACTGAGATTCTTTGTAATTGCAGTTGTCGAACAGTGTAGTATGATTTCACATCTTCAGACAACAATTTTAAGCTGAACTGAGTGTCATCAAATGACATTACTTCATCTTCCTTGCTTGGCCAATACTTTTCACATTTTACCTGCAAAGCAAAGGATAATATACACCATTTTGTTTTTCAGGGTAATAAAGAACATACAAACTCAAAAACAAAACTTGCAATTTGTTATGCGGCACAGAGGCAGTCGCAAACCTGTAATCAGTTAAGCACCCAGTATTTCTATTGTTTAGGAACACATGACCAAGGGTTGACCACTCAGCCTGTTGAACCTACTTCACAGTTTAACATGAATAGGTCTCGTCATTTTCTTATGCCCTTCTCCCCAACACTATCCCATATCCTTTTAAACCATGGGTACTTAGAAATCCGTCAATTACGACCTTAAACATACTCAAATGACCGAGCTTCCTAGCCCACTAGGTTGGAAGAATTCCAAACATACACAATTCTCTGACTGAATAAATTTCTCATCTCAGTTCTAAGGCTTGACGCTTATTATAAAACTTAGCCTGTGGTTTAGACTCCCCAACCCGAGTCACAGAGATATACAGCACGGAAACAGACCCTTCGGTCCAACTCGTCCATACCAACCAGATATCCCAACCCAATCTAGTCCCACTTGCCAGCATCCAACCCATATCCCTCCTAACCCTTCCCATTCATATACCCATCCAGATGCCTTTTTAATGTTGCAATTGTACCAGCCTTCACCACTTCCTCTGGCAGCTCATTCCACACATGCACCACTCTCTGCGTGAAAACATTGCCCCTTATGTATCTCTTATATCTTTCCCTCTGACCCTAAACCTATGCTCTCTAGTTCTGGACTCCCCCACCCCAAGGAAAAGACCTTATCTATTTATCCTATCCATGCCCCTCATGATTTTATAAACCTCTATAAAGTCACCCCTCAGCCTCTGATGCTTCAGGGAAAACAGCCCCAGCATATTCAACCTCTCCCTATAGCTCAACCTCTCCCTTGGTAACATCCTTGTAAATCTTTTCTGAACCCTTTCAAGTTTCACAACATCTTTCCGATAGGAAGGAGACCAGAATTGCATGCAATATTCCAACACTGGCCTAACCAATGTCCTGTACAGCCGCAACATGACCTCCCAACTCCTGTATTTAATACTCTGACCAATAAAGGAAAGCATACCAAACGCCTTCTTCACTATCCTATCTACCTGCGACTCCACTTTCAAGGAGCTATGGACCTGCACTTCAAGGTCTCTTTGTTCAGCAACACTCCCTAGGACCTTACCATTAAGTGTATAAATCCTGCTAAGATTTGCTTTCCCAAAATGCGGCACCTCGCAATTATCTGAATTAAACTCCATCTGCCACTTCTCAGCCCATTGGCCCATTTGAACAAGGTCCCATGATAATCTGAGGTGACCTTCTTCGCTGTCCACTACACTTCCAATTTTGGTGTCATCTGCAAACTTACTAACTATACCTTCTATGTTCACATCCAAACCATTTATATAAAATGATGAAAAGTAGTGGACTCAGCACTGATCCTTGTGGCACTCCACTGGTCACAGGCCTTCAGTCTGAAAAACAACCCTCCACCACCACAGTCTTCTACCTTTGAGCCAATTCTGTATCCAAATGGCGAGTTCTCCCTGTATTCCATGAGATCTAACCTTGCTCCCCAGTCTCCCATGGGGAATCTTGTCAAATGCCTTACTGAAGTCCATATAGATCACATCTACCACTCTGCCCTCATCAATCCTCTTTGTTGCTTTTTCAAAAAACTCAAATCAAGTTTGAGAGACATGATTTCCCACGCACAAAGCCATGTTGACTATCCCTAATCAGTCCTTGCCTTTCCAAATACATGTACATCCTGTCCCTCAGGATTCTCTCCAACAACTTGCCCACCACCGACATCAGGATCACTGGCCTACAATTCCCTGGCTTGTCCTTACCACCCTTCTTAAACAGTGGCACCACAGTTAGCCAACCTACAGTCTTCCGCATCTCACCTGTGACTGTCGATGACACAAATATCTCAGCAAGGGGCCCAGCAATCACTTCCCTAGCTTCCCACAAAGTTCTATGGTACACCTGATCAGGTCCTGGGGATTTATCCACTTATGCGTTTCAAGACATCCAGCACATCTTCCTCTGTAACATGGACATTTGTCACCAGCTATTTCCCTACATTCTATATCTTCCATGTCCTTTTCCACAGTGAATACTGATGCAAAATACTTTAGTATCTGCCCCAACTCCTGCGGCTCCACACAAAGACTGCCTTGCTGATCTTTGAGGGGCCCTATTCTCTCCCTCGTTACCCTTTTTTCCTTAATGTATTTGTAAAAACCCTTTGGTTTCTCCTTAACTCCATTTGCCAAAGCTACCTCATGTCCCCTTTTTGCCCTCCTGATTTTCCCTCAAAGTATACTCCCACTGCCTTCATACTCTAAGGATTCACTCGATCTATCCTGTCTATACCTGACATTTGCTTCCTTCTTTTTCTTAACCAAACCCTCAGTTTCTTTAATCATCCAGCATTCCCTATACCTACTGGCCTTTCCTTTCACCCAAACAGGAATATATTTTCACTGGAATCTCATTATCTCATTTTTGAAGGTTTCCCATTTTCCAGCCGTCCTTTTACCTGCGAACATCTGCCCCCAGTCAGCTTTTCAAAGTTCTTGCCTAATACTGTAAAAATTAGCCTTCCCCCAATTTAGAACTTCAACTTTTAGATCTGGTCTATCCTTTTCCATCACTACTTTAAAACTGAAAGAATTATGGTCTTGGCCCCTAAGTGCTCTCCCCCACTGACACCTTAGTCACCTGCCCTGCCTTATTTGCCAAGAGTAGGTCAAGTTTTGCACCTTCTCTCGAAGGTACATCCACATACTGAATCAGAAAATTGTCTTGGACGCACTTAAATTCCTCTCCATCTTAATTCTTGAGAAGCATCTCATCTCCATTTACCCTGGCTGTCCCTTCACATATTTTGCAGGCTTCACTAAGATCTCCTCTCATTCTACTGAACTCTAGAGAGTAGAAGCTTAGCTTCCCCAATCTCACTTCTTAGGATTATGGGGCATTCTGTGATTCAGTGCAGTGAATCTTTGTTGTATTCCTTCAATGGCATTAACAACCCTCTCTAAACTGAGGTGAGCTAAAGGGTGTGCACACATTACTTAAAAGGTCATCCAACCAATTGAAGCTTTACCTGTCTCCGCCTGTGTGCAAATCCTCTAACATAGCAACAGCCTAATTGTTTGCTGCATCTGCATGTAAGCCGCCAGGAATTCATTCACAATAATAGGAATTCCATTTGGGAGACAGGTCGAAAAATTGAAAAGCAGACAATTGTGTTATGGATCAATTTGTGTGTTCAGTAAAATCTATGGCATAATAACATGTCTAGCAAAATGTCTTACATTCGGGGTCGCAAGTCCTCCATATTTAAATTTTAATGCCACTCAAGTGCACTCCAAGGAAAGATGGGAATTTCTTCCACCCACCACATCCCCACATAATGATCGATCTCTAAGCAATTTTTGAGAAAAATCATATATTTGATTGCACTTTAATATCCTTAAGTGAAGTCCTTTTGCAATGGGTTACCTTCATCATACATCTAAAAATAGATTTGTGTTAATAACATGATAGAATCACTGACGAAAAGTTTACAAATTTACAAATGGCCATTCTTCCACTCTAAGTGAGCTAACACTGGGTCACCAGCTCTGATGGAATCATTTCAGCATCAAGAAAAAAAAAGTTAAAAGCAAAATGGAGGAAGTGTTGGAGCTGAGTCAAGTGAAATCACATTCATTCAGGTGAGCAAGATGCAGTTTAAATGAAACTGCAATGTTCACTCAGATTGGTGGTCAAAGTTAAAAATTCTTTAATCTAGATGGCTGTGGAAGCTCAGAACTGACTCCAGACCACATGAGGTCTCATGGGAGCAGGTCAAACATGCAGAAGGAAATCCTGCATCCTTGCAGGTTGAACACCACTAAGGGCAGCAAAAACTAAGGCCAATCACTGTGGCTTGCAAGTGCTGCTACTGACAAAGCTTGAGTTCTAAAGGGCGTTGCTGCTAGAATGGGTCTGTGGCAAGTGGTGAAGCAATCAACATGAGAGAAAACATACTTGAACCTCACTGATCTCCCCGCTGCATGACAGGGAAAAAGAACAAAAGAAAGTACAAAAAGAAAGATTTTATTGTTGTGTGTATTTTACGGTGAGATAAACAGCAAAATACAATGAAAATGTCTACACTGTCACCATGATCCAATGTTATTTTGACTCGTTTTAAAAATAAGAAAAATAATACAAAGATACAGTTTAAAGAGAGTCCTATCAGTGCAGTTCCTTATCAACACCACCTGCACCAGATCCAACCAAAATTGAAGTTGCCATTCTTCAGGCGCCATCTTTCACTGTTGTGCCAATTCTCCTTTGCCACCGTTTCATCACCATCTGTGCCAGACCAACCAACGTCACTGTCACAACTCTTGCTTCAGGACCCACCCGTGTGTCACTGTGATGCCCTTCCACCAAAACTTCAGCACAGCCAACACCAGACAAAACCAACAATGAGCTGGAAATGTGTTGCTGGAAAAGCGCAGCAGGTCAGGCAGCATCCAGGGAACAGGAGAATCGACGTTTCGGGCATAAGCCCTTCTTCAGGAATTCACTTTCTCCTCAAAACCAACAATGAAGTCACCTCAGGTGCCATCTTCCACTGCTGGGCCTACGTCTCTGACATCATATCCGCCAATTTAGGAGCCACCATTTCAGACGCCAGGTCCTGCGCTTGCCCCAGAAAAGCAAGGGCGCAATTGCCGTTGCCATGAGATTCCTTCTGGGCCCTAAACACCACACCGTCCTTGTAGAAAAGAAGTTCTGTTTACACATTGAGGAACTCCTCTCATGTGTGCCACAATAAACAAGGCTTTGCATTTACATAATTAATAGGTGAGATCTAAGCTCTGCCATTATGCTACATCCAAATGCAAATTATAGTGAACAATTAAACAAACTCATTGGTGGAGGAGACTCAAGATATTTCCACCCTCAATGATAGTGGAACCCAGCACATCAGTGCAAAAGACAAGGCAGAAGAATTTGCAAGATGTGCTCAGTGAATGATCCATCCCAACCTCACCCATTAGGTGCCAATCTCCAGTCAATTCAATTCATTCCATGCTATCAAGAAATACCTAGAAACACTAGCTGTAAGAACTATGGCCCTAATAACATTTCAGCAATAACATTGAAGATGTGTGCTTCAGAACTTGTTGCTCCCCCAGCCAAGCTGCTTCAGTACTGTTTCAACACTAGCATCGACCTGACAATGTGGAAACTTGTCTAGGTACATACTACGCACAAAAATCAGGACAAATCTAACCCAGCCAATTTCTTTCCCCATCAGGCAACTCTTAGTCATCAGTAAAGTGATGAGAGGTACAACAATGCTTTCATGCAGCATTTGCTTCAACATTCCCACTATTTCTTTAAATTCTCTTTGGACCACCAGTGTGCACGCACAGCAGCAATTCCCAGAACAGAAAGTCAACGATGCCAATGGCGTTGGGGCACCAATCACTTAGTGCAGACAGTTTTAATGGCTAGAGTTTTGTTTTTTCTCCCAGAATAATCTGCTCACAGATGCTCAGTCAGGTCACACATTTCGCAACCGTGATATCAAAGAGCGAGTCAATCGAAATTGGGGGAAACTCTCAACTGGTTGGGTCATACCTGCTGCAAATGAACATGATTGTTCTTGGAGGTCAGTTACTTTGGCTCTAGGTATCGCTGTAGGACTTCTTTGGGATTCTGAACTTGGCCTATCTTCCCTCATACGGTCAAAAGTAGAGTGCTGATTTGAGTCCCACCTGCTCCAGAGGTGTGCCATTACATCTTTGAACAGGTTGATTAAAATATCAAGCTCAAAAGTGTGCAATTCTGAGCAAATGTCCCCAATGTTCAGCACCATTCCCAACTCAGCTACAAAAGCAATCAATATCCACATGCAGGAAGATCTGGATAATATCCAGGTTTAGGCTGACAAATGGCAAGTAATATTCATGCCACAAGGGCCAAGCAATGACCATCAACGAGAGATGAAGAGCTTACGCTCGAAACATGAGTTCTCCTCCTCCTCAGATGCCGCATGTTCGACTGTGCTTTACCAGCACCACACTCTCGACTCTGATCTCCTGCACCTGCAGTCCTCACTTTCTCCCAACAAGAGAATCTGGTCTTGACATTCAATGGCATTAGCATCACTGAAACCCCCAAATATGAACATCTTGCAAGGTTATGACTGACCAGAAACAGAACTGGGCTAGCTATATAAATACTGCAGCTACAAAAACAGAGGCAAGAAATACACTTCCTGATTCCCTAAAGCCTGTGCACCATCCACAAAAACACAATTCGCAAGTGTAATGGAATACCCTCCTGCTTGCCTGGATGAGTGCAGCTCCAACTGCATTCAAGAGGCTTGACACCTTCCAGGAAAAAAACAGCATGCTTGTTTGGCACCCTCAAACATTCACTCCCTCCAATGCACAGCAGCAGCATTGTAAACCATCTAAAAATTCACTATGAACTTCACCAAGGTTCCTTAGAGAGCACCTTCCAAAACCAACATCTAGAAAGACAATGGCAACAGATATATGGGAACACCACTATCTACAAGCCACTCATCATCCTAACTTGGAAATACATTGCTATTCCTTCAAAACCCTGTAACTCATTCTCTAACATCCTACCTACACCAAATGGACTGCAGCGGTCCAAGAAGGCAGCTCACCAAGTTTGAGTCTGAAATTGATAATTTTCTACATTCTAAAAATCTCAGGGATATGGAATTAGTACAGGAAAATGGAGTTGAAGTAGTTCAGTCATTCAATGGTAGAGAGCAGGTTCTAAGGGCTGACTGGGTTATTCCTGCATCTACCTCTGTTCTTATTTATGCACATGGGATGCACCTTTATGTGTTAAATATATACCCTGCACTGGAAAAAAATTATTTATGGTTTCTTTAGTAAATCTTCAGCATGGCAGCGAGTTTGCAAGCATCAAACACTGGCTTAACCAAAAGAAAACCTAAAGAGAAGGCAAGTAACTTATCATGTCATGTAATGCTATCAAGCGAACAGAAGGTATGCAGCGTTATTGTCATTCAGGGACAGCAGTTATAATTCTACTCAGTGCTTCCACCAGATGGCATGCATTACGTGGAATGTTTTGGGAGGGTCGGTCTCCAAACACAGGAAATCTTGAATAAAAAATAATGCATCATCACACCATTTCACTTGCACAGGTCAAGTAGGGGAGGAATGCAAGATGCCCCTCTGTTTGCAGTTTACTGAAATGATCATCTGCATTAAATTTCAGAATGTGGAATTATTCTTTTAAAAAAAGAGATTTAACTCTAAATTCATGTAGTTAATTTTAAGGTATAAATATTAAACAAACATGAAAGAAATGATTCACTTACTGATCCTTTTTCAATGACGCGATTCAACATCACAACTGCTCTGCTTTTCTGCTCCCATACCATTTGCCAGAAGTGACCACAAGAGTTGGGAAGTGGGCCCTGTTAGAAAATGCATACAGTCATACAGTAGAATCAATCTCATTTTAAAATAGCGAAATGCAACTGCTTGGGCACAAAGAAAACAGTTTACACCTGTAAATTTGAAATTTCTTCACACTACACAATACATAGGAGCAGGATTAGATAATTTATCCCTTCATTCTAACCCACCATTTAAAAATACCATGGCTGATCTGCAACTGATCTCCAAAAGCAGGTTTTTGCCCCATTAATGACAATAACTCAATATTTCATCTTAAAATTATTTAATAATTCCACTGAACCAAATACTGTCACTATTCACATTTCAGAGTTGGAGCAGCATGGTGGCACAGTGGTTAGCACAGCTGCCTCACAGCATCCGGGACCTAAGCTCAATTTCAGTCTTGGGTGACTGTCTGTAGGGATCATACAATCATAGAATCCCTACAGTGTGGAAGCAGGCCATTTGGCCCACTGACCCTCCAAAAAGCATCCCACTCAGTCCTACACCTCCCTCACTCCTCAAAACCCCTGCATTTTCCATGGCAAAACCACCTACCCCGCACATCCCTGGACACTACAGGTAATTTAGCATGGCCAATCCACCTGATCTGCACATATTTCGACAGTGGGAGGAAACTGGAGCACCTGGATGAAACTCACACAGACACGGAGAGAAGGTACAAACACCACACACACAATCACCAAAGGATGGAATCAAACCCATGTCCCTGGCATCCCAAAGTTCCCATGGAGTTCCCACATTCTGCCTTATTTTTGTGTGGGATTTCTCTGGGTACTTCACTGTCCCATGCAGTCTAAAGCTGTGCAGGTTAGGTGGATTGGCCATGCTAATTTGTCCCACAGTGTCCAAGGATTTGCAGGCTCAATGGTTCATCCATGGTAAGTTTGGGATTACAGAGATACGGGTAGGATGATCTTCAGAGGTTTGGTGCAGACCCGATGAGTCAAACAGTCTCATCCTGCACTACACTGATTCTATGACTATGAAAATACTAGACACATTCAGCATTGTATGTTACAGCCGTTCAACTCAGTACTTGCAGAATGTTGAAGAGCTGCAAATATGACAACAGCTTTAACATGTATTCTGGAATATTAAGTTTATTTTTCACTTTCCTAATTGAACTTATTAGATTCTAATTTTGGATACAATACAGTTACAAAACAACTCAGTACAGCACAGCAACAGACCCTTTTACCCATCAAGTCTGCACTGATTCTAATCCTTATTGAGGTCTGCTACTTAATGTCCATGCAGTTTCTATACTGCTGCTCACCTCCCAAACACTTGACTATCAAGATATGCCTTAATGTTGCCAACGTGCCTGCTTCCACCACCTCCACTGGCAGTGCATCCCAGGCACCACCAATCCCACTGTGTTTCCCTGCACTTCTCCCCTAACCTTGAAGGTGTGCCCTCTTGTAATTGACCTTTCCATCGTAGGGAAAGGCCTCTATCACCCTATGTATGCCTCAATTTTGTATACCTCTATCAGATCACCCCTCAGCCTCTGCTTATTCAGTAAAAGCGATCCCAATCTAATTCTTCCTTCTAAATAAAACCCTCCAGATCAGGCAACATCGCGGCACCTCCTCCGAAGCATCCACCTCCTTCTGGTAGTGGGACGACCAGACTGCATGCAATATTCCAAATGTGGCATAACTTTAAATTTTGTACAGCTATAACAAATTGCCAACTTTCATATTTGATGCCCCGACTAATGAAGGCAAGCATGCTGTATATGCCTTCTTGTCCACCTTATCCACCTGTTGCCACTTTCAGGGATTTAAGGACCTATATGCCCTCTATGTCAATGCTAAGGGTCCTGCCATTTACTGTACAATTTGCACCTGAATATGATCTTCCAAAATGTACCACCTCACGTGTCCGGATTAAACTCGATCTGACGTTTCTCTGCCCAATTTTGCAATCTATCTATCTACACCTTGCTGTATCCTTTGACAATTCTCCTCACTGTCTGCAACCAATTTTGGTGTCATCTGCAAACTTACTAATAAGACCACTACACTTGATCATTCATTGCAAACAAAGGTCCCAACAGTGATCCCTGCTGAACACTGCTAGCTAGTAAGCCCTAGTCCAAAAAGCACCCTTCCACCACTACTCTCCACCTTCCATGACAGAGCTAGTTTTGTATCCATCTAGCCAGCTCATCCTAAATCCTAAGAGATTCTACCTTCGGTACTAACTTGCCATGAGATACCTTATCAAACACCTTACTGAAGTCCACATAGACAACATTCCCTGCCCTTCCTTCAAATCATTCTCATCACCTCCTCAAAAACTCCATCAAATTGGTGAGACATGACCTTCCCCACACAAACCCATGCTGCCTATCACTAACAAGCCCATTTGCTTCCAAATATGAATAAATCCTGTCTCTCAATATCTTCAACAGGTTCCCCACCACTGACATCAGGCTCATCAGCCTGTAATCATCCCAGTTTCCCTTCTTAAACGAAGGAGCATCATTGGTCATTCAGTCCTCTGGAACGTCACCAGAGGCCAAAAAGGGTGCAAGGATAACTTAAGGCCCGAGTAATTCCCTCTCTTGCCTCCTACAGTATACTGGGAAAGATCCCATCTGGCCCTGGAGACTTGTCTACCTTAACGTATTTCAAGACACTCAACGCTTCCTCCTTCATGTTGACCTACCTGAGAGTATTCACTCACCTTTCCCTAATCTCAACATCTATCATATCTCTCTCTTTGGTGAATATGGATGTAAAGTACTCATTAAGGATCTTGCCCATTTCCTCTGACTTCACACATAACCGCCTTCATTTATCCTTAAGTGAGCCTTCTTGTTTTTTACCCTCTTGCTCCTCATATGTATAAATGCCTCTGTATTCTCCTCAACCCTGCTGGCCAAGGGCATTTCAAAGCATGCTAATACCCTGTTTAAGCTCCTTCCCCCTTTCTCTCTATTCTTCAAGGACTTTGTTTTTAGTTGCCTGACAAACAGGTATGCTTCCTTTGTTTTGCCTAAGCTGATCATTTGTCTTGTCGTGCAAGGTTTTTGAATCCTGCCAGTCTTGTCCTTCATTTTCATACAATAGATAAGGTTTAAACAGGGAAGTGCCTCAGAGATTAGATTAAATTAGATTAGATTAGATTCTCTACAGTGTGGAAACAGGCCCTTCGGGCCAACAAGTCCACACCGACCCTCCAAACCCACCCAGACTCATTTCCCTACATTTAGCCTTGACTAATGCACCTAACACTATGGGCAATTTAGCATGGCCAATTCACCTGAGCTGCACATCTTTTGTAATGTGGGAAGAAACCAGAGCACTTGAAGGAAATCCATGCAGACACGGAGCATGCGCAAGCTCCAAACAGAGTCACCAGAGGCCGGAATCGAAGCTGGGTCCCTAACGCTGAGGCAGCAATGCTAACCACTGAGTCACCATGCCCCTCTCTGCACTCTTTTTGATTAGCTTTCCTTTCCTTTACACTGACATTTCAAGAACACACTTTCATGGATATTGACATATCCAAGCCAAAAATCAAATAGCATTAATGTAGTTTGGGGGTTTAACAACCCAGGTGGAAGAATTTAAATTTAAATTTAGACCAGATTTTCCCCAGTCCCATGACTCCACAGGTCACAAAATAAATCTGTTTTTCCGATTCCAGGTAAGTGATATTACTCTATATTAAACTTCAAAAACAAAGCTTATCAATGAAGTTTCTTCAGTAAACAGAAATACAATTTATGCCATGGTGATGCAAAGCTGGCCACTTGTTAAAGCAAAAATATAAATGCTTGATATAAATACAACTTTTTTAAAACTTCAGACATGGAATGTTTCAGTCACTGGCTGGGCCAGCATTTATTACCCAGCCCTAGCTGCCCTCAGGAAGGTGGTGGTAAGCAGCCTTCAAGAACCACTGCAGAACATGTGCTGCAGGTAGACCCATTTGGGAGGTAATTCTAACAATTTGACACACTACTGCTATTGAGCAATGGAGGTGAAGGGAGTGGATATGGTGCCAATCAAGCAAGCTTTGTCCTGGATGGTGGTGAGCTCCTTGACTGTTGGAGCTGCACTCAACCAGGCAATTGGGGATTATCACACTCCTGATTCTTGCACTGTAAATTGGGGTTAGGCATTGGCAAGTCAGGTGACAATATAATTACATTAATATATTAAAAAAAATACACATTCACACTCACACATACTTGGTAACAAAAAAAACTCTGCAAAGATTAATCAAAAACACACTCTAACCAATATGCCTTAATTTTTGAAGTCAGAAAAACAAGGATAACGTAGGAACGTTCAAATCACTGTTGATCTGATATCCTGGTACACAAAGACACATGTTAGAAAACAAGATGTTTCTGGATCTTTGACAATGTAGTTTGCTCAGGAAACACATGATCTTCAGGAGAATAATGCAGGTTCAGCTCGGACAAGGGCTCCAGTATCACAGTGAAGCCTTACCAAGAAGATTTTCAGAAACAGGAATGCTATGCTGGCAAGTATCCTTTCACAGGTTGGCCAACTGAAAAATCCAAGCAATCTCCAAACAGAAACGAAAAGCTGACAGTCAAAAACAGGTGGGGCACTTAGTAAACAAGCTGTTATCACAAGACATGTGACTTTCAACAAATGCAATGCAAAAAAAGTTGCAATGTTCGTTCATTGAGCCCTTAAAAAAACCCAAAGCCACAATCACTCAAACTCAGGTTTGAAAACATTATTACATTAAGCCTCTAACTTTATTTCTTTTTATTTATTTAAAAAAATCAAATTAATACTCAAAGCCCCACTTCTTCTGTGTCTATATTATTCCTCCACTGCAGGATTCTTGCCTTTCTCTGATCTTTCAACAACAAAGACAAAAGTGCTACGCTGTTCTGAGGAGTGATAAATGATAGTGCTGCACTTTTGAAGAAGCAAATCAGGGCAGGACTTATACAATTAATGGTAAGGCCCTGAGAAGGTTACTGAACAAAGATGCCTTGGAGTGTAGGTTCATAGGTCCTTGAAAGTGAAGTCTCAGGTAGACAGGGTAGTGAAGGCGGCGTTCGGTATGCTTGCCTTTATTAGTCAGTTCATTGAGTACAGGCGTGGGATGTCATGTTGTGGCTGTACAGGACATTGGTTGGGCTACTTTTGGAATACTGCGTTTTGGTCCCCCTGCTCTTGGAAGGATGTTGTGAAACTTGAAAGGGTTCACAAAGATTTAAAGGATGTTGCCAGGGTTGGAGGATTTGAGCTATAGGGAGACAGGCTGACTAGGGGGAGCCTCAGAGGTTGAAGGGTGAATTTATAGGAGGTTTATAACATCATGAGGGGTATTGATAGAGTGAATAGCCAAGATCTTTTCCTGGGATGAGGAAGTCCAAACTATAGGTTTAAGATGAGACGGGAAAGATTTATAAGGGATCTAAGGAGTAACTTTTCCATGCACAAGGTGGTGTGTGCACGGAATGAGCTGATACAGGAAGTGAGGGCTGGTACAATCAACATTTAAAAGGCACCTTGATGGGCATTTGAAAAGGATGGGTTGAGATGAATACGGGCCAAGCGCTGGCAAATGGGACTAGATTAATTTAGGACATCTGGTTGGGACGGACAAGCTGAATCGAAGGGTCTGTTTCCATGCTGTACAGCTCTATGACTATTTTGCTGGGTATATGAAACAGGTATCATCTGCGAGTACCATCCAGATTTCTATCCCCACTTCCAACTTGCAACTAAGCTGTTGTTCCTCCACTGTTGCAGAGTCAGAATAATGGAATTCCCTACCAAACTGCAATGTCAATGGGACCTACACCACAGTCAGTGTCATGGCTCAAGGTGTTAGCTCACCACCACCGCTCCAGGACAACCAAGGATAGGCAACAGATGCTGGTCTTGCCAGTAATGCCCACATCCCATGAAAGCATTAACAAAATATCTACTGCTGTTCATCACATTGAGTGTCATGTGCTTTCAGCTTATGGTTATCAACCTCAAAAGCTAGCCAATCTGTACTAAGTCGAGCGTGTGGTGCCAGAAAGGCACAGCATCCGAGCAGAAGAATGAACGTTTCAGGCCTAGGCCCTTCAGCTTTTTTCCTGCCCTCGGATGGTGCCTGACCTGCTGTGCTTTTCCAGCACCACGCTCTCGACTCTAATCTCCAGCATCTGCAATCCTCACTTTCTACTCATTATGTAGGGGCATGGATAGGATAAATAGACAAAGTATTTTCCCTGGGGTGGAGTCCAGAACTAGATAGCATAGGTTTAGGGTGAGGGGGGGAAAGATATAAGAGACACCTAAGGGGCAACTTTTTCACGCAGAGGGTGGTACATGCATGGAGTGAGCTGCCAGAGGAAGTCGCGGAGGCTGGTATAATTGCAACACTCAAAAGACATCTGGATGGGTATACGAATAGGAAGGGTTTGGAGGGATATGGGCCGAATGCTGGCAGGTGGGATTTGATTGGGTGGGGATATCTGGTCAGCATGGACAAGTTGGACGAAAGGATCTGTTTCCATGCTGTATATCTCGATGACTGTGTGCTAAATCGGGCAAACCCAGTTTTACAACTTAGACACAGTCCACAATCTTTTCCTGCACAGCTTAAGGAAAGGTTCACAAGCACAAGCAAGACCTCATTCCCTATGATGTACCCTAAGGGGGTAAAGAATTACCTCTTATCAAAATGCATACATGACAAATAATAGATTACTATGATAAACTCCTGCTTTATCAAACCAACCAACGAACACAGTTAATTACCAGGGGCCTGGATATTTATAGGGAGGTCTGATTTTTGAAGTGAGGGAGAGAAGCTTTCAAATGTGATTTTCTCCTCCAGACTGCCTGCTCTAGTGTCAACTAGATGAATGATCTTGGATAGCAAGGCAGGCAGTCTCCAGAAAAACGGCACAGTGGAACAAGTTAGTTCAGAGAGAGGGGTTGGAGCAATTGATTTATAGGGAAAGCGTATAGTGCCCAGATTCCTCCTCGCTTGGTGCACAACCAGCACTGCAAAGCCATTTACTTTATTGAATTAGTCCTTCTTGCCTTGACTGTCCTGCCAATTTTCAGAAGCCTGAAAACAAACCAGCCAATACAGATCTAAAATAGAAACAATGCTAAAATGAAAGAAGTTAACCTCATGAAAAGTTCTTAACAACTAACCCACCCCAAGTGCAAGTGCACATATATCCTTCATCCAGACTTAGAAAAAGCAGAAATGAGGAAGTTTGGGGATTGGGCTCCTGCTTGGAAAATATTATTACTCTCATCCACCCCAAAATCATGCAGTTCGGAGGTTAAATTACCCAGCAAGCATCAAAACAAAAGACTGCCATTTATGTACCACCTATCATAACGTTAAAAGCTAATATTTAAGCAGCTAATCAATGAATGCTCCACTTCATAGCTTTGGAATAATAGTTACTTTGTTTCAAAGAGTGAGAAATAGTACACAGAAAACCGTGAGACTGAAAACTTCTCAAACTTACGGAAGATAACCACCGAATAATTTTTGGCTTGGTGTGAATTTACTTGAAAATGTTTCCCCTCTTGAATTTGGAAAAAGCCATAACTGAACGAGTTGAAAACTATTTTGTTCTGGTGATTAATACAAGTTGTTTCCGACACCTGCGTTCATTCAACACTTGCAAAGCAACCCACCAATACAAGTAACTCATTCAGTTTTGAAATGTGATATGCACAAGACAATAATCAAGCAATCCACACAAAGGCAAAAATGGTTCTAGAAAACATTAAATCAGTCATGTTGTGATCATAAACTGGATATCTAACTTAACTCAATAAAGTATTTAAAAATATTAAGTTGACTACTAAAAGTAAGATGGATCTCCAATCAAATCCATATTACAATAAACCACTCTTTCAAGTTCATATTTTCCTCCACTCAGAAGAAAATATCAGTCAACAAAATTTTAAAACGTCATTAGACAAGTTACATGCATGCCTTTTGATTTTACTGTCAAAAAAATGAAGTTTGGGAATATGAAAGAAGATTGCAAGTTTTTTTTAAAAAAGATAGATAAAAAAGGTAAGAAAAAGGCAAGAGTAGTCATTGGATCCCTTGAAATTGAGATTGGAGAAGTAGCAATGAGGAACAAAGATATGGCAAAGGAACTGAATAGTCTTTCCATCAGTCTTCATGGAGGAAGAGTTCAGCAGCACACCGGAACGTCAAGGAAATCAGAGGAAGAGTTGAATATAATAGCCATGACTAAGGAGAAAGTGACCAAGGACAAAGTACTGTGGAAGTTGAAAGGTCTGAAAGTGGATAAGTCACCTGAACTAGATGGACTACACTCCAAAGTTCTGAGGAGATAGTTCGGGAGATTGTAGAGGCATTGGTGGTGACTTTAAAAGAATCACTGGAGCCTGGGAGGGTCCCAGAGAACTGGAAAATGGTTAACATAACACCCCTGTTTCTGAAGGCATGGAGGCAGAAGACAGGAAACTACATGCCAGTAGCCTGACTTCAGTTATTGGTAAGATTTTAGATTTATTGAGGATGAAATTTCAGAGTACTTGGAAGTGCATGGTAAAACAGGGCTCAGTCAACACTGGTTCATCAAAGGGAGGTCATGCCTGCCAAGTTTGTTGGAATTCTGAGGATGCAATGTTATCATTCATTTCAAGAGGGCTACGCAATAATTGCTGAGGTTGTACAAGGCTCAAGTCCAAACCGAATTTGGAATATTAAGAACAGTTTGGGCCTTAGATTCAAGAAAGATTTACTTCCTTTGGACAGGGTCCAGGAGAGATTCTTAAGAATGACCTTGGGGATGAAGGGCTTATCCCATGAGGAGCGGTTTACGACTCTGGGTCTGGACTCTATGAAGTTTAGATGGATGAGGGGAAATCTCATTGAAGTTTATAGATACTGAGAAGCCTGGATAGAGTGGATATGGAGATGTTTCCATAGAGAGACTAGGACCCAAGGGATGACTCTTTAGAACTCAGACGAGGAGGAATTTCATCAGTCAGAGGGTGGTTAATGTGGATCTCATGGCTGCAGAAGGTTGTGGAGGCCAAGTCATTCAGCATCTTTAAGACAGAAATTCTTGATAACAAAAGGCATCAGAATGGGGTTAACATATGAACGACAACGGAATGGCAGTGCAGATTCCATGGGCTGAATGGCCTAACCTTGTTTCTTGACCTTATAGTACCAGGCAACTTAACATACAGGACTTCAAGTATTTTGAAGTTAAAACAAACATTTTTTTTCGCCGAGACTTTTCCTGCTTTGTCTCTATGCAGAGCTATCATTACCTATGTTAAAATTCTCAAAGTTTACACTCAGCTTCGTGTTGCAAAAAGCTGTGGGGTTGATACCTGGGGCTAAACACATTAAAGTGTGTACCATTCTATTTCTGAGATCTCTATTTATGTACTTATTTCACCATAAAGGAAACCAATAAGTCTCTCAGATAGGGAAGAAAGATAACATCCTAAGTTACACTATATTATTTCCCCTCTTCAAAAATGCAGCCTGACCTACTAAGTTTTACTGAATATCTATGGAGAGAGAAACAGACATTTCAAATATAAGATCTTTCATCAGGTCTGCTAAGTTTTCCAGCACTGTTTTTATTTCAAATTTCCAGCACCTATATTAATTTACCTTTCTATCAAAGTTTATGCTTTATTGCACAGGAAAGGACCAAATGTAATTTGTTCAGCAGCTCTAACCTTCAAAACTACCAGGAGCCTGCAATGTCCTCATAGTTTGCATTTAAGCTTCTCTTTCTGCCAAACAGCAAGCTTATTCAGGTTCAAAACAAACCATGTGAAGAAACTTCATCCCAACTGACAAAGCAACTGCACAGGTTTGCAGGATTCATAATTACACTGTACCTTTAAAAAAATGAAAAAGGGAAAAGTAAAAATGAAAAAAATTAAACTGCTTAAAATTAGTTGATATGATAAATGCTGAGAAATAACAAAATTATAAAATACTGTAATCTTTACTTTAAGACCTTAGTTCCAACAAAACTACAATTTTATTTGACGACAATTATTCCACACCTTGATGAGTTCTGTTTTGTGATTCAACTTCCCTGTGGAAAATGAAACTTAAAAAAAAAGGAATAAATCAACTACCAAAACTAAGGTCAAAAAGCAAGTGATACCAGGTTATAGTCCAACAGGTTTATTTCAAATTGCAAGCTTTTGAAGCTCAGCTCCTTCTTCAGGTGTGGTATGATAGAAACTAAATATAACAATGCAAAGTTAGGTGAATTGGGTGCTAAATTTCAGTGTTCAGGGATGTGGGGGTTAGGTGCATTAGTTCAGAGTAAATGTAGAGTAATAGGGTAGGGGAATGGGTTTGGGTGGGTTACTCTTCAGAGGTTACTCTTCCATGTGGACTTGTTGAGCCAAAAATGGATTAATCTCACTGCTTCATATTGGTATTTACGTTATTTTATAGTTTGATGCAATTGTTCCAGACTCCAGTGTGTGTCATAACTCCACCCATACAGTGATGGCAGGTCCATAACATCATAAGGTTACTCTAGAGCCCTCATGCCCTTGCACAATGTTCTGGATAGTTTGTAATCAATCTGTTCAGAGATACCTCTGGAACAAGTGGAACTTGAACCTGAGCCTCCTGACTCAGAGATAGATACAACCACTGTGCTCCAAGAGCCCTTTAGACAAAGATCTGTGCAGAGTTGAGTAAAAAGCTGTTTATTAGCTGGAACTGCACTGAATAGGGAAAGGGTAAATACATTTGCAATTTCTTAATCAAATGAGCAGTGACACAAAGCTAAGGCCTTCCAACTTACATTACTTTTAATCCTTGACGTCCAAATAAACTTAAGTGACTTAACTTGATACCAACTGTAAAATACAAGCTTGAGAGGCACTGGAAATGGCACAGATTCAGTTTATGCTGGATTAATTAATCTCAGCAAAGGCAACATTTGGGACAATGGTTGGTATCAGCATTCTAAGCCAGAATTTGGGATAACTAAATGAATGAGGTTTTACCCTGTATAAATATACAGTGTTGACTACTGGAAGTGTCTGTGTGTCCATGTGTACAAATAAATGTGAACAGCATCTGTTGAAATTGTAATGCCCTAAATCAACAAACTCCTTGTAGGCATTTCCTGTTATGTTTTATTGAAGAATAAACATCAGCACAAGGCTTTAGAAATTGTGGTGCATGTTAAAAATAGGTCAGCCAGTCTTCAGTAGAGAAGATCAAATCACAATTGCTTTTTAAATAAGGACTCCTTCAGCCCATGACTCCCATTGTTCAGTTCAGTGGAATTGTCTTTGAGTTAAAATTATCTTCAAACTATGGCTTTCCGTACCAGTCAATTCTGCCCTGGGGAAAAGTCTCTGGCTATTGACTCGATCTATTCCACTCATTATTTTGTACACCTCTTCCTCCTTCACTCCAGAGAGAAAAGTCTGACCTTATTCAACCGCTCTTCATAAGACAAGCCCTCAAGTCCAGGCAGCATCCTGGTAAGCCTTCTTTGTACCCTCTCCAAAGCCTCCACATCATTCCTATAGTAGGTCGACCAGAACTGGACGCAATATTCCAAGTGTGGTCTCACCAGGGACTTGTAGAGCTACAGCAAAACCTCTTGGCTCTTAAACTCGATCCCCCTGTTAATGAAAGCCAAAACACCATAGGCTTTTTTAACACTTTTCCACTTGGGTGGCAACTTTGAGGGATCTATGTACTTGGACACCCAGATCCCTCTGTTCCTCCACACTGCCAAGAATCCTGTCTTTAATCCCATATTCAGCGTTCGAGTTCAACCTTCCAAAATGCATCACTTGGCATTTATCCAGGTTGAACTCCATTTGCCATTTCTCAGCCCAGCTCTGCATCCTGTCTATTTCACGCTGCAGCCTGCAATAGCCCTCTATACTATCGACGACACCTCCAACCTTTGGGTCATCGGCAAATTTACTAACCCACCTCTCAACCTCCTCATCCACGTCATTTATAAAAACTACAAAGAGCAGAGGCCCAAGAACAGAGCCGTCCAAGACCCAACTCACCACTGACCTCCAGGCAGAATAATTTGTGTCTACAACCACTCTCTGCCTTCTGTCAGCAAGTCAATTCTGAATCCAGATAGCCAAATCTCCCTGTATCCCATACTTCCTGACTTTTCCTCAAAGAACTCAATGAGATTTGTGAGGCATGACCTACCCCTCACAAAGCCATGCCTTTAATCACACTATGCTTTGCCAAATAGTCATAAATCCTATCCCTCAGAATTCTTTCCAAAACTTTGCTGACCACAGACATAAGACTGACTGATCTGTAATTGCCAGGGATTTCCCTATTACCTTTCTTGAAAAGAGGAACAACATTCGTCTCCTTCCAACCCTCCGGTACAACTCCTGTGGACAGTGAGGAGGCAAATACCCTCGCCAGCGGCTTAGCAAACCTTTCTCGCTTCCTGGAGCAGACTAGGATAAATCTGGTCTGGCCTGGGGACTTATCAATCTTAATGTTTTCCAAAATTTCTAGCACATCAACTTCATCAATCTTGATCTGGTCAAGACTGTATCCCCGCTCCTCTAAGTTTTCGTTTACAAGTTCCCTTTCCTTGGTGAAAACTGAAGCAAAAAGCTCATTTAGGGCTTCACCTATCTGCTCAGACTCCACGCACAAGTTTCCTCCGCTATTCCTGACCGGCCCTACCTTCCCCCCGAGCATTCTCTTATTCCTCACGTACAAGTAAAATGCCTTTGGGTTCTCCCTAATCCTTCTTGCCAAGTCTTTTGCGTGTTCCCTCCTGACTCTCCTCAGTCCATTTCTGAGGTCCTTTCTAGGAAGCCTGTAATCCTCTAGAGCTGTGCAAGATCCTTGCTTCCTCCACCTTACGGAAGCTATCTTCTTCCTTTTGACGAGAAGTTCCTCTGTTCTCGTCATCCAAGGTTCCTTAAATCTTACCCCTTCTTGTCTGTCTCAGCAGAACAAATTTGTGCATCACTCACAACAACTGCTCCTTAAATAGTCTCCACATGTCTGCTGTGCCCTTTCTGTGGAACAATTGCTCCCAGTCTGTACTTCCCAACTCCTGTCTGATAGCGTCATAATTTCCTTTTCCCCAATTAAATATCTTCCCTCTGGAACTGCTCCTTTCACTCTCCAAGGCTATGCTAAATGTGAGGCAGTTGTGATCACTTTCACCAAAGTGCTCTCCCACCGTGAGGTCTGACACCTGTCCTGGCTCGCTGCTGAGCACCAAATCCAAAATGGCCTCTCCCCTCGTCTCAAAGATATTGTGGAAAACAGGGTCTAGTGAGAAGGGGGAACTGAAGAAAATCAGTATTAGGGAAATAGCAGTGGGGAAATTGATGGAATTAAAGACCAATAAATCTCCAGGACCCAAATTTCATCAGACTTGAGAGACGCTAGAAATAGGAAATGCATTGGTGGACATCTTTCAGAGCGCAGGTTACCAAGCAAGTTTACTTGATAGCACTGTTGATGATTCCTTCCATCACTTTACTGATGAGCGAGTAGAGACTTACATGTAATAACTGGCTGTTTTAGATTTGATCTGCAATACTAATGTCAGAATGTTTTTTGGGCCCATAGCTTTTGCAGTAGCCATCTCCTGATAACACACAGTGAATCAAATTGATTGAAGACTGGCATCTACTACAGCAGGAACCTCTCGAGCAGGCCAAGATGTATCATTCCCATGACACTTCTAGTTGAGGATTGCTGCAAATGCTTTAGCCTCCTCTTTGCACTGATATGCTGGGCTGTGCCATCAATGAGGATGGGATATTTGTGGAGCCTCCTCCTTCAGTGACTTATTTAATTGTCCACCACCATTTAAGACTAGATGTCGTAAGACTGCAGAGCATAGATCTCATCTGCTCATTGTGAAATTGCTCAGCCCTGTCTCTTATTTGCTGGATATGCTGTTAGCATGCAAGTGGTCCTGTGCCACAGCTAAACAAAGTTGAGATTTTTAGATACTCCTGGTGTTGCTCTAGACTAGCTTTTTATTCCAGATTACTTCTACCATGGTGAGATTCAAATCCCAGAATCTAGGTAATGGCAGTGGTACTTTCACTAGACTATTAATCGAGAGAAAATACTCTAGGGATTTGAATCCCACTATGGCAGATGGTGGAATTTGAATTCAATAAAAATCTGGAGTCAAGAGTCATGATGATCATGCAACCCTTGGTGAACCAGAGTGCTGACTGTTGGTATAAACCAATGTCCTTTAGAGAAGGTAACTGGCAACTTTTCCTGCTCTGCCCGACACATGACTTCAGACTCTCAGCAATGTGGTTGACTCTTGACTGCCCTCTGGGCAATTACGGATGGAAAATAAATGCTGGCCTGGTCACATCCCGTGAATAAGGAGGAAAGAATTATTTCAGAAAGCTGTTCGACGACAATTGAATCAAAGCTTTGAGGGTCAAGATCAGTAAACTGAAAATTCAGTATCTAGGAGAACATGTCTATTCAAGTGAGGTTAAGAAGGTTCTAGCGGCTTTTGACAGTGATGTCAACACTTTCCAATCCTTGAATTTATTCAACTGCTGTATGACTACCTGGAAAGTAGATTTTCAGAAGGGGAATTATAAGAGTGGCATTTGTTTGATCAGGTTGCAATCGCTAAGACAATCGATAATGAACTTGGGAAAAAAAAGTGTTGAGTCACTGTTGAAATAGTCCTCTTTTACCAATCTATAATGAAATATGTGAACAACACGGATTTCATATTTATGGTAGTGGAAAAAGTCAAGACATGCTCCATTCAGATATTCAGTCATTTGGTGGACTGTGCCCTCAAAAATGACCAGATTTCATGCATTGTGAATTCCTCTGGACATTTGTGCAATATTTCAAGCATTAAGGGCTGACAAAGTGTGAATTTAACCTCACAAACTTGATTAAATGTAAATAGATTAGAGATAGACAAGCTGGACAAATTGATGTAAACTTAAGTTACACATTTCAAGATGACAAAAAAATAGCCTGGATGCAGGCTATTTAATAAATTACTAGTGTGCAATATATAATGTAAACAGCATCACTGCTAAACGGGTCCTCAGACTACAGAGCCAAGCAATTTTGTTTATTTTAGCAAGTAGACTACCTGTAGCTGGAAAATATAATCGCAGACTTAGTAATTTATACACAAACTCCAAAACAAATTGCAACATCACAAATTGCAATTGTGCCAATGGATGCAATGTGTCACTCAAACTACCAGGTTCTGCACAACCCCAGAAAAATTAGAGGGTGCAACATTCAGAACGACTTAAAATGGAATACAGTTGCATTTTTAATCATACTCTGCAATAATCATGCTTCATGTGGTTCACTCTAAATCTACCTACCTGGGTTAAAATGTAGTTTCTCTGAGCTTCTTCCATAACAATTAGGCTTGCGTTGATATAATCATTGTCTGCTTTCTGAAGCTTCACACGGCTATGGTCAACTACAACGTAAAAACAAAGAATATAATACTTCAATCAAGGAGTTATATACATGCATGTAGATAAATACAATATGAAAAAAACTGAACGAAAACATAAATAGGATGGTGGATCTGGATTTGAAACATGATCAATTGAAGTGACAGCAGAAGACTGAAATTCAAATGAGTCAAGATTTAAAAGTCACCACATACCTCAAAGGGTACTTATTTATCTTAGTTCTGATCCCAAAGCTGACTGCCTGAAATGGAAAAATCCTCCTATCTCATCTTGATTCAACAAGAATGAAGCTTAGGAAACCAAAACACAACTTCAATTATGAAACACAAAGGGTAGATTGCTTCCCAACAAAACTCGAGCAGGTAGTTGCAATATCATAACACGGGCACCAGTCCCACCTTACAGTCTCAGTAGAACAGACCTTTTTAGCATTCTATCACTGTCCTACAGGTTTACAAAAAAAAAGGACCCTAGAGAATTCCAGTCTCTGGTCAAACACTGTGCAGCCTCCAAGCAGCAGCAGCAGCAGCAGCCCAGGCTGATGAGTGGCAATTGGGGAACAGAACTCTTACCCCTGCCAGACCCACATCATCCCTAATTCCTATTTGTCCAGACTGCCAGCCGATACAGTACTAGGCAAATTATGCAAGCCGCACATTCACAGTTTTGTTCTAGATTGGCAAACAGCATGCGATTCAGACCGTAAGATTTTGATTTGCAGATTAAGTGGGAAACAGGCAATATTCTCTACTAACAATAGACCCATGGAAAGACTGCAATGGCCACAATGAGAATAGGACTACAAGCCATTTCCCACTGTGTTTTGGAGACTAAAGACATCACCCATCCAGCAAAATATATGATTGCCTAAGTTTAAACTTCTTCAAGCAATTCTATACATTTCTCAAAATATTTCACATTCACAAAACGATTCGCTCTTCAAAAGAAGAAAGGGACCTATATGTTAAAATTGTAATTTAAAGTGATCTCTTTAAGACCCTAACGTAAACATTTCAACAGTATCACAAACACGTTACAGTTTAGTCACTGTTACAATGAACTTATGTCAATGTACTTTCAAAACGTTTCTAGAAACAGAATAATAGTGTTGTCTTGAAACATATTTGGAAGGGTGTCTTTTCACTTCAAATGTCCATGAGAATAGGCAGAACATCTAACAAGTCAACACCACAAGAAATTCACCAAACTGCCATTCTAAACTGTGTTCAAGAGCTTTCAACTTCCCAAATTAGGTTCACCATCTCTAAAATCCCTGCACCCAAAACATGCCACAAAGTTAGAAGAAGTTTCCTCTGTGCTCCTCCATCTTGTGACACTCACTCCTTCCACCCCAAAAGGCTTACTGTGAAATTCAAAGTTCCCTCATCTTCAATACAGTACTTCAAGACATCTGCCTCTGTATTAGTTTATGGTCTCAGGAACACTCCCAAAATTTAATCAAACTTTCCACATAATACTACTTAGTTGAATAGACACTATATGCACAAAACCTAAGCTCATTGAGCAACGTCACTAGAGATCTGTCAATGAGGCAGAAAAATAGATTTGCTAAGAATCTCAAAAACTGCTACATAGCCAAAGTGAGTGAAGATGTGTACATCAAACCCATTTTGATGGTCTATAAGTTCCCACTATTATTAAGCAAGCCCAACTAATAAAATATATTTTACAACACTGTTATTTCCCCAAGTTATAAAGCAACATAGAGGCAAATTTAGATATTTAAGAATGGCTTGAATTCCCTGCCAGTACTTTATCAAACAAAATGTTTAAAAGTTACATAAGAAAATATTTACAATGAAATTTATGAAAAATGTCATTTTAAACAATTAAAACAAATATAGTTCTGGCCAATCATAATCTCTAACTAAAGTGTTAAAGTACAGATTTGAGACAGCCCAGGGAATCCCTTGTGGAATCAGACCTGTAAAGCCTCTCTCTTGGTTCGTCCCGGAGATCGTACTCTTTGGAAGTCTGGAATAAAAAAACCCTCTTATAGGCACATTAGTTTAATCTTAGTCATCCCCTTTATTGTCCTGGTGACCTGGACAAGTTAGGTGAGTGGTCAGATGCATGGCAGATGCAGTTTAATGTGGATAAATATATGGTTATCCATTTTGGTGGCAAGAACAGGAAGGCAGATTACTACCTAAATGGAGTCAATTTAGGTAAAGGGGCAGTACAGAGAGATCTGGGTGTTCTTATACACCAGTCAATGAAGGTAAGCATGCAGGTACAGCAGGTAGTGAAGAAAGCTAACAGCATGCTGGCCTTCATAACAAGAGGAATTGAGTATAGAAGCAAAGAGGTTCTTCTGCAGCTGTACAGGGCCCTGGTGAGACCACACCTGGAATATTGTGTGCAGTTCTGGTCTCCAAATTTGAGGAAAGACATTCTGGCTATTGAGGGAGTGCAGCGTGGGTTCACAAGGTCAATTCCTGGAATGGCGGGATTACCTTACACTGAAAGACTGGAGCAACTGGGCTTGTATACCCTTGAGTTTCGAATACTGAGAGAGGATCTGATTGAGACATATAAGATTATTAAAGGATTGGACACTCTGGAGGCAGGAAACATGTTTTCGCTGATGGGCGAGTGCCGAACGAGAGGACACAGCTTAACAATACGGGGTTGACCATTTAGGACAGAGATGAGAAGAAACTTCTTCACCCAGAGAGTGGTGGCTGTGTGGAATGCTCTGCCCCAGAGGACAGTGGAGGTCCGTCTCTGGATTCAGTTAAGGAAGAGTTGGATCGAGCTCTCAAGGATTATGGAAACAAGGGTTATGGAGATAAGGCAGGAACAGGATACTGATTAAGGATGATCAGTCATGATCATATTGAATGGTGGTGCAGGCTTGAAGGGCAGAATGGCCTACTCCTGCACCTATTGTCTATTACCAATAGTATCACTGTGACAACATAACACTGACACCTGTAAGCTCAACTAACTAGGTTCTAATAACCACGGAGAGTAGGGTATCAGCTCTTCAAGTGCCCCAGCAGGCTACTCCAATGTACTGATGCAAAGTGGCTTCCTTTATACAAGTTTTTTAAAAAACATTGCACGTTCTTAATTAGACGTAACAGTGACAGTGACAGACGATAATTCGTAAGGAAGAAACGTTAATTGACAGGTCTCTGTATGCTTGACTAATCACTCCAACAGACCCGAAGACATTTATCAGGTGGGAAAAATATACCCAGCAGAGTTAGGCACCTGCTAGCAAAATAATTGGACAGTTCATAAGGTACTGAGCTGAAAATGTGTTGCTGGAAAAGCGCAGCAGGTCAGGCAGCATCCAAGGAGCAGGAGAATCGACGTTTCGGGCATGAGCCCTTCTTCACTCATGCCCGAAACGTCGATTCTCCTGCTCCTTGGATGCTGCCTGACCTGCTGCGCTTTTCCAGCAACACATTTTCAGTTCTGATCTCCAGCATCTGCAGTCCTCACTTTCTCCCAGTTCATAAGGTAACCTTGCACAGCTCATATGTCTGATTCAATTATTTTACAAAATAGCTTTTAGAAGGAGGGCAAATTTTGACCATAAAATGGCTTGCTGATACATTGAAGAGATTCTGGCACAATGTTAGGCTTAAAATAATTTCTAAGTTAGGAGCAGACTCATGCTTTTTAAGCTCTGAATCATTCTGTACCTGAGGCTGAGATGCTACCATAAGGTTGCATTTAAACTGACTCATTAGTCTTTGAATTAACATGCTCTCTTTGCAGGGTTGTGATTCTAATTCAAATAAGACATAAAATCTGATTAATTAGGATTGACAGTGGGACAGTCTGTAGAGTGGTCTGCAAGAACAGCAAGTTAGGTAAAGCTTCACTAATATTACCTTTTACAGAGTTTATACTTAATAACTTGTAATGGCTACTCAATATCATGACACAAAATGCAATTAAATTCAATCCACAACAGCTAAGCACTAAGTTAATTTTCTACTGGCTCCAACAGCCTCTACGTTAAAATGGTCTCTCTCTCTCTAGTGTCCTTATGAACTCTCAAGTCAGGGTTTTGTAACGGCCAAGATGTTTTTTTCTCTGTCTGCTCTGCTTGCAAGCGGTAATAAGAATTCGTTATAATTAACAGCATCTGACAGTTAATTACAAAGTTTTTGATAGTACCGAGTTTTGTTTCAGGGTCAGAATCAAACAAACACTCATTAATTTCACAAGGGGGAACGGCTGTTAATGTTATCACTTGGTGCCCTGTTCACACAAATTCATCGATGTTAATGCAAATGTTAATTTTCTTACAGCATCCTGTTATCACTTGATGAGCCCAGATGTCCCTATCTTCTGCATTCCTCGAGATCCCCCCTACTGCAGTAAATGTGTTCTACAATTCAGCATTACATTTTAGTCTAAAAATGTTTAAAGACAAGTTTTAAGGCTATAGACTTTCTCATTTCCTCCTTTTGTCATTTCATGACAACTACTTGACTTATACAAGTATAATTAGTCCATTCAGTTGATTTGTATTCTTAATAAGTCAAGTGCCTCCTCTGGCGAGTCATCGTCCAGAGAAGCAGAGTCTGGAAAATACTGGATCTCAGCATGGAAATTTGGGCAAGGAGGCAGAGGAGGAGACATGGGTCGATTCATCAGATTCTTCTTTCGCTTAGGTGAAAAGCAATGTACAGTCCATTTCATGTATAAGTGGATGACAATGTATATTCCTAGGATGAGACCAAGGCTTATCAGTACGTCCCACATGATCCATCTGCACAGCGACCATAGCCAGCAAGTAAAACTCCATCCACATGAATCGGATGACAGTGGGGCAGGTATCTTCCCTGCGTCTTGACCAGTTTTGTTGATAACATCTGTGACGTCCAAAATGTCTCTCAAAAATTATTGACGTAGGTGCAACATTGCGGGCTAATGACTGAACAAGCACCTCCTTTAGCAAGGAGGAAATCTAGCAAGAGCCGACTCAGCCGAGTCTCCTGTAACTCTGTTCACCAGTTTCAAAGCGTGCGCAGTCGAGTTGGCAAGTTTTTCGATATCATACGCAAGGTCACTTATCTGATCTTGGGCCATCTCAACACACCAGCCAGGAATAAGGCATCCCAGCAACCTGGACCATCAGATTTGTTGATGAAAGAATTTGTATAAGTTCCATTTTGTTTTTTCTATACTTTTTGTTCCATATCGATTCACCTGTTGGTGGACATTCCATTCATCATCTAATTCAGGCATTTCATGGTGGAGGGTGAAAAGTGGTAAGGTGTGCACGAGGGCACAACATCCGTACCAGTCATTGGGTAAATATGGGTAGGCTTTGTTTTCGCAAAGCCAATGAAGGCTAAAAGGAGTTCCAAGGGTGCACTTCTGTGAGTGAATGACAAGTTCACTCAGAGTGAGAGCTGAATCTTGTAAACAGTGAGTGTTATCAAATGTTCGATTGTCCAAGTGCATTAATGGATGGAGAGCAGGAGTTTGACCAGTGCTTTTGATAATATTTTTGCATGGTTTTTGTTTGACTTGCCCCATGTCGTGAATACTGTAAAGTCTTTCAATGCACCATTCTAACAGTAGAACAATGTTAGCGTTGAATCCTTCAGGTTTGTTAGTGCACTTCACGTAGTGATGTGTTTCTTCTACTGAATGGGTATTTCCATCACAAATGAGGGATGGCATAAGTGGGTGAGTCCTATTTATACACTATACATCAGAATGTTGGAAGAGTGAGCAGATAACACATGGATCAGGGGGCTTAGCTTAAATAAAGAAACCATTTGTAACAGGAGGAGGATTGGGAGTGCATAGTATTTTTGGTCTTTCTTCATCTTTCTAGCTTGTTTTGTTAATTACTGTAGCTACTGAACACAGGAAATGTGTAAAGGTATTTCTGTCAGTGGCGGTAGGTCGGATAGGAGAGGAGTCCATTGAGAAGGTATAGGTGGTCAGTCCCATGGCAATAGATGCCTTATGATTTGGTGATTTTGGTACTTTGTGCAATCTGTATGGCTCATTTTGAAAGGGGAACAGACAAGCATCTCAAGGTAGCAATTTTCAGTTGACAGAATGGACGAGGTTATGGAATTGTGCCATCTCATGATAGTGACTGGCATAGAAGTGTTGCGAGGATGACAACAAGGTCGAGAATGGTGTTTGGATTTGCAGCGTGAGTAGTTTAAATGAGTTTCAGCTGGGCAGCTGCATTCGTAACTTCCAATGGTATTAGTAGAGTTTTCATTTATACAGTCACATTGGGAGTTTTAGCCAGTCTGAGATATCACAGACGGGTTGGTTACATTCGGGTGCATGTTGGGCTTTCATCAGATGCCTGTATCAGTACTAACACTAGGACTGTGAGGGGGCTACAAGCTTGCGATGTCCTTTGTACACTCATGGTGAACGCCCTTCTACTTTTACTGCAGATTAAGTTGTCAGAAGGACCTTTCCAGCAGGGACCCAATTTTCCACGATTAAAGTCTTTCAATAGTACATAGTCACCAAGGTTAATGTCTTTAAATGTTGGATCTCTTGCTTCTTTCTTTCCTGGCATCCGATAGGCTTATTTGACCTATTGATGATAAGACTACAATGCTTTGGTTAGCTTAATCAGGTACTGTGCATCTCTTCTGCCATGACATGCCCATCAACAGGGTGTTGGGCAGTTATTGGTGCAGACCAAGGAGTCCTCAGGCTGCCCATATGTCAGTTCAGCCGCGGAGAACCCCGTCTTTTTTCTGTGAGATAGTTCTCATATTATGAAGGGTAATTGGGAGTACTTGCAACCAATTTCTTTTACCAATTTCCTTAGCTAACCTTTTAGGGTACCATTGGCTCTTTCTATAATTCCCGCTGCTTGGGGATAGGTCCCATCTGCCTGCGCTTGACCCATATCTCTCCAAACATTTCCTATTCATGTACTTATCCAAATGTCTTTTCAACATTCTAACTGTACCCACATCCACCAATTCCTCTGGAAGTTCATTCGCCATATGAAGCACGGTTTTAAAAACAAAAAAAAGTTGCCTCATGTCTTTTAAAAATCTTTAAGGGGTGGCATGGTGGCTCAGTGGTTAGCAGTGCCAGGGACCTGGGTTCAATTCAAGCCTAGGGCAATTCTGTGGGGAGTTTGCACATTTGCCCCAGCTGCTTCAGTTTCCTCCCACAATTCAAAGATGTGCAGGTTAGGTGAATTGGCCATGTTAAATTGCCCATAGTGTTCAGGGATACGTAGGTTAGGTGCATTTGTCAAGGATAAATGTGGAATAATGGGGGAATAGGTCTGGATGGGACACTCTCCCGAGGGTTGGTGTAGACTTGCTGGGCTGAAAGTCCTGCTTCCACACTGGAGAGATTCTATAATTTATGTTAGTGTTTCACCAGCTTCTCACAATAAAAGTTATATTATGATGTAGAAATTGTGCCATCTTCCTGTGCAGACATATTCTATTCATTAGGTTTTTGTTTTCAAACTGAAAATGCAACCTCCCTAGTTTAAAACGATAGTGATCAAATGTTGACTACAAAAATATGCAATATGCAAGAACAGTCATTGTACATTGAAAGAGCTGGCATTTTACATAAAAGATTATCAATCGTTTTGAGTAGCACATTACTCCTTCTTTGAAATAAGCTGTTTTCCAAAGATAGATAATCAGCTAGTTTCTATCTCATCAAGGGTTCAATAATGTTTCCATGATTATTTTAACAATGCTTAGATTTCAGGTGTCAACAGGAAAAGTTCTACTCTTTCTGGTAAACCAAAGCCCCAGTGTTCTCGGAAAGATGACATCACTGTTTGAGAAAGACGAACTAATGTAATACTATGAATAGGTCTTGATGCAGCCTACACAAAGGCACAGATGTTTAACTCTCTAACTACTAGGAGGAAATATTGCTCAAATACAGTATTTAGTGTTGAACCAAAACTAATTTTACAGCAAAAATTAAATTAATTGCTTTATCAAAAAAGGGTTTACACATTTTATCAAATCATTAAGTGAGGTCTATATGCGGGCAATGCTCACTGATCTTGAGGTAGCAGAAAGCTCTTTACATGAATAATTCTCAGTACAATAGAGATGTGTGTTAGCTTAAAATTGGTTTGATTTGAATGTTGGAGTTAATATCACACTCGTGAAACCAATATCTTCTCTGTGATGATTCAACATTCTTCACTATTTCTTGTATGCAATTATACTTTGATAATCTTTGCACATTATTGAACATTAATATTGCAATAGCACTCATATCCATTCACTTGCTTTTTTGCTCCAAAGTTTGTTTTTGTTGTGATGTGCCTCTACAAATCTGATTCATAACTGCAATGCCTGTCATGATCAATGCCCCCTTCAAGTCCCCTCCACCACCTGTGGCACACATCGTGCACTGCAGAGATCCAACAAGAGAGTTGGCAAGTGGTCTATTTATTGCCACATGGCAAAATCCTAGTACCAAGCAGAATCCACACTTCAAGAGTCATGATCCATCACCAATATGTGTATCTACCTGTATTTTACAGTTCAATTTTCCAGATTTGAACTAATAATGGCTATCTCCAACAAAACGAAGAGACATTCAAACCATCCATGCCTGACTTTAATGGAATTGCTGTCATTTGAATCACCAACATTCTTGGGGCTCCTACTAACCAGAAACTGTAATAGCTACATAGAGGTGCAGCCACAAAACCAAGTGAAAGGCTAGAAATCCTCAAGTGAGTAACTCACCACCTCACTTCACACAGTCTGTCCTCCATCTACAAGGCTTCAGCCAGGTTTGTGATGGAACTCCTCCTTGCCTAGATGAGTTAAGTTCCAACAACATTCAAGAAGCTTGACACCAGCCAGTACAAATCAACCTGAGTGAATGCGTCTATCTCTCCATCACGGACGCTCAGTAGCAACAGCGTATACCATACCATCTACAAGATGCACAGCCAAAATTCAGTTCCTTGGGCAAAGTTTCTGGGTCTCTGAAAATCCTGTCCTTACGATATTGCGGGTCTACCTCCACCAAATGGACTGCAGTAGTTTCAAAGAAGCAGCTCACAACACCTTCCCAAGGACAACTCGGAATGGTCAAGAAATGCTGACCTATGCCAGAGATGATCACATCCCATGAATGGAGTAACAGTCAAAACCTGTCTTTTCTCACCAAAAAGTACTTTGTTATCGTATTGAAAGTTTTCTTTCTGTATTTTCCATATTTCATATTTCCACGACCACAACGCCCCACTTCCCCAACCCAAAGCATGCCTATACCTTAAGTCTGCTTTTCAGAAACAAAGGCAGGCCTTTATTTTCCTTAATATTCCGCATCTGAAATGAAACAAATTCTTCCAATAAAATGCAAGTGCCACAAAAAGTCCTGCACCGAATATCCAAATATTCCAAATGAAAAGGACAAAGTAAACCAATTTGACCAGATGTAGTTATAGCAAGGTGCTGTCAACTGAGCAATTCAGTATCTTCCAGAAGTAGCAACAAAGCGGAAAACAACCTTTTTCACTCTTAGCCTGTACCAACAACTCAGCAGCATTTCATGGCATGGTGTACAACATGATGATACAGAGAAAGCAAGAACAAGCTGTTTTGTTAAAAACATAGGCTTTGTTAAAAAGAATAAAAGAGCAAGATTATGTCAAACTTACACAAGTCATTAATTTGGCATCTAATGGAGTACTGCATCCAATTCTGGGCATTATATTTTAGAAAGGATGTAAATGCATGGTAGAAATGGTTATGAAAATGGTTCAAGGAATGAAGAACTTAACTTACAAAAATAGATCGGAAAAGCCAGGTCTGTTCTTCTTGGAGAACAAAAGGCTGAGAGGAGACCTGATTGAAGGATTCAAAATCATGAGGTTGGGGCAGTGTAAAGTTAGGAGAAAACAGACACACTTGTGAAAGGGTCAAGAACAAAATAGTAGATTTGAAGCAATTATAGAAGCAGCAAAAAAAAAAAGTGACAGGGAAATTTCTATACAACAATTGATGAGGATGTGAATGTATTGCCCAGTGTGGTGGAGGCAGTCAGTCAAGGCATTTGAAAGGGAATTTGATTTTTGTTTGAAAAGAAGAATGTGTAGGTTTATGGGGTGAAGGCAGGAGAATGTTCCCATGAAAATCATTTGGTGAACCAGCAGACATAATGGGCTGAACGAACTACTTTTGTACTGTTAACTATTCTGCGATGTTCAATAAAAAGAATCTACTTGTCACAAAATTTTCTTTGGAATGTATCCTGCATATCTGAAAGTTGGCATCAGTGCTGAACCACCTAATGTGACAGCTCCAGGCAAGCAGCTCTAGATGAAGTGTATGAATGACTTAAATGGTGAATCTTTCCACAAACGAAACAATCCTGTAGCTACCTCTAATCGTTATCTTTTGTCATATCTCTTCCAAAAGGCATTTTCCAGATAACAAATTTAAACAACACCTCAATTGTATCAAGGGCAAACAATGAACTTACAACATTATGAAATGGTGCAAGTTGTGTATAACTATCGAATTATAAATCTAAGAAAAGAAACACTTACTACGAATCATAAAAATACAAAACAATGGAGCATGTTGGGGGTAGGAGCGTGGGAAGGTGAAAAGGCAACAAGAGAGATAGAGAGGAGGGGTGGAAGAGCAGCTGACAAAGTAAACTGAATCATAAACTTCAATTCCCTCTTGCTAAAATAATTTAAAGTGAAGTGAAATTGTCATTACTTTCATTACTTTGTTCTTTTCAACTGCTAAGCGTCACTGTGGAAAGTCCCTTCCGCAGCTAAAAAATCAAGTTCCACTCTCTAAATGACAGTAAAGTCAAATGAAGCAGATTTTATAGTTAAATGAAAGCCTTCTTATGCCTCAGTCTTCATGACCCACTACTCCAGCATCATCCGAAAAGGCAACTTACACACAAGCGTGTGAATTAGGAGCAAATCTACTTCCTCAGGAGGCTAAGAAAATTTAGCACGTACATAAAGACTCTTGCCAATTTTCATAGATGCACCACAGAAAGCGTTCTATCAGATGCATCACGACTTGTTATGGCAACTAAATAAAAATCAAAGGAACTGCGGATGATGTGAATCAGAAACAAAACCAGAAGTTGCTGGAAAAGCAACTTTCTCACCATTCTTCACTGGACTCGAAACGCTAATTGATTTCTCTTCACAGATGCTGCCAGATCTGCAACGTCTATTTTTGTTGGTGGTGGTGGTATGGCAACTGCTCTGCCCAGGATCATCAGAAACTACAGAGTTGTGAACACAGTCCAGTCCATCATGCAAGCCAACCTTTTATCCTTTGATTCCACCTATATTTCATGCTGCCTCAGAAAGGCAGCCAACATAATCAAAGACCCCTCCCACCCCGGTTAGTATCTCTTCCATTTGACAGAAGATAGAAAAGCTTAAACAGATATACCAATAGATTCAAGAACAGCTTCTTCCCCATTGTTATTAGACTTCCTAATTTCAAATTTAATCTGGATCTCACTCCTTCACCGCAGCCTAAACATTGTATTCCTCACTGTTTTATTACCCTTATACACTTTGTATGGTATAATTTGCCGGTACTGCACGCACAACAAAACATATCGCTGTACCTAGGTATTTGTAACAATAATAAATCAAATCAAAAGCCTACTTGCCCCCCTAGCCTGTTCTGATATTCAGTTGGGAGTCCTGGGCATCAAGTCTCCTCGTGACAATACCAAAGTGGAGATCTAGCAGCAGCCAAAGCCACTGACATGTTAAAGGGTTCATCTGTTCTGCCAACACGAAAGAAATTGGATGTCCCTGGTGTGTGTTTTCTGTCTTGCAGGCAGGATGTGACAATCTAATCACAGTTTTCAGGAATAACCTAATCACACACTGTTTTGAGAAATAATCTAATCACACAGAATTATTTCCAGAAACAATCACTTTACATTGTTTTCGGATGGCACGAGACTGTGGGGGAATGGCCGGGGGTTGTCTTGTGGGCATTACTGTAAAGATCTTGTATAAAGGAAGGACTGTTCCTTTGTTCAGAGAGCCTCTCTTGACATGCTTCGCCAAGCATTGCGAAGAGTGTTAAGGGTTCCTCCAAAGCTTGTAGTTGCTTAATAAATTTTGGCTGTTCACAGAAGTTCGCATATTGCAGTTGCATCAAGTGTGTAAGAACCTCAAGAATAAAAACCTAACACTACTCGAGTCGTTGGATAACCACATGCAAATCTGGCTAGATTGTATGGTATCCATGGACTTTCCATATTCAAGCAGTCTGGTCTTGAAGCTCCTGAATAAGTGTGCAGCGTCCAACCCAGAAGCCGCAAACTCAAACTGCTGCCAATTCAAAGAGAAAAATAAAGCTGAGGAGCAATGCCAGGTTGTCCAGTACCTTCTCCACTGTCAGACGACTTTATCCTGTTGGAACTGGATGCTGTCAAAATGAGACCAAGCTGCCAGGAAAGACAGCTCCTGTACCATTTTGGCCTACTGCTAAGATAATGCTGACTGGCACTCTTCTCAATTATGATGCAGAGCAGCCACATTCCCCAAACACAGTGAGAGATGATAGCACCACTCATGCCAAAACTGGAGGTCTCTGGGAGCTTCTGGCTCATTTCATTGCTCTACACAACTTACAAGTCCTCAGTGTGGCTCACTGTATTAGCCCTCCTGCAAAACTCAATCTTCCTGCATTCAGCAAGGAGCATGCCATTTTTAGGCTCTAATGCAGTTGTTGTGAAAAGTCCTTCGTATCACCACAAACAATAAAGTGGCTTTAGATTGGAGCCACTTTCATAGTACTGGAAGCTGAGCAAGGACCTGTGTGGAAACAAAAAAAACAGATACTTGAACAGTCCCTATTGCTGCCAAGTGACAAGTTACTCGAGCTGCTGTAGACAGTTCTAAGAAACTGACGGATGAAGGTCAATCGACATCATAAGTTCAGCACTCCAAGAACTGTTAATGATCTCTCATAGGGAAGTGTCCAAGTACTGACATTTTAACATCTACATAACTGACATGACCAATCATTACAAAGTCATTTACACAGATGATACTGCCTTTGCAATTCAGGAAAAATCTTTCCAGGGCATGGACGCCATAATAAACTTCAAGCTTTAAAAAAAAAAGACTAAAAAAGGCTGAATCAGTTGGGCTTTTATGACAATCAGCAATGGTTACACAGTTATCATTAGACTCGCCTTTAATTCCAGATTTTTAAAATAAATTTCAATTGATCATGTACCATGGTGCGATCTGACCCCATGTCCTCAGAGCATTAGCTTGGCCCTCTGAATTCATGAAGTTACCAGAGAGGAGGAGGGGCAAAGAAGCTCCTTGTTATTACAACAAAGGAGGCATCTTCCACATGTATATGCAATGACACCAACAGCTACCTCTTTGCCACCATTCTCAACATCTCTTTGTACTTCAGGACAGTCCTGGCTGTTCTTCAATTTCTTCCAAACCTTATCACAACAGCTTCAGCCTCTGTGGCAAACAGGAACAGTTCTCTGGATGACAACCAAAAAGGGGGTTTTAATTACTGAATTTTAATTAAAAGAAGCTTTCCACACCAATGACTTATTGTCAAGTCAGCAAGCAGGCTTTGAAAATGTCACAAACTATTGGTCCTTTTTTTCAAATAATTACAAGGATATAATTTTTTTTGGCAAAACAATAATGCTTAAGATTCTATTGACAAAGTCAATGAAACCTTTCTTCATTCATCGTCTTAACAATTTTAAAGTGGATATATAATTCTCAAGTGCATCATAGGAAAACATTGCACAGAATCTAAATCCATTCTCCTCCTCGTCTTGTTTCATTTTCCATTGAAAACAGGTTCTTTTTAATGAGTACAAAGGACTAACTCATAAGCTAGGTTTGGATCAGAACTGCTTGAGGTGATTTTTAGTCAGACTATTTATAATACAAGTTGGAACCTTACATTCAACCCAGTTCTCCTCAGACCTAAGGCCACTGGGCCTTAAGACAGTAAATGCTTAACCTGCAAAATTCAAGCCAGCATCTCTTTTTTTCCCCAATCTGCTTTTTGGATTTCACAACATGGGCTATTTCTATTGAGAGAATTCAACTCAAGCATTGGAATACAAAGGTAATCTAACATGTATTACATTGCAAAGAACAGATTTTTCCTTCCTAATAAGACCAGTCTCAGATTCAATTCCTCATTTTTTTTTGTAAATGTTCATATGCTAGATTTTTACAATTATGAAAAATCCTGCATAAAGCATGCCCTTCACTTAAAAAGTAAATTAGAAAGGCATATTTCATACAGGATTTGCAAATGGGAAACCATTTATCAAGTGTTACAACAAAGCCATATACTGACCATCACATTGATAACACTCAAAAAGAAAAATTTCTGGAAATGCTCAGCAGGTCTGGCAGCATCTATGGAGAGAAATCAGAGTTGAGAAAGCGTGTAGCCGTAAATGTGACACATTTGCTGCAAGAAATGCAGGAAAGTGCTTGTACAGAAGAACTGGGGGCATCTGTGCTTAGTGTCAACAGATCGGTGTAATAAGGTGAGATATTTGATCACTTGTGGAATGTGTGGCAGTGCTTCCTTCTCATGCCAGAGGTGCATATTTCACAATAGGATGTAAAATAACTAAATTGCTGGATTATATCAAAGACTCTTAACAAAACTCATACTCAATAGGAAAATAACTTGTAATTTAATAAGCTGAGTTGAATATGCACGTTATGCAACAATCCTGATACATTTTCATGTATACCACATTAAGCAGATTGGAATTTATGAAGGTCAGTTCTCTCATCTTAACTTGTACTGGAATGTGAATGCCTCATTACCCGTACAGGCTAGGAAAATACCTGATATAGTAAGGAAGTTGGAAAATGTTCATGTGTGAGTGAAAGGGAGAAAACATTCTTCTGTAAATTACATTCACTGACTAAAGGGTTCAAGTGAAACACAGAGAGGGGGAGAGAAAGAGAGGGGGAGAGAAAGAGAGGGGGAGAGAAAGAGAGGGGGAGAGAAAGAGAGGGGGAGAGAAAGAGAGGGGGAGAGAAAGAGAGGGGGAGAGAAAGAGAG